>NC_134542.1:20830996-21430996 GCF_050624435.1 Tenrec ecaudatus | reverse complement strand
ATCTCCTGAATCAAGTCAGAAGGCTTCCCAGAGAGGAAAAATTGTAAGCTTTTGCCTTCAGAATTTTAGGATTCCCAGGTATCACTTGTTCCCTGGTGTCTTCAATATTGCCTCTGGCAATGTTGGGCTGCCTGCCGCTGGCTTTTCTTGTCTTTCTCTTTGAGAGTCCAGTTCCCACCCAGGGTACTTCCTTGTGACTTAGACTTTTCTTTAGCATCTCCTCACCTTGTCTGTATACAAGGTCCCACTAGGGCTACAGAGATTACAAATGGGAGCTGGGTTTGCCTTGTTCACAGCCAGCTGTGGGAAGACAGGGAAAGCAGAGGTGAGATGAGACGAGAGCTTTACTTCAGAGGCTCAGACTGAGTTGATTCTTGCTCAAGTCAGTTCCCTTCTTTGAAGCCAATATGAGTGCGTGGTACACAGAGAAGCAGATGGCAGGTTGGGGCTTTTTTCTGGAAGGTCACTCTGCCACGTACCAATTGCTCAGATCTTGGTACACCACCTCCCCTCTACCCCCCTTATCCCCACCCATCCTTCACCCTGCCTCTTTGCTCTTGATATTAAAGCCTTGTCTTGCTTCTGATCTTTTATATACCTCTTCAATCCCTAACTCAATCCCTAACCCTCATCCTCAGAAACCATTAACTGAGGAGCAGTCAAGTCAGTGGGTCCGAGGCTGTGTTTTAGACCGAAGAGGATGAAATTGCCAACACTGGATGATTTTTCAGCCAATAAGATACAGTTCCATATGGTTCAACTTAATATTACTCATGCATACAAATGCATCTTTTCAAGTTCCTAGATGCAGATCCTTACAGTGGACTATTATTTACTAGTTTTAAAATACCCTGAGTAAGTTAAATAACTCATCTGGGCCTCATTTTGCTCCTGAGAACATTGAGATAATAACAGTTCCTCCTCCAGATGGGCCTACAGCAAAGTGGTGGCGGCGGGTGGGTTTGAGGAAACCGAACAGACCCCTGGGAGGGGAGCTAAGTTATTTAAATTGCCGCATTCAACAATAATGATCTGATATGTAAAACCCACCGAAATCAAACTCATTGCCATCATATTGATTCTGATTCCCAGCAGCCCTGCAAAGCAGACTAGAACCACACCGATGAGGCGATGCTTGTGGGAGGGAAAGCCTTGGAGACCTGTGGGGCCTGTGCTGTGTTCTGCAGAGGGACGACTCAATGGAGCCTGCCCCCCCCCACCCTAATCTTTTTTACTTTGTACCTATGATGGTCTTCTCTCGCCATGGGGCTTTCCTAACAGTGTGTCCAGGGTAAGCAAGGGGAAGTCTTGCCATCCTCACTTCTAAAGAGCTTTCTGGTCGGAAACAAAAAAATTGAAAAGGACTTGCTTAAACTAGAAAAAAATCTCCCTCTGTCCCAGTCAGCCAGGACATGTTGAGCAAACAATAGGGGACAAGAGGACATTTCACCAAAACTGTAAGAATCCGACAAAGCTTTGAAAAGAATCCATTTGGAATATTTGTGTTTGACTTTTTTTTTTAATGAATCATTTTACTGGGGGCTCTTCCCGAAAGTATGAAAGGCTGCGGGGAAGCAAAGGAGGTACACTGGGGGCAGGAGCAGCAAGTGGTCATGACGGCTTGGATTCACTCTCGGGAGGGGCTTTCATGACTAGAAACTTGCCAGTCTATTCTTTGGGTGAGCCAAAGGGTTAACCGAGTTGGGCCCAAGGCTGGTGTTTGCTTGGGGCGGAGTTGAAGGGCAGAAGGCTGTCAGGAAGACCGAGGGACAGAGAGCGAGAGCCAGATGTGTCGGAGTCCAGACGGAGTTTCTGAGCAGGGCCAAGGCTCCAGTGTGGACACACAGTTGGTTTAACTCAACCTGTTAGACCCAAAGGACAGAAGTCCAAGAGGTCATTGTCTGATTAACAGTGGGCAGCTACAAGACTGCGTGAACTCCATCACGACAGCTAACAGTCTCCTGTGAAAATTGCACTCAGCGCACTGGATATGCCCAGCCATGAAACTCTGAGAAGCCGCAGGCTACAAGCCCCCTCCAGGCAGCCTGGTTGGTCACTCGAACCACCAAGAGAGAAAGCGAGTAAGGAAAGAAAGCCAGACATATGGGTATCGGGCTAGGTTGCCTGGTCAAGCCAAAAGGTTTGGTCCAGAGGCTGCAAAAGAGAGTGGAAATCTCAGGAAAGAGTGGAGAGGGGTGGGATCCAATCTCACCACTTGAATGTACTATTTGTAGGACCTGGGGCCTGTGTTTTTCCTTTGAGGGCCTCAGTTTCACCATGTGAGAAAAGGTGAGAAAATCTTCCTCATGGGTCTGTGGTCTGGCTGATGATGGAGATGCTTGCCCAGTGCACAGTTACTGGATTTCTAGCCCCAGTGGAAAGTAACGACAGGAGAGCCAAGGTTTCTAGCCCTGGCAGCGACCCACAGACTGCCCTGCCTGTGACAGCAGGTCCCCTTCCCCTCTCCCTCCCTCTCTCTTCCCCCTCTTGCTTTTCCCTCAGAATGCCCCAGGGTTCCCAGGACAACTGCCAAACCACAGGGATGCTAGGATTGGCTTTCACTGTCCTCCCCCCCCACCCCAAACCGCTGCCTTCCTCTCTACCCTCTCCAGCTTCATGCCCACATGGCAACCCAGCACCACCCTACCTCCTGGAGAGCCAGGCCCCTGGAGGCCCCAGTTGGCTGTGCCCATGTTTGCAGGGGGATTCATCTGAAACCACCTTGATAATAGTCTGTGTTTATTTGGGGTGCACAGAGGAGCCAACAGCTGGAAAAGAGCTGCATACCAGAACATCCCATGATTCTCATCAGGCTGTGTCAATCAGGCCCTTACCTGGAAGGATGGATAAGCTTTCTCTTTCTAGTCGCTGTTCCTCAAGAGGCCCACACCATAGTTGTGGCCTGAAATTCCCATTTCCACCCAGTGACAACAGAGCCTGCTCTCTCCAGCTCAGGCTATTGGAGACGTGGTGATGGTGACACATTTTCTGTAGCCATGATTATGAGGGATGGGTCCTTCTTTGCTTTCATATTTAAAGTTTTACTGGGATACAATAGAGGGGGGAGTGCACAATCATAGACGTGCAAGTGAGGTGGGTCGCTGTGGGTAGAATTAACATCAGTTTTTTATCATCAGTTTCACTATCATTCTTATTATTTTATGTTTTATGGGTTTTAAAATAATTTTATTGGGGCGTGTATAACTCTTATCGCAATCCATATATACCTCCAGTGTGTCAAGCACATTTGTACATTCGTTGCCATCATCATTCTCAAAACATTTGCTTTCTACCTGAGGTATCAGGAAGCCTCTTCTTAGAGCCCAAGAATTGAGAACATTCCATTTGTGTGCATTTATTGCACGAGTAGGATCCCTGGTGGCGTAGTGGTTCCACGTTGGGCTGCTAACCTTGTAGTCAGCAGTTCAAATCCATCAGTCACTCCCCCTAAAAGAGACAGGACTTTCTACTCCCATAAAGCTTTACAGTCTCAGACACTCAGCCGGGGCAGCTCTAGCCTGCCCGACAGGGTTGGCATCAACTTGATGGCTGTGGGTTTTGAGTATGGCAATGCATGGAGTCCGGAGCTGGCTGGAGCCAGTTCAGAAGAGCTGACTGTGCCCACATTTGAAACGGTCACTCGGTAGCTTGACGTCAGTGTTAGACCACAGACATCACTGAAGTCTACACACCAGGACTCGGGTCACTCTGAAAGAACACTTGGTGAACTGTCACCAGCAAACGCTTTTAAAACGCGCGCAAGAGTTAGAGAAAAATGACAAACTCCAGTTTAACCAGCGGTGGCCTCTCTCTCAGAAAAAGAAAATCCATTTTCCAGCAGCAGAGGACACAGGTCGGGATATCTTCTTCAGGGGAACCTCCATACATCTGACACCTGTTTTATCTCCGTCTTTTCTCCTTGTTTCTGCACTCTGCTCAATTATTGCTACTCTGGGTGTTCAGTGATTCCCCAGAGAAAGATCCACATGCTTTCTGTGTAGACCGCAGAACTTCCTGGAAAGAAACCTTTGCTCTGTGGCTGACAGTGCGAGGTTTCCACCTGTCTTTAGAAGCCTCCCTTGGGCTGAAAGACTTTCCATCTCCCTCACCCCCTGTAACCCCATGCCTTTCTCAGTTCATGCATTTCCAATTGACTTGACACTGTCCCAACAAAGAACACAATGGGCAGTCCCTTCCATTTTGATCCTCAAGCCCCTCCTCTGTTCAATGGATCCACTCAAATCAAACTCACTGCCACTGGGTCAAATCTCACTCAGAGACTTAATAGCTCTGTGGCCCACTGAGGTGGCAAATCAGTCCAGGAGCTGAGAGCTTTCTCTTTCTCCTGAGGAGGGGAGGGTGGGTTCAAACTCTTGACTTTGTGCTTCACAGCCTCACACGTAACTCACTAAGCCACCAGGGCTCCTTGTTAAGTGGGCCCGCACGGACCACTCCTAACTCAGCTATGGGCTTCTGTGTACACCGTGTTACCTTCTGCAGCGCGGAAGCTGGAGGAGAGGAGCTGGAGCAATGCACTGAAGGAAGCTTTCAGGCGCTTTACCGTGCGTCTGTCAGAGCAAACCATTTATCTCTAGGAAACGCATCCCACCGATGGGTCCAGGATCGGAGCAAGGAACAGACTGTGGATTTATGAGGTGACGTCAGCTGGGCGACCAGGATGCAGGGCCTGAGATGTGTTTTACACACTCTGCGATTGTTTTAACAGCCCTGCCCCTGAAGGACTCTAAACCTCTCCCCAAGCTGAGATTTATTAAAATGGCAAAGATGGAGGGGAGTGTTTTCCCAGATAAGTCAGCTTATTTCGGCTCGGCTCTCACTCCTCTCACCCCGTCTACTGGAAAGCACTCCCAGAGGGAAGGTTAGGAAGAACCGCAACACACGTGCAGGTACTTGTTTAAGGCCACAAACTCTCGCAGTGTTGGGCTTTACAGATAGCGATGGATTCTCAATACGACCAATTTAAATAATCCCTGAGAGGGAACGCAGGGGGAGATTTAGGCCCGTAGGAACTAAAAGACACACGAGGGTTTAGCGTGCAGGCTGCGTCTCTGCACTCAGAGTATCCCAGTGCAGTTCTCTGGGAGGATGGAGCTAGAGCTGGGCTTAAAGAATGAATGGGATGGGTATCTAATGTAAAGAAGGTAGAGTCCTGAGCAAGAGAGGGCGTCCGTGGCTTGCTTGTGCAAATGGGGAGGGAGGCAAAGCTTTTGTCCTAGAGACAGGTTAAAGGGAGGAATGAGAGACTAGAAAGTCTCGCTCTCTCTTCTCTCTCTCTTCTCTCTCTCTCTCTCTCTCTCTCTCTCTCTCTCTCTCTCTCTCTCTCTCTCTCTCTCTCTCTTTACATATACCAAGCTGCTAACTCCAGGATCCACAGTTCAAAGCCACCAGCTGTTCCATGGGAACCATTCCATAAAGAGTAACAATCTTGGAAATCCACAGGGTAGTTCTAGCCTACTCTGCAAGGTCACTATGAGTCAGAATCTACCTGACGCCGGGGAATTTATTATATATCATGTATGTGTGTGTGTTGTTAGACATGAACATAGACACAGTATATGTCTATTTCTCAGACCAAAGAAATATAAAGACAGAGGCATGCTTATATTTAGAAATCTAGAAACATGTATCTGTTTTTGAGCTGAAAGACTGGAAATTTGAAATATCTCATTTATGGGAAAAACTGAAAATTACTACTGCAACTTAGCAAGAGGTTTGAGGGGTGGTAGTGGTGGGATGGTGGTAAAGGATTGATTCCAGGGAAGATGAAATTGCTCAGTTGTAAAAAAGTGAAAAAAAGAAAAGGCCCATTGTGTGTGTGTGTGTGTGTGTGTGTGTGTGTGTGTGTGTGTGTGTGTGTGTGCCGGGCAAAGCTGGAGAGGAGAAGCCAATCCAGGAAAGGGAAAAGCCAAAGAAATTATCTGAAATATTATACTTTAATCCCAACAATTCTCCTATATCTAGAAATAAATAATTCAGCCTGAAAATATCAGGAACGTCTCCTTAGATGAGGCAGCACTTAATCCAGGATTTGGTGAAGTTTGTTTTGTGGGTAGGATGGGAGGGAGGCTTTTCCTGGTAGAGGAAACCATGTGTGCAAAGACGCAGAGGAGCAGGAGAGCTTGATGCCTTGGGGTAATTGCAAGCTTCAAATCTGTAACTGGGAGGCAAACGAAATACAGGAGCAAAAGAGCATGGATCACAAATAAGCAACAAAATTATATTTTATGCAGTCGGGTAAGGAATAAGGAGTCTTTGGGGACACTTCATTAGGAAGGTGACAAGATGTGACTGGCATGCCATTGTGGCCACTGCTTTATTGAGCACTCTCCACAGAGTGGCTGTAACCACGGGTCAGGTTCATGCCAGGGCTCCTTTTTGGACCTTCTAATAACATCTTGAGCACAGTTGTCAATCATTTTGTTATTTGAAATCATCCAACTTATGCATGTGAAAGTTGAGCACTGAATAAGGAAGACTGAGGTGGATCTGATGCATTTGGATGCTGGTGCAGGAGCAGAATATTGAAAGGAGCACAGAGTGCTAAAAGGACACACAGATCCGTCTTAGGAGAGCTATGGCCACACTGCTCCTTAGAGGACAGGACTGTAAGACTCCATCTCACCTATTTTGAACACATTGTTAGGAGAGACATGTCCCTGTAGAACAGCGGTTCTCAGCCCGTGGGTCACGACCCCTTTGGAGATCGAACAACCTTTCACAGGGGTTGCCCGATTCATAAAAGTAGCAAAATGACAGTTATGAAGTAGCAACGAAAACAATTTTATGTAATAATAAAAACAAAATGGGTAGCAGGGTCACAGGGCACTAACCCACCCAAGGGGAGGGTATTGCTTATATCTCCACATGCAAAGAGGGACCACACTTCAACCCAGTGCTCCAAGATGTGAATGCAACTTGCCGGTGTGGAGTAGGGAACCAGTGGAGAGGTCTGGGGGACCAGCCCCAATCTCAACTACTATGTGGACACTTGCCCCTCCCCCCAGAAGAATTTATTTCAAAGGACGGCATTGAATCTGCAGCTCTCGGAGAGGGATATATATGATTGGAGCACACAGGAGCAGATGAAGGGGCAGTAGGAGAAAGTGGAGCACATCCTGGCCTTGAGGATGATGTTCCCTATAAGAGCAGCCAGTCCACAGAGAGGACCACATGGCTGGCCCCAGTATGAGACATGACGTCCCTCACTATCCATAGCCCTACAGGGGACAACACTGAAGACACAGTGTGGGAATTGCGCCCCATCTGATCCCTCCACACGGAGGCAAAACACTAAGGGGATGCAACAGAACAGCAAGGGAATGTAGCAGCGAGGTCCCCAGGGAATGCTGAAGGCAGACTTTGGGGCCAGGGCGTGATGCCCCAACAGATGAGACTGGAAAACACACCTAAAGGTCAATGAATAGTCCTTGAACTAACTACAAGCTTTTCTTTCTTGTTGTGTTTTGTTGTGTTTTTTGTCATTGGTTTGTTGGTGTTGTGGTTTTGCTGTATATTGTTGCTTGCTTTTGCTCTGTCTTGTTTTTGTGTATTATCTCCGCAGGTCTGTCTAAATAAAATAGGCTGGATGAACAATCTGGAGGAGAAAACAATGGGACCGACAATTCCAGGGGGACATGGGAGAGGGGGAATTGGGGGGAAAGGTAGTGGTGTTAACAAACCCAGGGACAAGGGAACAACAAGTGATCCAAATCGGTGGTGAGGAGGGTATGGAAGGCCTGGTAGGGCATGATCAAGGGAATGCAACCAAGAGTAATTACTGAAACACAAATGATGACTGAGCATGATAGTGGGACAAGAGGAAAGTCAAAGGAAATAGAGGAAAGAACTAGGAGGCAAAGGGCATTTATAGAGGTCTAAATAAAGCCATGTACATATGCAAATATATTAATATATGAGGATAGAGCAAAATGAGATGGTAACACTGGTATGCCCCTCTGTTAGGGTCCCACATGTCTTATTTGCCTGGTTCTACCCTTCAGGGGACCATGAACCTTATGCACATAGTCACTCAATGGTAGCATTTGGTGTATGCTACCAGACACGTATTAGAAAGGCCATATTCAAGCAACTCACAACATACACATTCTTCAAAAATGAACACATATGACCATTTCCTTGGCTTGTTGTCCTTGGGGAGGCCATGTTGAACAACATGACATGGCTGATGAATAACCTACTGCCTCCGGGTCTGCATGTGCTGCATCTACCTTTCCCCAAGCCTTTGCTTTCATGAGAAGAATTCTGTGGAACTGAAAACATGCAGGGAAGGGATGCCATTATATATATATAAAAAACCTAGTGAAAAATCAAAGCATTGGCTTTTACTTCATATGTTTGTGGAATGTTCCATCAATCCCTTTCCCATAAGTGTTCATGCTGTCTCTGCAAGAGGCCAATTATCCCTAGTCTTGCTGTCAAGATGGTAGTCAAACTGTCATTTGATCATTCCTTTGTCCAATGTCTGGCAGACAATAATAATAACACTGGTCCTCCAATAATGTCTATGAACTTTTGACTAGTCCTCCGCAGCTGACTTTACCCTGTGGGTAAGAGTCTTTTCTGCCACCCAGCCTCTGCTGGATGCCATGTCTGAGCCCCTGAGCACCTGGGTGAAAGAGCTGGTTGAAGGGCTTAGACAATATCTTAATTCTTTTCCAGACATCCTCATCCTATCCTCAGCTCCAAATCCATGTATCACCCCTGAAAAGTGCTCATTGACAGAGACCTTCAGCGCCCAGAAAAGCGCCAACTGCACATGCGTCTCTCCGAATACACCATCACGGTTCTCCCTGATCGCCCCAGGTCGAATCCCAAACAGTGGTTTCTGTCTCAACATAAAGGATTAGCCCAAGGGTTCCCCCTCCCAACTGTTTTCTTAGCTCATTGATTTTTCAGAGAGAAAAAGCCTGTCGCTGAACTAGCCCTGCTCAGTCTGAAGAAGAGGTTTGCAAGTTCATTCAGCCAAAAAGTAATATCTCGGGCCTCCCAAAGAGTCCTGGCCCACTTACACTTGCAAACATTCTCTCACGGCCCACTCGGTGTTTTTATGTTGCTCTAATTCTGATTCTTCTTTGGTTAGGTTCAGAGAACCAGGTTATAACAAAGACTCTCCGACCAAACTCACTGCCATCCCGTCGATTCTGACTCTGACTATCCAGGACAAAAGACAACTGTTCCTGTGGGTTTCCAAAGGTGCCAATCTTTATGGGAGCAGAAAGTCTCATTTTCCGACAGGACTGACAGTTGATACGTAGACTCTCCAGGGCTGTGTAGCTCTACTCTGAGCACATGGATGTCTTCGTTGGGATGGGCTCAGTGGCAACACATGTGGCCTAAGAGATCTACATTTAGATATAATAGATAGCAACGTGCTAGGAGCTGCAGAGAGAGATGCCACTCACATAGAAGTTATTCATTCTGTGTTTGGAGAAGAACGAATAAAAGGAAGATTGAACAAAGCGACTCAGTGAATATAAAAGTAGAGAAAGTAATTCTGATTGGCCACTAGGAACATTGGACAAACATTTGTGGCCCTACACAGCCTTCCTCTTGCTAGGGATGGAGCTACCTAAGTACACCTGCAGCTACGGCTAGGACTCCTCTTGATGCCAGGGTCCCCCATCCTCCTTTGGCCAGGTCTGTGAGGCATTTGCCCTTACCTCATTGTGACTCATGTGGAGCTTGTTGTCTTGTCCAAATATGGAAAATGTTTTACAGGGATTGAATTTTAGGCAGGCTGCTTCCTGAAGATGGAGAGGTTCTCACTTTAATCTTATTAACACATTTTTCAGATTGCACAGCTGGGTGGGAGACTTCCTGGAGACTTCTCGATTGCTGGCTAATCCAGTAGTTGGGTGTGGTTTCTTGTAACAGGACAGAGTGGTTATTCATTCGACTGCGATTCTCCAGGTTAGCAGTTCAAAAATCACCAGCTCCTTGGGGGTCCTTCCTCCCGTAAGGAGTTATAGTCTTGGAAACTCACAGCAGCAGTTCTCCCCCATCCTGATGGTCACCATGAGTTGGCATCAACTTGATGGCAGTGAGCTTGCAACTCCTTTCCTGATCCCTTCCCTACCTTTGGATCCTGGATCTTGGGACCTATCTTATTTTAAAGATGAATTATGAATTCAGTAAAGTGTGAACAAGAGCCCCGTGATTATTGATTGGTAATATTGTGAATTGGAATCCCTGGATGAATGGTACAACTGGTTAACATGCTTAAGGTTGACATGCTGAAAGGTTTAAGTTCAAATCCACCTACAGGTGCTTTGAAAGAAAGACCTGATTGACTGGTGATCTACGTCCCAAAAGCATGAGTCATAGGAAAGCGTAGGGGGCACAGTTCTACTTTAACAACCACAGGGTTGTCGAGAGTACGAAAGAACTCAACAGTTCTGATTTAATAGCGAATGACCCCATCACCAAGTGACTGTTTAAGATTGCAAACTTGAGCACAACTGCTACCCTGGGAAGATTCAAAACTATTCTTCAAGTGCAGTGTGTCTCATGTTCTTTTCACGTGTTATCAGGAGAGACCAGGCTCTGGAGAAGGATATTGTGGCAGTTACATTATCTCCTGTCCACTTGAGTGAAGGGGTGGAGTCTAGCCTGTCAATCAGGTCATAGCCAATAGGGACTCTGTGTGGGCATGGCCTTCTCCTGAGGATTCTGGAAACTCCTGTTTTGCTCCCTGGAGGTGGGACATACACTCTCTCTGCAACACATTTCTGTTGACAAGCCACATGGAGCTTTGCTGATGACGGCCAGAGCCCTGGAGCTGGAGGAGGCACAAGGAGACCCACGCCAGTGCTGAGATGCTTCTACTGCCTCTGGATCCCCAAGACTTTCCATCCACTGGCCTGTGATCTTCCAGCATTTGTCATCATCCCATGTGTTACATGAGCCTGAAGAGGAGTTTATAAACAGGTATCAGATATATTGGCTAATATCAGACTTGTGGACTTGATCTGGACTGGACTGGGATGTTTTCTTCATATACAATTGCTCTTGGATATAAAGCTTTCTCTTACACACATGAGAGTGTCAGTGAATTTGCTTCTCTAGTCAACCCAGTCTAACATAGATATCATGCTTAGTAGAGGGGTAGTGGAAAAGAGGAAGGACCGCAACCAGATGGATTAACACAGTGGCTACAATAATGGGCTCAGCTACAGCCACACTGGTGAGGATGGAACAGAATGGGTCAGTGTTTCATTTTGTTGTACATGGGGTCGCTATGAGTCAGAACTGACTTGACAACATCTAATGACAGCATGATGGCGGGGTATCTAATTCATCTTAGTTTGACCAGGACAATTCTTGTTTTAGCATTGTGAGTCCCACATTCAGGAACCCTTTCCGCTTAGGGCAAGCTAGGACCACTGGTAGCACTATGAGTAAATTGTTTTCCGTGTACTATAGCGCTCTGATAGCTGCCACATGAATGCAGATACTACTTCTACTTGATAGAAGTCTCTGGGCCCTTGAGGTGAATTTCATTGGATGTGACATGGGATGAGTAAAACCTAGAGTTTAGTAAGGGCAATCTGGAGCTGGGGGTGTATCAAAAAGACCCAGAATATTTCTATGACTTTACTTTGGTTACTTTGTGTTCACTATCATATAAACTTCAGGTTCAGAGAACTGAACTTCATCCTGTCCTACGCTGTGTTTAAGCAATTACCATATATACTCGAGTATAAGGTGACCCGAATATCAGCCATGGCACCTAATTTTACCATAAAAACTGCATTAAAATGTGCTGAAAAAACTCGACTTAGACCTGAGTACAAATGGTATTTATTCTACTTTATCCCTACTCCTCACACCCAACGGGGAATTTTTACAATGTGATTATGATACATCCTCAAGGGTGTATGTATCCTCATAATATATAGTGCTGTTTCCTGTGTATTTTAATCTGGACACATCAAATTCTGCTACAGACTTCATGCCCTTATCTTCTTTTCTGCTAGGCATTATAGTAAATGTCTCACGGACCTCTCTCTTACTGCCTCTTGTGGTAGGCAGCTCCTCAGATGGCTCCAGATCCTGTCAGCAGCAGCTTGGTGTTCGTGTCTGGCTGTAAATGCCTCAGTTTAAGTGTGGACTGGACCTAGTGACTGGCTCCCAATGAGCAGATCGTGGCAGAAGAGGTTCGGTGTCATTTCCAACATTGGATTATAAACAGTCATTGGCTTCCTCACTGGTCTCTGACATATTCGCTTGGCTGGGAGCTAGCAGACTTGCTGAGAGCTATTTTATGTAGAAAGGATTGAGAGGCCTGCATCCAACAGGCAGGAAGGAACTGAGGACCTCAGCCCAATCACCAGCGAGGAACTGGTTCCCGTCAACAACCTCATGAGTAAGCTTGGAAGCAAATTATGGCCCAGCTGAGATTGTAGATGGCTGCAACACCAGGTCAACAACTGATAGCAGACTGTGACAGACTGTGACAGACTCCAAGCCAGAGGACTCAGCTGAGACATATTGGGCCCTGACCCAGTGATGTAATGGCTACTTGTTATTTTAGGTCACTGGAGTTTGGACTAATTTGTTATTCAGCAGTGGACAACTAGACCTCATTGTGTTGTATCCATAGCATGCCTCCACCTCATTTGACTTACCTGCCCCCTGTAGTAGGGATTGACTGAATCTCACTCCTGCTACTGCAATCACCATTGCATTGAACGCCATGAGTTACCACCGCTGGATTTGTTTGAAACGTTATCCTCGGGGTTATGCACCCAGCCTGGGACTGCATAGAAGACTCAGAGACTAGGGAAGCATTTGAAGCAGTAGCCGTTTTTTCAAACACTCAATGACCCTTCCAACTTCCACCCCCACCCCTTACCTTCCTTCCATCCTGCTTCCAAACCTCCCCCTGTGCATTTGATTCTGAATGTAGGTGGTGGTTAGGAAGGAATAAAGAGATCCGTGATTAACAGGCATCTCAGAAGTGAGCTGGTGGGCGAAGGGGTTGCCGGGGTACCAGGAATGACCTGTGGAACTTGGAGGCTGGCATTTTATCTTGAGAAGATATTACGACAGGCCGCTCGTCTTTTGCCCACACTGAATGCTTCATAGTGTGTCTCAGAGGCGAAGGACAAGGAGGAGGAGGAGGAGGAGGGAGGTAGTCTCAAACGGAGTGAACCCATATAACCATTAAATCAGTGTTTCCCTGGTTGGATTTAATAAATGGCCTCAGGTTCCTGGAAATGTGTGCAGAGACCCCGTGGCTATGAGCAGATTTGTCATCTTCTTCTTTGCAGTCGGATGAAATATATTTGGAAGTCATTGGAGTGTGACTGTCCTACATCAAAAGACATTTCATAACAAAACACCATCATGCCCCATTTATAGAAATAGCATGCTGTGCTCGGGCTGCTGCGGGCAAATAAAATATGTTCATGTAATATAAACAGCCTCACCTTCCCTCTAAAGACTAAAGAGCCATGAAGGACTTATTAAGATAGCTTTTGAACTACACAGACACATACAAAAGTATGTTAAACATATGTAACTCTACACACATACATATATATTATGACAGATGGTCATAAATGAACTCCAAGTCTAACCAATATGGTTGGAGGAAAGAACATCGGAGCTGGAAGGATCAGTAATATGAAAACTCTATTAGAACTTGCACCTCGATGGACAAAGCAGAAAATTGAGGTCCAGAAAGGGGGAGTCACATGCCCAAAGACCATGGGGCAGCAGGGCCAGGGGAGAAAGAGAACCCCTGCCTAATGATGTCTCTTATACTCCCAATTGGCACACATATTAATTGATATGAATTGTTTGCAAAATGATAATTAGCTACTTTTTTGCTTGAGTGGGTTCACAAAGCTTCCTAGGGGTGCTATCACGTAAGCATTGAGCTGCTAACCTCAAGGTATACAGTTCAAACTCACTAGCCTCTTCAGAAATGCTAGCTGGAGTTGCCCTCAGTGAGGATCGACCCTACAGTAGTGGTAGTAAAGGAGCTCACTCATGGTGGGAGTGCAAATTCATGGTTGGACCGACAGAACCAGGACGTTAAGCCTGTTCTCACTGGTTCCATCACATCAGAAGAAGTGAAGCCTGGATAGAGCAGCCTGTACACAGTGTGGGCGAGTGCCTCTAACAATCCCTACCTGCAGAAGGAAAGTGACGGGTCAGTGCCCTGAGAGAAATGTAGTCTCCCTGTTAGCAAATTGATAGGGGCGATGTGCGTAAACCGTTCTTCTGCCTGGCAGAGTCAGAAACAACAGTGCCCAGCTCAAAGATGGCAGCAGTTGCCCGCCTCTAAATGTGTGCCATTCTCTACAATCCTGGCAACAATCTGGTCTCCCCCATCAAGCGCCTGACATGACATACTATGCCTCTGATGAGTCTCTCATTCTAGGGTTTGGGCCCATGATTTTCCTTAGTTTGCCTCTTCTTCCAGGCATCCATATTTTATCAATTCTGGCCTATCTAGGTTTTACTTCATCAGCCATGATTGAACTGGTTTGAACCAGTTCAAAACCTTTGGATAAAGCATGTGATGGTTTTAAAATATGCCCTCAATTAATTTGGCATTTCTTCCTTCAAGAGAGAGAGCGGAATTCTTCTTAGGAAAATCAGGCCAAAATGACAGATTAGGTCATAAAGACATCTGGCTTCCTTCCTCCTTAGTCTTTCCCTTGACCACTTTGTCTACAGGAAGTCTGCTGCCCTGTCTGACTTTGCACTCCATGTGATACAGAACTGCGACCTCCTACCTCACAGCCGGTAAGTGAGGTATCTTGGAAAAACATCCCCAGCTCCACTGAAGACAACAGACAACAGCAGGCTCCTCTGGCTCCCTGACAGTAACTTCATAAGGGATCCAGAACCAGAACCACTGATGAAGCCACTATCAAATTCTTTATTGTTTTGTTTACTGTGTATTCTTCAAGCCATTAAATTTTAGAGTCATGTGTGATATGGACAACAATAGAGAGCTGAGGGAAGATTAGCCAATGTTGCTTATGTTGCCACCATACAAACAGCTGCTTATTTTATTTAAGGGTAAAGCTAGCCTACTGAAGGGTACTCTTTCTCTTCTGCCTTCAGTCAGATGAGATGAGCTTGTTATCATCGGAAGGAAAAGAGACCTCACCCTTAAAGATGCTTTATAGAAACGTTTTTATGAAGCCTTAACCAGGTCATAGGCAAGGCAAGACTCATGATCCAGATGAGGGTGACCATTAGCTTGAGGGCATAGTGCTGTCCAAAGGATTCACAGCTCGAATGGTGAGTTAAATATGTCATGCAAACAAAGGAAGTTATCGCCAAATCATGGTGGGTGGCAGACCAATTCATCACAGCTCCAGGGAGAACTACAGAAGCTGTAAGGAAACCAGGATTGGGGAGCATGCACTAGTGCAGTTTAGAAAAGTCTACAGGATTGACTTGGAAGCCCTCGGACCATTTTCGCTGGGCATGACTCATAACCATGCCAGTTTAGTCCTCCCATTTCCATGCAGGGCACACCCAGTCAAGCCGCCTCTCCTTGGGCTGACCAGGGGTGTTCCAGAACACACACTCTGCTTTTTAATTTGTTGATCAACGGTTGGAAAGAATTCAGTGACAGCTGAGTCTATATGGAAGCTCAAATTGGATTTAGAGTTCCTACTATAAACTATCCACCATTTATCTGTCATTTGCTCTTTTGTGGTGGCTTGTGTGTTGCTGGGATGCTGAAAGTTATATCACTGGTATTTCAAATACCAAAAGGGTCACTCAAAACGAACAGCTGTTTCAGAAAAACAGCTTCCAGAAAAAGGCTCCAGAATTTGACGGACTACCAATTGAAATGATCCCACAATCTTAATGAAACACTGGACATATTCCCTCATCTATGCCAAGTAACTTAGAAAACAGCTTACTTGGCTAACTGACTGGAAGAGGTCCATGTTTGGACCCATTCCAAAGAGAGTGTTCAAACTATAGAATATCATTGATATTACATGCAAGTAAAATGTTGCTGAAGATGATCTGACAGTAATTGCAGCAGTCCGTTGACAGGGAGCTGCCAGAGGTTCAGGCTGGATTCAGAAGAGGGCGTGGAATCAGAGATGTCATTGCTGATGTCACACAGAACTTGGCTGAAAGTAGAGAATACCAAAAAGATGTTAACTTGTGCTTTATTGAGTATGCTGAGTCATTTGACTGCATGGATTATATCAAACTATGGAGCCTTGAGAAGAATGGGAATCACAGAACCCTCCGTTGTACTCATGCAGAACCTGTACATGGATCAAGATGCAGTTACGCAAACAGAACAGGAGAATACCGAACAGTTTAGAATCAGGAAAGTTGGGCATCAGGGGATGTTGAGCAAATCATCAGAGAAGTTGGATTATATGAAGACGAAAATGTGGCCTCAGGATTGGAGGAAGGCTTATTAACAACCTGAGATATGCAAACAACACAACCTTTCTTGCTGAAAGTGAGGATTTGAAGCACTTGTTAAGGAAGATCAAGGATTACAACCTTCAATGTGGATTACAATTCAATGTAAAGAAGACTCAATCTCTACAACTGGACCGATAGGCAGAATAATGATAAACAATGAAAAGATTGAAGTTGTCCATGGAAATAGCAGTCAAGAGATCAAACAGTGCATTGCATTGGGTAAATCTGCTACACATGACATCTTTTTTAAAAATCATCTTATTGGGAGCTCATGCAACTCTTATCACAATCCATACATACATCAATTGTATAAAGCATATTTGTACATTCGTTACCCTCATCATTCTCAAAACATTTTATCTCCATGTAAGCCCCTGGTATCAGCTCCTCATTTTCCCCCTCCCTCATGAATCCTTGATAATTTATAAATTATTATTTTGTCATATTCTACACTGTCTGACACCTCCCTTCACCCATTTTTCTGTTGCACATGACATCTTTAAAGCATTGAAAAGCAAGATGTTACTTTGAGGACTAAGGTAAGTCTGACTCAAGGCATGGGATTTTCAATTGCATCATATACATGGGAAAGTTTGATATTTTCTGAATAAGAGGAAGGCTGAAGAAGAATGGATACACTGGAATTATGGTGCTGGCAAAGAATATTGAAAGACCATGGACGACCAAAAGGACAAACAGATCTATCTTGGAAGGAGCCAGAATGCTCCTTAAAGAGAAGGATGGTGACATGTTGTCAGCAGAGGTCAATCCCTGGACAAGGTCATTATGTTTGGTGAAACAGAGGGGCAGTGAAGATAGGCAAGCTCTAGACAAGATGAGTTGACATCCTGGCTATAGCTATGAGCTCAAACATCACAACAATCAAAAAGATGGTGTAGGTCCGGGTGGTGTTTTGATTTGTTGTACACAGGGCCACTGTGTGAGTCTGGGTAGACTAGAGAAACAAACTCATAGACACTCGTATGTGTACAGGCGAGAGCTTTATATACAACAGCAATTGAATATTGAGAAAACATCCCAACCCAGTCCATATCAAGTCCATAAGTCTGAGATTAGCCCCTATGTCCAATACCAGTCTAGAAATTCCTCTTCAGACACACACAACACATGCAATGACACCAAATGCAGGAAGAACACAGGCCAGTGGGTGGGAAGTCTTGTGAATTCAGTGGTGTTATAAGCATCTCAGGATTGGCAGGGGTCTCCATGTGGCTCCTCCAGCTCCCGGGGCTCTGGTTGCATCAGGGTAATTTCGTGTGACTTCTCATCAGAAATGTTTTGCAGGGAATGAGCGAGTTTCCTCCTCCAGTGATCTATTTATCTCCATAGCGTCTCCAAATGAGGCCATCAAGCTGTGACCTGATTGACAGGTAAACTCCACCCCTTTATTCATAAGTCTCGAATTGACAACAGATTATGTAACTACCGCAGCCACTATGAGTTGGAACCAATTTGCTGGCATTTAACAACAACACTGTAATCTGTGCAGAAGAAAGAGGAGACCGTATACTCTTGTAAGGACTTACAGTCTTGGGAACACAAAGGCGCAGTTCTATTCTGTCCTATAGGGTTGCTATGTGTTGGAACCAAATAGAGGCAGTGCTTGAGACTAGACACCAAAGCCTTCCACAAACCTAATGCTCAACATTTAAGCTCCAATACAATCTATGCGAGGAACTAAGAAGCTACCTGTAGATGACTGTATCCTTAGGGAGCGAGTGTCAGGTACATCTTTTTGCTTCCAGAACACCAATTTTACAGGAAGAGAACAACAAAAAATCTACCTTCAATGCCAGTCACTGTGATTTTGAGGAGCCCGATGTTAGGATGTAGGCACCCACACAATGGATAGCAGCATCATCCACAGTCACCGGTGAGGGGGAGTCCAGCAGAGACGTCAATGACACTGGACACTGGAAGGAACAGAATTCCTTCAGCACACATCCGTGACCGTTTTCACAGCAGGCAGAGTTATTACCACAAATGAGGCAGGTGGGAGATTATCAAAGCCAGATGGGAGATGGCAGACTGAGGACTGATGTGCAGAGAACCAATCAAACACCTTGTGAGGCCACCAATGAGACACCAGCAGACGCAGAAACTTGGGACAACTTAGAAGAAATGGAAAAGAACTTAAATTCCGGCAGAACCCAAGTTTTGCTTCCCAAAAGCTTAGTGCTCGCTCTTGGGATCCTCGTTTTATTGCCAATCTTGGGTGGTCTGAGGTACGTAAGTTATTGATGAACAGATGCTACCCCATATGGATCCTTTTTCTTCGCCTTATCGTCAGAGTCATTGACTATTCAACTCAATCTGATACAAATATCAAAGGTGGCAAATGACAGTACAGAGCCACTGATGAACCTTCAAAGGATTCCTTATGGTGTCTCTTTACCCTCGAGAAAAACTAGTATTGAACCATGATTATGCCTCATTTGGAGATGCCAGTGCCATTTGGAGAAAAGGGAACATTTCCCCTAGCTGGCCACGACAGTCTCCCGGGTAGGCAGTGCTCTCTGGGCCAGAGAAGCACTATTCCTCCACTGAAGGTTGGGAAGTGCCACTTCTCTGAAGGATGGAACCTTGTCGCTGCCTCGCTGAGGGGAGTGCTTGGAGGGCAGAGGGGTGGGAGAAGCTGTGGCAAGGGCCACATTCCTCCACAGGGGAAAGAGATGTGGCTGCCTTCTAGAATGGCTCTCTTCTGGGAAGGAGCAGGGGGATCCCCCCATTTTCTGGGAAATGGAGAGTTTTTCCACCCCAGAGGAAAGCGCGGGGAGGAGAGCCGGGTTCTGGCTGCGGGGCATCCTCTTCCCTCTCCTTCTCAAGCAGAAAGAAAAGCTGTCCTCAATTAGGGGGGGAGAGAAGATTCAAAACATCTGGCGGGAAAAGAGCCTGCTTGGTCTGCACTGAGAGCAGACCTGCGGACAGCAGGACAGGATGAAGAATGGCGCGTTGGTTGATGATGGAGGTTTCTGGCTGTCCTGCTGGCCTCCGTGACCAGTTGGACCTGCTCTGGTCTTCTGAATCCATCGCCACACTTTGCTTTTCACCTGTGTCTGGACATCTTTTTTTTTTTTTTGAAAAGCAAAGGATCCTTTGACTGTGGCCCTAGGCTAGTGGATGAAGTTAACAGAAGCCTAAGCCCTGGCTATCATAGGTTCACTGTTCTTCTGGAGGTCACTGGGTCATTGGTCCAACAGTGCAGATCACCCACTGAGTCTGCATCCAGGGTTCACAACCCCCAGCATTTCTGCAGCTAATCAGTTTGGTTTTGCCTGCTGAGAGCCTTCTCTTCAATTTCAAATCAGCCAGACTGATTTCCTCCTCCTCCCCCTCTTCTAAAATCGTCCCAGGATCTCACCTTCCCTAACAAGCCTGTTTGGGTCATCTCTGCAAAACCCGCACTGCCTTCCTCCTCCATCACGTACAACATGCCAATGACGGTAAGCTGCGGTTCTTTTTCTGTTGGTTGCTTTTGCTTCGGGCTGCTGGGCTGCCCCGGGCAGAGCTGGTGACTAGGACTGTGCTGGGTTTGCAGATAAGGTGATTCCTAATTGTTAGACATCACATTTCCAGTCACAAGGCACCAACGCCTGAAAGGTCCTTAAAGGTTACCTGTGAGGTGGGATTTTCTGTATTCCTGCAGAGATCGTGGTGCAGACAGGCTCTGAGAGGGATTTCCCTGGAGGTGGATAAATTGAGTCTGTAAATGAAGCCAAAGAGCAGGCATGGCTCATCATCAGTTTCCCATGGTCTTCTTTCATGGGAAATGGCAGTCTCTCAGGGATGCATCCAGACTTGAGAGAGACCTTGGTCCTGCAAGCTGCACACGTGACACACTGACCCACTCCAATCCCAAGGTCTCATGCTCCGTGTCCCCATCAGCAGTCACTCAAACACATTCGGCAAAGCTTTATCCCTGCCTTTCGGGTAACTCTGAGTTCCCAAAGCTTCAGGTCAGGATGGCAATCTTCACGTGCTTGTCACTTTTCCACCGCAACTATTTCCTGCATTGGAATGTACACAGCTTCTCAAGTGTAAGGTCATGGACTTTCAGAACCGAGAGGAATTTCAGACGTTGGGGTCAATATTTGTTTGGCTCGAAACTAAGACTGGGAGAAGTTACGTGATACGACCGAGGTTATGTAACCAGTTAGGCTGTGGGATTGTGCTCCCTTCTCTGCAGCGAGCCCCTAACCCGGCGCTGTTTCCATGTTGCATCAGATTAGAGAAGGGTACTTCAAAACAACGTGCTAAGCAGTATCCGGCATGGGAAAAGAAGCAACATCAATACAACACCAAATTTCAAATGACAAACCTGGCAGGTTTCACTGAAGTGAAAAGCTCTCCTCCCTCGCTCCCCCTCCCTCCCCAGAATGTTGTAATCGCGAAATTCTTCAAAAGTTCCCTAGGGATGAACTCCTTGAATTTGTTTACTCGCTGCTTAACGGGTGCCTGCAGCCCATGTTCAGTCTTGCCTTTGGGAGAGATAGGCAACAATGATAGAGACGATATATTTGGAGGGAGAGCGCATTAAAATAAAGACAGCCCCGCACCCTCATTTTCCCTTTGATTCTCCTGTGAGGTTTTGTGGAGGAGGAGGGATTTTGGGAGTCAGTGCAGGGTGCTACATGGAGCACAGAGCTAGGATTCCCCCAGCTAAACTGGAATATGTTACCATCTTGTTTAACACGGTCCGGTCCTTGCAATGCAAATGTGTGTCATGCCGTGGTCTTCTTGGGGAGCTAAGAACACCGAAGCCTGCTGTGGGTGATCACCCACATTTTCCATGCAGCCTGGCATGACTGCCAGCCAACCCAACAAGGAGAGAAGTCCCGAGGAGAACAGGCGGATGTACAATGAAGAAGGATTTTATTTTAGAGGCAGGGATTGTGGTGTGGGGACATGGATGAGATTTAAGGATGGGGCTATTGGAAAGGGGGGCCACTGAAAATTTAAGATGCAATGCTGAGGTCCAGACTCTCCATGAGCATGCAGGAGGAAAACTTGGTGGGTCCCCCAAAGCAGATCTAAATAGAAGCAGGAACGACAGACACAAGTGTTTGGACGTCTCCCGGGGAGTGTTGAAAAGTTCTGTTTAGTCTAGGAAATTCGGATTTTAACTTCTCCAATCTCTTCCTCCATTTCAGAAACAGCATTTGCTGTGTTTGCTTAGCTACTTTATACTGATTCTTTCAATATTTAAAGATGGCTGTAACTTTAGAGACCCCAAAGAATGGAGGAAGGCAGACAAACAGAATAAAAACAATAATCCAAGTCACAGGACATGTTATTCAGAATTAAAGATACTTGTTCAGCTCTCCAATTAAAGTTGTCTGTAAAACTATGAGATTTAGACACCCCCCTTTGGATTTTGCTGTTACTATGTCAAATTATGTTCTTTTGGATACTTTCATAACCTTTCCAGAGAGAAGGCTAGAGAAGTTCAAAGCAATATCCCAAACATTTTAACAGCTATGCTAATATTCCAGGTGTGAATAGAACATGTTACTATGTTAATCCTACCCTGGTAAACCACAGTCCAAGATTCATAGGTTATTTCCCTCCTAACTTCCTCTTCAGGAACACGCAGATGCAGGTCTGGTATGGGGCCAACAATGCTCTTATAATGTTGAAAAGAAAAAACAATAGAAAAATGTGAGATGGTGGAAATGAAGGAAACCCCTCTCTGAAAAATGAGAGGCAGGCATGGTTTTGTTGTAGGGGATTGCTGCTAATCAGGGTGATGTCACTTGGGGTCCTGAGCATCACATATTCCCTGAAAAGATGACTCGGGGTTTTATGCCATTTTCTGAACTCAGAAGTAAGCCCAAGAAGTTAGAACCATGCTTTTACGAAGAAGACAAAGAATAAACTAGGGAGTGGAATGGGAAGCCCGATTTCTTTCCTTGTTATCTTGTGAAGGAATGCAAGAAAAGGCTGGTAGGTAAAAGTCTAGGCTAATCCCAAATCTATTAAAGAGCCACAGAGTCCAGGAACATTGCAGGCCAGGGACTCTCTGCTACATGGCACAGGGTCAGGACTCTGTTACGAGCAGCCCTCACCCAGATGCCCACCTCAGGACCTTCAGGGCTTGGCCACCTCTGGCTCAGAAATTGCTGCATTGACCCAACATTTGTACCCAAAGAGAGCCAGGAGTTAAAGCGACTGCTTGAATTCACCTCTCTGTGACCTCACCCAACCAGCCAGCCTCCCCAGAGCCACATCTGGGGCCCAGCTGAGCTCAAATGCTGGAAGTACAACACACCCATCCAGCCACCCATCCTCGATCCTCAGGGGTGTCAGGGGAGAGGTGATCACCAAGGCAACAGAAGGGACCCACCCCCTTTCCTCTCGGGGCACCTTCTGAGATGGAAAACATGTGGAAGTGAAGTTGAAGCCTCCCTGGATTAGTAAGCTTTTCCAAGAGGACTCTGCTCACCTCTCTCCTTAGGAGTTAAGGACCTATCTGGGAGTCACCGCCCACCAAGAACTCACTGTCAAGTGGGTCCATTGAGAGGAAAGACCTCTTCTACATTGTTTAAACTGCATCGCCCCTGCCTAAGCATGGTGCCCAGCACAAAGTGGGTCTTCTACACACACTTTTTTTTTTTTTTGCTTTTTACTAAATGACTATTTTCTTTTTCTTTTACTTTTTAAAACAATGTATTAGGGGCTCATACAACTCTTATCACAATCCATACATACATCAGTTGTGTAAAGCACATCTGTACATTCTTTATCCTCATCATTTTCAAAGCATTTGCTCTCCACCTAAGCCCTTTGCATCAGGTCCTCTTTTTTCCCTTCCCTCCCTGCTCCCCACTCCATCATGAGCCCTTGATAATATATAAATTGTTATTTTGTCATTTCTTGCCCTATCCGTCATCTCCCTTCACCCCCTTTTCTGTTGTCCGTCCCTCAGGGAGGAGGTCACATGTAGAGCCTTGTAATCGGTTTCCCCTTTCCAACCCACTCTCCCTCTACTCTCCCAGTATCGCCCCTCACACCCCTGGTCCTGAAGGTATCATCCACCCTGGATTCCCTGTGCCTCCAGCTCCTATATGCACCAGTGTACAACCTCTGCAATATCCAGACTTGCAAGGTAGAATTCGGATCATGGTAGTTGGGAAGGAGGAAGTATTTAGGAACTGGAGGATAGCTGTATTCTTCATCGGTGCTACATTGTACCCTGACTGACTCATCTCCTCCCCTACACACACTTTTTAATTGAAGGCGTGAATGAGCATCTATGCCACCGGAGAACTATGCAATGGCCCAATCTTCCTGGCAATGCCCCATTCTCTGAATCGATTGTGCTTTCTCTCTTCTCTCTAGCCCTATTCCTTTTCTTAATCTAAGCCTCCTCCTTCATATTCCCGGACCTTCACACGGAGAACACAAGGAAGGCAGGGAGCAGGGCTAAAGCTCATGTGAGCCCCCAGGATTGTGGTCACTTCCAAGCCCTATCCTCAGCAGCCTGCCTCGCATGGGAGGGATCCCTCTGCCCCACCTCTGCTCAGGACCCTCTCAACGTGATGAGCAATCATGGGATTGGGCTCACTCAGAAGCGGTGCCCCACCTTCTAGATCGCAGGTTCCCAAACCTGTTCGGTTAATCACTCCTTTATCAAAAAATGCCAATGACTCAGCATCCCAGGACAACAGAAATCATTTGTATGATAGATCATCATCCACGATAAAGCTTAGATGGCTGCTTTGGCAATGCCCCCTGGATGTCCCACACTGGGACAAATACTGTTCCAGCAAAGTCTCTGAACTGGGGGTCAAGACTCCCTATGGGGTCACATAGGTGAAAGTGAACATGGTGAACAATTTGGCAAGAGTAAAATATTTCTTGAATGCATTATGTCCAAGAATTCATTCAAAGTTAAAGGTGTAATGGATCTGGGAACTTTCTGACAGCGCATGCTCATGTTGCAAATTTCTCAGGCAAAGGGGGTTTGCTAGTAGACCACATTTAAGACATTCTACTGGTAAGTTCCAGGCACATGGGGACTTAGGATTTCCTTCCCAAGGAAAAGCCATGCTGGGTGGCCAAGGAGATCTATTTCTGGGGAGCAAGGACAAAGCTTTGAACACGTGGGATGATGTATCTGCACAGCTTCTCATGGTTAAGGGAAGCAGCTCAGGGTGGACAATAAAAGGGGACAATCCATGGTCCAGGGACCAGGAGTCTCCCCTTGGGCTGGGGCCAGAGCACTGCAGGTCACCATATTTCATCGAGGAAACCCAAGGAGTCTGAAAAATCTAAAATGGAACCTGACCCTGGCCTTGCAGTCTTAGGTTACTTTGAGGAGTTTGAAGGGAGTACATGCATTGGCTTCTGCATGCGGGTTAGGCCAGGCAGACTTGTGCCCAGCTTGACCTGAGTCATAGAAGAAATCTTCATGACACTATCCTCAGTCCATTCTGGATGGCAGGAAGGAGAGAGGCAGAGCGGGGCAGTCAGTGAAGCCTCTGATGAGGACTACAAGAAGCCTTGTTCCCACACACCCACCTAAGAGAAGAGCACATGAAATTTCTCATGTTAGGAAAGGAGCTGTGGGAACCAGCAAGGACATGATCATGATGGTGGTGTATTCTTTCAAGGCAGGAGTATAAGATGGTCAGACTTGTGTATAGCTCTTTTATGTGGTTAGTGGGCCTCCACGTGTACTCATTTCCTGGGCATCACAAAGGTTGCTGGCGGGCCCGCACTTGCGTCCCACTCTGCCCATGGACGGTCCCAATCTCTACTCTCAGCTTTCATCAATTTGTACCTATAACCACAGGCTCAAACCGAGTGACTTTTGTGAAGGGGACATAGGATGGGGCGGCGTAGCGCTCTGTTGCACACATCGTGTATTACAAATCAGAACCAACTCGACAGGCTAACAACTGCATTCCATGGGATTTACTATCCCCACTCCTTTCCCTTTCAAAGGGGGTCCAGTGTGGAACAATAAATCTCACAAACCGCTTAGCTAAGTAAGAGAACACTCGCATGGATGTTAGGGGACGACCCAAGGTGAGACTGGTTTAGAACCAGTCCTAGGGTGATGGCAGAGCTTTGGGGTTTTACTCCCTAAGGGTTGTTTATGACATGGAGAGGCCACAACACTTCATTCTCTAGAGAACAATACAGGAAAGAGAGCAGATGGAGGTGAGTCCTGAATCAGTATCCAAACACATGGTGTGGATGTTGAAAGACATATCACTTTGTCCACAGAATTCTCTGAACCAAGGCTTCAAGATTCAAACACAGAACGCTTCCAAAATGTTATGATTCAAAAAAGAAATAGCAATGCAAAGAGATTAAAAAATGTGGACGTATGTTTAAAACAACAATCCAAAGGAACTCTTGGGACTTCCTCGATACTTCCTGGAGTCCAAGGTTAAGGGCCAGCCACAGATGAGAGGCATTTCTTTTCCTTCGTCCAATTCCTTATTTCCAATGAACACTGGTCCCATCTGATGAAAACAAGCAAGGACCATATGGGCCAGCTGCCCTGCCGCTCCCTCTGGCGGTTTTAAATCTTATCTTGCTCTTTTCCCCTCAGACTCTCAACTCCCTTATCCAGATGCTGGGGCCTATAGATCTTGATCTCCTTAAGTTCCGGCAGCTTGCTCACAGATTTGGGAAACGTATTTCATGATCTTGGGCCTGGGGCACTTGCCATGTGGACACATCTCGCTGCCCAGTTGCCCTTTCGCCCAATGAGAGGTGTATTTCAGACTGAAGCCGATGACCCTGCGTGGGAGGGCATTTCCAAGGGCATTCCTCTCTTCTTATTCCACCTGGCAATTCATTTTCATTGGCATATCCATTGTTTCTATTTTTTAAATGGATACCATATCCCCAGGGAACCATATTCAAAATGTACAAAGGGGAATATAGTCCACAGCCTCCGCCAGTCCTGGTTCATTCATTTCCTCCTGAGTTTGGTGTACATTCTGCAAGGAAGTTTCTTCCTTTCCTCTTATTTTTCCCTATCTCTCATCTTCTACCTTCTAGTATGCTTTTTTAAAGAAAAACATATAAAATGTAGATTCTGTACTTTAGTTTACTCCCCTCTAAGTTTTAGATTTACAGAAACATTGCAAAGAAAGTAAAGAGAATTCCCATAAACCCCTGTGGTAGTTATGTAACCATGTGTCAATTTGAGAGGATTAAAAGTGAAGGAGGTGGAGTCTAGCCTGTCAATCAGATCATAGCTAATGAGGCCGCTCTGTAGGTATTGCCGTCTCCTGAGGATTCTGGGAACTCCAGTATTCCTCCTAAGAGGCAGGAAGATATTCTCTCTCTCTCTGCTCACTCCCTGCGAGACATCCCTGTGGGGAAGACATATGGAGAGAGGTGGATGGAGCCAGACCTCTGGAGCCAGAGAAGCCACGTGGAGAGCCCTGCCAATGCTGAGATGCTTATAACGCCACTGGAACCACAAGGCTTCCCACCCACTTGCCTGTGATCTTGCATTTGGCATCATTGCATGTCTTTCGTGAATCTGAAGAGGACTACAATGGGCTAATATCAGACTTATGGACTTGAGCTGGACTGGCCTGGGATGTTTTCTCAATATTCAATTGCTCTTATCTATAAAGCTCTTTCCCATATCCATATGAGCATCCATGGATTTGTTTCTCTAGTCTACCCAGACTAACACACACCCCATACATATTTCCATTATAATGAACATCCTACATTATTATGCTACATTTTCACAATAAATAAAACAGTTTTGATGCATTGTGATTAAATGAGCTCACACGTCTGTCAGTTTTACTTAGTGTTTTTCTAAGGTCCTTTTCCTGTTCCAGGATCACATAATACATGACATTTGCCATTATGTCTCCTTCGGACCCTCTTGACTGGGACAGTTTTCCAGATGCCCCTTGGTTGGGTGACCGTCACACTTTTGAGAAAGACCCGTTAGGTATTTATTGTGCAGAATGTCCCTCAACTAGCATTTGTCCGGTGTTTCCCCCGTGGTTAGACTATTGTTATGGGTTTGAAGAAGATCACCAACTGCAGTGCCATTTTTATATCAAAAGTACGTCTGTCACCCTGATATGGTAGTCTCGGTGCTCACCTTGATCACCAGGCTGAGGTGTTCACTGTGTTTCTACATGGTATAATTAGTTAATATTTTCCCTCTTTCCATACTGTAGTCTTTGAAAGAACATTATTATGTGCAGCGCACACATGAGTAAAAATGTACGCCCTAACTCCTTGATAATTCTGTAACTTGTTTGGAATTTTTCTGCACAATCTTTTCTCCTCAATGTATCTATTTAATCTATCATTTTCTTGTAGCAGCATGCACTCCTGTATGTGTGTACTTTTGGTTACAATCTAGCACCAAGACATTTAGTTTTTGCCAAAATTTCCCCAGTTTGAACCACTGGGCGCTCTGTTGCTTTGCTCCTATGATTCTTTGACATAATCCATCATTGTGGGGATATTTCTGCTTTGTTGGTGGTTTGATTTTTTAAAGAGATTTTAGTTTATACTTTTCTCTTTTCCTTTTGAAATATTTTTATCAATTACCTTATTTGTTACAAATATCTTTTCATTTTTCTCACAGATGGGAAAACGTCATTGAATAGCCATTCGATTAACCAGGCTCTTATTAGTGAACTCTCAGATTGTTGCTTGATTGAGAGTTAATACAGTAACTCTAAAATATATGTAAGTATATTATATTGTCAGATATATCGCTGGACGAGCAATTGCTTTGTCAGAAGGATTTGTGTTTGTCCTTTTGATAGCCATTGCCAAGTTCCTTTCATTGAGATAGCACCAATGTGTGAGGGTAAGTGAAAATGTATTTCTAAAAATAATAGAAATCTCTATTAAACAAATAGTATCAAAATGTGAAGCTATTGTTTCTTAAAGTACCCTCCATCAAGGTCTAGACACTTCCAAAGGCAGTGTTTCCATCCCTCTAAGATTTTTACTAAGAATTCTATACTCTTAGATTCACACCATGTCAAAGTGGTAGTTTCAGAACATTCAAGTGACTCAAAAAATGGGTTTTGTTAAAAAAGAAAAAGAAAAGTCTTTGAGTTTGGAAACAAAAAGAAGTCTGCAGAGGCAATATCAGGGCTGTAGGGTGGATGGTTAAGGTTTTGCAACAAAATTCTCAAAGGACGTCCCTTCTGCTCTTGAAGAATAAGTATGTTTGTCATGATACAGGGAAAACAAAATTCTCAGCCCAACTTCCCTGGAGGTTTTTTGTTTTTCACCAGTGCAATTTTCAATTTTCTTAAAATTTCTTCATAATAAGACCCATGATTATCTTATGTCCTTTGAAAAGTTCTATTAAGATTAATAGAATTGTCCCCTGCCTGCTCTGCCCAAGAAAAACAACAACCAGTTGTCATAACGTTCTGATGACAAGACTAAGACAAGTCTACTATTGAGAGGACTTGCCTACAGCCATCCACTGATTGTAGAGACATGTTGAAATAGGTTTCGTTTGGAATAAACCTGTATATGCATGAACTGGAAACCCAGTAGCGATATTTTTGGACTGACCCTGACACATTCCCAATAGTAGATGAGCAGTGTCTGTTTCCCTCAAGCTTCACTGAGATAGCATGTGGCTAAATATGTTACTTTGGGGGGCATGTCTTCAAAGTGGAAAAGAGTCTATTCTTCTGTAGAGCCCCAGAACAAAATGTTTTGTAAAACCTGGGAACAGCTCACCTCCATCACTGCAACTTCTACAATGTGAGAATTAGATATTACTCTGTAATCTTATGTGCCTTAGCAACAGAGAGTTCATTCTGCTCAATACGTTGCTAAGAGCTCACACCTACCCCACTCACCAGCACCCTGAGATGGGAAGTCAGGACAATGGAATCCAGGTGCCATCTTGTCAAAGCCTTAGGATGACTTCTCAGATATCCCCTGATGCAGACTCTTTGTTTTATAGCAAGAGGCATAGCATGTTCATTATACAGCTGGTTAGCATCAAAGCCTGGACCATTTCCAGCTCTGATTGTCTCTGGAAGTGTTCTTCACGATGCCTTCGCTCTTGGAACCCAGCCTGTGCTGTCAGTTGTGGTTGGATGCCATTGAGTCAGTACTTTCAGTACAATGTATTAATTTCTTCCAACAAAGAGTAAACTGCTGATTTTGAACAGTGAGGTCCATACAGCACGGATGATGCTTCCTCTCCCACAAAGATAATATTAATCTAAATGGGAGCAGTGGAGTCCAAACCTCTTGTCTGTGTGACTTACAGGAAGTCACAGGATACATGAAAATGAAGTGATAATAATAACTGATAAATTGCTCCCTCTCCCTATCAAGACCCCAGTTCTACCTTACAAACCCAGCTAGACCAGAGCATGTACATTAGTACAGATAAGAGCTCTTGACACGCAGAATCCAGGACAATAATGGGAGTGGTGATACCATGAGGGTAGGGGGAAGGTATGGGAGAAAGGGGGAACTGATCACAATGAAAGACAAATAAGTGCCCCCCCCCAACCCAGGGTGGCAAACAACAGAAACATGGGTGAAGAGAGACAGCCAGATGGTGTAAGATATGAAAATAATAATAATTTATAATTTCTCAAGGGTTCACAAGGGTCGGGAAGGGAGGAAAAAATGAGGAACTGATACCAAGAGCTTAAGTAGGAAGAAAATGTTTTGAAAAGGATGATGGCAACATATGTACAAATATGCTTGACACAATAGATGTGTGGATTGTTGTAAGAGCTGTAAGAACCCCAATAACAATGATTTTAAAAGTCAAAATAAAACAAAACTAAAACATTGATAAATTGCACTCTATCACACAGATGTAGGCAATGAGACAACATACATTGATATAAATAAATCTGATTTTTACTAATAAGGAGTGACAATGACCTCAATGCTTTCATTGAGAATGTCCACTCATTGCATTTATTGGAACAATTATTTCTGGTGGTATTAGAAGCCAAGCAGCTGATGAGTTGGCTCTCTGATTTCATTTCCCCATTCATGAGCAACCATAAGCCACATCGAATAAATGTTCCATCTTCCTTCTTCATATCTGCCCTCTCCCTTCTTGTTTGCCCTGTATGCCTCTCGGTAGCAATCTTTCCTCAATGGAACCCTATGCTACTCTCTTCCCCCTCTAGGCCTCCATGCCCTTGCTTGTCTATGAAAGCACTTTCCTGGATGGCTTCCGAGTTCTTCTCAGATTCTAAGATTCCATGTTGACCTTATTCATCATTTACGCATGAGTTTGTCTCATTTCAGGTAAGACAAAAACTATGATCAGAGTAGAGTTGGGGACCCAAGAGATTGTTCCTTGTGTAGATTCTAGACCATGCCCTTTGGAACATAGTATGATAGCATTCCTAGCCAACTTCTGACCAGGAGCTGATGTGGTAGAATTTGGTCCGATATTTGGAGGACCAATAGAAAATTTGGTAGGAGTTGATACTGCAGTACAGGGGCAGAATTTCTTCTGCTTGGGGAAACCTAATTTTGTGCTTTTAAGTCCTTCGACTGATTGAATGAGGTTTATACACACTATAATGGGTTATTTGGGGTAGTTACCCTCAATGTTCCACATAAGCCATAGAGCACCTGGAGGGCTCAAGCCCATGACCTTTCAGTTGGCCGCAAGTATTAATCTCTTGTATAGCTGGTTTCCTTCGATATTCTATTCCGTGGCCTGCATTCTGATTCAAAGTGAGCTTATGTGTACAACAGAATGAAACATTGCTTAGCCCTGTGCCATCCTGCGTCTTCATTGATTAATAAATAGTCCTGTCCCAAGGATCCCAAGTGACATCTCTCTCCCTTCCCACCCTACCTGTCCCCTATCATTCTGACCTCTCATGATCCAGCAACTGGGATCTCTAATACTTGTCCAAGAGCAAAGGTTGCCCGCTGTACTTCTAAATTGGTCAGTGCTCATATTCTACCAGTTGTAAATAACTGGAATATTATCCCCGGACACGGACATTAATACATGGTAGAACACTTTTGCTCAGTGGCCTATCCTTTTCTGTACTCCTCTTTAGGTTCCCAGGATTTTCGATCTTCTGACAGTCTACATTGGGTGGACTTGAGGAACCCCTTCTTCTCCCAACTTTCTTCAAAACCTACCTTCACGCTGCTGGGACTAGAAAGAACAATGCATAAGTGCTCACTGAGTTGTCAGATGTTTGCTTGTAAGTGTCTGTGACAGCCCTGTTTTAAAATGTTGTTGTTGTTAGTGCTGTTGGGTGCGATCCCACTCAGAGTGGTCTTATGTACAAGAGAACAAAACGCTGCCCCGTCCTTTGACATATCAGAATTTTGTTGCTGTGCTTCATCGCATGGCTACTGCCACTGCGTCCATCCATCTCCTTGAAGGTCTTTCGCTTTTTCTACTCATCCTGTTTGACCAAGCATGGCCTCCTCTTCCTGGACTGGTTCTATCTGATGACAAGTTCAAAGTACACGAGACTAAGTTTCACAGACCTTGTTTCTAAGGAGCATCCCAGCTATACTTCTTCCATGACAGATTTATTCATTTTTCTGAAAGGTCCTGAGATAGTCAATATTTCTTGCCAGCCCCAACATTCATAGGCAATAATCCTTCTTTGGACTTCTTTATTAAATGTCCAGCCTTTCCATGTATATTAGGGAATTTAAAATACCATCACTTGGGTCAGGCACCATGAGTGATGTCTTTGCTGTTTAAGATTTTTAAAGAGATCTTTTGTGGCAAAGTTGCCCAATGCATCACTTGATATTTTAACTCTTGCTTCCATGGACATTGATTGTGGATTCAAGTAAAATAAAATTCTTGAAAAATGCAGCCTTTTCTTTGTTTAACATGATGTTGTTTACTGACCCAGTTGTGAGTTTTTTTGTTTTACTTCTATTGAGGTAAAATCCATCCTGAAGGCTATATTCTGTCATCTTCATTAGTAAGTGCATCGAATCCTTTTAGCTTTCAGCAAGCACGGTTGTAACATCTGCAGATGGCAGGCTGTTAATGAGTCTTCCTTCAATTTTGATGCCTCATTCTTCTTTCTATAGTCCAGCTGTTCAGAATATTTTCTCAACATATAAATTGTGTAAGTATGTTGATGGAATACAATCCTGATGCACATCTTCCTTGCTTCTAAGTCAGGCAGTATCTCCTTGTTCTGATTGAACCTCTTGAGCTATGCATAGCTTCTGAAGGAGCACAATTAAATCTTCTGACATTCCAAGTCTTTGAAATGTTATTAATAATTTGTTCTGATTCACCTAGTCAAATGCCTTTGCATAGCCAATAGAACAAAAGTCAAGGTCATTCTGGTATCCTCCGCTTTCAGTCAAGATCCATCTGATATCACCAGTGATCTCTCTCAGTCCATGCCCTTTTCTCAAAGATTCTTTAGTTCTTTATGGAGATGCAACATTAGATTAAAATAGCGGCACTTCCTATTGAAGCCATTTGAAAGTGACCTTTAGCAAAATTTCACTATGTGTAACATTAATGATATTCTGCTCAGTGACCTGCATTCTGTCTGATTGCTTTTCTTTGCAATGGACACAGATAGGAATTTCTTCCAGGAGGCCCATCAGGTCGCTAGCTGCCTTCTGTATTTCCTGGCACAGATGAAGAACACTTCCAGTATGGCATTGATTTGTTTTCAGAACATCTGTTATAGAAGTAGGCGCTGCTGTCAGTTAAAGGGTGGAGTAAACTATGGCCCACAGGCAAAATCCAGGCCACCACCTGTTATGGACAGCTCTACATGTAAGAACAGTGTTTACATTTCCAAATACTTGAGAAAAAAAACACTAGAAGACTATGCAACAGAGACCGCATGTGCCTTTTCAAGCCTAAAATATATCTATGAAAACCTTTACAGAAAAAGCTTGCTGATCCTTGACATTTTCAACACCAAAACTCTTTGATGTTGAAATGCAAGCATTAGTAATCATGGCAGAACATTGATTTGGGATGAAGAGAAGGGGACCTACTTGAGAATTAAGTAAGGGGGAACTGGTCTTGCTGGGGTAATATTCCATGAGGTCAAGGGTCAAGAGCAGGGGGTTCTCAGTGGAGAATGCTAAAGTTGGAGGGCTGAACGGAGTTTAAAACCAGGAGGGTTGCCGAGAGCAGCCGTGCCACAAGGACAACTTGCAGACTCAGCCAGTGACAGGCGGAGTACCCAGGGAAGAGCTGAAAACAAACGTAATGAAGTATGTGCATGTCATGACAGAGAAAATGGATCCTGTAGCAGGTTCCGGACCCACCTTCTGATGTGTGCCAATGATTGTAAAGATCCACGAGCTGAGGAGCTCAGAAGGAACAATAGGAAGAGTAAGCGGAATACACAGCAAGGAGAACAAAAAAGCAAAACTTGTGAAACAGACTTGCCTGAGCATGCATAGATATTGTTCCGTTTATCCTCACAGGCTGCCAGAAAGAAGGCGACGGGGAGAGTTGACTGGTGTGTTCAAATCAACGAGTCTTTTTAAAATGCTAGTGGAATGTGGAACAGGTTACCAGGATGTCCCAGCCCCGGGAGAAGGATATCATGCTGGGTGAAAAACGAGGATCAGCCAAATAGAGAAAAACTCCCAACACCATGGAAGGACACAGTGGCTCCAATGGGCGTAAGCCGATGGATGATCATGAGGCCTGTGCGGGACAGGGAAGTGCTTCGTTCTGCGCAGCCTGGGGTCACAATGCATCTGAAACAATATCAAAGCAGCACCTCCCAGCCAGAGGGATTGGAACCTGACCTGAAAGGGCTTGACGTCAAGAAGATAATCGATTAAAGCATCATCATCAGAAGTCATTTATCCCCGAGAGGATTGGAAAGGTAAGAATGGGTATTTGAAGAAGTGGGTGCCATCTTCTCTTGCCAGACGACTCTTAACCAAGAGGAAGGCCTTGCTGACACCTGTGACTGCGGCGTGGCATTTCTGCCCTCAGGGGACCTAACCAGAGGGCTGTGGAGCCGCGGCTGCCAAGCGGCCCTGCCCTGCGTGTCCACTATGTGCCTGCAGGCATCTGTTTCAAAGGGATGACTGAAGGGTGGGGTGCTCTAGTCTGGGAGACCGTGGGTGGTGAAAGTTTACAGGAAGACTGAGCAGGCCTATTGGCTCAGCTGGTGGAATTAAGGCCAGGTCGTGTCCCGGTCCCCACCACACCCAACCAGTGGTCTCCATCCTGGGGCCACAGATGGCCCTCCTCACCGGGAAAAGCAAGGCGGAGGGAGAGTGTGGGGATAATAACATCCAAAGACATACCTTGTACTGAAAGAATTCATGGCTATAGCATGACAATATAGTCTACAATGACATCATCTCCCATTCGTTCATGCATGACCACGCTGGGTACAGTTTTTGCCACATAACAAACCATCTAAATATTGATTTCTATGACAATAACCATTTATTTGCTCACAGTTCTTTGCTGAGTAGTTCTGGTCTAGGCCGGCTCAACGGATCTCTCCTCTCACTGACACTGAGTCAGTGCTGACTCATAGTGACCCCCTGCGGGTTTCTGAGACTGAAATTCTTTACAGGAGTAGAAAGCCCCATCTTTCTCCCCAGGAGCTGCTGGTTGTTTTGAACTACCGACCATGTAGCTCTCAGCCCAATGTGTAACCATGATACCACCAGGACTTATTTATTTATCTGCAGTCAGGCCAAGGGTCAGCTGGGGACTCAATACTCAAGGATACCCTCACCCAGCTTCTAGTCAAAGCAATGGCACCTACTCGCCTATGCGTCTATCATCTCTCAGAAGCTCGGGCTTCTTCTCATTGGCTTTGATGGCGGAGGACCCAAGGGCCGCAAGAGAGGGTGTCTCACTGTGAAAATGCTTTGAAAACCTCCATTTGTGTCAAACTTTCCATCATCCCATTCCAACAATCTCACCGTTGTCCAATAAACGGGACTCCTCTTCTCTTCAAATCCACAGAGAATTGACAACACTGAGCCTATTGGACAGGACACTCAACCTCCCTGTCCTCAAGTCAGTCCTGACTCACAGGGACCCAACAAAACAGGGTAGGACTGCCCCTGGGGGGTTCCTGAAACTGTAACTCTTTATGAGAGTAGGAAGCCTCCTCTTTCTCCTGCATAGCAGCTGGTGGTTTGGGACTGCTGATGTTTAGCAAGCCACCGCACAACCCACTATGCCACCAGCATTCCTTACCGGATGAGAGAGGTCTTGCTTTGTGTATCTTCCACAGGGTTGAATTTGGCTCAGATTCACCAGACCGACCAAGCTGGGTGATCAATAGATAGTTGGGAATGACAAGAAAGACAAGAGATTGGGTTGCGTAGATGCTAACATGATGAATAATATTTCATCTTTTTAGATGGAATTGGTTGGGATTTTTCTATTCAAAGTACCGCTTCTGCTTTCTAGTGAATGCTACTAAGAGAGGCACCAAGAAAATTCCTTCATCCTTCCATGTATTCCTTTTCTCCGCTGCATCTTAGGGGGATCCGATGATATGTTTTCTAACTCCATTCTAGTTATAAAATGTCAGGATCCCACCATATATTGTTCCTGAATACGATATATATATATATATATTCCCCCAAATGGAATTTTTTTCAAAGCTATGTATTTAATTTTTTTTAACAAAATAACCTTATCACCTTCAAAGTGCTCTTCATTGCACTTAATACATTTGTCAAATCTGTGATTCCATTCTTGGAAACATTTTTCAAACTCATATGTGTGACTGGCTAACAGCACCTTCCGCGATCTTTTTCTTCACTTCTTCAATGTTGTCAAATCACTGTCATTTCATGGCCCTCTGCATTTTCAGAAACTAAAAGAAGCTCCACAGATCAAGGTCAGGTAAGAATGGTGCATGGAGCAAGAGAGAAATGCCATTTTTTTTTACCAAAAACTGGCGCACTGAGATGGCTGCGTGAGCAGTTGCATTTTTGTGGTGGCAAAACAATCCCCCCAATTCCCATCTGACACAATCAGGCTTTTTTTGGTCCTTTTTTTGTCATAAACTGTTACGCAATCTTTTCACAACCTCTCCGCTGAGAGCCTGATTAACAGTCTGACCTGGTGGAACGAATTGCAAATATACTACAAGTCGACATTTTTGTCTCTTCAGGAAGTTGATGCATGTCCAGAACAAAGTTTGTTATCAATTGAATTGAAATACATATCCTTCCTGAGTTCCCTGTGTTTCGAGCTCTTATCTGTACCAGTGTATATGATCTGGGCTAGCTGGATTTGTAAGGTAGAACTGGGGTCTTGGGGGCGGGGGTTGGGGAAAGCATTGTAGAACCAGAGGAAGGTTGTATGTTTCACCAATGCCATACTGCATCCTGGCTGGCTCATCCCTTCCTGTGACCCTTCTGTAAGGGGAGGTCTAATTGTGGATAGATGGGCTTTGAATCTCCAATCCACCTCCCCCCTTATTCATATGGATATGATTGTTTGTTCTGGGTTTTTGATGCTGATACCTGATCCCATCGACACCTCATGATCACACAGGCTGTCATGCTTCTAACATGTGGGCTTTGTTGCTTCTCAGCTAGATGGCTGCTTGCTTATTATCAGGCCTTTAAGACCCCAGATGCTTTATCTTTTGATACCTGTGCACCATCAGCTTTCTTCACCACATTTGCTTATGCACCCATTCTGTCTTCAAGTGATCATGTCAGGAAAGTGAGCCCTTCAGGACCAATAATGAGAGTAGCGATACCAGAAAAGTAGGGGAAAGGTGGGGGGGGGGGGAAATGGGGAAGTGATCACAATGATCACACATACCCCCACCCGAGGGGGATGAACAACAGAAAAATGGGTGAAGGGAGACAGCAGTTGGTATATGACATGAAAATAATAATAATAATTTATAAATTATCAGGGGTTCATGAAGAAAGGAGGGTAGGGGAGGGAGGGAAAAACCGAGCTGATACCAAGGGCTCAAGTAGAAGGAAAACATTTTGAAAATGATGATGGAAACATATGTACAAAAGTGCTTGACACAATGAATGGAAGTATGGATCATTATAAGAGCTGTAAGATCTCCCAATAAAATGATTTTAGAAAAGAAAGTCATATCTTACCTATTACTTCCAACCTCAGTACATAGAGAAGACTAAAGAAAGGCTGTTTAGCAATGGACTTTGAATCAGGCCAGGAACTCAGCCTTAAATGATGCAAGTACTTCCTTACCATCTGCGAACAATAAATTTTTATCATGTATCCACCGATTTTCCTTAGCAGGAAAGACACCAGGTAAAGTAGCATATGATATCCTTCTTATTCCCATGCAGATGTCTGAGGCTTCTCTTTCCTTTCTTCAAATAATATGATTTATATTTCTTCCCAGTTAAAGCCCCAGAGTGCTTCAGGCTGCTTTTCAGACTGACTATAACATAAATAAAATGCACAGTCATGCAAGGGTGAACAGAAGTGGGGAGTTTTAGTCAGGCCCTAGATGCTGAGGACAGGATGAGCCATTCCATTTTGCCACTTCTTGGGCCTTGTTTCTGCCCTCCTGCAAAGTCTTAAAAAGCCCCCAGCGGGGAGTTTAAACCCATTGCCACCCAATCTTGATGGCTCCAGCTATGCAACATTTTACCAACAAGCTACACACAGCTGTTTCTAGTTAGGTTTCTGTTTCTGTTGATGGTATACATATGCTCATGTATGATGTGTGTATGTGTGTGTGTGTGTGTGTGTGTGTGTGTGTGTGCGCTCATGTGCACACAAGTCTTGTTTCCTCAGGACTCCAGCTCCCCCAGGCTCCTAACAAGTCCATGGGGATCATTTGGAATCCCAAGTGGAGGCAATTAAGAAGCCACATTTTGTTCAGATTCAGGAAGCATTTATTAAATTTATATTTCATAGAGCATGCTCTCTGTCATTCATAAATGCAGGGAAAGTTAGAACTCAAGAACAAGAGTACAAATCTACAAATGTCTTCAGAATCAAGAAGAACCAATTGATGTGAAAGATTGGGATTTGGGGGCAGGGGAGGGACAGGCTCTTTTTTCTTCCTTAGGTCTTTTCAGTGTCTAATTTAAGGTTTAGTGTGAACAAAGTTCAGAAGACTTATTCCCGATTTCCCCCATCCATTACTCATTCCATCAACAAACATTCATGAGCTCCCTCCATACAGGCTGCACTGGTCCAAGCCGTAAAGTAGACACAATGATGTGTTTTTCTCCCCTGACGAAGCCTTTCCAAGCCAATGGGCTTTGCTCAAAAGTTATAGAGGACCTTTTCCACTTGCCCTCAACTTCAGGGATCAGTGTAAACATGGGTGAGGTCAGCAGTGTCTCTGACAAGGGAGGGACCCTGTTTCACACCCAAAGCATCATCCTAAATTGTAGGCTTTTAACAAATTCTCATTAAACAGTGAGACGTGACTCTGTGTCGGTTTATAAAATTATTGCTGCAAAACTCAGATAATTTGACCCCTAAAGGTCACTCATCAAGCTCAGTGAGGCCCACAGTCTAAAAGCCTTCCTGTCTATAGTCATTCCTCCCATTCCACTCTACTCATAAAGAAACGATGAAGTACAAATCCACTCCCACATGAATCACTGCTTCATCCCTCATGTCCCTACGACCTAGTCCTGGAACTGCCTAATTCTTTATGTTAGTGAAACATGGAACCTGAGCATCGCAGACAGCCTTTCAAGGAACAATGGGATGGACACTCATATTTCCAGGGAAACAGTGGCCAAGAAACCATCCTCACGATCACCTAGAATTTATTGAAATTGTGGGAAGGGACCAACAGTACTAGTGCTTTGTACTGCTGGTGGTGAGGGACTCAGAGACTATCGTGTAATAGAATTCTAGTGCTAGCTTTTACATTTTTATTTTTTCTTTGAACTTTTATTTTTTATTTTTACATAAATTTCAGACCTGGAGAAAGTTACATTAATCCTACTGATTACCACTGAGTCGATTCTGACTCATCATGACAGTGTATTTAGGGCTTCCAAGGGTGTAAATATTTACAGAAACAAATCGCCTCATCCTTCTCCTGGAGAGAAGTTGGTGGGTTGGAAGCACCAACCTTCTAGTTAGCAGTCTAAGGCTAAAATCTTCCTATTGACTCTCTACCAGATGCTGTTCTATCAACATGGTCCCACCTTTGCTTGGTTCTCTTTCCCTCTGTGTACTCGTAAGTGTGTGTTAGTTTTCTATTGCTGCTGTAACAAATTCACATGGCCCTTAACACAACCACCATCCGTTATCTCAGAGTTCTGTATGTCGTGGGTTCATTAGACTCAGCTAGGCTTGTGTTTGCTTGTTTGTTTTACTTCAAGTCCTAGAAGGCCAAAATCATGGTGTCAGCAGGGTTACGTTCTATTCTGGAGGATCTAGGGCAGAATCCACTTTCAGACGCACTCAGGTTGTTCCGGAATTGGATTCTATGCAGCTATGATGCGAGGAACCTTGGTGATGTAACGTTTCAACTTAGCTGCTCATCTAAATACTGGTGACTCAAACCCTCCAGTTGTTCTGTAGGTGGTAAGACCTGGCAATTTGCTTCCATAAGGGCTAGAGGTGAAGGGCAGCTCTGTCTTATTCTACAGGGTAGCGATCAGTTGAAGTCCTCTCAATGGCTCACAGCAGCAATATAATTCTGAGGTCCCCATTTCCTTGCCGGCTTTCAGATACCCTTAGCGTAGTAGAGCTCCCAGTCCTGGAAGATACGCTCTATCCCCAACATTCTCAGAAACAGCCATGGCTGGGGAATCCTTCTCTGGCGACCACATCATTTCTCCCTTCTCTTGTTCAGCTGCATCTCAAGATACTGCAAGATAATCTGTAGCATCGCTTTCAAGTGTTTGAGTGATTAGACAGATCCATGCAGAGAACTGAAAATTAGGTATGTCCTTCCTTTAGCTGCAAGGTCAGCAGTTGGAAACCACCAGCCCTTCGGAGGGAGAAACATGGAGCTTTCTGCTCCCTTTAATGAATTAGAATCTCGGGTATTTACAGGGCCAGTTCCACCCTGTCCCGTAGGGTTGCTATGAATCAGCATCCACTCGATGACAGTGAATTTGTTTTTCAAGAACTTTAATAGGGAAATCGGGGATGGGGGTGGGCATTAGAGAGGGAAAGAGGATTTGGGGAGTCAATAATAAAGGTGGGAGGGGGAGAGGCACTTGAAGTGATTCTGATTGCACAACTCAGTTGAAAGGCAGTGTAACCATGGCAGGGCCGGGGGCTGGGGGATGCTCTAGGGTTGCTGTGCTGGTGACTATACAATGTCCCTTGAACATAGACCCTTCTTTTACTCAGTCAACTAAAATCCTGTAATACATCTTATTTTGATATCCCAAATATTCCATGTTGGGTCAGCAGAGTCCACCTCAAGCTGGTTCAGTCGGTTTCCCAGTTTTCCTTGGACACTTTCTGTTAGGATCAAGAGGAAGGTACAGACTCCCCCAGTATGTTGCTCCCCCGCCATGGCATGAACCATTCTTCTTAGGAGTTCTAACACCTCTTAGCAAAGAATGGTATTTAGAAACCAATATCTGCGGGCCAGATGTACTTATTGCTACTGAAGTGTATTGACCCTTGGAGTCTAAAAGCACAGGGCTAGGTAACCAATATATGTATACAAACACATACATCTCTATAGCTACATCCCAATCTATTTATGTATTTAATAAAACCCTGAACCCATGCCGGAATGTCTAATCTAATCCAGCATCAATAAGGTCATTCTATCTTTTACCCTTACCAAATTTACATATCCCCCTTTGAATCGTGAGGCTGCTGGCCCCATTACCCACAATATCTTCACTTATCGGCTCATTAACAGAATTCACACAGAGCGGTTTTAGAACTTCTGTGAAAAGAAAGCCTAAACTCTAGTTCAGTAATTGCTTGCAGTTAATTCTCTGGCGTACAGACAAATAACCTAAATACCGTGTTCAAAGCACACTTGACTTTGTTTTGTCATTGCTGCTGTTATTTGGTATGATGTTTGAGCACCAGCTCCCTGCCCCTGCTAGAATCACGTTGATATGCTGCACCAAACGTATACGGAGCCAGCCACAGAAGGAACTGAGCCTCTGTGTGGGCTTTGGTATTGTGTCTGCAGGCAGCACATAGTTCTATAAATCCCAAGCTTACTCCCGACTACAAACGATGCATGTTTACTGACTTCTGTAGAGTTTAGAAATATCTCCCTTGCCATAAAAATACTCATCAGCTACCTCCAATTTCATGCTTCTCTATTGTGTACTGAAGCACCATATCTTTCTGCTCTCCCAAAGAAGTCCTAATTTACCTTCTCCTTGAAGGCTTTGCAATAGCTCTGTTCCTTAACACCTAGCATAGGCCCACAAACTCTATGCCCGGGAAGGTTATTTCATATTTATCAAGTTCTCACATTCTCCATCGTCTACATTTAAAAATATTTACTTAATTAAATTTATGAGCCAGAAATTGAGAAACATATGGTGTTAAGGGAAGGAAAGAAAGAAAAAACAGAGTCCATTCATTCAACTTTCCCAGCTGCCATTCCGGAATCAGGAGATTTGGCTCAGCTCACAGGTAATGCTATGTAATAAAATATCCAGAGGACGCCAAGATTAGGTCCAGCATGAAAAGAAAATAAAATCACTCCTACAAGGTAAACTGTACAATTTGAAAATGGGAGTGTGTTTAGGTTCCTATTTTAAACCTTCAGATTGATGGATCCCATGGGTTGAGCAGCAACCCACTTCCTGCAGAGCCTTTGAAAAGGGCAATGTGTAAAACTGAAGAAGCGCTAATTTCCCTGAATGGAAAGTTGTTCCTCTTGGGGTCTCTGTTCCATCTTTTTTTCTTAGTTTTGAACAGAATCCACTCTGGCTTATCTTGTCTAAAGGAGGAAAAGGTGTGGAATAGAGGATAGAGGCAAGGAGGCCAATTCCTGATGCCGGTGACTACAGACTAGATCCTAGTTTATGCTATTGAAACTCATCTCTTTCAAATAGTTCAGCTTACAAAAGCCCATCTCCTTTGACAGGATAGCCTTTTGGAGGAAACGCGTGAGAGTTTGGGTGGCTGCTTTCTCAACACAGGTCCAAGACAATACAAGCAGAGGGTGGATGAACCTGCCAAGACTGATATTCATATGAACTTCTCATATGTATTTGATTATTTTGATTGTGGCCTCTTCACTAACATATATGGATGGGTATACCTGCAAATAGATACCTGTTACACTCTAGGTATTTTCTCTCCCCAGTATTAAGATCAAAAGTGTCACATCCCAGGAAACCCACAGCCCTGGGCCAGCAGGTCTAGTGGTTCACTCAGTGTTTCAGACTTCATCCAAAGGTCAGCCCTAATTAGATCACACTGTGTCTATGCCCCAAATAAAATGCTCTGAAATTCGAACTCTTCACCAGTTGGAATTCTAGACTCTTTACAAAGTTCCTTTGAGCTACTATCCCAAAGAATATCTTATGACCATGAATCAATATTTGCCATCTTCCAAAAGCAAGAAGAAAGCTCAGATGCGCCCTTCCAATGAAGATGCTGGCCCTTGCAAGCTGGATGGCAGAGACTCGCGATATCTGCCAGCATTTTTCAGTAGATCTGTTACATCAAATGATAGTAAAGATGGATGGCAGTGCTAGAGGCCCTGCCCACAGCCCTTGTGCAGTGAGGTAAATGCACCAGTGTGGTCCACTTCAGCACTGACGCATGACCATATTTATTGAAATAATTTGATCGCCTTGTTTATTTTATCACTATCTCCGTTCACCAGGGACACATGCCCACTTGGACCAGGACAAATTCCAGGCTGGTGTCTCTTTTCATTACTTCCTATTAATGAGCTAGAGCAGGGATTCTCAACCTGTGGGTCGCGACCCCCTTGGGGGTCGAACAACCTTTTCACAGGGGTTTCCCAGTTCATAACCATAGCAAAATGATAGTGGTGAAGTAGCAATGAAAATAGTTTTATGGTTGGGAGTCACCACCACATGAGGAACGGTGTTAAAGGGATGTGGCATTAGGAAGGTGGAGAACCACTGTGCTAGAGCTTTGTGTAGAATCCAGGTTACAAGCTCAGACTGTCTCTTTCCTGAGATGCAGCAGTCCTCAAACTATGGCCCACAGGCCACATGTAGCCCACCGAGGACATTTATCCGGCCCGCCGGGTGTTTTTACCCCATTTTTTTTTACTTCAAAATAAGATATGTGCAGTGTGCATAGGAATTTGTTCATAGTTTTTTTTTAAACTCTAGTCTGGCCCTCCAACGGGTCTGAGGGACAGTGAATTGCCCCCCCCCCCTGTTTTAAAAGTTTGAGGACCCCTGCAGAAGGCATTCTTTCTCAGACCCTCATTCTTCTATCCTGACTTTTCATCCTTCGGGACATCCCAATCCATTAGACATGGGGCAGAGAAATACCCTGCCTCTGTCTCTTCCTATATCTATGGCTTCATAGGGGGGAAAAAGAAATACAGATCCCCCATAACCAATCATCATCAGGACCCAATGCCCAACAGATGCATCTATTGCAGGAGGAGGGGAAAGAGAGATTAAGGTGAAGACCTTGAACTTTACACATAGCAGCCGCACTGAAGGAAGAAAGAACCCAAGGCCACCCTAACTTGCTGCAAAGTATTTTAAAGACCATGTCTAAACATATTGTCCGTTATTTAACCAAACAAACTCACTGCCAGTGAGTAAATTTTGATTCCTAGCAAACCTATAGAGAAGAGTATAATTGTTCTTGTGGACTTCTGAGGATGTAAATCTTTATGAGAGCCGACACCTCATCTTTCTCTAATGGAGCAGCTGGTGAGCTTTCACCACTGAACTTGAGGCTAGCAGCCCAGCAAGTAATCCCACATACCAGCAGAGCTTCTGTTATATTTAAAGGGATTGTAACGAGGAGAAGCAAGAATGCATGGGGGATAAATCTTTTTAAGCTACAAGTTCATCTAGTTCATCTACTTTCCAGTTCTCTCACCTGGATTACTCTTCTCCTCCTCAAAACTGCAAACTGAATTATATTAAACCATTTTCCATGGAAAATCATAGACCTTAGCCTTTTAAGTCATTGTCCGGGGCTAAATCCCATAGGTCTGATAGAAGCAGTAATACTAACAATAACACCTGATTAGTACGTTGACACTTCCTGTATGACAATCTAATTAACAGCAGGCAATAAAAAATTTAAATTTGCTACTTAAGGTAATAATGCATTTGCAAAAGAAAACATGGAGTCTCAGGAAGTTCCGTGATCTCTTTGTGGCCACACAGTTGGCAAATGGCTGTGCTATTTACCCAAAGTTGTCTATCTCCAGATCCATGATCCATGGTTGAAAGGGAAACTCTGAGAAGACATTTTTCAAATCTTAACAACCAGAGGCATCGGAGGGCCAACGTTTGGTATCCCTGCTAACTGTGCAGAGTTCACTATGAAATGGAAGATAAAAATAAGCCAAGTACCCATATCTGTTCATAGGTGCTTCCATCCTCTCCAGAAGTCAGAAGAAGGCCTCCAGGCAGCAAAGACACCTGCTGATTCTATTTCGATGTCCCTGAGAAACAGAACCAAATTCACTGTGATCAAGCTGCATCATCGGGTTGCCACGGGTGGGCAACTTGATGGCAGCGAGGTTTGTTGTTGTTTGGTTTCATTTGGTACTGGGTAGTTTAATTCTTTGGTACTCTCATTAAAGTATACACTTTCCCCCTAATTTGTTTAACAATGGTGGTCGTTGCTACATGGGGAAAAGATGAAGTCCGACCCTAGATGGATGTTTCTTACCTCTCTCTACACAACAACTGGCAGCAGCAGTCTTTAAAAAATGCCTTATGTCATAAAGCAGATTCACCCTACATGCAAAGGCACTTAGGAAGCTTTAGTAGTTAGGAGGCCACTTTGGGTGTCTCCTGTTGGCCATCGACAGGAATTTAGATATCCTCTTCTAGGGGGGCCCTAGGAAGCTTTTACAACCCCATGAAGTATTTTCCTTGATAAATCTAATTTGACCCATTTCTAAGTATGCTTTAGAATCTCGCGTTTCAAGCCTTAGCTGTTCCAACCACTTGCTTCTCCGACTAGCTGCATAATTATACACACATGGAGTTGTATTAGAACTGAAAAGTGGAGGGGAGAGTGCGAGGGGGAGATGATCTGCGCAATCAATTTGCTTTTCTCCGACCCCGAGGCCGTGTTGACACAGCTTAGCTCTCTCCGGCTCCTTCCAGACACGTTTATCTGCTGCACACGGAACTCCATTAATCTTCCTGAAAGGCAAATGCGTTCAGGACAATGTTAACATTTAACTCTCCTGAAGGGAAGACAGATTCTCGGAGGTACAGAAGGCAGGACTCTGGGGCCTGCAATGACAGCTCCGCGAAGATCGATTCCACAGGCTGAGGAAGGAGACAGCAGCAAAATGAGCCTCACATCGATTGGGAGAGGAAGCCTTCGTGAACTTGGATACCAGCATCACATCAAACCAAACCAAAGGAGGCACAAAACAAATATATGGTCAGGCAGACACACTAACAGCATTCTGTTCCGATCTATAAAAAGGTACAGTAAGAAGGATCCTTGGAAGGAAAGGATGGTGAGACTTTGTCTTGCTTACTTTGGATATTCCATCAAGAAAGAATGGGACAACAAGTTTGACAGAATAGAGGATCAGCCCAGACTCTGGAAACCCTCGTGACCTGCAGTGACACACTGCTGCAACAATGGGCTCGAACAAAACAATGATCCGGAATTTGGCACGAGATCTGACCAACAGGTTGCCATGAGTCGGAGCTGAGCCTCCTGCAACTAACAACAAGAAATCTAACGAAGACAACAACAGAAGATCTGTCCTGGTTTAATGCAAGATTGGCCAGATTTATCCTTGAGGTTTTAAACAGACTAAATCACAATGAACTGATCTATAGTTAATACATGACTGGTATTATGTGAAGGGTCGATAAGATGATAGCACATAAGTTCTGAGCTAGAAGTATTGTTGAATGTAGTTTTGGGTCACTGAGGAATTTAAAGGCTTTCACTGATGTGAGTGCCTTCTCTCCCTTAAGAGAGGCCCAAAGCCCTCCTCACACAGCCAACAGAACGACTCCACTCGTCCCAACCTCACCTTACTTCAAGGTCTCCCCTGAAGTCGTGTTGTCTCCAGGAAAACAAGCTTTCCTCTGCAAGTGGAATGGACAGATGTTTTCCCTCAGTACCCCACTCTGCATGGACCTCTCCTGCCATTGCCTATTTCCCCTGCCTCGCTCCTCGACACTGATAATACTCACTGCTGTAGACTCGATTCTGACTCATACTGAGACTGCAGGTCAGGATGAGACCTGCCCCTATGAGTTTCCAAGACCATAACTTACTGGAGTAGAAAGTCTCATCTTTCTTCCCCAGAGCAGCTGGTCGTTTCAAACTGCGGACTTTGTGCTTAGCAGCCTAGATCAACATTTCATTTGTAGATTAGCAATTCGCGTCCCCCTACTCATGACTTTGAATGGCACAGGGTAACTTGCAAGGTTTGGGGCCAGGAATTTGAATTACTATCAAGTTCTCATTCCTGAACTCCAATATCACAGTGTCAGTTCATTTAAAAGTGACTTCCATTGACAATGAATATTTCTCAGCAGAGTTTTGCTGCAAGAGTTATGGAGACAGTTACATGCCATTATATTGACTTAGGTTGGAGAATTTATTATCTCCCATGTCGCCATCACATAGATCAAGGGCCTACTGCATTATACATTGAGTTCTTCGTCCCCATACTTATGGTATCATAGTGGTTTTGCACTAAAATGAGTAATGTTCGAAGCCTTTCATTCATTAGAAATTACTTAAGGTGACTGAAGATGTGTGTCCATGAGATGCCTCTGTTGATAATTCAAAGTTCCACTGCAAAATCTAACTCAAAATACACTGCAAAATCTAACTCAAAATACACAAACATTTTAGCTTAAGGAGGTGGGCATTGGGTGAAAAACACTGGTCAAACTCTTCAACTTTGGCCACTGTGACCTTGTTACCAGTAGGCAATTGCTTAGTTAGACCAGCCATTGCTCTCTTGACTTTGTAAATAAATACCTTACAACTCCTGAACCATAGATTTCCCGGCAGATAAACTTTGTGTGCATGCCTTTTCTTTGTCTCTAAATCAAACAAATGCCACTGCCATCAAGTTGATTCTTGACCATCGTGATTCGATAGAACAGCCCCTTGAGTTTCTGAGAATTTGAATCTTCTCAGGAATACATAGGCTCACCTTTCCCCCATGGAGTAACCTGTGCATTTCTCAGTTAAATGCATAGTCCACTATCTGGCTGCTTTGGTAGCTCAAATGTCATCAAGTCTCACCCACTAATGGGCTCACTGGGGTAATATTCATATAAGGAGAGAGAGTTCTCTCTCTCTCTCTCTCTCTCTCTCTCTCTCTCTCTCTCTCTCTCTCTATCTATCTATCTATCTATCTATCTACCAAATGATTGATTTGACTCATTAAGAAAGAAAAGGGAAAAAAAAGAAAATGATTAGGGCAAAGAATGTACAGATGTGCTTTATACAATTGATGTATGTATATGCATGGATTGTGATAAGAGTTGTATGAGCCCCTACTAAAATGTTTTTAAAAAAAAGATATTTATCACTTCTTCAGACCTTCTTTGCACTCACAATAGCTCTCTTCTAAAATAAAACTTTGAAAGGAGTAATCTACCTAAATTGAGAATGCACTGATATGCATTGGGACTATTAAGGTAAAGTAATGACTGCTAACCACAAGGTCAACAGTTCAAAACTACCAGCTGCTCTGTGGGAAAAAGATGAGGCTTTCCACACTTGTTAAGAGTTACACTGTCAGAAACCTGTAGGGAAAATTCTCCCCTGTCCCATAGGATCAACATGAGCTGGAATGCTCTTGATGGGAGTGAGTTTTCAAAAAGCAAGAGAGAAATCTTCTCTTGGTTGCACATGCGGGTGCCTTTTCCTGATCTGCATTAAACTCACCGAGTAGACTAGCAAAATCTATACTCTCTCTACTTACTCCTCCAGCAGTGCCTGGATAGAAGAGTGTAGGAGAGAGGTCACACCAGGTGCAATGTTGCACAATTCAAAGGGTAAATAGTAAGAATTCAAATTTTGGTTTCCCACTTAATTGCTGCCTCAACAGCCCTTCCAGAAAGGTTCGACCAGGACCTTTGACCTAACTTTTACCGATGGCCAGAGTAACACACATTGTACCACTTTGTATAGCAGCAGATAGCTGCAGGACCATAGCCATTATCAAAATCTTCCTTAACATGAATGGTCTCTGGGTTACAAATGGCATTTGTGTGCATGTGTGTCTTTAAGTTGAACTTGTAGGTTAAGATGGAACAGGAACATACCGCTTATTTTTTCTCAAACACACACACCCCTCCTTGCCCAACATTGAGTTGTTTCTGACTCATATCAACCCTATAAGACAGTATACATACAGGACTAGAAAGCCTTGTCCTTCTCCTATAGTTATCCTTACTTTAATGTAAAAAACAATACAAAACAACGACAACAGAAAGACTCAAAGGCTTTTTGATGACTTAAAAGCTGCCTGTACAGCAAGTGAGGGCGATCCAGATGAAGAATTAGCTTCAGGCAGAGGCTGGTTCAATCGCTTCAACGTGAGAACAAGTTTATATAACATGGAGGCCCAATTACAAATTGTCCATACGTCAGACTCATAGTCTAGGAGCTGACTCCGGTTTCCAGGAGGTATTAAGCGCATTGCTCTTGTGTTTAGATGCAAGTCCTTTCCTGTGTTGCTTTCATCTCCTGGTGACAAAGCAATGCCCACAGGTGTTTGGGGGCTGAGGAGCATACTGCTTCACTCCTGCTGCTTCAAGTGCTTCATGAGACTGCCACTGTCCTGGTCATCTGGAGTGTCTGGTTGCCACAAACACCTCAGTCCTTGAAGATACACTGAAAAGCTGGTAGCAGTCTGAACGCCCCCAGAGGTACCTTGGAAGGTCATTTAGAGATTGGCTTACAAAAGGTCACAGTCTTGAAAACCTTATGGCACAACCCATCAGGTTGTCATGTTGGCACAGACTGGAAGACAACGGGGAACAAGAAGCACACTTTCCAGGGCTGAGCAGGAAGGGAGGGATGCTGCTCCTTCTGAACTGAACACTTTCCGTGCCTTGATGAATGAGGGTCCAAGGAATTAAAGAGAACTGAAAGGTGCATTTTCTTTCTTTTGGCAGCCCCTCCAAGCTAGAGCTCCAGGAAAAATCCCAACGGATCTGTTTTTCTGAGTTTGGCAGGTGTGGCGCCTTACATGGAAATGATTGTGTCCGTAAACTGGATTATTATACTTAATCGGTTGCCTTTGTTTTCTGAAATCTGAGCATTGCCTCACATGTAAATTATTTTGTCTATGCTAATTTCTTGAGAAGTCAGTAATCCCTGTAACATAAAGACCATCCGGTTTCATTTTTATTTCATTATTCAGTTAACACGCCAAGCTTCTTTCAATGTTTACTAGACATTTCCCTGAGTAATAGTTATAAACAGGACCTGTAGAGAATGCTGGGTAGGTAGGCTCATTGACATCACTAGAGTTGATGTCACTCAGAGTGGTAACTTATTGTGTCCCACACCCTTGCCATCATGGACCTCCTCCTGGATCAGACCATACAGAGTACTTAGTAATATTTATGATCACCTTTAATCATAGAATAATGTGTGCTATAGTTTCAAATTGTTTAAAGGTGATATTTCTTGGATTACGTGAATATTGGCAGCAAAATATTTTTATAAAAAATATTTTCCATTTGTTAAAGCCTGTTTGGCTGTCCTCTATGCCACTGATGCAGCTCTCTGTCTCCTCCAGTCGAATGGTCAAGTCTGTGAATTTGCTACTGGTTTTTGTTATCTCATCCTTAAGCTCTTGTATTTCCTCTGATACCAAGGGTTCAAGTGGAAAGAAAGTATTTTGAAAATGATGGTGGCCACAAATGTACAAATGTGCTTGATACAATGGATGGATGTATGGGTGGTGATAAGAGTTGTATGAGCCCCCAATAAAATGATTTAAACATTTTCCACATTGAATTATAACATTATTAGGAATGGAGTAGAAGGAAGTCTACTTTTTTCTCTTTTTTCTTTAATTGCTATTTCAGTCTCAGTTCTTGATAGAGCTTCACAACTTGCAATCACCACAATCTTGTAGTTGAAACACCAGGAAAGTTGATAAATCAGTGACTAGAACTAGACTGGTCATGGTGAAACAACCGTGAGTATGTAAAAGTGCACGCAGAAGAAACTATGCGACTTGAAGCATTGTTGTAACTAAGTAATAGCAACAGCTTTGATCAGAGCTCATAAGAAGATTCAAGAAAATAAATTAACATAGAGTTGAGTCATATAAGCATATTGGTACATATAAGCTTGGTTTCTCCCAGTCCCACACCCCGAATTTTGTTGTTATTATAACTGTTTTTAAAGACATACAGTCAGAATGCTTCTTAGAGGCAAGGTTGGCTCATGTACTTTGGACATGTTGTCAGGAGAGACCAGTGGAGAAGAGCATCATCCTTGGGAAAGTGGAGGTGCAGGGAAAAGGAGGAAGCCCTCAGTGGATGGATGGACACAGTGGCTGCATCGATGGGCCCAAACAGAACAATAACTGTGAGGATGGCAAAGAGCCATGCAGTGTCTCATTGTGTTGTACATAGCGTAACTACGAGCTGGACACGATGGCACCTAACAACTGCCACCACCACAGCAGTGCATTTATGAAATGTAATATGTTTCTTCTGTAAAAGTGCATGACAAAATGTCATCGACAGTGTGGTATCCCTCCCTCTGTGTCACCCATTGCAGGCTGTGCCTCCTGCCCCGCCCCAAACGCCCTCATGATGCCACCATGCAGATTTCAGATGAATTAATTCTGGGTGAGTGAGCTAACTCTAGTTGATTCAAATGCTAGTGAGTGTCTGTAGGTGCCAACTGCTTTCGTCAATGTAATTTCTACTAAACTTCATGGATTTTTTTATGTAGATTTTTCTTATTTTGGTTTCTACAACCAATGAGGTAACTAAAGCTCAGAAAGGTTATAGTATGTGCCTAAAATTACCCAGCTAGGAATAAGAATTCGAGCCAGAGCTTCTGATTCTGAGTGCTGTGTTCTTTCCACCCTCTTCCTGTCTGTTCACAATTTTCATAATCACTATTATTGATAAACGTAAAATAATAACAGCCAAAATGCAGAAAGTAGCACTTAGCATCTTTCCCGTCTGCCAGATACTTTTATTCTATAAAATGACTCCTTGGAAACCCTTTAAAGAGGAAATCTGAAATGCCAACATGAATTTATCACCACGGTAGCCAGTTTATTCTATAAAATAAGAATAATGATAAAATGGAATGATGATGGGGATTGAACTTCGGCAACATAATGCCAGGAACTCTGATATGGTGTCTTCGTGGTTCCCTAAATTTCTGTGACCAGACATTTATTGGGGTCCAGGCAGGGAGTGGGGCAAGCGAGGAAATGCGGTTTAGCCTCGCAGGGAGTGTGAGCATTCATGATCCTGTAATTTCATACATATAGGCATGTGCGTGTGAGTTTTGGGTTATTAAACAAGATCAGCAAGGTAAGCTCATCAGCCCAAGTGCAGGTTGTGATGATGAGCAACGTGCGAGGCAGGTGGGAAAACAATCTGGAATTACAGAAGGCTCACCTTTTCCTGTCACGTGGCTAATGGATGTAGCCGTGTGCAAACTGCCAGTGCTCGTTGGAGTCCAGAAGGATCCAGCGTGTTCATTCCACTGGAGTCCTCCACTTCCTTCTTGCAGCTGGGGCATGAACTTCACTCTGGCTCTGGCCTGGTGCACCACTGCATCGTGGTGAGATTCATGCCCCATGCGTCCCACACTGGGACGCTCCTTCTGTACTGCTATGATGGGTGCCTGCCAACCACAATGCCAGCATGCATAGGCATAGCCAGGGCAGGTAAAACATGGTGAGAAAGAAGAGTTCAAGACAACCGCCATGCCCTGGAGGACAGAGAGAAGAGGAAGAAGCAGCAATACACCACCAGCACCTGACGCTCAACAAATACGGACTGGCCTTTTCTATATTTTCTCAATTCTCTCTACTTGCAGTTAAACAGGTCTTCAGGGGCGACCGAGTCCACCTTCACTGAGGGGGAGTTGGGAACAGAAGCCCAGAAAAAGAAAAGGACGTGGGTTATCTGTAGTCGAAGTGGATTGATAAAGACGGACGTAGGGATCAAGGGACCAGGGCTTAGCGTTCTAATGTGCCTATATTGCTATATGATTTAACTCGGCTGAGAGCACGCTGGCTCTGACCCACCTTATTGCCATGGTCACACTCAGTCTCTCCTTAAACTGAATTTTGTTAAGTTCAAAAGCGCCTTGGCTTAATCAATTTATTCCTTCCTTCAACAAAAACCATCAAGCATCTTTATGGGTCAGGCAGGCTGGTAAGTGGGACACAGCAGGTGTCAGGGTCCCTGCCTGTAGACCTTTCACTCCCAGGTGGCCAACATTCACTGCCAGAGGTTTGTGTCGACATCTCTGAACTCCGTTCATACATGTTTTCATTTTGTGAAGATTTCCTGTGAATTATCTGTTTGACCAAGTAGACCTTACTCCCTTACTCCCCTACTCAGATTTTCCAACAGTAAATCATATAAGGATTTCTTAGAACAGCTAAGCTATTCATCCTCGGGGGGGCTCTGAGTGCTGATCCCGCCTCCTTAGCATGTTTCTATAGGTTCCGAATCTTCCCAGTTATTAAGCTCCAACCAGCATCAAATGAACCAGTGCTAAATTAGTGGCATGAGAAGTAAATACAAAAGGAACACAGAAGAAGTGCTGTTAACATTAAGAACAGACGCTGTGTGGTAGTTTGGCCCGGTGGCCACTAGTGATGTTTGGGCTGGTCCCTAGTGACCTTCTGACCTACAGTTAAATAACCAAAATGCAAGCGTTTGCCAAAGATGAACAGAAATGACAGAGAAGTGCTCACAGCCCAGAAGGGCAGTAAGACCAGGCTCATTATGCCAAGTGAGAACTAAATGAAGTGCCCAGCGCCCTTTACACAAATTTCAAACAATGGTCTATTGTTGCTATATGCTATTAAGTAGAAGACCCCCAGTGGGTTAGGGGTTACATGTTGGGCTGCGATCCCAAAAGGCCATATTCGAAACCACCAGTCACTTCTCAGGTTCTCTACTCCCATAAGCAGTTAGAGTCTCAGAAACTCACCCTGTCTTAAGAGTAACTATGAGTCAGCATCAAGTCTGGTAGTAAGTCTGACTTTTGGACACAGTTGCGTCTCCATTCTGACTCGTGGCAGCAATATGGGGAAGAGAAAACAGTCCCACAGGGCTCCTAGGCTGTACTCTTTTGGGAGCACTGGGTCAGATCTTTTCTCCTGCAGAGCAGCTGGTTGGTTTGAACCATCGATCTTCCAAATAGCAGATGAGTGCTTAACCAGTTTGCCACTAGATTTCCTTCAAGCAGTGGTGTAGTGTTGCTCATGGGTCTATTTCAGTAGAGAAAGGGCTGAACGTATAATCTCTTCCCTTTATCATTTTTTCTTTCAAAATATCAAAAGGATTTGAAGTAAGCTATATTATACCTGTTGTTGGTAGATGCCTTGAGTTGATTCTGATTCATGGAGTCCCGATGGACAACAAAACGAAACATCATCTAGTCAAGGGCCATCTTCACAGTTGTTCTTGGCTGATCCCCTGTTGTAGCCACTGGGTCAGTCCATCTTGTCAAGGGTTTTCCTTTTTTGCTGCCCTTCCATTTGACCAAGCACGCTGTCCTTCTCTGGAGATTGGTCTCTCCCGATAGCATGTCCAGAGCACATAAAGTGAAGCCTCGCTATCCTTACCTCTAAGGGCATTCTAGCTGTATGTCTGCCAAGATAGATCTGTCTGTCCTTTGGGCAGTCTATGGCACTTTCCTCATTCTTCACTAAAACCAGAGTGCCAATGCTTAGATTTTTCTTTGGTTTTCCTCATTCAATACCCATCTTTCACATGCATATGAGGCAATTGAAAATACCATCGTTTGAGTCAGGCACACCTTAGTCCTCAAAATAACATCCTCGCTTTTAGACACTTTAAAGAGTTCTTGTGTGGTAGATTTACCCAATGCCATGTGTTGCTTGATCTCTTGACTGCTGTGTCCTGTAAAAGGGCAGAGCAGAATTTGCTACAATAAAGAAGAAAATAATAAAAAATGTATATCTGGGGATTTAAAAAGCCTAGTGGGAAAAAAATGGAAGCAAAGGTCATGGGATTTTCTCATGATTTCGTAAGAAGCACCCTTGTTCATGCCTGGCCCTTCTACTTGGTAACAGAAAGCTTGGATTTTGGAGTCAGGTAGCCCTGGGTTTAACCCTGATCCTCTCATTTAATAGCTGTGTGATTCTGGGGGTAAATGCTAATCACCCTGATAGTTAGGTTTGTTTTGGTTCTTTCTCTCATGTATACATTAGGGATAATGGCTACCCTGGACATATGTCATTTTCACTTGTCCAGTCAGGTTTCAGTAAAAAAAACAAACAGAGCGGCTGTGACCGTGGGGGAGGCCGAGGATTTATGAGGAATTAGACTATGCACAAAAGGAGGAGGATCTCTGTGGGACTCAAGTCTGGATAACCAAATATCACAAATCTATGGCTACAATGAATGACTTAGGCATGGACTCAAGGCTCAATCAGAACTATGAAGATGTGGCTCTGAAAATTCGTAAGACTCAAAGGAAGAAATTGTTTCTCTTTTCTACCAGGGACAGATCCTCAGCTTGGAGCTGCGAATGCCTCACTTAACACCAGACAAGAGTCAGTTCAAGAACAGAGCCAACCCTAAGAAAGCTGGGCCCAGGAGAGGAGAGCAGGGCCAAGTCCTAGAGACTACATATTAGTCACACACACTCAAGAAACAAGGCATGCCTGCATCCGAAGCTAGTACGCTTCTTTGATGAAGATTCCATGCCTTGAAAGTAGAATGATTTGATGACAACTCAACAGACTAATACAGTAGGGTTCACTGAGCATTAAATAGGCGGAAGCCAGTCTTACAGTAAACCCTCAATAAGGAGCCTGATAAGTGGTGAGTTATTCTTTGCACTACTAACTGCAAGGGCAGCAGTGAAAATCCGCCAGCCAATCCTTCGAAGAAAGATGAGGTTGTCTGCTGTTGTAAAGACGAACAGTCTCAGAATCACAAAGGGGAAGTTTTAGAATCAGGATTGATATGTGAGAGACTCAGCAGCAGTGAATTTGTTCTGGTTTCGTTTTTATGACCTAGAATCAACTGAATAGCCACTAGTCAGGATTTCTTCAATTTTTTTGATTTGGAGGATATTATATTATTATTCTGAGTGTTGATGTTATTATTATCATCACCAAGATTTCCATTCCTAGCCCTCTCATTTCTGCCCTATGTGCCTTATCATGCAAAGGATATGTTTGGGTACTTCACAGAAACTCATATGTATAAGAGAGAGTTTTATATAAAGGGTAAGTGCATATCAAGAAAACATCCCAACCCAGTGCTGCCCAAGCCCACAAGTCCAACATTAACCCATATGTCCGACACCAATTCACAAAGTCCTCCTTTATCTCACAAAACACACACTATGATGCCGACTGCAGGAGGAAATACGAATCAGTGAATGCGCACGCATATCAGCACTGGCAGGGGTCGCCATTTGGCTTCTCCAGCACCTAGGACTGCATCAGGGTAGGTCCATGCAGCTTCTCCTCAGGGATGTCTTGCAGGAAATGAGCCTTGCCAACTGAAGCAGGGAACTGGCTAAGGCAGCTGCACCCTGGTCTGAGCAGCAGAAAGCAAGAGACCCAGGAACTGGAAAGACGAGGCTCACTGAGCCATTTATCGCTCCACCCTTCAATTAACCCCACATGTGTTTATCGGCCAGGTTGGCACAATAAACTTTAACTCAGGATATTAAAGATAGGTCTGTCTGAAGACACCAAATTGTATGAAATGACCACAGGATATCTCATTTTGGCTGTCCATGTCTTCAAACTCAGCAACTTAGATCGATAGATAAATACAACTGAGTCAGGGGCCTGCTTTGACAAAGAAACAGGATCCAGCTGCTTATCTTTTCTTCCACTCTTTTGCATCCTGTCATCCTTTGCATGACAGCTTCTGCTGACCCAGAGGATGCCTCTTTATGGTTCCCTGAATTTCTGTCCTTGTTTCTATCTCTCTGACACCCCCCAACAAGGACCATGCAAAGATCAGCTAGTTCAAACTTCCCAAGGGTTTGGACTTTTTGGAAAGAAAGGCCTATTAATACCTAAAGATGGTCCCAAGGAATCTGAGCGGGAGACAGGAGGGGACACAAAGGTGAACATTTTTACTATAGAAAGTTCCATAAATGGCTTTTCCTCACATTTTCTACTAGATTGAGATTAACTACACTGGAGAAAGAATGAATGAGTAGCAACTGATCCCTGGCTCTCAAAATTATGAGAAATTAAGAAACAGGGAATATTGAGCAGCTAGTTAATCAGTCAACGCATATTTATGAAGTCTACAGGGTACATAACTATATACCAGCTGTTCTCTCTCTCCATTGGGTTTTGACCCCCAAAATGGGGTTAATATACAACATGTGAGCTTTAGAGAAATTATTTTGCAAGGATTTCAAGATAGTGAACATAATTTACTAGAGTTAGGTAAATCACGAAAGTCAATGAAATATTCTCTCTGGAGAATGTTACAAAATCAACTACAATGGCCTAGAGTTAGTAGATGCCATTCAGTTTCCAGTCCAGTTTAAGAACACTGTTTTTTTCCCCAAGTTTATCAATCACTTTTCATGTCTCCAGTGCCATGAAGTATTCATAGTGTAGTACAGAAAAGATGTAAAAAATTTAGAATGGTCACTATTTTAAATTCCTAGTTAATTTAGAATCTCTCTCCCCATCTTCCCTTGAGCCCTTCTGTCTCTCATTCCCTAGTTTTCTGTACACTTCTCCCCTTTCCCCCTTCGCCCATTTTTCCTCCTCTCCTGCCATCCTCCCTCTATCTTCTCTCTCTTTCATTTCTACACACCAATCTCCAAATTTTTTTCAGTCCCTTAAATGGATCTCATCAGTGACATATGTTTTGTGTATACAGTAGGTGTTCTAACCTATATTTATAGTTCTTTATGTAGATTTGGTCCCAACATTAAACTAAGTTGTGCTCACCAATTAATTATCCCTGGATACCACACCTGTGAGTCTACTTTCATAGGGAACCCAAAAAGCCTCCTGAGAAAGGAATCTTCAGAATGAAACAGTTGGAAATGAATCTGACCAAATAACCAAGCCCTGAAGTTGCAGAGGAGAAAAGGTTGTAGCTGTAACATGGTGTCTAGAGGTAAAACTTGTGATTCTTAACAGCAGCAGAAGTCACAGTAACTAAGGGATCAGGAAGCCCCAGGAAAAACACCAGGCGGGCTCAGTAGGTGGCACCTGATTAGACTTTTTCCAAAAGAGTATGTGAAACCACTGGGAGCTTCCCTTTCCTCTCCGCCCCCACATTTACAGATATACGTGTAGAAAAGATAAATACACATATCCACTGTCAAACCTGTTTATACGAGGGGCTTCGAAAAGCTGGCGCAAATCTTGAATTAAAAAAATAACGGAGTGTTTACGCAAACATTTTAAAGGTTACTTTGTATTCATGAATATGCACCTCCTTTCCCTCCTGCACCCGTTTCAGCCTCTGTGTCTACTCATCAATCGCTTGTCAATCACTTTTATTCCAGGATTAGCAATGGGAAGAGGCTGCCAAAAGTTCCTGGAAAAACTTTCTTTATCTTTTCATTGCATTTCTCCCCCCAATTTGAAGCCTCTTTGATTTATCGCTGTTGTCTTTAAATTGACTCCCTGTATCTTCAACTGCCTCCAACACTGTTTTTGCTGACTTCTCCTTATTGTGTGTTGCCTTTCTCTTCACTCTGGTTCATGCCTGGGCAGTTGCTGATCTTCCCTCCTCGCTATCTAGTTATTTCCTCTCTTTTGCCCCCTCATCTCTGCTCACCATCAAAGACTGCTTACTTTAGCATGAAAACTTTCTATTGATTTTTTTTAACAGTGGCCTCATACAATAGGTGCCCTTTTGTGATTGACTTTTTTTATGCACTGTAATGTCCTCCAGGTACATCTGTTATGGGGTGTTTGAAGGTTCACTGTTGTTCTTTGAAATCATGTAATATTCCATTATTCACAGGTATCATTATTTATCTATCCAGGCTTCCATTGGTATTTGAGTTGTTTCAATCTTTTTGCTATTGTGAACAATGCATTAGTTAAATAAAATGGACTGGCATGGGCCATATTGAATCATTGACTTACTATTCCAGGAATAACACAAGTGAGAGGGATGGTATGGTGTTCATTGTCAAAAAGGATCTTGCTAAATCCATCAGGAAGTACAATGCTATCTATGATCTCTCTCCACCTGCAGGGAAATCCAATCAATACAACTATTCTTCAAATGTATGTGCCAACCACAAAAGATGGTGATGAATCCATTGAAGAATCTACCAAGGATTTCAAATGGAATTTGGTCAAGCATGCAATCAAGTTGCATTGATAGTTATTGGTGATTGGAATGCAAAAGTTGGAAACAAAGAGAATGGAACAGTAGTTGGAAAATGTAATTTGGTGATAGAAATGAAGCTGGAGATCACATGATAGAATTTTATAACATCAATGACTTGTTCAAAGTAAATACCTTTTTTCCACAACCATGCACATGGACTTCCACAGATGTAATACACAGAAATCTAATTGACTATATCTGTGGGAAGGCACAATGGTGAAGCTCAAGATCACCAGCCAAAACCAGACCAGGGGCTAACTATGGAATCAATTGTTTATAAAAATTTCAGGATAAAATTAAATTCAGGAAGAAAATTAAAATAAGTCCATGGTAACCAAAAAAAAAAAAAACCCAACAACCTTGAATATATACCACCTGAATTTCTAGAACATCTCAAGAACAGATTTTTTTTTTTGCAATGAACATTCAAGACAGAGACCTGGGGAGCTGTGGGAGAACATCATCATCCAGGAAGAAAGCAAAGAGGCATTACAAAGAAAGGAAATAAAGAAGAGATCAAAGTGGGTTGCCAGAAGAGACTCTGAAACTTGCTATTAATCATAAAGTAACCAAAGAAAGTGGAAGAAAGGATGAAGTCAAGTTGCTGAATAGAAAATGTCAAAGGGTGGCTCAAGACAAAGCCAAATATAACAAAATGTGAAAGTAGCTAGAATTAGAAAAACAAAAGAGAAAAACACCTTCAGCATATCAAATGGAAAGAAATAAAGAAAAAACGTAAGCATTAATACCATTGAATGATGAATGGTGAAAGATGACAGATAATGATATAAGATATGGAAATAATAATCTATAATTTATCAAGGGTTCATGAGGGAGGGAGAGTGGGAGAGAGAGGGAGAAGTGAGGAGCTGCTATCAAGGGCTCAAGTAGAAAGAAAATGCTTTGAAAATGATGATGGCAACATATATAAAAATGTGCTTGACACAATGAATGAATGTATGGATTGTGATAATAAGAGCCCTCAATAAAAAGAATTTATTTAAAAAATAGAAGATAATGATGCGAACATGTACAAATGTATTTGATACAATTGATGTGTGAATTGTTATAAGATCTGTACGTGCCCTCAATAAAATGATTTTATTTAAAAAATAATAATTAAAAAAACACAAGCCTTGAATTCCAATTTTGAAAAATTATATAATCAACAAATTGAATAATTGATGCAACATATTGATGCAGGAAGCATCAATAGAAGATGGAAATACATAGAGACCCTGGACCAGAAAGAACTAGGCAACAGTCCTCCATTTCAGGAGGGAGCATGTGAGCAAGAACCAACAGTGCTGAAGGAACAAGTTCAAAATGCACTGAATGTGTTAGCCTAAAACAAGGCTCCAGAAAGTGGTGGCATAGCCACTGAATGTTCCAGAAAGTTGAAAAATCCTGAAAACACTAATTCTTCTAATCCAAGAAATTTGGAAGACAATTACCTGGCCAACTGACTGGAAGAGATCCCTATTTGTGGTCATCCCAAAGAAAGATGACCCAATAGAATCCTCATTGATGTCACACACAACTGAAATTTTGCATAGGATCATCCAACAATCGTTGAAGCAACACATTGACGGGGAACTGCCAGAAGTTGAGTTCAGATTCCTAAGAGGACATGGAATAAGGGATATCATTGCTGATGTCAGATGGATCTTGGCTCAAAGCAGAGAATGTCAGAAAGATGTTTACTTGTGTCTCATTGACTATGAAAAGTCGTTTGACCATGGGGACCATATTAAACTGTGGATAATCTTGGGAAGAATGGGAATTCCAGATCATTTCATTATGATTATTAGGAACTGGTATCTGTATCAGGAGGGAAGTTATATGAACAGAACAAGGGAATACTGCATGGTTTAAAATCAAGAAAGGTGTGCAGCAGGGTTGTATCCTCTCACCATACCTATTCAATCTAATTGCTGAACAAATCATTAGAGAATCTGAGTTATATAAAAGAGAGTACAGCCTCAAGATTAGAGGAAGGTTTATTAGCATCCTGCAGCATGCAGATGACACAACCTTGCTTGCTCAGAGTAAGGAGCAATTGAATCACTTGCTTATAAAGATCAAAGATTGTCGCATTCAGTATGTATTACAACTCAATATAAAGAAGACCAAAATTCTCACCACTGGACCAACAGGTAACAGCATGATAAATGGAGAAAAGGTTGAGGTTGTTAAAGAATTTGTCTCACTCGAATCTACAATCAATGCTCATTGAAGCAACACTCAAGATATTAAAAGACATATTGCATTAGGTAATTTGCTGCACAAGACTGAGAATGTTATTTTGAAGACTAATGCGCATCTTACCAAGCCGTGGTATTCTCCTTTGCATCATAGGCCTGTGAAAGTTCGACACTGAATAAGGAAGACTATACAAGAATAGATGCACTTGAATTGTGGTGCCGGAGAAGAATATCAAAAGTACCTTGACCTGCTGAAAGGACAAACCACTCTGTCTTGGGAAAAGTAAGGCCAGAGTGCTCCTTAGATGCAAGAATAACAAGACTTCATCTTACCTAGTTCATCTTACATACTTTGGACATATTGTCAGGGGAGGCCACGTCCATTGAGGAGGATATGATGTTTGGTAACATGGAGAGGCAGCAGAATAAAAGAAGGCCCTTGATGACATGAATGAACACAATGGCTGCAATCAATCAGCTCAAGCAGTGGTGCAATTGTGAGGATGGTGCAGAATCACGCAGTGTTTAATTCTATTACTAAAAAAAATAATAATTTTATTACTATGAGTTGGAACTGACCTGATGGCCCCTAACCCCACCAAAGTGTGTGTATCTGTTGCGATGAATTGCCTTGAGAGCATTGCTTTGGTATATGGTATTTTCATTCTTATTCGATGCAAGAATTTTTTCATTTTAATTTTTTTTATTTCTCCTATTACCCATTAGTTTTAAAGCAGGGTACTATTCAATTTCCATGTATGTGATTTTTTTTCCCCTTTTAATCGTCTAACTGTTGGTTTCTAATCTTATAGTATTGTGATACGAGACGGTATTTTGCAGTGTTTTGAGGTGTTATCTTTATTGAGGCTTGTTTTATGGCCTAACATCTTGCCTATTCTGAAAACGGTTTTATTTGTGCTGGAAAAGAATGCACATTGTGCTGTCATTGCGTGGCATGCTCTGTATATTTCTATGAGGGCAAGTTGGTTGATTGTGTTGTTTTGTTCTTCTGGGTCTTTGTTGAGTCTCCTTCTCGTTCTTTATCAAAATGGTGCATTGGTCTCCTGCCATCATTGTTGAGCTATTTACCTAAATTTGGTTAGAATTGGATGTATGTATTTTGAGGTTCTTTCATTGGGTACACAGACATTTATTAAAGCTATGTGGGAGCTACACTTTTAAGTGGCAGCAAGAAGCAATATACTTGAGGTAACCCTTTTTGCCTTCTCCGAAGGGTGAGGTCTAGAGAAATATGGATTATATTTCTACAAATCCTATTTCCCTTCTTATTAGATTATGGTCATGGTGACCAAGTCCCTAAAGACTTCAACCCGCCTCAAGAAGGGATGGTCTACCAGCACAACACTTCAGGCAGAATCACTGCAACTAGGTTGCTTCACATCAGAAGTTTCTCTCTTGCCACAATGTGGGATGCCTGTGGCAATCCCTTGACACTTCTCAGGCTGAACGCCAGAGGACTAGAGGGGTTTAATACCCATGAAGTAACCCTTGACAAATGGGAAATGATAGCTAACAGATAAATACCTTCTGTCCTCCTTACTGAACATCCTAAGATACATTTCATAAGGCTTCTCAGACAATCTCTCCTCCCGATCAAGCAATCCCCAGTAGGGAACAACTCTATGATGTATCTTCAGGTTGATTTCTTTTGTTCTTAATTCACTTCCCCATACCTTCACTCGTACACTACAGAAACAGAGTGATGGATAAACCACTCAGACCCCGCTTTGGGGGGGAACCCAAACTAAGACTGTTCTTTTTAAAAATCATTTTATTGGGGACTCATATAACTCTTATCACAATCCATACCTACATCAATTGTGTTAAGCACATTTGTACATTTGTTGCCCTCATCATTCTCAAAATATTTGCTCTCCACTTAGGCCCTTGGTATCAGCTCCCCATTTTTCCCCTCCGTCCCCACTCCTCTCTCCTTCATGAACCCTTGATAATGTATAAATTATTATTATTTTGTCATGTCATACACTGTCCAAAGTCTCCCTTCACCCATTTTTCTGTTGTCTGTCCTCCAGAGAGGAGATTATATGTAGATCCTCTTATATAAGGATCAAGGTTCACTCATCAAGAACACAGTATTCTCATAATACCACATTCTTGATGAGTGGGTCCTTTGGGTGAAATTCCTTATACAGGAAATGCTGATGCCTTATGCATTTTTCTCTCAACTCCCCTGTGCTTTGACCTCTGTCTTCCATGAGATGGAAGTCCAAGACATCTACAAAGCCAGTTGTTCTTATGCGATATTGAATTTATTCAAACTCACAGAGCCTGGACTGCTATAGAAGGATTTCAATTGTTATTTAAATGGTGTGTTGACTTGTAACATCAATGAGAAGTCAGGATAATTTTGGAGACTCCTCTAAATGATCTAATATTTGTCATGGGATGTGATTACCAGGGTAAGAAAAATGATACGCAAGTGACATCAGAGAATAAACAAATTACACTTCCTCCCTGAAATTTTAGAATTGAAGTCATACCTTCTCTCCCCTAGGTTCCTCTTTTTGCAAATAAGGAATTTGCCCTTGTTGAGAGTGACAAAATAGATGAACGTGGGTGTTCTGGCCCCTAATCTAGTGCCCATCTTATGATGACATACAAAAAGCAGAAGCCTATGAATAGAGTCTCAGGCTTATCTCTGGTGGCTCTATTGATGACAGTGGGGTTAATACCAATAAAGATCCAAGCAAAATATGATATTGACTCATTGACTTGTAGAATATTATGCTCAGAAATCTAACCTCCTAATAAAGCAGCAGTCTGTCAGTATGGATCTCCAATTTATAAATCTGTATCAGATTCAGAAAACAAATAAGTCCATTTAAGTACATGCTAGTAGAATGCTACTATAGATGGACTGATAAACTTTTTTCATGAAATTAGATATTATGTGTCCCCACCTATCTCCATTGTATTCATCCTGCTTCCCGTCTGCTCTGCCTTTCCTGCTCGGTGACCAGTGCATGACACACCTGGCTCTTGTTCCTCTGGCGTCACCCCTTGGTTTACTGCACGTATCCCCTTCTTTGGCACAGGACTTCTTAGGACGGCTGTCCCAAAGACAGGTACCCCTTGGGTTGGCTCAGCTCCCAGGCCTCACCCTCTCCCTGACCCTGGCCCTGGAGGACAAAAGAGGAAAAACTGCACCACAAGGCTGCAGCTGGTGACTGATCCTCTGTTTGAGGGTGCTGTTGGAAGGCAGCTGGGGGGAAGAGCCGGCCTTGTTTATCTTTGTTCAGCAGGATCTGACTCACTATGCACTGATCTCGGTTTACCCATAAAAAATGGTGCAGCCTGCTTCATGGGACAGCTCTGTAGACAGTAGAAGATAACTCTCAGACTCTTGTCTTCTCAAAATTAATATCTACAGTCCCTTCAAGCCCGTTAATGCTCTGCCCAGTCCTAACTACCCTCCTCTGATCACTCAGTCTAGTCCTCCCACGAACCAGCACTTCCTCCTGCTGATGTGACCTGACCATCTCAGATGGGTCCTCCTAACAGGTAAGCAGTCACTATGAGGTTACCCCTTCTGGTTCACCTTGATTGTGTGGGTTCAATAATCTCATCGGTCTTTATTTCATGAACCATGAGCAAGTTAGATCTCCTGCTATAAATGGTTTGGGGCAATAAGAAAAGCAGAAGGTCAATACATAATCACACAGATAAGGGGACAGGGGAAGTTGTTAGGAAGTTTGATCAGTTGTTTACATTTTTGAATACAAAAATGATTATCTGAAATGTAAACCCCTGTCTAATTCAAAATTCATAAAAATTAAGTGCCTAATTGAATATAAATGCATTTAAAATAGTTTCAGTATTTTCAGTCCTGGTTTGAATCAGTTCTGGGCCATCCACATAGTCCACTAAGGGTATTCACAGGATCACATGATTACCATGGTGATGTTCTAGTTCGCAAGCCCTCCACGTTTTCCTGCCAGTTGCTGTATCACGGATCAAAGGAAAACCCACTGCCACGTAGTTCATACCAACTCACCAAAACCCTTTAGGAGACAGTAGGACTTCCTGTAGGGCAGCGCTTCTCCACCTTCCTCAGGGCGTGACTCTTTCATACAGGTCCTCATGTGGTGGTGACCCCTCGCCAACCATCAAATTATTTTCGTTGCTACTTCATCACTGTAATTTTGCTACTGTTATGAATTGAGCGAGCCCTGTGAAAGGGTCATCCAACACCCAAAAGGGTCGCGACCCACAGGTTGAGAGGGTTTCCAAGGCTGTAAAACTTACAGGAGCAGGCTGCCACATTTTTCTTGCATGGCGTAGCTATTGGGTTCAAACTACTGATACGTTGCTTAGCAGCCGAATGCTTTACCAGTGCACCACCAAGCCTCCTTACGATCCCCAAAACCTTCAAACTTTTGAAAACCATCATTCCAGCCTCCTGAAAAAATACAAGTCAGAATCATTGACGACTTCTGACTATTGTTTAAATCCCGATTTAGTGAAAGATGAACGAGTAACGCTCCTTCTAAATAGGTTTGTGATTTGTAAGAGGGAAAAGCTGGTCATTGCCTCAAAGTGTTAGTGAAAAGAACTGTATTTTAAAAGTTGATAGCTGTGCTGAGAAAAGGAAAGTGTTCTAAAATTGATTGTGGTAACGACTGCACAGCTCTTTTTGATATGGTTGAATGATTGAACTGTATGATATGTGGATGAAGTGCCAATAAAACTTTAAAAATTGATAGTTGGTTCTTTTGTTAACTTATGGATTCTGGTGTAATAAAGTTTACCCAAAATGTTGTGAAAGGCTCATTGCAGTCTAATTTATCATGCTCACTTCAAGGCTTGACTTTTCAAACAAAACTGTGATGTGTAACAGGATCAGTGCAGTGTGAGATTTCTCTCAGGAGTAAGGCATACAATTAGATATAAAGTCAACGGAGAAAGAATTTTGTGCTTATTTTCAAGAAATAGGCATCTTTTTAGAAACAGCACATGAATAGTACAAGATGTTTCAATGGGCTTTAATTACATCTTGGAATTATGAGAACACTGGGTGGAAATAAAGCATATCTATAGTGTGTGCATAGGAAAATGAAGAGATAGAAAAGGGGTCAAGTAGGAAAGCTGACATCTAATTGGCTTCTGAAAGGGTAGGTAGGATTTAACTGGAGAGTATCATGTACATAAAGAATTATAGTTGATTACTTTCTCGTGGTAAGGAGGCCTAGTGGTACCGTAGGTTAGGTGTGGGAATTGCTGACCACAAGGTGAATCGTTCAAACCCACCGGTTGTTCTGCAAAAAGAAAGATAAGGTTGCTTCCATCCAGGTTTATGTCTCAGAAACCCTATATCGTGGAGATCAACTTGGGGTCAGGAGGTTTGGGCTCTCTTGTGTACCTCTTTCAGGAGTCCCCGGGTGGTACACATAGTTAACCTGCTTGGCTGGTAACTGAAATATTCGCGATTCAGTGACTGGGTGAAGGTCTGACCATCCACTTTCCAAAGATCAGTCGCTGAAAACCCTCTCAGGTATAGTTCTACTCTGACACACATGGGTGTTTGAGTCAGAAGAGCCTCAGATTTTCTTTTCTTCCAAATAGGGAGGCATCTCTGAGAGCCCTGCACCTGTTCTCTTCTCTGAGCTTGCCTTGTGATGCAGCCTGTAAGTTCCACTTCTTTCCGTTGCTTCAATACTAACCAATAGACTACCAACAAAGCCCGTCCCAAGAGGAGAGGGCTGTGTATATGCACATTGCCCCAGTCTTTGTTGGAGAATCCAGATTACATAAGACTGCATTGACTTCTTCATGGGCTTGGGCTGTGAATTGGAGTGAGCCAGGAAGTCAGGATTTCAGACCAGAGACCGAAGAGCAAATCAGTCTAACTAGGTAGAGACTCTATTTCTAGACAAAGTCTACCGCACCTGCACAGAGGCTGCTGTCTTCAATGCCAAAGCAGTCATGTGGAGGTGCGTGAAGATGGTGGCTGCGTTCTCTTCCTGAGCCACCATCTGCTACTGTCGTGTGTTCTCCCTTGGGAATTCTAGGAGTTGTTTCCATGCACTACTCTTGATTTCTCCAGCTTTATTTATCTCGCCTTTGTAATGAGCACCTTCCTGCTCTCTAAGTCTTATTTCTCAGTGATAACTTGAATCCTAATTTGGGTGAAGACTCACCAGGGTCCTTTTTAACCAGGTCTCATGTTTGCACATATGAATGATTCAAGGCAATTATTCATAATGGTTTTTAACAGGCACAGACACTAGCTGAGTCAAAAGAGAGGGAAATTTTGGATGATGCTCTAAGACGGCAGTTCTCAACTGTTGGGGGTCAAAAGACCCTTTCACAGGGGTCACCCGATTCAAAACAGTGGCAAAATTATAGTTATGAACTAGCAACAACAAAAATTGATGGTTGGGGGATCACCACAACATGAGGAACTATATCAAAGGGTCGCGGCATTAGGAAGGTTGAGAACCACTGCTCTAAGACCAAAAGGGTCCTTCTTTACTAACAGACTCTTGCAGAACCCCCTTGGGTGATGGAGGTAGGGAAGAGGTATAAAGGGAAACTACGTAAAAACTGTTAAAATCAGATGGAAAAACAGAAGGGAAGTAGCTACAGAAGAACCCCAGATCTTGACGCTAATCCACTCTAGAAGGAGCATTGAGATGTGATGCAGTTGAGTTTCGAAGAAATTTTTCCCATAAGAAATAACTGAAACCTGATCCCTTCGACACCGTGATCACACAGGCTGGCGTGCTTCTTCCTTGTGGGCTTTGTTACTTCTGAATTAGATGGCTGCTTGTTTACCTTCAAGCCTTTAAGATCCAGACGCTATATCTTTTGATAGCTGGGCACCATCAGCTTTCTTCACCACTTTTGCTTATACATCCATTTGTCGTCAGTGATCATATCGGGGAAGTGAGCACACAAAAAAATCAAATCATTGTGAATGAGGGCGAGTGCAGATTGGGGACCCAAGACCCATCTGTAGACAACTGGACATCACCTTACAGAAGGGTTGGAGGGAGGAGATGAGCCAGTGAGGGTGCAGTGTAGCAACGATGAAACATACAATTTTCCTCTAGTTTCTAAATGCTTCCTCCCACCCCACCACTATCATGATCCCAATTCTACCTTACAAATCTTGGTAGACAGAGGATGGACACTGGTATAGACAGGAAATTGAAACACAGGGAATCCAGGGCAGATGATCCTTTCAGGACCAGTGGTGTAGGTGGCGATACTGGAAGGGTAGAGGAAGGGTGGGGTGGAAAGGGGGAACTGATTACAAGGATCTATATATAACCTCCTCCCTGGGGGATAGACAAAAGAAAAGTGTGTGAAGGGAGACAACAGACAGTGTAAGATATGACAAAATAATAACAATAATTTATAAATTATCAAGGGTTCATTAGGGTTGGGGAGAGGGGAGAGAGGGGGAAAATTGAGGAGCTGATACCAAAGGCTCAAATAGAAAGCAAATATTTTGAGAATAATGATGGCAACACATGTACAAATGTGCTTGACACAATGGATGTTTGTATGGATTGTGATAAGAGTTGTACAAGTCCCCAATAAAATGATACTTTTAAAAAAGTTAAGGGGGGGGGAAGAACTGAAACAGATGAATCCATTCTTGACATCAAGTTTTTACCCTAGCCTTGCCTTTTTATATTAAACATTACACAGAAATTTCCAAGTAAATATGTTCAGAGTTAAATAATATAATCTAAATAAGAAACACATTTTTTAAAATTTTTAACAGCTATGGTAGGGCTCATATCTTGAGATGGATGAGGATCTGGATCTGTGGACACGGACGTGGAGAGGAGGATGGAGAGAGAGTCATTGTTTGGAAGGGAAATCCCCTTCCATAAAATCTACTGGTAGCTGCTTTTCAGAAATTTTTTTTTTTTTTCCTTCTTTGCCTTTTTTCACCAGGACCTGGGCTGGCTTTCTCTTAAAAAAAAAAAAAAAATGCCTAATGTGGTCTGCTGTTGGCACTTCCTTAACTGTTTTCTAAAGAGTTTAGTAAATTATCATCAATAATAGTGATTACATGGTTAACCAGTTCCTAATCATGATGCTTCTTTTCAAAAAGCTCTTTCTTAGGACCCATGTTTTTTTAATCTATAAACAGTACAAAAAGCCACAAAAACTAAGAAAATTATAGCAAAACGCATGGAACACAGCCGCAAAAGGTTTAAACAACATGTACTAACAACACCAACTAACGCCCAGTGACCAAAGCACGAACTGATTTTGCTTACCAAAATCACGTGTGTCAGGTTCCGATGTTCTGTTCGAGCTCCGATGCAAACTTTTCTCCGCATTTCGCGCCGATATCCGATGAGTCGAGTACCCAGGTCTTCCTGTACATGGGTCTGAGAGGAAGAAAGCCACGTGCAAAAACAACGTGGTTTGGGGATGCCTTCTGGTAGTCCGTGAAGATAATTGCCTTTTTCCCTTCAGGCTTCAGTTTATAGTGGGGGTCTGGACGGGACTAGAGAACAATAGCCAGAACGCTCTGTCTTGGGCTAAATTGAGCAAGTCTTGAGGGCCGCCAGGTAGTCCTCTCCAGAGAACCCTGTCTAACGCAAACATCCCAACTAAAGGGAGTAAAAAAGGCAGGCACCAGTATGAAGGAAAACCTTGAAGGCGGTTGTCTCCGTTTGTGTTCCTTGAAAAATGGCTTTAGTAACAGAAATGAGAGCGGAGGCAGTGTGCTGAGAGGTGCTCTCAGAAACAGCATTTACAAAAGAATGAGGGAATTGGATTGGATGGAGAAAGACCTTGACTTGCAATGAACTTTTCAAAGAGGACTCAGCTGATGGCTGCAGCTGCAAACCCTCTCCAGGAATGTGCTAACTGCCATGGAGACCCAGGTCTTTGTCTGCCCTCCTGCATCACTCATTGTCCCCACAGAACGGCTGGTACCTTGGGCAAAGTAACTGTTGAGCTCAGTTCTTGTGGGGGCACCTGTCACATTTCGGTAGCCACCCCCACACACACACTAACCACCTCACATACTTTTGTGTTGCTTCCCCAATCCCATCTGTATCTCCACTTCCTATATCTTATTTACTGCTTCTTATTCACTCCAATTGGCACCACAACCTCAGCTTTCCTGAGTCATCTTCTAGGTCTTTATTGTGCCCTTGACTGAGACCAGGGACAAAAGTAAACAGCAAGTAGAATTCGCTGTCTTGGGCAGAACCAGGCTTAGAAGAAAACGCAGCTGTTTTAGTTTAAATGAGTATTTGGATGGGAAACGCTTTTTAGGGTTTAGAGCTGATAAGATGATTGAAGTATCTGTAAATTCATGAAACAGAAGCCCAAATTTTCAAGAAAGAATTTCTAGGGAGGAAAGAGAATTGGTCCTTTCCTCTTTAAGCAAAGGCAGAGGAGAACTTCAGGAGCATGTATGAAACAGGAGATTTGGGAAGGGTGCAGAGTCTTACAAGGGCAGTTACTTGCCAACCTAAAATCCAAACTCCTTCGTTTAGCACCCAGTAGAAAAAGCCAAAGGATCACTGAGGGTGCAGGTTGCTAACAGAAACGTCAGTGGTTGAGTCTAACAGCTACTCCACGGGAGAAAAAGGTCGTGATCTATTCTAAAAAGATTACAGCCTTGGAAACACTCTGCAGCAGCTTGATACTGCTCCCCCAGGGTTGCTATGAGTTGGAATCGATGCACTGGCTCTTTTTGTTGTTGTTGTTAAAGAAAGAGCCAAGCAGATTAATTTCAAGGACAGAGGACCTGAACTGCACCGCCTCAGAAAGGGAAATCAGCATCTACACTCATCCATACCCTTCCCTATGTTCATTTCTAGCATCATCGTGAAATCGTTCACATCTAAACAGAAAGGTGTAGATGTTAAATTCTTGCCATGAACACAGCAAGCGCCATCTGGACAGTCTGGGGAACAGCGCCCCTAAAGGACAAAGCAGGGCTGCTGCTCCTTCGGGTTCTGAGGCTGGCAGGTCTGTAAGGAGCAGACAGCCACTTCTTTCTTCCTCAGAGCAGCTGGTGTTCTGCTGACTTCTCTGTAAGGAGCTCAGCATATGAACCACTGGTGCCACCACCAGGGCTCCTTACAGACATAGTACATTCACCTACACTTATATATGCTCTCTCTCAACGGGAAGCCAGAAAGGGGAGAGTTAAGAGACTGAGTAAAATGTATAGATGGTCTTCAAACGGTGGGAGAGCCTAAGCAATAGAGCTTGTTGACATGGAAAAGCAGCTAGTGTGCTGTATCTTTGAGATCTGCCGCAGCCAAATGGTGGGCACTGAACCAGAGGATAGTCTGCATGCTTCCAACAGAAAACTGCAATAGTCTAGCCCAACGCCAGTGACTCACGGGTAAAGACAATAGGAACAGAGCATAGTACACAGAGGGGGGTAAAAAACTTCCTTGAGACCACACCTCATCCATCTTGCATAAGCTCTCGTGTCAGTGTTCCTGCATACATGGACTCCAAAGACGTTAGGGCAATACTAATGCTAACAACAAAAAACGCCTGTACTCTCTGTACCTAGCGTCCTCCATTTTCCTACTTAGAAGGAAGAGCAATCGAAATTAAAACTCACTCTGTGTGTCTTTCTGCCAAGAATAAATAGATTCCCAAGAAGGTGTGTAGTACATGTTTGACGATGCAAGAATGAATGAAGGAGTGATCGGATGGGTCTTCTTCTTCTCCTAGACTGTCTTACAACTAATGGGATAGAAAGAATGCTTGACTTAGAATCAGAATTAGTACTTCTACATCATGTATGCTCTCCACAAGTATTCACCAAGCACCATGTCATTTGGGTCTCTGCTTCTACCACAACTTTGTAGAATGCTGGGAATATAGTGCAAATAAGATAATGTTCCTTCTTTGTGCAGAGAAAGGAAAATAGAAATAGAGAACCCAGAACATCCATAAAGTCATTCCAGATACTAAACCAAATCCACTGTGGTCAAACTGATTCCAACTGACAGCAACACTATAGGAGTAGGTATAACTGCCCCAAGACCAAATTGCTGATTTTTCCGTTAGCAGGTAAAAGCTGGACCACTGCACCAAAGGAGCTTCATTCTGTCTCACACAAGACTACTAGTCAGTTGGTTTTATGGTTCATTATAAGAACCACCCAGAACTCACAGACAATACTCATGATGGGGTTTATTATGGTTTATTATGGAAGTTAACAGATTGTACTTCAGGTGGAAATGTTCAGACTAGAGTTGTTTTGTTGGGACATGTTACAAAGTTATTTTAGGGTGCTAATCAATGCCTAAGGGCATGCCACTACACTTTAACTCTCAATCTCAAGGCACTGCACTCCAGCTCATGGGTTAGAGAACCTAGCCTCATCAACAAAGTCCCCAGAGGCGTCCTACTCCACTAACCAGTCTCTTGTCCCAAAGCATTCAACTTTACTTGCTCTGTGGGCTGGGAAGTTGGCCACTCTATCTCATGCTCTGGCTCTTGCTTCTGCTGCTGCTCCTTTGCTACTCCTCTGGTGTCACAGCTCTCTTCTGGATCAAAGAGATTCATTGCACAGGGATCTTGGGGTCCAGAGGATGTGTTCCACTTCTGGTTCTTGCTGGTAGTAACCCCCCTAGCCCTGCTTCTGAGAGGGCGTGTTTTGTAGGTAGCAGTCCAGAAGTCACAAGGGATGCTGTTAGCAAGTCCCCTCAACTGATTTCTACCAGTATCTTCAACCACTTTCTTGTACCCATATGAATCAGGAAACAGTAAGGTGTGGGGAGTTATACGAACTCTGGTTAGAAGAGCCACATTACATAGTTCGCCATTCTACAGGCTCCTTATAAGTCTAGACAGAACCAAGACATATGCAGCCAAATTTAGTCTCGATAAAATAACCTACCAAACAGCACGTACGACCAGAAAGAGCAGAAGCCATTGTAAGAGTGGGAACGATGTGCCATCAGTCTAGTTAGGGATGCACACTGTGTCTTTGATGGCCTATTGAAAAACACATGCTGAATGCGACTTTTTCACTTGTTTTTTATAAAAGGAAAATTCCTCTTTGGATTTCTTTTGGCTAGAGAATACAGAGACTAATGCAGGTCTTTTGTTAAAAGCAAAGTGGCATAAAATGAACTTTGGAAAAGCAGAAGATACCGTAAGAGCTAACACCTATTGAAAGAATGTGTCGATCACTGTGTAGACCATTTTATTTTGTCCTTACAACAACACTATGCAGTTGGTAGAAATGATCATCAGAATATTTAACAAGTATGTCATAGGCACGAACCATTAGATCGATGCCAACGTCATCTAACACTTTCGCCGTCCCAGTGAAGACTACTTGTTAACAAGCATCATGATTGCTCCCATTGCGAAGGTGAGGAACTGGAGCTGAGAGAACACCTCAAAGTCTTACTGATAATCGTTTTGCCACAAAATATTTATTGAAAGTGACAAGTAACCTACCTGGGTTCAATACTGCATATAAAACTCAGGATATTTTCCTTATCTACTAGGAAAAATAGATAATTTGGGGAGTTACTATCTACAATGTGGAAGCAAGAGTTTTCTGCTAAGTCTACAAATCCTAGAACTACTTGCAATATTGGCACTAGTTCATCCTAAGTCTTGAGTAAGTCAGGTTAGCTCTTGAGTCGTCAGATAATCTCTAGCCCAGGGATAGTGTATCCACATATTTCTTGAGCAGTGATTCTCAACCAGGGCCAGTTATGTTCCCCAAGAAGTGCTCAGCAATATCTGGAGACATGTTTGGTGACCAAAACTTGAGTCAGGGAGTGTCCTACTGGCATCTAGCAGGTAGAGGCCAGAGAGGTGTAAACATCGAGCAATGTGCAGGAGAGCCTGCATTTTTATTCAAATATTGCAAACTTTTATTCTCTTTCAACCGAGAGGGAGAACCTGCCTAGATATCAGAGAGATAACTGAGGTGTGAAGAGTGTAAGTTGTGACATTAGCTAGTGGTGGGGATGACCAACTGCCCCATACACATACTTTCTAAAGACGTTTTATATAAAAATTATAATTCTACATGGACCAAAGAGAACAAATTCACAGGCCCATGTCTGTCCACTTGTGGCCTAAGTTCAGCCCTGGTTATGAGGGGAAAAAAGTCTTATAGCCACACAGTGTGTGTGTGTGTGTGTGTGTGTGTGTACCTACATACATAAGTGCTCATGTACATATGCTGGAAAGAATGTTTATTTTCAAAAATTCTTAGAAAAAGAGACCCTTTATCCCTCTTAGACTCTAGTCTGATTCCTTGTTCTCTTGTTTTCTGGTGTGAGCAGAGATAAAGACCAGCTGCTCCACTCCCCCCACCCCCATCGCACCCCCCACAGACCATAAGAGGAAAGTCTGGTTTGAGTTTGGGTTCCTACATGCTGCCTGCAGCCCCTGAGCAGAGGAAGCACCCTAGCTCACAGTTTTCCCTTAGCCTTTAGAGACAGATGGGTTGGAAGAGACAGGTTGGCCCCATGTTTACGATGTGCTCATAGGGTTATTTATGGTTTGTTTATCTGCTCTAGCAGAGCAGTTGTGGCCTATGACTTTCAGCTCCAGGGTGCATTAACAGATTGGAGGGGAACTGGCAGTGTCAAGCTACATAGATGTGCTGGGGCTTTCAGCCTCCCATGTAAAGCAAACAGCATCCATCCCCAGGCACCCAGGTACAGAGAGATTTCTAGAAAGACGACAGGACTCCACTGGCCACAAGGCTGTGCGAAAGCCTACAATAAGTGATCAGCTGAAGGACTTCAGAGAGCAGTTTTCAACCTGTGCTTCGTGACCCCTTTGGGGGGGTCAAACGACCCTTTAACAGGGGTCGCCAGATTCATAACAGTAACAAAATGACAGTTATGAAGTAGCAATGAAAATAACTTTATGGTTGGGGGGGTCACCACAACATGAGGAACTGTATGAAAGGGTCACGCTTAGGAAGGTTGAGAACGACTGAATTAGGAGAATGGATTCGCTACTCGTGGGCTCAGAGGATGGGGCCAAGTGGGGCAGTGTCATTGTTATCGACATGCCATGTCAGAGATGGCCATTGGTTTCAGGCACAAAGTAAGGATGGATGGAGGATCAAGGTAAACCCACCTCAAGTCTGGCAAGCATCAATGCAAGTGGACAGAAAGTCGTATTGGTAATATGACCTAGAAAAAGTAGTCCCTCCGCTAAACAAGTTATTCAGTGAGAAATATTGAATTTTAATCTGTTGTTAGTGGATATTGAGTTGTCCCCCTCCCCATGCACCACAGAATGAAATATTGTACCGGCTTCAATATCTGCTAGAGGGGACTCTGTGATCTGTGGGTTTCTCATTGGTTTTTGGGGTAAATTACTGGGCTTGCTTCCTAATCCATGTGCACATCACTCAGGGGACACGCAGTTCTCCAATGACTGCCACGGGTAACTCTGACGAGGTACATTAACTAAGTGTTCTTCATGGGAGGTGGACATTCCACTAGCAGATCACCAATCTCTCCACTGAAATGTTGACAAGAGTAGCCATATGAAACGCTGCCCTTGAAACAGTGTTTAGCATGCTATGTACTTGATCTTTAAAGGAACTGCCAAGTTCAAATCATGCAAGAAACAAGTTAACAGAGAACTTTCGAATAACTTATGCGGTATTCAGGGATAACTTCTGCGTATTGGGTCTTTCAAATAACTTATGTGGTATTGATGGATAAACTACACAGAGATAACTGTATGAAACAAAAATTATACACCATAAGAGCTTATAAACAATTAATTGCAATAAAGAAGTAAATGAGAGCCTTGAGACCTGAGATATCTTTATTAGACACCAACACGAACTGGGAGATTCAATTTAAGTAGGTATTTAACTTATTTCTTTGCAAACAAATCTGTCTTGGGGGAAGTACAGCCAGAATGCTCCTTAGAAACAAGGATGGCGAGACATTGTCTCACCGCCTAGGGATAGGCTATCAGGAGAGACCAGCCGTGGACAAAGACACCATGCTGGCCAAAGTAGAGGGTCAGTGCTTAAGAGGAGGCTTTCAATGAGATCAATTGACAGAACAGAACGGCTGCAACCATCGGCTCAAACGGAATAGTTGTCATGCTGTCCCAGGGCCGAGGGGTGCCTTTCTCTGTTGTCCTGTGAGTCACTATGTGTCAGAACCAACTCTAAGGCACTTCGCTGCAACAACAATTGTCAATCACCACACTGCGTCTCTGAAGGCATAAGGGCGAATTCTCAGCTTCCCTACTCACTGCAGTTAATCACAACATGGGCACGGACTTTGTACAGTCTGAAACTGATGAAATCTATAGGGTTCTCTTCAATAAAATGAATATAATATTAAACAAAAACTTGTTATAGCATCTCTCAAGCCTTAGAAAAAGCTGGTGTTACAAGGAACCCTGATTCTTACGTCCACTGGTTTAACTGTAAATCAAACCCCACTCCTTAGGAGATGGCTATTAGGTAGTGCAAGCCTGTGAAAGCAGCCCCGGTCCAAATCCTCTCTCTTTCCCACACTCTCACTTCACTGTATTGCATGGAGTTAGCTTAATCTCTACTCGCCTCCAAAGATAGGACCCTCCCTCTGATGTAAGGATCATTTGCAGAGGTGAAGAATTGCTTTTTCGCATCCATCCATCAGTAACAAATAATTACAGCACCATCTCCATGGACTAAGGACTGCGTTCCACCGGGGCACTGTAAGCACAAATGAGTGAATGCCTATAGTGGTTTTAAATTCCATACAGAGCAAATTACTGATATTATTATCAGTAGTTTGAAGGGGTGCATATTTACTGTTTCAGTTTCTGTAGATCAGAAGGTGCAGTGCAGAGTCCTCTGCCTCACCTTTCACCAGGCTGCAAGCGAGGTAGCTATTGACTAGGCTGCTTTCATATCGGGAAACTCAACTAGGGTAGAATCCACTTTCAATCTCATTGTGTTTTTTTTTGGCATAATCCATTTCCTTGAGCCTGGCTTCTTGCTGGTTTGGGAACCTGACCTCCTAGAGACCCCTTACATTTACTTACTAGGTGCCATTCTTCCTAACCCACCCTCACCCCCACCCCCAATACGTTCACAATGTGGCTGTTTGCTTCTTCAAGGCCCCAGGAGAATTTTTCCTCTCCAGTTTGCTGAGATAGAGTCTTAAATAGTGGAAAGCAATCACAGGAGTGGTGCACTAGAAGCTTCGCTATAGTCTTTCCTTTAGAAACCAGTCGCAGACTTTGCCTCCACATCAGGGATTATTACAAAGGAGGGAATGATTGGGTGGTGGTGGGGGGCAAGATCAGGATAGATGGCTGTAGGGCAGCGGTTCTCAACCTGTGGGTCGTGACCCCTTTAGGGGTCAAACAACCCTTTCACAGGGGCCTCACAATTCATAACAGTGGCAAAATTTAGTTATTAGGTAGCAACGCAAATAAATTTTTGGTTCGGGGGCGTCACCACAACGTGAGGAACTGTGATAAAGGGTCGCGGCATTAGGAAGGTTGAGAACCGCTGCGTGTAGGGTGTGTTCTCCGTCTACTACAGGTTCCAAGGCTCTCCCATTTCACTAATCTGTTTCTAATTACGGAAGACCACTCATTCTAAGATACTTGGAAAATTTTGCGAGGCTACATTGTGCTAAAATCTAATGGTTCATTTTATGTTGTTTTTAAAATCAAAGAAGAGCAACATTTCCATTTAGAAAGAGGGCTGGGGCAAATTTAAATGTCAGGGAACAGCTTTTTCTGTGTCTTTTATATACACATCTGTATATGTCCTATAAATTCAAAAGACTGTAAATTGAAAGCACAATAGCAAAATAAACTCATGTATCCACCCTCCAATTCAGAAACATTACAACTCCTTTTAATGTACAGGTGTGCTTCATCGCCTCCCGTTTCCCAGAATCCCGGAGATAACTATTCTCTTAGTCAATATGACATTCTTGGGTTTGGTTTGGTTTGGGTTACCACACATGCATTTAACAAAAACATGTGGAGAAACTCAGCCTTCTGCTTCCGGTTTCAACTGTTCACATTTATCTGCTTTGTTTTATGGGACAGAATTAGACCTGGATTTCTTTAGGTGCCTGATTTCACCATCTCAGGCCACCTGGGTCCATGGGTGAAAGGCACACCATCACTCATCCAGACTAAGACAGGGTCCCTGTCAGTGGGCACGCTCCTCCACAGCACTCTCCTCCACGGTATTGCTCAGAATGGGGCATATCTTGCACTTGCTCAGAGAAACTAAAGAAGAAAAATGCACAAACGTTTTCTGCCCCAGTGCAGACAAAATGTGGCTGTTTGGCCAAGCCCAGTGGCCAGAGAAGCCCTTGGTAGGAAAGGAAGGTTCATCTGTGGATTGTTTTCAGCTTCCGGATAAACAGAAGAGCTTGACACACTTTGGGAGAAACAAGGAGATACTTCAATCAACGCCAGTGAGAAGAGCCCAGTGCAATTACCTTGGGTGTAGGTGTGCTTTAGGTAAAGGGAAATGCCTACAGTCGGCTACAGCAGTGCTTTCCAAAGCGTGGTACCTAGACCAGCTGCATCAGCATCATTGGGAACGTGTTAGAAATGCAAATAATCAGACCCCTTCCAGACTTCAGCAGAAGCAGCATTTAAAGGAAAAGTCTGGGGGACTTGTAGGTACATACAGAGCAGAGCTAAGTAATCAATGTGGGGCTAGGGCATTGGGGTCCCACACTTTTGTAGGTCCTCTAGCATTTGTAGCTGGGACTCTCACAGGCACATGGAGAGAGGCACATGAGACTCTTTGGAAAGCCCTAATGCACTATCCTCCTCCTGCTGCTGCTGCTGCTGCTTCGGTTAGGGGCCCTCAAATCGGTTGCAACTCATGCTGACTCTTAAGCACAACAGAAGTAAGCATTGTCTGGTGCTGTGCCATCCTCACAATTGTTAAGCCCAGTTTTGCAGACACGGGGTCAGTCCATCTCCTTGAGGGCCTTTTTCTCCTTAGTTTCCCCTCTACCAAATGTGATGTCCTTCTCCAAGGACTGGTGTCTCCCAACAACATGTCCCAAATACGTAAGACCAAGTCTCATCATCTTTTTGTCTAAGGAACACTCTGGCTGTGCTGCTTCCAAGCATAATGTCATTTTCAAAGCTTGGTCTCTCCTGATAACATGTCCAATGCACATGACATAAAATCTCACCATCCTCAATTCCAAGGAGGATCCAGCTGTATACTTCTTCAAAGGCAGATGGGTTTGTTCTTTTGGTAGTTCATGGTACTTTCATGATTCGTCCTGAGCACCATAACTCAAACGCGCTGATTCTTTTCTGGTCTTCCTTATTCAATGTCCCAACTCTCACATTTCTATAAGGTTATTGAAAATATCATTGCTTGAGTCAGGTGCACCTGAGTCCTCAAAATGAAATCCCTACTCTCCAACACTTTAAAGAGATCTTGTGCAGCAGACGAACCCAATACAATGTATCATTTGAGCTCTTGATTGCTGTTTCCATGCACATTGATTGTGGATCCCAGCATGATAAAATTCATGAAAACTTCAATCTTTTCTCTATTTATCATGGTGTTACCTATTGGTCCAGTTATGAAGAATTGGGTTTTCTTTACATTGAATTGTAGTCCATATTGAAGGCTGAATCCTTGATCCTCATTAGCAAATGCTTCAAGTCCTATTCACTTTCAGCAAGAAAAGTTCTGCCATCTGCCTATCACAAGTTGTTAATAAGCTTCCTTCCAATCCTGATGCCTCCTTCTTCTTCATATAGTCCAGCGTCTCTATTTGCTCAGCATGTAGATGCACTGAGTGTGATGACAGGACACAACACTGAATCATGCCTTTCCAGATTTTAAACATGCAGTGTTTCCTTTTTCTGTTCAAATGACTGCCTCTTGTTCCGTGTGCAGGTCCCCCATAAGCACAAAACACGTGTTCTAGCATTCCTGTTCTCAATGCTATCCATCGTTGGTGATGATCATCTGCACCGTAAAGGCCTTTGCAAAGTCAATAAAACACACGTAACCAGTGTTGTAGTATTCCTTGATTTGAGCAAGAGTCATATGAAGTCAACAATGATATCCCTTACTCCGTATCCTCTTCTACATCCACGTAAATTTCTGCCGCTCCCTGTCAATGTACTGCTACAACCATTGTTGAGTGATCTTCTGCAAACTACTACTTGCCATGATATTATTTGATACTATCTGTATTCTGTGCTGTGAGCTTTCTTTGGAATGAGTACAAATATGGATCTCTTCTAGTCAGTTGGCCAGGTAGCTCTCTTTCAAATTTCTTGGCCTAGATGAGTGGATGCATCCAGTGCTTCATCACCACGTCGAAATAATTGATTTGATAGTCTATCAATTCCTGAAGGCCTGTTTTTGGCTAATTCTTTGGGTGCAGCTTGACTTCTTCTTGATCATGTACTCTTTCTTGATACGGCTAAAGGTCAACTGGATCTTTCTGATGTAGTGACTCTGTATATTCTTTTCATCTTGTTTTGAACATCAGTTGTGAAATATGACCCTGATGATTGAAAGAAATCTGGAAACTCCACGACAGAATTTCATGAGACCAAATTCTTCATTGCCGATCCCTAATTTTCAACAACATAAAAGACTATTGTACACACAGTCTTCTCGAGATGGAATACACAGAAATCCAATTGATTACAGTTGTGGGGAGAGATACTGGAGAAACTCAGAATCATCAGTCAAAAGGAGGCCAGGGGCACACTGTGGAACAGACCAGCGATTGCTCTTATGTAAGTTCAAGTTGAAGTTGAAGAAAATTAAAACAAGAAAGAAAAGATCAAAGCAGATGTCTGAAGAGATTCTGAATTTGCTCTTGATCATAAAGTGAAAAAGCAAATGGAAGAAATGATGACGTAAAACAGTTGAACAGATCTTTACAAAAGGCAGCTCAAGAAGACCTGGAGTTAGAAACCCAGCAAGGAAGGACACTGAGCACCTATCAAACTGAAGGGAAAAAATCAAGCCTCAACTTGCAATATTCACAAATTTGGAACTGTTAAATCTGCTTATTAAATTGACCCTTTTAGGACTGAATATTAACTTGTCCCATTGCTAATAAGATCTCCATTTTGGATAGTTATCCTCATTTTCCTTTGGCTAGTGGATTTGCAGTTATGCTTTTCCCAAGGTTTTCCATTCAGACTTTTTATGTCCTTATGTCTTAGATTGGTTCCTAGTGAGCAGTATCATTAGGGTTTCTTTCTTTCTTTCTTTTAAAAAAAAGACAATAATGACAGTCTTGGTACTTTAAATGATGGGTTTAGTCTATTACTGAGATTGTTGATTTATTGACTCTTTCTGCCATCTTTTTATTTATTTGTGTATTTGTAGAACTTTAATCTATCACCTCTTTTTTAGATTGAATGAAAGATTGTATTTTTCACATTTTCTGTTTATATTTGGAAACTAATACTTTTCTTTAAATAGATAACAAACAATAGCAGTTTACCTTGCCTTCTTAGTTTAAAAGTGTTTAGAATTAATAATTTCAACCTTCTTCTGGAGAAAAAAACGAAGGATCTTGGGATACCTTAACTTCGGTATCCTGTTCCTGATATATATGCTTGATGTCTACTAGTTTGCGTATGCTCTGGCTCATAGTGACCCTCTCTGGAACTAAGTGAAACATTGCCTGGTCCTGCACCATCCTCACAATTGTTCTTTTATTGGATCCTCCTCTTTTTGGCTGCCATTCAACTTTACCAAGCATGTTGTCTTTTTCCAGGACCATCCTCTCTTGATAACACATGCCAAATTTATTTGATTAATATTTATTAGTATCCTACATCTACATTAGGCAGGCTTACCAAGGGAACTTTGATGGTTGAATTTCATCCAGTGTATTTAAATCAGACTCTCACCGTGATTCCAAGAGGCATCCACGGTCGTGAATCACTGGAAAAAATTCCTCTGCAGTCTTCCAGTGCCTGTATTCCCCATGCTTACTTGTATCTGAGGCACTCTGTAAACATTTTTCTGCTTCCTGAAGCAAATCCTTTGTAAGTGTCTTTAGTGCAGGTACATTGTGGCCAACTCTGTTTCTCTTTGTAAACACATGTTTGGAGACTTCTGGGAAGATGGTGGATCAGGGGAACCGCATACTCTGAGAGCTCTTTCGAACAAGGCTGGCTTGGTGTCCAGGTAGGCGAGTGGAAGAGGTCTGGTGAGTGAAATATTCCCCCGGGACAGCACCCCACCCCCAACAACGCATGTGTCCTGAGTCGGGGCCTCAGTGATCCAGGATCCAATTCTTGTTCCTCCCAGGGTGGAGGGCGAGTGACAGGGCCTTGTGCTCCCACTCCAGCAGCTTTGCCCGCCTGGTGCACGGTGGGTTTTCCAGCGGCCGGCAGCTCCAAGCACCAAGCCTGCCCACTCTGCACATCCCTCTCACGGTGGAGGGAAGGCGCCATTGCCCGCTGTTTCCCGCCAGAGCCGTTGCTGTCTGATCGGGCTCAGACCACATAGCTGAGGACCCTGCGCCACTCATAAGGCTGGTGGCTCAAGGGATAAGCACCCCTCATGCTAGGGAGCCTAGGACCCGGCTATGCGGTCCCCACTGGAGCCATCTGTGCGCTCCCGCCGGCTCTCACCACTGCGGTGCACTCCAGGGTCCCCAGCGCCAGCTTCTAGCCTGTCCCAGGCCTTTCCAGCCAGCATAGGAGGCGGGCGCCATCACCGGTGCCTCTCTCAGCACCCCTTGTGGCCCCAGCCTATTCCGGCCGGTGCAGGAGGCTCACCCCTGTGGTGCTTCTACTGTCTGTGTAGCCTCTGTCGACAGGCTCAACTGTACAGGCCTGCAGGGATCTGGGAGTCCTTGCTGATCTGAAGAGCATTTTCCCCTCACAGCCTGGCTCTGGAGCGCAGATCAGTACCACTTCCCGTGGCAGCAAGGCCTCGCCCACCTCCACCTTCTGTGAGGCATCACTAGAACTTGGATGGAAAACAAGGGGGGGAGGATTTAAATGTGTGTGTGTATATATATATACACACATATATAAATTTAAATGTGTATATATATACATATATATATCTTTTCTCTCGTGCTGGTTTTTCTCTTTTTTTCTTTTACTTTCTGTGTTTCTTTTCTATCTTCTTTCTTCCTCCTTTTCATTATTACTATCACTTCTCTTCTGACCTTTTCTATAGGTTTTCCTTCTATCTCTTTTTTCCTTCCACGTTCACTGCTTCTTTTCTCTCTTCATTTATAGCTCTGCTTCTTTCTCTCACTCCATTTTTTAATTTTTCCTCCCCAATTTTTTTAAAATTATTTTTTAATTTTTAACTTTTTATGAAACAAAAAAAAGGGCTGCTAAGGATATCCTGACAGACCAGGTCAAAGCAGGCTGGGTGCACTCACTGAGGCTCCAGCCCCCACTCCAGTTGCTGAAACATCTCACCACTGATGGTCACTAAGCCTTTGGGGAACTCTGCCTACAGAGCAGTCTGACCCATCCTTATAGTAGATCCTTGGCAGCTGCCTGAAAGAAACCTTAACAGTAACACAGATAAGTGCCCCTGGCCTCCAAGAAATATGGGGCCTATGAAAGGATCAAGGAAAAATCAACAGACCACATCACTCCCCACCCAAAAAAAAACCAGAGAGACAAAACATAGTAGCAGAGCTAACATCTGTCATAGAAGAAACAGATACAGACCTGCCACATAAGGAAATCTTCAGAAGTCTGCTTGCAGTAACACAGGAGCTGAGGGAAGCAACTCAGAATAAGGATGCAATTATAGAGGAAATGAAATCCACAATAGAGGGGATGAAGTCCACAATAGAGGAGATGAAGTCTACCTACCATAGGGAACTGTAGGAGCTAACAAAGGAAGTAGCAGAAGCCACACACAAGGTCACAGAATTTATTATTAGGCTTGAGGAAGTAGAGAACCATATCAGTGATCTTGAGGACACTCAAACAGACCTATGCAAGTGAGGACAGTCAGATAGGAAAATTAAAGAAGCAGAATATAACCTGAGATCAATGACAGATGCTATGAAGAGGAATAATATTTGAATAATTGGTCTACTGGAGCATAACACAACTCGACAGTCAAGAAAGCAAAGGAATTTCTGGAAGAAAAAATTTCCCACCCTAACAAGAGAGAACCAGGCACTCATACAGGAACCAGAAAGGACACCAGCTAGACTTGACCCAAGAAGAACACGCCAAGACATATAATAGTAAAAATATACAACCTCAAGGAAAAAGAGAAAGATTTAAGAGCAGCAAGAGAAAGGAAAATAGTCACATACAAAGGAGCACAGGTCTGCTGCTCAGACCTATTAGCAGATACCTTGAAGAGGAGGAAGAATGGGAAAACATATTCCAAAAGCTGAAAGAAAAAATGCCTCCCCTGAATCCTGTACCCTGCCAAGTATCCATTAAGATATATGGTGAGATAATGGTCTTCCAAGACAAAGAAAGACTCAAAGAATATGCTGCAAGTCACCTGACCTTGTGGAAGATACTGGCTGACTCACTATGGCCAGAGGATCAACCTCCACCAAGAACAAACAGGATGTATGTGTGGATTGTGATAAGAGTTGTATGAGCACCAATAAAATTATTTTAAAAAACATGTTTCTATTGTATCATAGTTCTTGAAAGATCCTATTTCTGGAGACAGGATCTAAGGTTCCTCTTCTTACCTCTTCTTACCACTGGACATATTTTTGTAAACTGGTTAAGCAAAATTATTGTTGGGTTTTAGGAACCCTTCACGGGGTATTTTGATTTAAATTTTAAAGATTATCTCTCAGCAATAGTTTCAACAGTTTATCTTGCCTCCCAGTTTTCAGAGATTCTGGAGTTTATGAGAAATTTTGTTCTGCATTTTTCCTATTTGATCAAGATTCTACCAAATCTTAATCATACTGTTAGTGGTAACCAGGAACCCTCCAATTCTGGTCTCAGAACCAAGTTTATGGAGGTAACCAGATACATATTTCATTTCCTTGATCTGCCTTCTCTCTGGTGGCTTTTATTCACCTCTGGAGTTACGGAAATTTTTTGTTACATTGTGTTTTGACTTACATATTTAAAATTATCTTTCAGTGTGTTTTCTTTATTGATGTCATCTTTTCCTCAGTTCTGAAATATTATTAGTCATTTAGTTCTTCGAAAATTGTTTCTTCTTTCTTTCCATCCTCTCCTTCTAGGAATTCTGTTGGACGTATGTTCAACATTCTCATTCTATCTTCACATCTCATAACACATTTATTACTGTTCTGTCTCATGTGTGTTTTCTGGAAATTTAATTAGTACATATTTTTCAGTGCAATAATATAATAAATTGTACCTAACTTGCTGTTTGTTCATACATTCTATTTGGTTCTTTATAAATCTGCTTGGTAATTTTCAGATTCTCTTTGTCCCTTTCTACCTCTGACACTATCTTTTAATTTTGTTTGAGAGGTATTTTGAGATATCCCTCGCCACTTTCAAACAGAATATGTATTAAAAAGTATGACTTATTAAAAATTGTTTTTTCATAGGAGAAAACTTCTAGATCTCTTCTCCACTATATTACTGAAAGCAAAATATTTCTTTGTATTTTCTTCATGTGCACTTTTGAGAACATAGCTATTTATGCCTCCTCTTCATGTTTTCTGTATTTTTCTCCTAGAATCTAAGTTGTATCTATTTAGAATAAAAGTGGCAATGGATGTAGGCTTTTCTTTTTTGTTGTTGCTTTTCCTTGTTTTGTCTTTTGCTGTTCTGTTTTGCTTAGTGTTGTTTTTGTGCTTGTTATTGCTTTTGCATGTCTATCTAGATAAGTTGGGTGGGATAAACAGTCTGGAGGAGAAAACAACGGGACAAATGGCTCCAGGGAGAAACAGGAGCAGGGGAGGCAGGGAAAAGAAGGAGGTATATGTGAACAAACACAGGGACAAGGAAACTACAAGTGATCTAACTCTGATGGCGAGGAGCACATCCAGAGCAGCTTGATCAAGTGCAAGGTAGTTGAGAGGAATTACTGAAACCCAAATAAAGGTCAAACATGATAGTGGGACAAGAAGAAAGCAAAAGGAAATAGAGGAAAGAACAAAGAGGTGAAGGACATTTAAAGAGGTCTAAATGCAGACATGTACATATTGAAATATATTTCTATCTAATGATAAGGAAATAGATCTATGTACATATATTTATATGTTAAGTATTAAGACAGAAGGTCAATATTGGCCTTCTACTCAAGTACTCCCTTAATGCAAGAACACTTTGTTCTAATAACCTGGCGCTCTGTGATGCTCACCATTCCAACATGATCACTGAAGAAAAAATAGGTGCATAAGCAAATGTGGTAAAGAAAGCTGATGGTGCCTGGTTACCAAAAGATATAGCTTCTTGGGTCTTAAAGGCTTGAAGATAAACAAGCAGCCATCTAGGTGAAAAACAACAAAGCCCACATGGAAGAAACACACCTCCCTGTGTGATCATGAGATCTCGATGGGATCAGGTATCAGGCTTCAAAGACCCAGAACAAAACATTATATTGCTGTGAATGAGGGCAGAGTGGAGACCCAATGCCCATCTGTAGACAATTGAACGTCCCTTCACAGAAGAGTCACAAAGAAGAGATGAGCCAGTAAGGGTGTAGTATAGCACTGGTGAAACATACAACTTTCTTCTAGTTTCTTAATGCTCCCACACACACACACACACTAGCCTTACCCCAATTCTACCTTACAAATTTGGCTAGACTAGAACATTTACACTGGTATAGATAAGAGTTCATAGCACAGGGAATCCAGGACACATAAACCTTTAGGACCAATAATGATACTAGGAGGGGAAGGAGAAGGTGGGGAGAGAAAGGAGGAACTTATTACAAAGATCAACATATAACCCCCTTCCAGGGGGATGAACAACAGAAAAGTGGATGAAGGGAGACAGCAGTCAGTGTAAGACATTAAAAAAATAGTAATTTATAAATTATCAAGGGGTCATAAGGGAGGAAAGGGAGTGGGGGTGGAGCGGAATGAACTGATATCAAGGGCTCAGGTAGAAAGAAAATGTTTTAAAAATGATGATGGCAATATATGTACAAATGTTCCCAACACAACGAATGTATGTATAGATTGTAATAAGAGTTGTAAAAGCCCTCAATAAAATGTTGGTTATTTTTTAAGTGACAATGTAGTATATAATATAATCAAATTGCCTGAAATCAGTAGAGAAATGAGACCTGGAGATTCCAAACACCAAAAACATGTTCTTACTGGTTTTCATGCAACTTCCTATGAAATCAGTTGGATTTTTGCATAAATTATAACGGGTAGAATTTGGCTCTTGAGTGGGAACTATTTATAGCCACTCCTTTTAAATACCAATCCCCAAAGTATGTTAGATTCTTTTTGATTAATTTTCTCCCAATTACCACATCGTAGCTCACTGTGAATTATTATTAGCGCTGATAATAATCCCTTAATAAAAATAAAATTCCAACACTCATCCCATCCATCTTTCTTCCTTGAAACAGAATAAGTGTTAATAGTCAACAGTTACCCGACTAGTGGGGGTGTACTCCTGATGTCATTTCTCTGTGAAATTATTCTTTAATTTGCCTATAATTGCCCTTGAGCAAGTAAACCAAGGACAGATGGATTGCTCACAGCTCTTCGCCTCCACCAACTCGCCATTGCTGTCCTGCTGTCCTGCTCCAGAAGGCCAATGATAACATCATTCAGCCCACTCAGGGAAGGACCATGGGTTTAGAGGGTAAACCTGGAAGTGATTAGTGCTGAGTTAAAATTTTAGTTTGTCTTTTCCCCAGAAAAACACCAAATTGACTTTTTTTCTCACTAAGTCAACCTCTCACTCTGGATTTGCAGAGTATCCCTAGCATAAATGTTCTGATGATAAAGATGAAGAAGAATTTCTCTTCAAAATCTGTGGTTTTCTTCAGCCCTTTATTGACTTCTAAGCCCCCATATTCTACAGATGGTCCTTCTTAATTCTGTTGGACCCAGAGGAGACAATGGCAAGTCCAGAGAGTGATATCCGGCGACAACCATGGAGTCGTTAGTGAACCAAGCACACTTCTCACCCAGTTAGAAAGTTGCCCAAATTTATCTTTGAGACCAATTTTGGAAGTAGTAAAACTGACTACAATGCATTAAGGTCTAATTCAATGCAAAAAACATCCCATATATTATTTAATGTAATGCTCATAATAACCCTTGGGATTAAGTACTACTATTATTTACATTTTATAGGTGATGGCACTGGAGGTCTCAAGAGGCAAAATGCCTTGCCTGTGTCACATAACTAAAAAGTGGCAGAATCAGTTGTTTGACATGGTTACTTCTTTGCTTTATGTCCTTTAACCTGACAAAGACTCTATGTTGTTGTTGCTAGGTGCCTTCAAAGCAGTTCTGACTCATAGTGACCCTATGTCCAACAGAAGGAATCACTGCCCGGTCCTGTGCTGTCCTCCCAACTATAGGTAGGTTTGAGCCCATTATTATAGCCACGATGTCACTCCATCTTATCGAGGACCTTCCTCTATTTTCCCTGCCACTCCACCCTACCAAGCATGATGTCCTGCTGCAGGATCACCTGTCCGAAATACATAAGATGAAATCTCACCATCCTTGTCTCCAAGGAACATTCTGGCTGGATTTCCTCCAAGACAGATCTGTTTGTTCTTTTGGCAGTCCATGGCACTTTCAATAGTCTTTACCAACACCAGAGTTCAAGTGCTTTGATTTTTTTTGTTGGTCTTCTTTATTTAATGTCCACTTGCATAACCATGTCAAGTGATTGAACCATAGTTGGGTCAGGCACACCTTAGTCCTCAAAGTAATATTCTCCATTTAAACACTTTTAAGAGGTCTTGTGCTGAAGATTTAGCTAATCTAATATGCCATTTGATCTTTGACTACTGCTTCCATGAGCATTGAGTATTTATTCAAGTAAGATGAAATCCTTAAGAACTTTTTATCATTTTATTGGGGACGCCTACAAATCTTATGACAATCCACCATTCAATTGTATTAAGCACACATGTACAAATGTTGCTGTCAACATTTCCAAAACCTTTTCTTTCTCCTTCAGCCCTTGGTATTAATTTCAGAGTCTCTTCTGATATGTACCTTTATCTTTTCTTTCGCTCTTGTTTTTTAATGACCTTTTGTCTTCTTCACGTATGATCTTCTGAGATTCTCCCCACAGCTCATCAGATCCTCTGTCATTAGTATTTATGATATCAAATATGTTCTTGAGATATTTTTGAGATCTGGTTGGTATATATTCAACCAGGTACTACTTTGGCTCTAGTAGACTTGTCTTAATGTTCATCAGCTTTATCCTGAACTAACATATGAACAATTGATGGTCTGTTCCACAGTCAGTCTCTGGCCTGGTTTTAGTTGCTGATATTGAACTTCTCCGTCATCCTTTCCCACAAATGTAACCAAATTGATTTTTGTGGATTCAATCTGGAGAAGCCCACCTGTTTAATCACCTTTTTTGTTATTTAAAAGGGATATTTGTGATGAACAAGTCACTTCCAGAATTTTATCACACGATCTCTAGATTCATTTCTATCATCAAGATTTTATTTTCCAACTACTGTTTCTTCCTCTTTGTTTCCAACTTTTGTATTCCAACCACCAATGATTATTGATGCACCTTGATTACATGTTTGATCAATTTCAGACTGGAGACATTAAGAAGAATTCTTCAACTTCTTCATGGATAGCTTTGAAGATTGGTGCATATATTTCAATAATAGTTGTATTGATTGGATTTCCTTGAAGGTATATAGATATAATCCTATCATATACAAGGCATTGTACTTCAAGATAGATCTTGAAATATCCTTTTTGATAATGTATACAGTGTCATTATTTCTTGATTCAAAATGGTCAACACATGTCCATTTCAGCTCACTAGTGCCTAGAATGTCGATTTTTTTCCTGCATTCCAGTTTCTTTTAAATGACTTCCTATTTTCCTAGATTCATTCTTCGTACATTGCAAATTATAATTAGTAACGGTTGTTTGCAGTTGTTTCTTCTCCGTTTGAGTCATGCCCCACCAGTAAATGAAGATCCTGAAGGCCTTATTCCCACAGGCTTTCCTCCCTCCATGTCATAATGGTTGACTCTCCCTTGAGAAGGCGGCTCTTCCTCAGTCATATTTTGAATGCCTTCTGACCCGAAGGGCTCATACTGTGGCACTTTCTCTGACAATATTCTGCTTCTATCCATGAGGTCTTAGTAACTGACAATGTTCCAATGCTACGCCAAGGGTTATCAGTTGCTAATTTTTCTGAAGTGGATAGCCCAATTATTCTTCATAGTCTGTGCTTAGTTGGGAAGCTCTACTGAAACCTGCTCACTTTGGTTGATCCTGCTGGTGTTTGAAATACCAGTGACATAGTTTCTAGTATCACAGAAGCACATAAGTCACCACACTATGACAAACAGACAGATAAGTAGTGGACAATTCTGAGTCAGGTGTTATTATAATTCCCATTATACAGTGTAGAAACCGAAGCTCATAATGGTTAGACAACTTGTGAAAAAGGGCATTACTTAGTACGTGCTCTGCTATTATTTGCCTCCAAGTACAAGTACATTAGAAAATGTGGTGGATGGATGTATCTCATTTCCCTTATTGTCCCATATAATCATATTTGAGATTAACAAATGTTTGTAGATGGGTCCTGGTCCCCACTCTGCACTCCCCCTCATTCACAATGATATGATTTTTCTGTTCTTTGATGCCTGATACCTGATCACTTCGATGCCAGGGGCCATCTGTGAGCAATAGGACATCCCCTTGAAGAAGCATTGTGGGGAGCAGATGAGCCAGTCAGGGTGCAGTGTAGCAATGATGGAACATACAACTTTCCTCTCGTGCTTGAATGCTTCCTTCCCCCACTATCATGATTCCAATTCTACCTTATAAATCCAGCTAGACAGGAGGATGTATGCTGGTACAAATAGGAACTGGAAACACAGGGAATCCAGAACAGATGAAGCCCTCAGGACCAGTGGTGAAAGTGGTGATACCGGGAGGGTGGAGGGAAGGTGAGGGAGAAAGGAGTAACTGATTACAAGGATCTACATATAACCTCCTCCTTGGGGGGGATGGACAGCAGAGAAGTGGGTGAAGGGAGACATCAGACAGTGTAAGATATGACAAAATAATAATTATTTATAAATTAACAAGGGTTCATGGGGAGGGAGGGAGAGGAGAGAGAGGGGGAAAATGAGGAGCAAATACAAGGAGCTCAAGTAGAAAGCAAATGTTTTGAGAATGATGATGGCAACAAATGTACAAAAGTGCTCGACACAATGGCTGGATGGATGGATGGATTGTGATAAGAGTTGTACAAGCCTCAATAAAATGATTTAATTAAAACAAACAAATGTCTACTTCTACATGTTGTCCAACTTAAGCCCATATTTATAATCAATTAATATTTTATTTCATATAATAATGTTAGCATAGACAGAATAAATCAACAGTGTTTCAGTTGGGAAACCAAGTGAAAAGAAAGGTGGATAAGTTTACTGCCATGGAAACACAAGAGAAAAAAATGTTCGAGGCATAGTTGTGACTTGTTTTGTCTTCCATTAGCTACTGCAAATGGAAGCATCCATCCTATCTTACACAGGAAAGGCTTTCTCAGCCTGCAGCCCTGCTGACATTTTGAAGCAAATAGGCCTGTGTTTTGTAGGATATTGAGCAGCACCCATGATTTCTACCCACTAGATGCCACTAACACCCCACCCTCCAATTGTGACACCCTAATGTCACGCGTCCCTGGGGGCGAGAGGAATCACTCTTGGTAGAGAATCATTCATCTAAGGGCTACCCAAGAGAAAGCATGAAATAATCTCTCTGCCCTTAAAATTGGCCACTGCCAGTACCACACTGGTTAGTCAGAGTAAAAACCTGGAAGGCTCCTTTAGTTTGGAGCAAGAGATTATCCTGAAACAGAGTTGAATCAGAGCCAGTGTGCCTGCACCCTCTCTTAGCAAGAAACGAAAGATGTAGGTTTTGAGGAGGCTTTGGGGACATGTAGCTTGCTCTGAAGAATCAGCTTAGAGAATTTAGCGTTTGTGGGAACAAATACTTAGTTCCATATCGTTGGAAAGCCGATCCTTATCTGTTACTGGAACGTCAAGTGCTAATGTCATTTAACCATCATGATAATCCAATAAAGTATCTGTAATTCATCATTTTCTTGTTACGGATTAAGAAAGGAATGCTGACGAGGTTGAAAAACTTGCCCAAGGTTAGAGAAGGTAAGAGAACCAGACTGAGGGCGGATCTGTCAGACTCAAATCCCCATGCTCTTTCTAATCCACTTCACGGGACAGATCATGTAAAAAGGGCAAGAAGAAACGTCCCTGGCACTCATCCATTTATTCATCAAGATAGATGTGCACTTTCTAGGACTAGATACTATCCGATTAGTCAAGGTTATGATAAAATCAAAACCAAACTGACAACGTGGAGTGGATTCCCATTGATAGCGGCCCTAAAGGACAGGCAAGAACGGCCCCTGTGGGTTCCCGAGACTGTACTCTTAGTGAAAAGTGGAAAATCATGTCTTTCTCCCGAGGGTTAAGATAAGTAAAGTCTAGTTCCATCCTTAAAAAGCTTCGATCAGAAGAAGAAAAGGATCATTGCATTTTTTATAAAGACAATATACTAAGCACGGGGATGCAGATACATATTCAGAGGAGGCTGTAGGTTCATACAGAAGAGTCCAGCCGTGGAAAGATGATGGGGAGAATCTCGGGGAGACTTAATGGCAAGTGTGGTAGGAGAGTGGATTCTAAAGATGTTAGCAGGGATGTCCAAAATAAATTTGATTACAAAGGCAAGAATTGCACTGTGGTTGTTTAAATAGATGAAGGGCGAGGAGGGGGGGGGAGGGCTGAAAGGAACCTGATAAATTATTCAGGTTTAAAAGACAGTGATAAAAATGTAAATGCAACCCTGCCACTGAATCTTTGCACCAGCTGAATAAATTGAGACTAGAAGCCGAATCAGCATGTTGCCTCTGATTAAAACCAATTGAAAGCACCAAGACAGGAAGAAGCAGACCTCAGAAGTTCTTTCGAAATGACAGATAAATTGATCGGGTGTAGCTGCAACACTAAGATGAAAGGTTTTACTGATATTTGCTGCAGGCCAAGGGGGACTGCTGTACCCTGCAAGCGCTAGCCCTTGGAATCAAGGAACAAGGCCTTGCTTAAGCTCCCGCGTGATGATTGCTTCCTTAATTATGGGCATGTCTACTCTTTCCTTGTGAGCACATTTCATCTCCCAACAGCAAGACACGAACTTCATTTCATCTTCAATCAGTATATCCATTGCCAGCAAGCTCCACGCATGTATGCGCGCCACGTGTAGCTCATTAGCTCCATATGCCAAGCTGATGGCCAACATTAGTCACAGAATACCCTATACCTGCCTGAGAGCTTGGCTAACGCTCCTGCTGGGTTTCAGCAAGCCAACTCAGACTCATTGTGACCTTCTAGGACAGAGTAGAACTGCTCCTTAGGGTTTCCTGGGCTGGAATCTTCAGAGAACAGATTGGCAGGCCGTCTTCCCCTCAAGGGGCTGGTGGTTATGGACTACTGACATTGTGGTTAGTCACTGAGCACTTCACCATTGCCTTCTCAGGACCCCGTGGCTTACACTATCATTCGACAAATAAGACATAAGAAAAGGTCTCATATTGCAATGACATTTAAAAAAAAATCTTATCTATTTTGAACCAGATCAGCAGCTAAAGTACGAGTATGGGTGAATGTGTTTTTCTTGCCTAGTTTAGCAATTAAGAGTATGGACTGAGCATCCAGGCTTTCTGAGTTCAAAGCCAAGGCTGCTACCCATAAGAAAGCAGCTGCTGGACTTCCCTTAACTTTTATGATCTCTAACCCAGGAAGGATAGTATGGCACTTATGAGGATTAAATGAGTTAAAATATGTCAAAGTCTCAGTACATGTCTGGCATAGAGCAAGTGCTCAATAAATGTTCATTCATATAGTATGTATATTGTATTTAATATTAAACATATTCTACTCACTTCCGCATTATGCAGTAGGGTTTGATTGCTTAAGTGAAAAACTCACCAGATGGCCCACAGAGTGATTCATGTATACCTGTTTAACATACAACTCTGTGTGTCTATTTACACACATTTGTAAAATAACCTGGCTAACAGATGCATGTCCAGTTTGTCTCTGCATTTGGCGCTAAGTCCTATGGTGACGTTTTCATGAAACAATGTAGAATTCTGTGTCCATCAACTTGGTTAATAAAGTCACTCATAAACACTGGAAAGTGTCTAGGTGCTCAGAATTCTGACACGTGTAACGGGGCACAAAAGAACCAGCTATCCTGTAATGCCTTCTGGACACAGACAACAATGTAGTCTGGAAAAGGCTCACCCTGGAAAGCTAAAAGATGAAGTTACCCTGTGCATTATTTCACGACAGTCAATTATACAATAATTCAACACATCACAAAGGGCTATCCGTGGGTTTAGAACTGTCGCAAATGAGAGTAAGAGTGAGGGAGACAGACTAAGACCTAGGTGTGAAGTGGTGACTGCACGCATGCGCATCCTATCCTCTCACCAGCACGGGAATACCTCTCAGCCCTACTTCCTTGTCCTTCCCTCTTCACCACGGAAACATTTAGCCAGAGCACTATAATCAAGAACATGACTTTAATGTCAAAAATTACTACACAGGGTTCTTGCCAGGTTCTTGCCCACTTCGCTGTTGTAATTCTGGAGTGGTTTCTTCAGTCATTAACAGGGTACCTACTAGGACCCAGCGGGCACAGCTGAGCGGCACAAATGGTTAGGCACTTGATTACTAACAGAAACGTTGACAGTTCAAACCTACCCAGCAGTATCATAAAAGAAAGATTCCAAAACTCATACTCACTGCCATCGAGTCATGACAGACACACAGAGAACCTTTCGGGCAGGGTAGAACGGTGCCTGTGAATTTCTGAGACTAGATCTGTTCATGGGAATAGAAAGCCCTGCCTTTCAGAACTCTCAGAGTGGCTGGTAGTTTTGAACTGCTGACCTTGAGAATCACAGACCAATGTGCCACCACTGTGCCACAGGCTATGGAAGAGAGCTCATAGCCACTGAAAAGCTGATGAAGCACTGTTCTATTCTGGCTCAGTGAATCAGAACTGACGTGCTGGTAACTGGTTTGGTTTGGTTTTGGGCGGGGTCAAAACAGTGCCGGGAGCTTCTGGGTAGTCCATGCAGTTCCACCAACTGCCAGGGTCCCTTGAGAACCTCAGGTAGCCCGGTGGGTACTCATGCTCACACTTCTGGGCGGTGCCCTGCTTGCCTCCAGGGCTCTCTCCACAGCCAGCAGAAGAGACTGAGTGCCGCCCTGCAACGGGATCACTCAGCAAAGGAGTTGACTGTGTCCATAGAGGGTGGGGTCACCTGCATTCGGCTTCTGACCCTACCCCCTGAGAGTGCAGCAGGAGGAACGCTGTGGGTGTCCTGGACTGCAGCCTGGGCAGCCTGTCGAGTTGTTGTTGTTGTTGTTGCTGCTGTTTTGTTTTAACCAGTTTATTGGCAAGTCAATGAGGTAAGCAAAGCAGGGAGACTCATATGATAGCTTTCACCCACTGCCACTCCTTAGGAATCTGTTTCCTCCTCCTGGGTCAGACAGCTTGTCCTCAGCTGGGCTTAGGAAGGACAATTTGCTGGGCCGAGTCTTAAGATTGGGTTTTTAGTTACCAAGAGTGATGGGTGGAACTCTGTGTGAAATTTCTACTCTGAATTAGTTTTTTTTCTTTCTTTCGTTCTGGTGCTACAACTCATTTTATGCTAGGAGCAAGCCGAGAGATTAAAAAAATAAGTCATATATAGTTACTGCCCTCACATTAAAAATCCAGGATTGTAATGAGATTCTGGGGTGGGGAGAAAGTCGAGGCAAGAATGTAATTATTTCAGCATAAGGCAGAAGCCCAAGCACATGGTCCAGGAGAAATTTGGTGAAATCATGGGAAAGGGGACAGTATGAACAAAGGTTGTGAGGGAGGACATGCCAAATGTCTATACCGAGCAGCTAGTAGGAGAAGCATATGGAAGATATAGAACCCTGGTGGCCCTGTGGCTAAGTGAAAGGGCCATACTTCCAATCCACCAGCCCCTCCATGGGAGAAAGATGTGGCAGTCCGCTTCTGTAAAAATTACAGCAGTTCTACTTTGTCCCATAAGGTCCCTAGGAGTTCAAATGCACTTGACAGCAGCATGGGCAGTATATAGAACACCCAGCCCATCACAAGTGTCCTCATAAGTTTCCCGACTTATTTGATTTCCCCACTCCCTTTTCAGAAATAATAATTATTATTATTCAGTTCCTCCTGGCAATTAAAAACATTTGCATAAGAGTCCAGATGTCAGGATAAAGTGTAGGTACCTGCTTTTTCAGCCCCTGTGGATGATTCTAGTGTACCCAGAGGCAATTGGGAAAAACAGGTCTGGGGGTGTGTGGGGGGTGGATAGGAAGTGGAGGGCAGTTCTACTGTGAAACACACTGGTTCACTGGGAGAATTAAATAAATGGGAATTTTGGTTTGATTTGGACCCCTCTCTTAGGGGGTCCAACACCTGCTCTCTTCCACTTCGTCCTCAAGTTGGGGTTCACTTCACATTAGTTTAGCGAAACTCAAAATGTGACTCAAGACCTTAAGTGTGGGCTCAGACTTTGAGCCCTTGTGGTATTTACCAATCAAAGAATCATTACCTGGGGTGGAAGTGCAGAAGGTACTCACTCTACCATGAGCCCCTGGAAAAGAATCTACCCAAGTGACTCGGCAGGTGAGAACCTCACTCACAGCAGCCTGATACTGTTTCCTATGGAACGGTGAATGATTCTACTTAGTAAAACCAGGTGTTCTTTGGGGAACTAAGGCATGCTGGACCACTTTAAACAGGCTCTGAACTGTAAGTGGCTAAGAATTCTGTAAAAGGGAGCCTGCCCTCGGTAGACGTTTGGATTAACTCTTGTTTCCAAACCCAAAGCATGCTATAGTCCAGGGATCAATTTCTCTTCTGCAAGGTGGATAAGCTGGATGAAGAAAGGGGAAGATGGTGAGAAGACAGTGAGGAAACATGTCAGAACATAAGAAGGAAGAAGAGGTTGCTCTTGCAATGTATGCCCCGTTATTTGGGGGGGAAATAAGACAAAACAATTCACCAATAAAACTCTAAATCTTAGTATCATGAGCACCTTGAGTAAGTACTGGAACTGAGTGACAAAAGTATAGACATTGTTAGGCATGAATTTTAGATGAGATCTGATTGGACGCTTAACCTTGCTAATGGTCCTCCCCACGACACTGGGTGGTGGTGTCTCAGAAGAGCAGCACCCTGCCCTATAGACTGGACTTGGAGCCAGGTCAAATGACAAAGGAGTTGGAAGGGCTCTATCTCTTCACCACCAACCGGCTGTGGTGACCTTGGCCTTGCTCTTTGTAACGAATACCAACCCCGCTAGATTACAACGATCAGCCATCAAATGGGATAATTTATGTGACAGTGCCTTGAAGTAAATAAAAATCACTGTGCCCAAGGAAGGTATCATTATGTAAATTGAGGTATAATGTGAGGTTCCTGAAACCAGTGGTCTGGATGTACTCCAGTAACTCTGTCATCTTTAAACACATGCTCCCTTGCATTTGGATCTATCAGGATAGATGTTTGCTGAGACCATCAGATCATCCACACCCTCTGATATCTAGGCCACTCCAGTACAGTCAGTGGAACTGAAAAGTAGACAGGGGTATGAAAAGAAAAGATTTTGAATTCTGCCAGTGAATATTGGCAAAGAGAAAGAAAGCTGTGACCGGTGTTGCCCAACAACCAAATACATCAGCCTGGAAGGGACACTCAGCACTTACTCACAACTGAAGGGCCAACGTGGGTCACGCGGCACCACCAAGTTACAAGGTCAGCAGAAAGTGCCACCCTACCCTGCACTCAAAAGGAGAGAGCCAGAAATATCCGCTGTAGGGTACTAATGTCAACTATCTGTCACATAGCTGAGCGGCACTAAAATTGAACCAGTCTACCTGGCTTGAAGGTATGCAAATAAAAGACCAGTAATCGACATTGCGGGAACCAGATGCCACATGAACTTCTCAAGTACAGAGGTGTGCGTGAGTTATTGTGTCATCCATCGATAGCATCTAGGCATTTGAAGGTCAAAAGTGCAAGCCTCTAAAATAATCTCATTGTGGCATGTTCCCCAGAATACATTACTTGCTTCCATGTTTAGGATGAATAACGTAGTGAATGGGGTAGAAGAGAGTAACTGTCTCCCCTCTTTGTGGAGTTATACAGGGGCCTCATAACCGTGATGCTTGTACAATAAATAAATAATGTCATTTTTCATCAAATGGGCTCCTTTGGCATTTAGTGAGAGTCCTCTTGCTCCCAAACCCTCGGGCATGAGGGACTAGGGGCTGTGCCAGATATGGATCGGATATTAATCATCACGATGCTTTCACAATCCCTCTTGTCTCTCTAGCCATTAAACTGTGTTAAGGATTACTTTGCTCTGGGCAACGAGTGCAGGTAATGTGCTTAGGACATTGATGGATACGTAGTTGTCACTAGGAGCTCATAAATAGTTTCTGTTTGTTGCTGTTGAGTGTCCAAACCCTCCCCTGGAATGCAAGCCTCTCTGGAACGAACGCTTTGTTGTTGGTCGTTGTTGCTGCAGTGGGGTGCCAACTCACGGCACTGCCATGCACAGAGGAATGCAATGCTGCTGCCTGGCCATATGCCATCCCCAAGATGACTTGTGGGTCAGATGGTCGTGATCTATAGGCTTGCCACTGAGGGGTTATTAGAGGTAGATTGCTAGATCTTGCTTCCTACTCCGTCTTAGTCTGGAATAGCCACCGACACCTGTTCAGCTAACCCTTTGATAGCAATGGACAAGCCACCGCTGACAGATGGGTTGCAGTTACACAGCAAATGCATCGACCGGAAATCAAACTCAGGTTAGCCCGCTGCAAATCAACTTCTGCAGGGGCATTTCCAAAGCTCTCCAGACAATCCTGAACATGTCTGAATTTCCTCCCAAAGCTCATATAACCCTCGAAATATTCCTGTTGCTAAAGAGCATGATCCTCAGACGGTACGCAAGAAGATGAAGGCTCAAAGAGGTTACGTCGCTTCCTTGATTTCAGAGTCAAAGTTAAGAGTCGGGCTTCCAGTTCGGGCCTGTCTGCTTTTGAACATATTCATTCCACGAGCAGCATGATGTGATGGAGTGTTGTTGCTGCTATTAGATGCTGCTGAGCTCATCCCAGCTCAGAGTGACCCTATGTGGGGCAAATGGAAGCATTGCTCAGTCCTGCGTCATTCTCACAACCACTGCCACGGTGAAGCCCATTGGTGCAGCCTCTGAGCCAATGAATCTCAAGAGTCTTCTTCACTGACGCTTTCCTCAATCAAGAATGGCGTCCTCCTAATAGGTCCACACTACATAAGAAAGCCGAGGAGCTTTCCCCCAGACACGTTTGTTCATTCTTCTGGAAATTCATGATCTGTTCAATATTCTCCAACACTATAACTCAAGTGCCTCTCATTTCTTTTTGGCCTTTGGTAGTCATTTTTCGGCTTTCAGATGCACATGGGGCAATTGAAAATACTGTAACTTGGTTCAGGTGCACCTTTATCCTCAAATTGACTTCATTGTTCCTCAGCATTTAAAGGGAGCTTTCATGGTAGATGTGCCAAGTGCAATGTCATTTGGTTTCTTGACAGCTGCTTCCATGGGTATTGATTGTGGATCCAAGTAAAATGAAATCCTCGACAACTTCACAATTTTCTCTGGTTGATCAGGGCATTGCTTACTGGTCCTTATCTTCTTTACATAGAGGTACAATCCATCCAGAAGGCTGGAGATTTTAGTCTTCATCAGTAGCTGCTTCAAGTCCTCTTCAATTGAAGATCTCTCTCCTATCCCTACACACAGGGGGAGAGAATTATTCTCTTCTGCCTCGTCTGCCTTAAGTTATTCATCCTAAGCAGGGAAGCCGGTGACGAGAAATAGCTTAGTGAACCTCAACCAGGGATGATTCCCTCCTCCTGGAGTGGGGGTGGGGGGCATATTTGACAATGTCTGGAGACAATTTTGGTTGTCCTATTTCAGAGGGAGAGTATCACAGGCATCCAGTAGGTAAAAGTTCAACATACGACAATGCGAAGGACAGCCTTCCCAAGAAGTACCTGGTCACAATGTTGCGAGTGGGTTATAGGACAATCGGTCCTATGAAACTGTTAGGAGGGACTCGGAGGGAAAAGAACATACTGAAAACCTATGTTTGTGATTGGGGAATAAAGCAGGATGTGGTAAATAGAGGCGAAGGACAAAGTACAGTAGAAAGAAAAAGAGAAGAAGAAATAGAAGAGGTTGATACAAAAGAATAAAATCCCAGGCACGGGGGACAAGTGGCCGTAGAATTTGGGAAGGAAAGTTGGGATCGATCTTGGGAGGCCTGGAATGCTAACAATTCCAGCACAAGGAGCCCAAACAAAAGAAAACACAGAAGGACCTCAGAAAATATCTGCGTTGTAGCTGCCGATCCAGCCCCCAAAGACATGAGATGTCTGTAGATAAATTAAGGTGTGTTTTTTAAGTTATTATTTGAGCATTCCGCATCAATGAAATCTATAGCTTGCTTTAAATTATCTTACCCTCCCCAGCACCTAAAGAAAGGGAAACTGGGGTCCAGACGGTAAACTCACATGGCTATGATCACTGGTGACTTATTGACCAGGCTGTAACTAGAACCTAGATTGAGAGACCCGGGAGAGTCCTTAATCCCACTTACGTCACTGGATAACTTGTGTATGTAGTTTAGACTCTAAAATCTCAAAAACAAATCCTTTCCCCATGTTTATTTTCCTTCTTAAATGTGTATGAAGAATAATGTGGATGATTTGTTATTCTTTTCTGTGTCCCTATTGGAAGCACCCAAAATGTACAAACCCCCAAATTCTAGCACAAGCCAAACAGCACTTTTCTCCTTAAACAAAAAGATGCTGGGGGAAAAAGGAGCAGGAATAAATGGAAGGAGTATTGCCTGAGTCTTCAGAGCCACCTTGTGAGGGTCACACTTGGGTCAGACGGGTCTTCCTTGGTTCCAGCATTGCCTGTAGGCTTCTTTAATGAAGAATCGGGATTTGGCTTACAACAGCAGGCAATACAGTCACAAAAGAATCCCAGTATGGGGATCTGGGCAAAATAGTTCATACAGAGAACCAGCACGCCGACCCAAAGAACATTTCACAACTCTAGAGTTTTGTTCTGGAATTTTAAAACGTATTCTTCCCATTTGGGCAAAGGGATTATATTCCTAAGGCCATGCCACTACAACAGAAAGGTTATTTATTTCCAAACAAAAGAATTAGGAAATGTGAACTTTCAGACGTAAAGACTAACATTAACTCGTCTGCAAGAGACAGATGATATTTCGTATTTTCCATGAAGAGGCAGTTAGATGTGAAAACAATGCATCTGGGATGAGTCATCAGGGTGAGTTAATTTGCTAAAATCTTAGCTTTCTCAATTCCTGATTACATTTGTTTTTCTCCTTTTTTCTTTCAACATGGCATCTGTGATCCTAATTTTATTTTTCCATTTTACACAAAGAAAATAGTTTGTATCCCAAAGTATTTGCAGTCTCACCTATGGTCATTCCAGGGTATTGTCCTCACACTTACTTAAACAAAATGATGAAATAATTTTGAATAAAGACTTTAATATGTAGACATCATGCTGAGTTGACCTGAAACCATAATGCATCAAGTAAATAGCAAAAATATAAATATTCCTATATCAAATGATCCATTCTTTGACTTCATTTCCAATCAGTATATCTTTTCAACCCTGCTCATTCCTGCAGTGTTTATATTGCTCCTACCTATAAGAGATGTGATTTTGTGTGTGTTTTAGGGATTTTTCTCCCCTTTAAAAAAGGCAGGAAAAAAAGTATATCTTTGGGGTGTGCTGGATTTCTTTTCATCTCTGTGGGATAGATATCTTTACCCTTGCTTAACGTATTCAATAGGTGACTACTGAAGCATCTAGTATCGATGCATTCCCTTGTGACATTTAGAAAATTCCAATGACACAGGAAACTATGAAGGTCTAGAACATTCCAATGCAATAAATAAACATCAATGCATAAAAGTTGACTCCAATCTCTACAAATAACTCCTCTTTGTTTGTGAAGTTTTCGGTCAATTCATAGAGAATACGCCTGTAAGGGAAAAATCTAACATTCCCTGTCTCTTGAGCCTCCTTTGTCCTTTCCCCATTTCTCTTCTATGTCTTCTCAGTCCTTCCTACTTTATGAATGATGTTCTTGATGGCATCCCACAGCTCATTAGATCTTCTGTCATTAGTGTTCAAGGAATCAAATCTGTTTTGGGAATTTTCCTTGATATTCCAGTGCAGTAGGTTCAAAGGTGTGTCTTTGCTCTTGTCGAAGACTCTTTTCCTTCAGCTTCAACTTGAAATTGCATAGGGGCAATTGATGGTCTGTTCCACAGTCAGCCCCTGGCCTGGTTTTAGCTGTTGACATTAAGCTTCTCCATTGTCTTTCCCACAATGTAGTCAGTTTGATTTCTGTGTGTTGCATCTGAAGAAGTCCATGCCTAAAACCTCCCTTTGTGTTGTTGAAAAAGAGTATTTGTGATAAGAAGTCATTGGTCTTACAAAATTCTGTCTTGAAATCTCTGACTTTGTTTCTTCCACCAAGGCCATATTTTTCACTAATTCTTTCTCTTTGCTTCCAAATTTCACATTCCAGTGATCACTAATTATCAATACATGTTCTGCCTGATCTGATCCCACCACTCCGAGGCAAAACATTAAGGGCATGGAACAGAGCAACGAAGTCCCCAGGAAATACCACAAATAGACTTTCGGGCCAGGGCTTGGCACCCCAATAGACACCACTGGAAAACACTCCTAAAGGCCAACAAACAGTCCTTGAACTAACTACAAGCTTTTCTTTCTTGTTGTTCTGTTCTGTTTTGTTTGTGTTTTTGTTATTGGCTTGTTGGTATAATTGTTGTTGTTGTTTTATTTTGTTGCTTGGTTTAGCTCTGTCTTTTGTGTGTGTGTGCATGTTATTATCTCCACAGGTCTGTCTAAATAAGATAGGCTGGATGAACAATCTGGAGGAGAAAACAATGGGACCGATAGTTCCAGGGGGACATGGGAGAGAGGGAGTTGGGGGAAAGGTAGTGGTGTTAACAAACCCAGGGGCAAGGAAACAACAAGTGATCTAAATCAGTTGTGAGGAGGGTGTAGGAGGTCTGGTAGGGCATGACCAAGTGTAGTGTAACCGAGAGGACTTACTGAAACCCTAATGAAGGCTGAATGATAGTGATACAAGAGGAAAGTAAAAGGAAATAGAGGAAAGAGCTGGGAGGCAAAGGGCATTTATAGAGGTGTAAATACAGGCATGGACATATGTAAATATATTTATGTATGAGGATGTGGAAATAGATCTATATGCATACATGTATAGGTTTAGTATTAAGGTAGCTGATGGACATTGGGCCTCCACTCAAGTACTCCTTCAATGCAAGAATACTTTGTTCTATTAAACTGGCATTTCATGATGTACAGCTTTCCAACATGATCGCTGAAGACAAAGTGGGTGCATAAGCAAATGTGGTGAAGAAAGCTGAGGGTGCCTGGCTATCAAAATATATAGCATATGGGGTCTTAAAGGCTTGAAGGTAAACAAGCAGTCATCTAGCTCAGAAGCAACAAAGCCCACATGGAAGAAGCACACCAGCCTGTGTGATCATGAGGTGCCAAAGGGATCAGTTATCAGGCATTAAAGAACAAAAAAAATCATATCATTTTGTGCCCACCTCCCTGATACGAGTGTTGAAGACAAATGGGTGCATAAGCAAATGAGGCAAAGAAAGCTGATGGTGTCCGGTTATCAAAAGATATAGCACCTGGGGTCTTAAAGACTTGAAGGTAATCAAGTGACCATCTAGTTCAGAAGCAACAAAGTTCACATGGAGGAAGCACACCAGCCTGTGTGATCACAAGGTGTCGAAAGGATCAGGTATCAGGCATCATCAGAACAAAAATTCATATCATTGTGAATGAGGGAGAGTGAGGAGTGGAGATCCAAAGCCCATCTGCAGGCAATTGGATATCCCCTTATGGAAGGGTCGCAGGGAGGAGAGAGCCAGTCAGGGTGCAGTATAGCAACAATGAAGTATACAACTTTCCATTAGTTCCTAAATGCTTCCTCCCCCATCCCCCCAACTATCATGGTCCCAATTCTACCTTAAAAATCTGGCTAGACCAGAGGATATACACTAGTACAGATAGGAATTGGAAACACAGGGAATCCAGGGCAGATGATCCCTTCAGGACCAGTGGTGAGAATGGCAATATGGGAAGGGTGGAGGGAGGGTGGGGTGGGAAGGGGGAACCAACTACAAGGATCTACCTATAACCTCCTCCCTAGGGGATGGACAACAGAAAAGTGGGTAAAGGGAGACGTCCGTCGGACAGTACAAAATATGACAATATAATAATTTATAAATTATCAAGGGTGTATGAGGGAGGGGGGAGTAGAGAGGGAGAGGTAACAATGAGGAACTGATGCCAGGGGCTTAAGTGAAGAGCAAATGTTTTGAGAATGATGAGGGTAATGAATGTACAAATGTGCTTTACACAATTGATGTATGTATGCATTGTGTTAAGAGTTGTTTGAGCCCCTAATAAAATAATTTTTAAAATTATCAATACATGTTGATTTCATGATTGATCAGTTTCTGAGTGAAGATGCTGGCATAATTCTTCAACTTCTTCATCACTAGTTTTAGTGTTTGGTGAAAAAATTTGAATAATAGTTGTATTGATGTGATTTCTTTCAGACAGATATAATCCTATCAAAGACAGTATTGTACTTCCAGCGAGAACTTGGAATGTCCTTTCTGATGATGTCTGTAACACCATTCCTCTGGATTGTATCATTTCCAGCATAGTAAACTATATGTGTTTCTTGTTCAAAATTGCCAGTAACAATCCATTCCAGCACACTAATGCCTGGAGTGTCTTTATTATTATTTTTTTGCCTCCTATTCCTGTTTTAATGACTTCTCATTTTCCTAGATTCATACTTTGTACCCTCCAAGTTCTGATTCTTAATTGGTGCTTGCAGCTGTTTCTTCTCATTTTAAGTCATGCCTCATCAGCTGCAAATGAAGATCCCAAAGGATTTACTCCCACCGCTGTACTGTAGCCACATAATTATGGGTGACTCAACTTTGAGAAGGCAGCTCTTCCTCAATCCTGTTCTTGATTTCCTTCCAACCAGAAAGTCTCATCTTCTGGCACTATCTCTGACAATGTTCTGCTTCTTTTTATGAGGATTTCAGTGTCTGACAACACATTAATTCTGTCCATAAGATTTCTGTGGCTAAGTCCTCCAAAGTGGACAGTCTCTTCCTTCTCCACGGTCTGTTTTCAGTCTGGAAGTTCTGCTGAAACCTTCTTACTTTGGGTGACCCGGGTGGCATTTGTAATACCCTTGGCACATCTCCCAACATCACAGTAACACATGAGCTACCACAGTGCAACAAGCTGACAGGCAAGTGGTGGGTCCTATAAGGTAGCAGTGTGGAAATGTTCGACCCGCTGTGAAATCATAAGAAAGGAGATTAAGTGTTCCCTCTAACACTCCCCAAACTTTATTCTCTTAAACGGTTTCATTTTAATTAAATCATATTCCTTTTCTCTCATTGCCATCATGTGGCTATATGATCCATAGAAGCCTTATAGGACAGAGTAGAACCGCTCTTTTGGGTTGCCACAGCTATAAATCTTCGTAAGAATCGATAACCTCATCTTTCTCCTGAAGAGCAGCTCGTGAGTCTGAACCCTTGATTTGGAGTTAGCTCAATGTGTAATCCACTATACCATAGAGCTCCTAAAGCCTCGTTCCACTGAGGGGTTAAGCTGTGCTCTGAGGTTCTCTCAGATAGACCCACTCCCATCACTGTGAACTCTCTCCCGAGTAAAACAACGCTCCATTGTATGTTCTCCCGGATCACGGTGGACTGTTTAACCTTTGTCTCCGAGGGCTCCAGAATGCGTAAGAACCAGATATTAAGTAAATATCCTAAGACACATTGTCCACAGTTCACCTGTCAATGGGTTGTATTGTGGTGGCTTGAGTATTGCTATGATAAATTTCAGCAGAGTTTCAGATTAAAACTTGCTAAGAATAACGGTCTTACTGTCTACTAGCCCAAAAAAGTCAATGAAAACTGTATAGATTACGAGAGAATGTTATCCAATATAGTGCTGGAAGACGATCCCCACCCCCACCCAGTTGAGAAGGCACTCAAACTACAGTGGCCAGCAATGATAGCGATGGAGGGTTTGTCTTGTTTCACATGGGGCTACCAAAAGTTGAGCTAACTCAACGGTAAATGACAACAAAAAAGATACCCTGTAGGTATTTCCAGAATTCAGAGGTTCCTTTCTGATTGCTTGACCTTGAGATTCTATTTTCATATTCCACCAGCCTTTTCTATCTTTGCTCCAAAATTCAGGGAGGGGCCTAAAAGAAGGCATCGTGATTGAAGGTACAATAAAAGCAAAACACAGGGGGGAGAAGAGTTGGGCATGTCTTTAAAAAGGCTGTTTTCAGGAATATTAGAAAACATAGTATAAAAGTTAGTTGGAGGAGATGAATAAGATTTAATTCAGATAATGAGAATCTTGAATGTCAGGCAAAATGCCCTGCTATTTCCCATACTCTGCTAAGCCATAGGCAATGGAGAGGTGGGTCAGGCTAAGCTTCCAAATGGCAGACCTTACAGCAGTCCACGGAGCGGCTGATGTGAAATTCCCTGACTCTGGTGTCTAATTGGATGGGCTGAGTCAAGAGGCAGAACATTACTTAATGATAGATGTTTCTGGACTGAATACCTAGGAAAATGGTGAGGCCTTTAATCGAAGCAGGCATGGCAGGAGGAGGAGAAGATAATGTGTCCCATTTCTGATCCACAAGAAAGTCATGAAGGTACAAATGTTAAGCACATTGCTGAAACGTGAAACCAGAGCTCAGGAGGAAGGGTGGATTGCTTTGGCAATGTGAGTGCCCTGTCTAGCTAGGATCTAGTGGACATTGTGGGAATGAATGAATGGATCTGCCAAGGGAAAGAACACAGGGAAAGATGACAGTGAACATCAGAAACATGGGTGAGACATAACTACGAGAATCACAGGAGTGCAGACGCCACCAAAACCCCAAGGAAAGAAGAGTCTCTGGACGTAAGACATGAAAATATCATGATTTAGAAGTATGGGGGTGAATCCAGTTTTCCTTATAATCATTTTGTTTGTTTGTTCTAAAACTAATTTTGTGTTACTTCTATAAATATCCCAAACTTTAAATGTTACTCATATGAGTTGACTTGTTGAGGTTTTTACAGCATGTAACTGCATATGTGAATTTATTTGGAACTAGTGTCTTTGTAGATTAGTACCTTTAACAGGAAGTCATTCTGGTGTAAGGTGAGCCAACCTGATTGAGATCTTTACAAGAGGAGAAAAAGAGACACAGAGAAAGACAGACAGACAGGAAAATGACCATATAAAGAAGACGGCACAGATTGGAATGATGTGTTTACAAGCTAAGGAACGCTTGGAACCACCAAAAGAGGTAAAGGAACATCCCACCCCCAAAGTCTTAGAAAGGGTATGACCCTGTTTGACACGTTGATTTTAGACTTCTAACCTGTGGGAGAATGGCTTTCTGTTGTTATGAGCCATTCTGTTTGCAGTACTCGTTTATGACAGCCCAGAGATATTAATACAGTTCTTTTCAAAAATGGACAGAGGGGGACTAGCACAGCATCTCGTAGAAGGACGTCACACTTGGTAAAGCAGAAGGACAGTGAGAAAGGAGGAACCTCGAAAGCGGGCTGACACTACGTCTGAAACAGCAGGCTCCAGACCGGGCAGCGTGTAGTTCTGCTGTCCACGTTGTGTTTGGGGTGCTGTGGCTCACCAGCACCTAATCATCATACAACACCATACAAATGGAGGCTGAGTGTTACTACAGAGCGTTTTAAGCATGTAAAAGGACATTGAAACTGGCTTGTTGCCATGTTACTCTTTATGTATCTATTCATTCAGCATGTATTCAATGAACATTGATGGACCAGCTGTTACATGCCAGGCGCTGCCCCAGACATGTTGCATGACTCGGTGGACAAACCAGCAGAAGTACGTATCCCGTGGTTGCCTCGAGCCCACCTTCCCTTGCAAGAATGTAAGGCTACTTGGACCTTTTGCCACCTCTTCATCTTGACCTCAATTCAAGTCAGTTTATATTTACCCAAACCCAGGCGCCTCCATTGCAGAATGGGGAAAACCATACCTACTTTTAAGTAACATGGAGAAAGCCCTCATTATGGGCCTGGAATGTACGTGGGAGCTGTATCAGCACAAAAAGCAATGGATACGAAAATAGAAATTCTGTATTCTAGAATTTTTTTTCTAGAGGGAGGACTACAGTTATTTTTATTTTAATCAACTTGTATCCCTTTTCTTTCCAACTGCTGCAAAGTGCATCCAAAATATCCCATTACAGCTCCACTTGATGCTAGTTGTCTACGAACATAACAAAAAGTCTCTTCAAGGCCACACAGGAATACGCCAAGTTCTTCCTCAAAAATATAAATTCCATTCCAGTGAATGGTGACAATGCAGGAAGGTACAGTAACCAGATACTTAAAATAACAAGAAAAATGGAATTAAAAGATCACCTTTCCATGAATTTTTTGAAGGGTTACCTCCTGCCATGTTTTTATATAAGAGACTTGAGCATCTGTGAATTTTGTTAAATGTGGCTTCCCCGAACCTTGCCCAATAGCTACCAGAGCCACTGCTAATGGGTGGTGATATCTGTGTTATGAAGTAAAGGAGAGCTAGATGAAATGTTGTATCGGTTCATTACAACCTCTGTGCCAAAATTTCTATGATCCCAACAGTTTCGTGGAAGTTGGGAAATGTTGATGCATAAGGTTATGGTCTGTGCTGACTTAACTTCATCCTGTATCATAGTACCTATGAATTCTTAGTGAGGCCTTTGTAACAGTGGTTCTCAACCTGTGGGTCGCGACCCCTTTAGGGATCGCATGACCCTTTCACATGGGGTCGCCCAATTCATAACAGTAGCAAAATTAGAGTTATGGAGCAGCAAGTTGAGGAACTGTATGGAGGGGTTGCAGCATTCGGAAGGTTGAGAACCACTGCTTTATAACAACAAAGCGGTTGGAAAACGGGTCACAGACAGCAAAGGTAGCATCTGCCTTGACAGTTGGCATTTATTTCAGGACTCCTTTCTTATGGATCGTGCAGAGCAGACACCTTTCTTTCTCAAAATCCTGCTGACCTCATTATGCCTGAGTCCAGAGCTGGCATTGTTCATCGACTTTGTCATTGTGCATCTTCCTGGGCGCCATCAACTTCTGGTAAATCTACATCCTCATCACCACTCGTGTTGTTCATTTCCTCAGAGGAATGGCCAAACGCATTCCTGTCTTCCTCTGAATCCTCTCCCAGGCGTTCTCATTTTCTTGAATGCCACATGACATCAATCACGTTCGTTCTTTCTTTGATTAACCTTAGCCAGCTGTTCATCTCATAGATGAGGTAAGCTACACCGTGCTTCTCTTAGGCTTACGACCATGTGCATCCCTGCAGTGAGAAGGATCGATTTCATTTGCACGCTATCACTTCCTCCAAGGTAACGGAATGTAAATTTGGATTTCTCAGCTTTTACATGAACATCATCCCTGTTTCCAACGTTAAGTTTAGTAAAGACATTGTCCCTTCCACTTTACCACTTTACAAAAGTAAACTGCATTGTGACCAGGGCTCAGAGAACAGCAGGTGGGTGGCACTGATGCCTCTCAGTGGCACTCCAGGTGTGCTTTGAGGTTGCTGCCCTTTGTCTTGTGCAGAGTGCTGGCAGCATGGGCTCCATCTGGGGTCGCACAATGCACCTCAGAGAGAAAGCATATCTCCAGGGACAAGAAAAGAGGCACATTGTAGGCAAAGAGGCACGAAGACAGAGAACAAATAGGCAGGGGTGTGTGTCTGTGTCTGTGTGTGTCTGTGTAGGTGTGTGTGCGTGCATGTGCGTGCAAGGAGGGGTGGCGAACCTAGGTTCTAGATTTTGATTCTACCTTGCAACCTGGTGTTTCTTTAGATGTCGCTTTTATTAAATAAATAAATAGGCCGTCTTCTAGGACAGAGCAAAACTGTTCCTTAGGATTTCCAGATTGTAGAGCCTTATAGGAGCGCACAGTTTTATCTTTATCCCGAGGAGAAGCTGGTGGGCTTGAACTGAGAACCTTGATATTAGCAGCCTACTATAACACCAGGGTAACGTATTTAATATTCACAGTGAACGCGGACCTTCAGTTTCAAAATCCGTTGCTGTTGAGTGGGTTCTGATTCATAGAAACCCTACAGTACAGACTAGAACTGCCCCAAAGGGGTTTCAGGACTGTACTCTTCATTGAAGCCGACTGCCATGTCTTTGTGTAGTATTCTGACTTGCATGTGTGTATCCTTCCCATTCACAGATGGGAAACTGACATTACATGAATTGAGAAACTTGCCCAGGGCCACAGAGCTATGCAGGAGGGTAACAGATTTAGAGGTTGACAGTGAGGCTACAGGTGCACAGCTGTGTCACCTTTCACTGTGGCTCCCTTCTTTCCCACCTTCCAAGTCCATCTCCAAGGTATTATTTGCCACAGGAATGCCCAATGCTGAGTTCCTCTGCTCTAATGCCCTGCCCATTCATGGTATGTTCATCCATCTAGGCTCAGAGTTTGGGAATGGAGGAATTTCATTTTTTTGGATCATTCTGCCTCGATGTTGAACTCTTTCTGACCATACTGTATCTTCATTTCACCCTGCTTTGGGCAGAGGGAGTGGTGAGGTAGTTATAGATGATGTGTTTCTCCTGTACCCCTACTAAGGTTGGAATGATTTATTTAATATCTTCCAAAGGATTTGTGGAGCAAAAGGGGGTGAATGGGTAGAGGTTGGAAACGAGATGTGGGGAGAGAGAAAGAAAGATTTCTATTCAGATGAAGAGGTGCCTTTAAGACACCCCACAATGAAGGTTATTCATTAAGACCACCAGGGCCTCGGGGACTTGAAGTATTTGGGTTTCGAACATACTCCATCAGCCTAATTGCTAGTGAAACCTAAGGATACAGAGGAGACATTGATCAAGTGTTGGCTGAGGTGCTCCCTGACCCCATAAGCAAGGTTCTTCACACTTCATTGCTTTCGGGGCCTCTAACCTCGCCTCTCCCTTTTTTCCTCTCTCTCCTTTTTGCTGTTGATAAAATGATGAGCTTTTTTTTCTAGTCCATGCTCTTCATAACCCAAGGAGATAGTGGCTTCCCTGAGAAAGATACTCTGTCTTGAAATAAAACTCACTGCCATAGAGTTGATTCCAACTCATAGCAACCCCCTATTGGGTTTCTGAGACTCTAAATCATTTCTGAGACTATAGTTTCATTTTTCTCCCTCAGAGTGGCAACGGGTAAAAGTAACAGATAAATCTGACTCAGAAAGAAGCTAACACCCTCCCAGAATCCGTATTGCTCATTTCCACTAGTTCCTGAATATTGCAAATGAGCACTCATCTCTTCCATCAGCATTTACGGAGTTCATATTTGTCTCAGGAACTAGACTCCTACAGGTAAATTCAAACCACTCTCCTTGCTGTCAATAGACAAGGTACTATGCCACTGGGGCTCCAGGAGTATTGTTGTTGTTAGGTGCCATCAAATTGTTTCCGACACACCAACCCTATGCACTGCCCACTGCTGACCTATTGTCATAATTGTTCGTAGCTTGGGCCCATTGTTGCAGCCACTGTGTCAGTCCATTTTGTTCAGTCCTCTTTTTTGCTGCCCCTCCACTTTTCCAAACATGATGTCCTTCTCCAGGGACTGGTCTCTCCTGACCACATGTCCAAAGTATGTCAGATGAAGTCTTGCCAGGAATATAGAAAGGAATCCCAGAACATCTAGCTGCATCCACGTTGGATACTTCATCGGAATCCCTGGACAACAGATCCTTCTCTGCATCAGTTGAAACCTATAGTCTCCTGCTATAAGCACAGGGATGCATCTCCACTACAGTGAATCTTGAGTATATGTCAAAATATTCACTTTGTGGGTATTTTTGTTTGTTTGTTTGTTTTTAGCAATAGAATATGTGAGAAATTGTGTGGTCATTGATGAATGATAACTTGGTTTATGAAGTCCTGCCACTCTGGAAGCGTTGTGCCTCTGAGAAGGGCCTCTGGTTTCCTCTCTGAGGAAGCTATGCACGTCTTGTCAAGGTCATTGCTTTTAACACTGATAGAAACTACTGGTAAACCTGTTAAGCCTTCCCAACCAGGAAAGGGGACTTCAAGACCCTTTAGGGATCCACAGAGAGATTCTGGGATCTCTCACGACCTGCCCTCTAAATGAGTTGCATTTTGTCTACTGCTCTGGTCCTTATTTTCCATGGGTTAGGACCTTCCTCAGAATCCTGGTTGGCATAGTGAGTTATGCATAGGGCAGCTGACCACAAGATCAGCAGTTCAAAAACACCAGTCACACTGCAGGAGAAAAACAAGGCTTCCTACTCCTATGAAGATTTAAAGTCTTGGAAACCCACAAGGTTGTTCTACTCCATAGCGTTTTTAATGACTGGGTTTGTTTGTGTTTTAATCATTTTATTGGGAGCTCTTACAGATGTTGCAACAATTCATAATTCGATTAGTTCAAGCACAGTTGTACAATTCCTGCCAAACATTTTCTTTCTTCTTTAACTCATTGATTACCGCTCCCCTTTGCCCCCTTCCTCCCCCACACTACCCCCAGGAGCCCTTATTGTTATGTTATAAATTATTATTATTTTCCATGTCTTCCACCATCCAATATATCCGTTCACCTACAATTCTGTTATCCATCCCCCTCAAGTCAGATAATAGAGTCATCACTGCTAATAGCTCCCCTTTCAAAACCTTACCTCTGCTTCTCTTCCCGTACCCTCAGGGAATCAGTACTCCTGTTACTGTTTCTGAAGGGTTATCTATCTTGGCTTTCATGCATCCAATGATCTTAATTATACTAATGAACATACTCATGTCTAGCTGATTAATAAGGTGAAACAAGAACAATAAGAATGAGGGGAGGAAATTTTAAAGAACTAGTTGTGTGTTTCATCAGTGCTATTCTGCACCCTGGACTTGACATTCTCTCCCTGTGGCCTTTCTTTGAGGGACTGTCCTATTATCTTACAGGTGGGTTTTGGATCTCCGTTACATCCTCACCTCTTCACACTGATTTAGTTGCTTGTTTTTGAACTTCTGATACCTTTTCCTGTCAACACCGCATGATCACACAGGCTAGTGTGCTTCTCCCATTTGGGCTTTGTTGCTTCCCTCTTAGGTAGCCACAGATGCTATATCTTTTAATAGCTGGGCACCATCAACTTTCTTTACCAAATTTGCTTATGCACCCATTTTGCCTTTAGTGATGTCATGAAGGTGAGTCATCATATGCCGCATTGTTAGAACAAACCATTCTTGTACTGAGGTAAGATTTGAGTAGAGGCCCAAAGTCCATCTGCTTCCTAGTTGTATTTACATATATATATATATATATCAAGGTGACCAGGTGGCCCGCTTTTGGCGGGACAGTCCCCATTCTTAACAATTTTTTCCATGTTCCGCGGCATTTTAAAAAAGTCCTGATTTCTGAAAAGAATGCACAACAAGCAAGGGAATATGGTTTTCAGCTGCCATGTGGCTATTTTGCCAGGATATGAGTTTTATCAATGGTGTCCCGCTGACAAATAATCCTATATTTATATATTTGCATATATACATATCTGTATTTATACCTATATATTTTTTACTTTCTTCTTCCTTCCTCTTTTTCTTTCCTCCTGGCTCACCATCATAATTACCCATTGTTCACCTCTCAGTAATTATTCTTGGATACGTTTCAGTTGATCAAACAGCACCAGATGCTTTCCCCTGCTCCCTGTTTGGTTTAGTACCCTGGCTTTTCCCCGGTCCCTGTTGTTGTTGGCTCACCGTTCCCCTCTACCCACTTCCCTCCCACCCTCTTCCCTCCACCCCCCCAACTATCAGTCCCATTGCTGTCTTCTTGGGCTTGCTTATCCTGCCTATCTTAAATAGATAGAAACCCCCCAAAAATTAAACAATTAAAATTAGATTAAAAAACAAACAAATAAAAAGAAAGAAAGACCAAATAAATAGTTCTGTGTCTAGTTGTTATCCTGATCCAGAAGAGATACGCCTCTCTCTGTTAAATAGAAAGGAGGACTTGTTCTAACCCAGCAGCTCAATCCCCATTACTCTTAGGGTTCCACATCCCAGGACCACCTTACCCAACACCACCTACATTCTCAGCCTAAAGGTACACTTCCTACCAGTCCCAATTGCTCTTCCTGTCATCAAGGATAGAGAGTCTAGTGGCCCCCCTTCCACCTTTAGACTTTCTGTGTGGCCTCCTTGTGAGTAACCCCCCACCAGTTCAGATGAGGTGCCCAGCAGCTGCCTCCAGTCAGTAGTCTACAATTGAGATTCCTCAGGGCCTTCATGGCTTTGCTCCCATTGCTGGTCTCTTGCACTCCCCTCTTACTTTGCTCCCCTGTGGGCAGGACAGTCCAGCTGCTCTCCCTGTACTGTATTTTCAGTGCTTACCTCTTTAGTGCTATCATCTAGGGAGGGGACATCATGTCTTGTTTTTAATCACTTTATTACAGGCTCATACAACTCTTATCACAATCCATACATACATCAATTGTGTAAAGCATATCTGTACATTTATTGCCCTCATCATTCTCAAGACATTTGCTCTCCACTTAAGCCCCTTGGATCAGCTCCTCATTTTCCCCTCCCTCCAGCTCCCTCCTCCCTCATGAACCCTTGATAATTTATAAATTATTATTTTGTCATATCTCGCCCTGTTCGGTGTCTCCCTCCACCCACTTTTCTGTTGCCCATCCCCCAAGGAGGAGGTCACATGTAGATCCTTGTAATTGGGTCCCCCTTTCCAACCCACCCTCCCTCTACATTCCCAGTATCGCCACTCACACCACTGGTCCTGAAGGGATCATCCACCCTGGATTCCCTGAGTTTTGGGTTCCTATCTTTACCAGTGTCCATCCTCTGGTCTAGCCAGATTTGCAAGGTAGACTTGGGATCATGATAGTCGGAGGGGGGGGGGAGATTTAGGAACTTGAGGAAAGTTGTATTTTTCATTGTTGCTACAACGCACCCTGACTGGTTCATCTCCTCCCTGAGACCCCTCTGCAAGGGTATCTCCAGTGGCCTACAAAGGGGCTTTGGATCTCCACTCTGCACTCCCCCCCTCTGATGATGCCTGATACCTGATCCCTTCAACATCTTGTGATCACACAGGCTGGTGTGCTTTGTCCATGTAGACTATGTTGCTTCTGAGCTAGATTGCTGATTGTTTACCTTAAAGCCTTTAGGACCCCAGACGCTATATCTTTTGATAGCATGGCACCATCAGCTTTCTTCATCACATTTGCTTATGCACCTATTTATCTTCAGTGATCGTATCATGGAGGTGAGCACATGATGATATGATTTTTTGTTCTTTGATGCTTGATAACTGATCCCTTCGGCACCTCATGATCACGCAGGCTGGTGTGCTTCTTCCATGTGGGCTTTGTTGCTTCTGAGCTAGATGGTCACTTGTTTATCTTCAAGCCTTTAACACCCCAGATGTTATATCTTTTCATAGCCGGGCACAATCAGCTTTCTTCACCATATTTGCTTACTCACCCGCTTTGTCTTCAGTGGTTGTGTCTGGAAGGTGAGCATCATAGAATGCCAATTTAATAGAAGAAAGTATTCTTGCATTGAGGGAGTGCTTGAGTGAAGGTCCAATGTCCTTCCTTAATACTAAACCTATAAATATATGCACATAGATCTATTTCCCCTTCCTCATATAGAAATTTATTTTCATATGTACATGTCTCTATATAGAGGTCTATAAATGCCCTTTGCCTCCCAGCTGGGCGACATCACGTCTTAAGCTGGGGCCGGCCTGTCTTTTAATGAGCTGCTCCGTGCAGTAATGTCACCCTCCAGCACTAGTGCACTGGAATGAGGTCAACACTCTCTCTCCCTTTCCTGTGGAGACATAAACAATACCCTCCCCTGGGTAGATGTGCCCTGGTCCCCCATTGCCATCTTTTTACTTCCCTCCTCCCTCTGTGGGGCTTAAAGGCTATGGGGTGGGGGTGAGGGTTAATGTCTTTCAACATAGGTGCTATCTGCTTCTTTTTCACGTCTTTTAATTTTTTTTGATGCCGTATGCAGCCAGGTTTGGTCTGGCTCATGTCAGATGGAATCCAGGCAAGCTTACTACAGGAAGTTCAGTTTAACTGACGTCTAAGGAGGGATGAGATTTAGCCTAATGAAAGTATGGCAGGGCTTGTTCTAAGAAGGAACATCTTTTATGAAGACTCACATGCCTGAGACAGAGAGGCCCCAGGCATACAAAGCATCCAGTGTTCAGTTTTGGAATGATAAGGACAGTTGTGTAATGGTGGGGCAAGCTGAGAAGATGAGGCTTGTCAGAAATGTTAAATAACGTAGAGTTTATCCTGAGGTCAGAGGGAAGCCAGGGAAGGTTGTGAAACAGAAGACATACATGATTAGATTTGCTCTTTTGAAACATCATTCTGGTGACGGAATGGGGAAGTAGCCGCCTAAAACCGAAATCGGCGGTAGGGAGCGTAATGGCTTTGGACATGTGTTGTTGTGGTTGTTATTTTTGTTGCTCGGTGCCATCCAGTCCATCCTGATTTGATGCACAATAAAAGGAAGGGCCTTTGAACATAATCCAGGAAAATGAGAACAATGTCCTGAACTCGGGTGCTGGGAGTGATGATGGCAGAAAAGGAGACGCATTGGAGAGAAATTAGTCATCAAAATGAACATGATGGATGGATGTAGACAGTGAAGTAGAGAGAAAAGTCAAGGATGACTCTTGGGTCCCAAGAGTGGTGGTGGGATCATTCACTGTGACTGCAGAGAGGAGAATGACAACCCTAAGCCCAGGTGAGCTTGGGAACCTGGGGGCGCCGCTGGACATCTTAGTTGCTGGCTAGGTAGCAGAGATGAGAGGAGGGGTCTTAGGTAAAGATGTGAATTGAGAAACCACACCCTATGGAAGAAATGTAAAGCCTGCACATATAGGAGATGATCAAGGGAGTGAAAAAGTGGGGGGGGGGGCTAGATGAAGCTTAGAGGCACTACCATTTCAGGAAGCAGGGACTGGCTTTCCCACCATGCCCACACTCACAAGGTAGAGAATGAGGACGAGCCAAACAGGTCACAGATTCAATCAGAGGCAAGACATACCCCAAGGGGCCAACATCTAACAAAAGACTGGATGGATCTAGATCTGACTTGCATGTGCATTTGAAAATGTTCTATAGCTAAAAAGTACTCCTCTAAGAAGATCTGGTTAACTATTATTTTCTCGTCTTAAAGATGAAGAAAAATTAAGCTCAGAAACATTTTTTCACTTGCCCGCTTATTATTCATGAGAAGGCTGAAACTCGGACATTTGGAATCTTCTGGTTCAGATGCACTCTTCTGCCCCTGTCCTCTTAAATTGTTATTGAATACCCCCATTCCTTTATGTTAGCCCATTCTCCCCTGCACCTGGAGATCCTCCCCCACAGAAGAAAAACTCAAACACACACCCACACACACCACATACACACAGTTTACTGAAGAGATGGAAAAACACTGCGTAAGAGAATTTCCCAGAACTGTTTCTGAGAGACCCAAGCTGCCTTTCTTTAGCCACTTGGCCTGTGCGCTGTTACTGCGCACTGTGGAAAGTGGGGAGTCTGAAATGCGGGGTGTGTTTGTCTCTGTGTCGGACTTGGATTGTCTAGTTCTGCTTTGCACCATCATTTTTAATGAGACTCGACTTGGCTGCGTGGGCTTCCTTTCTGTCGGCCACTGTCATTTCCATTTGCTGTGTCTCCTGCCTTTCTAGCACAGCATAATTGTGTTCGGTCTCTAATTTACCAGGCAGTGATAAATTCCAAGAAAAACCTATTCTGATTGAATTATTTTTGGAATGTTATGCAAACATGCTTCAATTACGTGGCTGCCAATTCCACTCTAACCTCTGGTTTTGACTTCATGTTAATTCAAGTAGGGGAGAGAAAGAAAGGAGAAAAACCTGAAATCCTGGCATGCCATCTTTCAGTCTCATGGAAAATTCCTTTTTAAATATTATACCTTAAAAAAAAACACACAACGCTAACCTCGCAGGACCCTTGGGAGTGAAGAGTACAATTGAGTACTGGGTCCCCTTCAGAGAAAATGCAGAGTGGAAATTTCAAACTTCCATTTTAGAAGACCGAATCCAAGGAACACCCACTGCTGCATGTAAGGTAAGGCCAAGATAGTGTTTTTGGAAAGCGCAAATCAAATTTTCTTGTAGTTAGCTCAGGTCTTAATCTAATCTTTCTTTTTTTTCTGTGACAATTTAAATGGACAAGAAGAAATAGCTACATTCCAACCCCCTGTACTCTACATTAATAACTCCCCATCTCTAACCACCCAGCCAAAGCACACATGTCAAAAATTCATGTCTCAATAAGATGTAACTGAGCTGAGAACAAAACTCTAATTCCAATAGGATCAATACATCTCTGATTGCAGGAGTGGACAACTGTCTTTTTTTCCTGCCCCAACACTTACACAAACACTTATGCATAAATTACACAAACATGCATGCAAATATATATTTAATAAGGCATTCCATATTCTATCCACTGTCCATTTTGGAACTTGCTAAGCTGGAGTGACTGAGGACTCTGTTTCCCTGCAGCTCTTGAGACGGAATCTAGGACAGGCAGAGGGAGGTCTGGAGGTAAAGGGGCAGAGTGTGAGCACAATATTTGGACACCTCTCTCTGCCCGTACCTCATCCATATCTGCAGCTTTGGGCTTCATAAGTGCAAAATTCAGTAAAACACAAAATCTTTATTACTATACATTTAAAATCCTTACTCATCTGAAAATAGGAAAGTGTAGTATACAAAGCATTAAATTATGTTCTATAGACCTGGAAGAATGCCCCAAATCTTGTGCATAATACTCTTTTTTTCTTTTTAAAATAATTTTATTCAGGGCTCGTACAACTCTTATCAGAATCTATACATCCATCCATGTGTCAAGCAGATTTGTACATTTGCTGCCGCCATCATTCTCAAAACATTATCTTTCTACTTGAGCCCTTAATATCAGCTCCTCATTTTCCACTCCCTCCCCACCCCACCTCCCTCATGAACCCTTGATAATTTATAAATTGTTATTATTTAGTCATGTCTTACATTGTCCAATGTCTCCCTTCACCCACTTTCCTATTGCCCATCCCCAAGGGAGGTGGTTATATGTAGATCCTTGTGATCAGTTCTCCCTTTCTACCTACCTTCCCCTAACCCTCCTGGTATCTCTACTCTCATTATTGGTCCTGAGAGGTTTATCTGTCCTGGATTCCCTGTGTATCCAGTTCATATCGGTACTAGTATATATCCTCTGGTATAGCCAGATTTGTAAGATAGAATTGGGATCATGATAGTGGTGGGAAGAAACATTAAAGAACTATAGGAAAGTGTTATGTTTCATTGGTGTTATACTGCACCGTGACTGGCTCGTCTCCTCCCCAAGACCCTTCTGTAAGAGAATGTCCACTTGCCTACAGATGGGATTTGGGTCTCCACTACAAACTCCCCCTCATTCACAATGATAGGATTTTTTTTTTGTTCTTTGATGCCTGATACCTGATCCCTTTGATACCTTGTGATCACACAGGTTGGTGTGCTTCTTCCATGTGGACTTTGTTGCTTCTCTGCTAGATGGCTGTTCATTTACCTTCAAGTCTTTAAGGCCCAAGATGCTATATCTTTTGATAGCCGAGCTTCATCAGGTTTCTGCACCACATTTGCTTATGCACCCATTTGTCTTCAGCGATCATGTCGGGAAGATAAGCATCATGGAATGCCAGTTTAATAGAACAAAGTGTTCTTGCACTGAGGGAGTACTTGAGTGGAGGTCCAATGCCAATTTGCTACCTTAATACTAAACCTATAAATATATGCACGTAGATCTATTTCCCAATCTTCATATATAAATATATTTACATATATACATGCCTGTATTTAGACCTCTATAAATGCCCTTTGCCTCCTAGTTCTTTCCTCAATTTCATTTTACTTTCCTCTTGTCCCACTATCATGCTCAGCCTTCATTTGGGTTTCAGTAATTCCTCTAGGTTACATTGCCCTTTATCAAGCCCTACCAGGCCTCCTACAGCCTCCTCACCATCAATTTTGGATCACTTGTTGTTCCCTTGTTCCTGGGTTTTTTAACACCCACTTCCTTTCCCCAATCTCTCCCTCTCCCATATCCCCCTAGAACTGTCCGTCCTGTTGTTTTCTCCTCCAGATTGCTTATCCTGCCCCTATCTTATCTAGATAGGCCTGCAGAGATAAAAATATGCATAAGAAAGCAAGACAGCAAGACAAAACAACAAAAGAAGACAAAACAACAACAACAAAAAAGAGAAAAGCCTGTAAATAGTTCAGGGTCTGTTTGTTGACCTTTAGGAGTGTTTTCTGGTTGAGTCTGATGGGTGCTGTGCCCTGGGTCCATGATATTCTTGTCATCACATGCACAAGTGGCTGACTCTAGGGAAAAGCCACTCATGCACATACTGGCATCTTGGAAGATAAACTAAAATGATTGTTAAAATATTTATCATAATAGAACTATTGCCTCCTAATGGTCTGAAGGTTTTATTCATAAGTTCTTACATAACATTCAAAATATTCTGCCACTAGCTCTGTCTCTCTTATCAGCCTTGACGTCCAGCTTCCCTTCACGTTGCCCACCCTGTGCAGTTCCCTGCTCTCCACTCAACCCACCCTATCACCGCTATGTATGCTTTCCCAGAGATGTTCCCTCCACCTAGTCCCTCCCCACACCACGTACCCCCTAATCTCACCCACCCCACCTGCAAAGTTTGGAGTTCCACATTCTCAAAAACAAAACAACAAAAACTTTCCCCTGACTCCCAGTCCCCAACCCCACTTCAAGAGAGACCTCCTACTTAGGACTCCCCAATAATTTTATCTGTACCTTTTACTTATGTTATTGGATCAAGTGCTCCTTAGTGATCTCCTCAGATCCCCAGGCTTACTTTCCCCCCGGGGGACTTTCTTTCCTTGTTCTACTGCTGTTGCTACTGGGGCAAAAACTCTGTGTGCAATTTGGTCAACCACACACGAGCACCACTGGGCAGCACCTTGCCTTATGTCCATACTCAACTTCTTGCCTCTCATCTTGTCATCTTCCTGGTGCTGATGAGACATTCGACCCAGTGAGGTATACAAGTGCTCAGGAGGGTGCATATGCCTGCATGTGTATGCAAACAACGCCCCCCCACACACACACACATACTCCTCCATGGCGATAGAGACATTAATGACCTCTAGGGAAAAGCTTCCATGCAAAGAAATTAGGAATCCATAGATAAATTCTCTTTTCTCCTTCCTCCACTTACCATGAATTCCCCTGATACTCACTAGTTCACCTGGTGGTCTGTTCTGTCCTATGAGACTGCCTAGTTAGTTGTATTTATTGCCAAGTGGCGCCTCACTTGGTAAACACCCCCTTGTAAGTGTTTTTTTTCCCCTCTGTTCCTCCTTCCCTCCTTTCCTGGGATTTCACGCGCCAATAATCAAAATGGGAGCATACAGCTTTTGTTGCAGGCTCTATTTTCTAGGGAACAGAAGCAAAGACAGCTATCTTTTGTTTTTTCACTTTATATTAGTTACTTATACACATATTTTCTTCCAAGTTACTAAGCTGGATAATAGTTGAGAGTTGTTGTCAACTTGATTCCAACTGGTAGTGACCTAATGGACAACAGAATCAAGCACCACTTAGTCCTGCGCCATCCTCACAATAGTCCCTGTGTTGGAGTCCATGGTTGGAGCCACCATGTCAACACGTCTTGTCCGGGGTCTTCCTGATTTTCACTGCCCCTCTAGTTGAGGGGAGAGCCTATACGTTCCATCACTCTACTAAATCTTGCCTAATCGTGTCATCAGTATGATCCTCAGTCAGTGTTTCTGGAATGAGTAATAGTAGACCACTCCGTGCAAGCAGGACAAGAAGGCCCTGAAATGGCAGGGTGGGTGAGAAGTCTGTGCTTATTTTGTGAGTTCTCTTTTCAGTGTACTGACTTGTGAGGTTAAGGGTTTTTGAATGTGCTGGGAGCAAAATTCAACCAAGAGATATTTTCTTCTATTCTTTTTTTTTAATCCCAGTATAAACATATCAATGCTGAGACAGGGCATAAAAATAATAATGTCAGACCTTTTATCTGGGAGAGAAGGGAGCAAGAGCCTAGGAAGCAAGCCACAGGGAAAATGCACGGAATGTCATCCTTGGTTATCAAAATGAGAAGCCAGTCATATCCGTGGCTTTGGGGGAAGGGTATTGTGATAGTAATCCTGATGATCTGACTCCTTTCATAATATGTGCAGAGGAGAACAGCAAATTTGCAAAGGCGGATTTGCCGCTTGGGAAAAGAGACAACATTCGAAGATCAAGAGACCTGGGCTGGTCCCAACTGAAGACTTCTGGGAGGAAAGGAGACCTTCGTCCCTAAGACCAAAGTTCACCTTGAATGAACTAGAAGACCTTTGTACTCTCCTTCCAACCCTCAGTTTCTAACCCAACATTGCATTGTGGCTCGTGGTGGCCAGGCCCTTGGTGTCCATGAGAGGGGCCTTGGAGCCACTGTGACCTGTGCGGTGATCTGTGCTGACAGCAAGGGCCGAACCGAGGCACACTGTAGGCTGAGCAAGGCAATCTTTCACAATGACAGTGTGGAAGGAGCAGAAATAATGCCCATGTGTAATGTCGCTGATCAAACATCCCTATTACCTCTCAACCCTATACGAGGAAGCAGCAATGCACACCTTGGACTAAAGTCCCTAAAGTTCTGACTATCAAAAGAGTAGTGTGAGTTCTGCTGTGAATAACAACTCTGCCTGTCCATTGAAAATGAAGGATGTGTCCCCATTCTATGCACAAGTTGATGAAGTGGTTCCTCCTGGTCTTGCAGGACCTTCTAAGCCTATCTACAAGAAGTGCTCTGTTGATAAAAGCCTTGTAGGGTACCAGATGTAGACATGACTTATTGGAAACTGTGACCTATGCAGGGAGGAAAGCTAGGAGAAAGGCAGAGGAGAGCCAGAGATGAGCAATTACATCTGTCAAAAAATGAAGTGAACCTTTCAGCTCTGAGCTCTGTGGAGAAAAACACTAGTGCAAACAAGAGGAATTGTTTGTCTTCAATCTCCCCTGGAGAAGGTGGATGTAATCTCTCAGGCCTGTTGGCCTGCATTGCCTTCCAGGCAACACAGTTAACAGTGTCTTCTCCCACTCAGTGCTTAGTCCAGGCATTACACACAGTCCTGATCTACAGATACAGGCCACTTACATTTTTTAAAATGCTATTTTTACAGGGACAAGGGAACAACAAATAATCCAAAATTGGTGGTGAAGAAGTGTAAGAGCCCTGGTAGGGCTTGATCAAGGGCAATGTAACAGCAAGGAATTACTGAAACCCAAATGAAGGCTGAGCATGATAGTGGGACAAGAGGAAAGTAAAAGGAAATAGAGTAAAGAACTAGGAGGCAAAGGGCATATATTGAGGTCTAAATACAGGCATGTACATATGCAAATATATGATGATGGGGAAATAGCTCTATCTACATATATTTATAGGTTTAGTGTTAAGGTAGCTGATGGACATTAAGCCCCCACTCATGTACTCCTTCAATACAAGAGCTCTTTGTTCTATTAAACTGGCATTCCATGATGCTCACCTTCCAGACACGATCGCTGAATACAAAGTGGGTACATAAGCAAATGTGGTGAATAAAGCTGATGGTTCCCAGCTATCAAAAGATATAGCATCTCGGGTCTTAAAAGCTTAAAGATAAACAAGTGGCCATCTAGCTGAGAAGCAACAAGGCCCACATGGAAGAAGCACACCAATCTGTGTGATTACAAGGTGTCGATGGGATCAGGTATCAGGCATCAAAGAACAAAAAGATCATATAACTGTGAATGAGGGGGAGTTTGTAGTGGAGACCTAAATCCCATCTGTAGACAAGTGGACATCCTCATACAGAAGGGTCTTGGCGGGGAGAGCCAGTCAGGGTTCAGTATATCACTGATGAAACATGCAACTTTCCTCTAGTTCTTTAATGTCCCCACCACCACCACCACTACCATGATCCCAATTCTCCCTTACACATCTGGCTAGACCAGAAGATGTATACTAGTTCAAATAGGAACTTGAAACACAGGAAATCCAGGACAGATGAACCCCTCAGGACCAGTGACGAGAAGGGTGATACTGGGAGGGTGGAGGGAGGGTGGAGTAGAAAGGGGGAACTGATCACAAGGACCTACCATAATCTCCCCAATGGGGGAACAGACAACAGAAAAGTGGGTGAAGGGAAACATCTGACAGTGTAAGACATGACAAAATAATAATTTATAAATTATCAAGGGTTCATGAAGGAGGGTGGAGGTGGGGAGGGAGGAGAAAAAATGAGGAGCTGATACCAAGGGTTCAAGTAGAAAGAAAATGTTTTGAAAATGTTGAGGACAACAAATGTACAAATGTGCTTGACACAATGGATGGATGTATGGATTGTGATGAGAGTTGTATGAGCCCTAGGTAAAATGTTATTTTAAAAAATGCTATTTTTAAAACAACCACATAGTTCCATGAAGAAGACGCAGGTTGCCTCACTGGGCTTTGACATAGTAGGTGTCTTCTTCTGCGGTCATGCTGCCCCGATGAAGATTTATTGTCCCAGTTTAAAGTGAGTCACTCAGAAAGGATGGGCAGGGTTGAGGGAAGAAAGCAATTGGCTTTTTCCTCCCCTCCTTCAATGTTTGTTCTGAAAGATCCAGACGAATACAGGAGTAGAGCGAGAGAATTTGAAGTGGGGAACATACAATAAAGCAGATCAAGTGCAAAGGCCAGTATGGGCTGCATGCTTATCTTCAGCTCAGTGACATTTAGAAGAGCTTGCACTGCTGGTGAGCCTGGACCTTGTGACTACTCCCTGCCAGTTGGAAGGACTTGACCTGAACCCTCAAAAACCCGGCTGACCTCATCCAGGCCCCTCTACCCTAAACTACAACCTCCTCCTCCTCTTAATGAATCTCTCTCTCTCTCTCTCTCTCTCTCTCTCTCTCTCTCTCTCTCTCTCTCTCTCTCTCTCTCTCTCACACACACACACACACACCACCACCACCACCAGCATCACCACCACCACCACCCTCAGAAGATCATTTTGAACGGAGAAGTCAAATAACAACCACGGGAGGAAATGGATAAGGAAAAAGAAATATATAACCATATAAGCATTAACTCTAGACTGCACGAAAGGGAAAATAAGGAATCGTTTCTTGAAAAGCTTCGACTCATCAGTTATCTGTGTAAAGGTTAAGCCTCCTGAGCCTCTTTTCCAAGGTCAGACTTAGATATCACCTGTGAGTGTGACCTCCTGATTCTGAGTACCTCAGACTCCCTGTCCCAACCCTCAGACACTCTGACGAACAAAGTGTGCTTTGTTGAAGTAGCTCAGGTTACTTGGGGAGTAAGGTGAGTTCATTTTACATATACATTTGGCTACACTGTAGTACTCAGTTATTAAGTCAAATGTCAGTCTAATATTGGTTTTATGGATATATTGACATAGAGTTAATCTTTATATCAATTGGGCTCTGATAAACAGATTGTCCTCCACAATGTGGAAGAGCTTTATCCAAGCAGTTGAGGGCCTTAAGGAAACTTAGGTTTCCTGAGGAAGGAGGAGTCTGGCTCAAGATCATAACATAGACACCCTGCCAGATTGGCCGGCCCACTATTGGTCTACCTGACAGAGGACTCCCAGTTTCCTGTTACTGGACCTCCAGACTTCCCAGCCCTCACAATCTCATGAGTCAAGTCCTTAAACTAAATCCCTGATGGGTAGATAGATAGGTAGGTAGGCAAGTAGATAGATAGATAATAGGTAGATAGATGATAGATAGATAGATAGATAGATAGATAGATAGATAGATAGATAGATAGATAAGACATTGGTTATGTTTCCCCAGGGAGATGGTCTAATATAGGAACTACATAGGCCTCATCAAAAACTTATGGTCATTATTCACATTCAACATTGAAAGCATCTATCATCTAAGTCCCTCACTCCCACCCCCAATACCATCATTTTTACATAAAATAAAAACGATGTGTTAAGGAAGGAAATACATGGGTTTCACATATTCAGTGGAATGAAAATGTCATGATTCCATGTACATAAAATTTGGCAGAGGATGAACAGACCAAAACACACTGCATCTAACTCAGAGCATTCAATAGCTAATGGCAAAGGAGTGAATAAATTTGGGTATGAATTCTAATCCACCAACCAACCCAATGTATGACTGAAGGCACATTACTACCATTTTCTGCATCCAGAGATTAGGTATTCCAGGAGAAGAAACTAACTCATCTGCTTGTTCAAGTGTTCCTTTCTCTGTTCCAGCAGTCTGGAATCTGCATGCTAAAATCTTTGGAAGACTGACCTACCTTTCCCTATCTCTGGAAGGCCTGTCTAGAGTCACCTCTGTTCTGCATAAAAACCTGGCAGTGAGTGCACCTTTAAACAGTAGCTCTCTGTTTCATTCTGTATCCACGTGATTAACCTGATGCCTTCTCTACCAGTAGTTGAGGGATAGACATCATTTCGGCTTTTGCCAAGCAGAAAAGTCTACAGCAACTCATTACCCCAATAATAGTTTATCTGAAATTCCTCTACCTTTGATTCCCAAACTTGCAACATCACACAAAATAACTGATGACAATTCAAAATTATTGCCTCCTTGGGAATCAGTGAGGTGATACCAAGCCGCATCTGGACTTTCCAGAGAATGTACTTTTAATCTTCAAATCACTCTGCCCATCTTTCTCTCCATCTCTATTCCTGCTTTTGCTTCTCTCTCGAAGAAGTGGAAAGATGCCCAACAACGTGAAGATAAAACCATGCAATCTTGAGTTAGAAAAATAGAAAAGATGCAAGTCACATTGGCTATTCAGAAGGGTGAATCAAAAGGCTCAGAGCACAGATAATTTCAGTCCCTTTCTATCTCTTTTTCCTTGGGGACCACATATGCTGCTAAATGAGAAAATATCAGACAACAGAATGGTAAGATCAATTCCAGTCTTAGCCTTCTTGGTTTAAGGGTGAGGACGCTGAGGATCAGAGGTTAAAGTGGCCTACAAAAGCCAGAAAGTCAATAGAGCACAACCTCGTTTCTGAAAACTCCTCCCTAGCCTCCTTCCTGATCCACAGGACACAGTCACCCCTGTCTCCATGAGACCATTCGTTTCATATTTGCAGCTGGTCTTATAATGATCTTTGCTAGTGATCAATCTCCACTTCCCTGAAATGGAAAATTAGGGGATGTTTAGATAGGCAGCATAGTCCAGGGACCCACAGAGATTCAAGGTCCCAGGGGGAAGGCACTTGTGACCCAAAGGTTTCTTTATAAGCCCCAGAGCATGCTGGGTGTTTTGCTTTGTTGTGGGCTTTTTGTTGACTAGTCTCCCTCATTTGCATTCCCCCACTTAGTTTTGTGTGGGAAAGAGAAGGTCATGCACCTGGGAAGGCCAGCAAGATGCTTTATTGGCCAGAACTTGGCAAGGGTGCATAGCTCTGATTCATCCATATGCCTGACCCATTGGTTAGAGGTGTGTCTTCATTCCCCAGCTCCTCTGGAGCTCCATAAATTCACGCTTTTTAATTTGTACAGAGCACTTTATAGGCTCCAATAGGGAAGCTGGAGATTGTTGTCAGGAGCTGCACAGAGCAATGAATCATCTTCGTGGGGCTCTTTGCTTCCTTCCTTCTGTGCACCTTTAAATGAGACTTTAGACCTCACTCTGAGGGATATGGGAAAGGGCTCTCGGGGGGCCAGGCATGAAAATGAGGAAGGCCTGGGAAGAAGACTTTGGGAAACGCGAGACTGTCTCATCTGTCTCTAATCGGTGTTGTTGTTTGGGGAAGCAAAGAGATACTCAGCCAGGTCATCCTCATAACCCATTCTGAGTCCTTCTACTTAGAAGAATAACTGATCCAATGAGTTACCGTAGATTAGACCTGCTCAACTTTGGTCATGAGTTCATATTTTAAAAGGACTGAGAAAGAAGACGTTATATCTTTTGTTTTTATTGCTATCTATCTAACTAGGGAGGCACTCTGCTTTTAAATTGTTCTTCTAAAGGAGTTTTGGAGAATTCTACTGTTTAGAGTTCTTTAGTTCCTGTTGCACTCCCACACCCCTCCCAAATCTCTCCATGCAGGGCAGTGCACAGGGTGTATGGGAGAGAAGCTCCACAGCGTACTCTGCTTTGAGTTATATATCTAGTTTTCCTAGTTGAGTACCCCATAGTAGAGGGGTGTTGGTGATGTTTTTATGCCCAAGGAGAGAGGTGAGAGGGTAAGAAAAAGGCTATCATAAAAGCAAACTGGAGAAATTGAAATTGGAAAACTTCTTCCGGGAAAACCAAATGTGATTAAACTAATTTGGATCCTGCTCAGAAGAGATGTGTGGGAGCGGGCGGATGGATATGAGTAAACAGTGCACGCTTGGAATCTCCAAAAGAGAGGGAAAACAAACTCCTTCTGAGGGCAGGGGTGAGGCACTTAGAGAAATAGCGTCCAGTATTGTCACAGGCAGCCCTTGTATAGATACAGGAAGGCATAGGGCCAGAATCTATGAACTTGGAAATCGGTTAGCAAATCCCTAGGATTATCACGAATTTCATTTGACATTAGGGTAGATTCAAGCCTTACAGTCTGGAATTGGCTCTCCCTTTAGTTAGATCCCTGCTTACTAGCCTGCCTTCCATCCATTTTCTTTGCCTGATCCTGAGTACAGTGAAAACACAATTTTCAGCTTCTTAACTTACTTTTCTTATTTTTTCAACTACCATGAGTTTTAATTTTATTTTTAGTCACAGAGATAAAAGTAAGTGTAAACCTATAAGCTAACATTAAAGGATTCGAGGCCTATTCTCAATTAACATCTTGTTTTCTTTTTTTTCCAATCTTAAATTACTTTTCAATTCTTTGTCATATTTATCAGCCTTGCCGCAACAATCTTGCCTCCAATCTCGCCTCACCAATACAATCCATTGTTAAAATCTCACAGGATTCCTCTCTATCCCCTGTGTCCTCCAATCTATTGCTCCTTAATGTTACTTCAAATGCTCTGCATTTGTTAGTCATACCAAGTCACCCATGGGCCACACTTTGCTGCGCTACTAAGGAGATTCTCAAGAAATTAAGCCACATCCTGCATTGTGTAAACCTGATACAAAACACCTCTTAAAAGTGTTAAAAACATAAAGTCTTGACTTAGAAGACTAAATGCTGTATGACTCAAGCCAGGCATTTTCAAATGACCCGTCTTCATGCAAAAGTTGCACCTGTATAAAGACAAATGAAGAATCACTGACGTCTCCTAATTGTAGCATTAGTAGAAACATTAAGTATAGCATGGGCTGCCAGGAAAAAAGGATCATACCTGTCTTAGAAGAAGAAGTACAGCCAGCATGCTCCTTCGCCAGGAGAACTTCATCTCATACACATTGGACAGGTTATTGGGAGGGATCAGCATAGGATGCCAGGCTTGATAGTCGAGGGGCAGTGAGAAAGGGGATGACCATCGCAGAGCTAGCCTGACACAGTGACTGCAGCAATGGACTCAGACAGACTCATGCTGGTGAGGACAGTGACAGTTTGGACAGTGTTTTTCGTTGCACGTACAATCTTTCTATGTTAGGGCTGCCTCAATGAGACTTCTCAACAACAACCTGTAGGAGACAAAGGCTCTTTTGTGTCTAGATGCTTCAGAAGATGCCCTGGACCTCATTGAGACCACCTTCCCCTGTGTCCTTTCCACATCAGATAGACAGATCTCCTTTTAATCCCTGGTGTTCTCCATGCTCCTTCCTGCCACAGAGCATGTGGGGATGTTGTCAATTAGACTAAAAGGAGAATAAAGAACTTTCCAGAACGGTTGAATTCCTCTTTATCCTTCACCATGATCACACACATCCCATCCTCTGGGAAGCCTTTTTGGCCTTCCTTACGAGTCACATGATCCCAGGATAGCCTTCTGCAGATGAGGTTTTTTGATCTCGGATTAATGTTGGTCCTTCACCAACACAGGAAAGCAAGGACAATGCCAGGTCGTGCTTCCTTCTGAACCCCCAGTCCACAGCGGTCACTCCATAAATATTTACTGAATACATGAGCCAATGAAAGGGAGAACAGGATCTCAATCTCCTACGGCTCTGAGTGTTCTTCAGTGTGGGTGGAAACACGGCAGTCTGAGAGGTGCCCCCACGGGCTTGCTGTTTTTGTTTTGATATCTTGCTTTGGCCAAAATAATTCTCTTTACATATGGTCTTAATACATCTCTGCTGAGAGAACAGCAGTATCTAATACTCCAATCAATGGCTCAAGGAGCGGTAGGAATGAAAAATTTCCCTTTTCAATGTTATTATTTGTATTCAGATGATTCTGATTTTAACTTTTGACCCTGCGCCCACTCGGGTACAATGATCTCCATTGTTCAACTGGAATCTCCTGCTGTTTTCTTCTTCTCTGACTGTGGAAGACCATCTGCTTATTCAAAGGCCCAGCTCCCAAACCGAGCTCTGCAACACTCCCCAGGGATCCCAATTTCAAATCATTAGAACAAACTCTTGAAAGTTATTTCAACCTCAGTGCACTCTCCTGTATTTATGTTAAAGGAAGTTGTGAGTGAAATTATAAAAAAACAAAACAAAAAACATGATATTTATAAATGTGGAAAATAGACATTCAATGTGAAGCGATGGCACACTGACTAACGACGTCACCCCCTGAAATTAAGTTAAAAGACACTGGCTTAACTTTTGGCATTCTCCTATTTCCCTAAAGCTGACAAAGTATATTAGTAAAAGGCAGTATCCTAGAAACATTTGAAAAGTGAGCCCCCCCAGCTTATCAAGGCAGGAGATATTACTCGTCTCTTAAGTATTAAAGTCACTGAGCCATTTGATTGCTCATTCTGTTTCCACCTGGGTGCTTCTCCTTTGTTTCCCACAAGCCTCTCCTGTTGCCTGATACACAAGCTTCTCGTTACTATTAGATGCCTTCTAGTCCATTTCCTCTCATAGGAACCTCCTGTGACAAAGTAGAACGGTCCCAAGGGATTTTCTAGACTGCAATTGATCCCAGAGTCGATCAATGGCTCTTTGTCCCATGGAACTAGTGATTAATCAATTTGGTTGACCGTTTTTCCTTGAGGAGACGCTAGTCTCGCCTTGCTTAACTCTTGTGCCACCAGGACTCCAAATAGTAGGCTTGGAAAAGTACTTTTTGAAGGAACAGCAGAATAAATAAATGTGTGCATTCGTGTTTGGCTTCTGTACAAGAAATATGTTTTATTCTACTTGCCAAAAATCATCCAGTGAGTAAGTGAAGTGTCTTGATGTGCAATTGTAGGGTAAAGAAATTTACTCTATACCAAGAATTTTGTCCTTGTCTTTGATTTCTGAGAGATAACAGCTAAAGCTTTGGCATTTTCTCAGCGATTCAACTATGTCTGATCAGACCTCGAGACCACACCTGAAGGCTAATGGTAGCGTGATGTCTTGAGTGAGTGCATGCCAGGCCAGTGGTCTAAGCTAGCCTCACAGAGGGAGGCTGAGTCAGTGAAGCCTGCTTAGTCAGGCCCCATACAAGTCTCTGGACACGACCAAGCATTCCAGGGTTGTCTTCCTGGTAAGTAGAGGTCCACAAGTCCTTGTCTTATGTTTCTCTTCATTTCAACACTTCTAGTATAATAAAAGTGTAATCCTAAAAAGAGCACTTTCCTGATTTCTGTGAGTTGTGCTGGTGAATTACTGAGACCAAGACAGTAGTGGGAGCCAGAAGCGTAAAAGTGAGGAAGCCTTTTGTTTATGGTTGGCATTGGAGGTCGTAGGATGGTATGACAATCTACAGCAGCGGTTCTCAACTTGTGGGTTGCGACCCCTCTAGGGGTTTAACGACCCTTTCACAGGGGTCGCATGAAATAGCAACGAATATAATGTTATGGTTGGGGGTCACCACCACATGAGGAACTGTGTGAAAGGGTCTCAGTATTAGGAAGGTTGAGATCCAGTGATCTAGAGTGATATGACCTTTTACTTTTAAGATCTGGCATAGCTCTGGAGAGTAGGAATAAATGGTAAATGTACAGTTATATTAGAGAGGGCTGAAGTGAGATGGATTTGATATTGGGCTTCCTGATCCAACACATTTTGTGTCATGGAGGTAGGATTGGGCATCTCACAACTTTTCATTTTTTTCTTAGCAGTCTTCAAGAAAATGCCTGTAGATGAAGGATAAGGGATCGTGGGGACACTGGCACAATGATATATTGTACTTAAAGAGTCTTATTTGACTGGCGGATTACCAGGTTGGGATTTGAGGTCTCTGGACATTAAGTCCTCACTCAAACAGCAGAGAAAATGTAGATAGACTCCACTCATTCATGTACACACACACACACACACACACACTCAAAGCAAAGAGGCCTGGCAATTCCTCCTGCCCCAGCTGTAGCCTCATAAAACAGACAGAGTCACAAAGCCTAGTGAGTAAGACACACCCCTGGCACGGCACAAAATCCAACCCCAAGATTTTACAGCCCTCAGGATGTTTAGAGAAGCAAAAGACCTGGAGGATATGTATTCCTGACCATTAAAGAAAGTTTATTTAAAAATATTTAACATTTCTTTATTAAAGTGGAGCAGGCAGGATATAAGCACCATAAACTTTTCCAGGAGAGAACATTGCTGGCATTCCAAATAGGGGAATGATTGCCGTGTGTGAGCAACAAGTTTGGCCGACTTCACTTTCCAGGGGGCTGTGGCGTGGCATATATTTCTTATAGGATAAGAATGCAGATGGATGGACTTTTGAAATTAAAATTGTAGCTGTATGGGTTTTTGTTTTGTGTTTCCTTACTATACCAGTTAAGACAAAAGACTCCCTGACTACGCTCAGGGCAAGTTTGTCCAAAAGAGACTCCATGATTTAAGCAGAGTTTTGCGGTGCGCACAAGTTCTACTACAAGGGGTGTCAACTGGGGCCTTCTTGCTCTTTGATGGAAAAGGTTTCGCTCAAATTTTCAGGAACTCAAGAAAGAATAAATACTAAGGGACTCCCTTGGACCCAAACCCAACCCCCTTCTTTTCCCTCTGCGGGCTTCATCTAGCACAAGAGGAGGCCCTACACATAATATGGACATCCCAGAGCCCTCACACCCAAGTTCCATCTGTGTCTCTGCTCTTTGGTCATGTCATAGGCCCATAGATGGATATACTGGTAGTGCAGTCTACCCAGTAGAGAAAAGACCTAGGCAATAAAGCTGGGCAGCCCTAGAAAGCCAATTTGCTACCATTTGGACAGGCATCCAAGGTTCTCAGAACACAGGAGAGCTTGTATTCTAGGTGTGCTTATCCCACCGATACTGCAAACTCCATACCGCAAGGGAACAGATATAGCTGAAGTGGAACCAGGAAGGTATCCTCTGAAGTACAGCCAGGAAAGGGGCCTGGTTGCCTGGGTTTGGGGCCATCGGATCAGATTTAGAAAAAACTCAACTCTAACTTCCTAACAGCCCAGAGTTTCCTTCTTAACGCCTGCCATTTTCTTAGAGCTTACACATTTATGGTCTTCTCTCCTGTCTAAGGATCTTCTTTCCTCCCCAGTCCCTCCCACATGTGGCAGTTCGCTTCTCTAACGATTCCAGCCTCAGAAATTCTATGGGGCAGTCTACTCTCTCTTTTGTAGTCTCTGATTCAGAATCAACTTAAAGACAATGGATTGTTTAATCCAAACTTGAAGTGACACTACTTCACACGTTTTTAGGAAAAATGTTCAGAGACCAAGATTTTTAATCAAAATATATCAAAGACTTTGATGTTGAAGAGCTGTTTTAATCTCTGCTTCTTCCTCCTTCCCAACACCAAAATGAATGCTATGTCTTGTCTTCTGCAGAAAGTTTAGAGAATATCTTTTGTGGTCTGGATATTTCCTTGCTTGGTAGATTAAAAAAATTAATATGATTCTTTTACCCATGTCTGCATAATTCCCCCAAATGATTGAGTGGGTTATGCAAATAGAGCATGCGGAACACTAAGAGAGAAGATTGGTCACTTTTGATGACCGCTTCCCTGGAGATACAAATGAACAATCTTTGAAGCAGGAGCAGAAAAAGTCCAGGGCCATCAGAAGAGAATGTTCCAAATCTCGGTCTGAAGTGGCAGAGGGTGAGACCAGCGGCACCAGACACTGTGGCATGGAAACTTGTCCAACAGAGAGCAAGAGGAGCAGTGCGGAGACTACGAGACTCTGAGAAAGAACAACAGGCAGGCTTCTGATCTCTGGGGGCAGAGGCCAATGTATCACCTGACTCAAGGGCTGAGGACCAGAGAGACTTGGTTGCTGGATGAGAAGCAGTGGTGCTGTATCCCAAAGACTGGATCCTTACTATTTTATGATCCTGACTTGTGGTAACTTACTAACTTATCTAATAGACTCCCTAATTGTGAGAGGAGTCTGTGAACTCTGTGTGACCCTTACAATGAATTATCAACCCCCTGAAGAAATGTACGGCACCATGGGAGGAATGGTTGCTTCCAAGAGAATGGAGGATAAGGCTGGAGCTGAAAGGCATGTCGGACCCCTGCCTCTTGGAAATAAGGAAACCAGAGGAGGCTACGTATGGGCCTCCCCCACACACATCACGCCACTCACACCCCAACCTACCAACTGCACTGCATGCCTTGGGATGATGCCATGCCAACAGAGTGGTTCATCAGAGTCCTAAGAGATATCCTTGTGAGCAAAATGTTCTTCTGATTGATAGCTACATGTGTGTCTACACGCAAACACACACTTACATAGGGTTCAGTTGAAGCACGGACACTTGGAGTTCAGCGGAACGAAATTGCTAGCAGAGCAATAGAGTGAGCATCTACCTGCCTACGTTCCCTGAGCTGCCTATTGCCTCTGACTGGAGGACTGCTTATTGAGTTTCTGGAATCTATTTCCTGAAAAGTATCTACTCCATCATCCAATCGCTATTTTTCATTGAGTCACCTAGAATTTCCATTCTTTACAAAGAAACACTGAAGTTAAATTTGCTTTCCACTACCTTTTCAAGTGGAGAAACTGAGGTTTAGGGCAATTGTGACTTGTCCAAAGTAAACATCTACTAAATGTTGGGCAACACGTGAAACTTAGCACGTGTACTGATAATTTCAGTGCTCTTTCCCACGTATTCACCAAAAGCTGTACGTTCCTGAGGTGCTGTGGTAGATGATGTTATGATTTTGCTGATCTCCATTGCCTCTTCCCTCCCTTTCCATGGGAGGAGTGCATCCCTGTGTCCCTACCTTTCATTCAAAGAATAACATAGCTCAGTGAGCCCCTGGCCCGTGGAGCCTGAGAAATACATGGAGTAGACCCAAACTCAGTATACAGTTTGCCAACAAGCCCAGCCAACTCCAATTTAAATCAGCTGCACTCCAACAAACTTTCAGACACATGAATCAGAAATAAATGCAAACTTTAGTATAGCACTGAATCATGAGGCCATTTTCCACACAGCATTTTGGTGTCTTCTACTGGTAAGTAATCTGGCTTCTAAGCTACACGGGCACTTTTACCAAATATTTCTGCACTGAATAATGTGAATCGCCAGCGATAGTCTCCTTGCTGCCTCACATTTAGCCTGAAAGGCAACATGGCACATTGCAGTTTGTTTTTTCTGGTGTCCGTATTTGTATTAGTCAACTTGACTCAGTTAAACTATCGCAATAAACTACCTAACATTCCCCTGGCTGACAGCAATAAAATTTAAAATTTTCATGGACCTTCCTGCTGGCTGCAACTATCTCTCTCTCTCACACACACATATGCACACAAACACACATTCAATTAACTATCTGGACATTCATTGTGTATGCGTATAATCTGATATTGGGAACAAAAAGGTGAGCTCGTTCCTGGCTAAGCAGTTGGCTGCTTACAGAAAGGTGTGCATGGCGTGAGCTCCTCAGCTGCTCTGCAGGAGAAAGAGCTGGTGGTCTGCAACTGCAAAGGCTACGACCTAGAAAGCCCAATGGAGCAGTACCACCCTGTCCCATGAGGCCGCTCGGTGTGAACTGCCCCAGCAGCGCCCAACATCAGCAACATAGCTCCTTGACTTTCAAAATAGGAGGCCATGAACATATCATCCTATCATTCCCTCGTGCCTTTACTTTATAATCACTCTACACCCCACATGGCATCGAGAGAAGTGGTTTCAACTCCCTTCAAACTGATATTTGACTTCTGAGACCCGCAAGAGCTTTCAGTGAGAACCGTCCATGTCTTCACTGGCATGCACACAAACAGATCCACACACACACACACACACACACACACACACACACACACACATATACAAGAGCATCTCTGACAACAGAAAGTGCGTGAAGGGAGACATCGGTCAGTGTAAGACATGAAAAAATAATAATAATTTATAAATTGTCAAGGGTGAGGGAGGGAGGCGGAAAATGAGCTGATACCAAGGGCTCAAGTAGAAAGAAAATGTTTTGAAAATGAGGATGGCAACACATGTACAAATGTGCTTGACGCAATGGATGGATGTATGCATGTACGTATGCATGTATTGTGATAAGAGTTGAATGAGTCCCCAACAAAATGATTAAAAAAAGAGCATCTCAGAAAATTTGTGGGAAAATGGAAGGAAAATAGCATGGCATTAGCCCACCAACTTCTTAAAGCCCCTTCATATAGAACACGAATAAAGATGCTCTTGGGAGTAAGAATAAGGCCATTCCTTTCTTTGTCAGAGCCACTCGGACTTACAAGGCATTGTTTCGTGTGGATGCTCACAATGATCACCGTCCCTCCGTCACAGGGGAGGACCCGCAGGCCTGGCAACTGTCGGCCTTGAGGAAACATACCAGCGAAATCCGGGCCAAAGATGGGCAGTAGAACCCCCGCTCCAGCCGTGCTCTGAACGCAGCACTGACTCAGCATAGGTAAAGTCTCTCTTCTTCTTACTCCCTCCCTCGGCCACGCAGGGCCACAGCACCCAGGACCACAGCACCTTCATAGAAACTGAGTCTGGGCGTTCATTTAGCCAGGCTGGGCGGTTGGCTGTGGCAGGGTGATGCTTAAGGGAGGGGTGGCGGGTGAGAGCATGGGTCTGCTGTGAAGCTTGAGCCAGCCCCAGAGAGCTGGCATTTTCTGAAAAAAAAAAAAAAAAAGAGTGTGTTCTCAGAAACACGATTGATAATGAGGTTGCTCATTTTGTAAATGCAGTAACCAGAGATTCTAGGAAAACAGACCAGGTTCCAGGGGTGCAGCTGTGGGGTTGGGGTTGAAGGGCTGGGCTGTTGTCAACGCCCAGCTTTCCGCTGGTCCGCCACCCTGTCGGTGAGAGGCTGCGGCACAACAAGGGTATTGTGCTAATTGAGAAATCTCCGGGCTCCCAGGTACCTAAAATGACTCAGAGCATTCCAGAATCTGGCACATACCAAATGGGACTTTTCACCTCCTGGGACCCTGGTAAGAGGGTGTGTGTGTGTGTGTGTGTGTGTGTGTGTGTGTGTGTGTGTGTGTGTGTGTGTGTGTTTCAAATCAGCCCAGGTCTTACATAAAATCCCCTCCAGCCCTCAGTCAGACACCAAGGACAAGGCAAATGCCTGTAGACTGAAGAAGTGGACACCTGGGGCCCAGGGGAAACAAGGTGGCCCAGAGCCATTCCCCCGCTCATGCAGGGACACAGTCCTCCAGCAGACAGAGTCACTTTTCCTGGCCTCGTGGCAGAGTAATACACAAAGACTCACGCACACACAAGACCCTGCCCTACCTAGGGAACCTGCGACTCTGAGCCAAGAGGGTCCCCAGTAGGGCATCTCGGTTGACACCTGCCTCCTGGATCACATTATTCCCGCGTACCTCTCACCTCTGACCTCTTGTCCTCAAATGTTGTGTGAAAAAGAAAATGAACCTTTAAGGGATCTAATTGTCGACTTAGCCTTCTGTTTAACTTCTGATCGGTAAAACAATATAATGATAGCTAACATTTGCGGGAATCTTCTAAGGCCTAGCCATGAGTTTGACTGGTTAGATCTATAGACTAAAGCATGTCTAATGCTTGCAGCAACTCTGAGTTTTCTAGATGAGGAGATGGAAGCACAGAGAAGGATGCTCAGCCAGTGAGTGGCACAGGTGGGATGATGGCCAGGCAGTCAGATGCCAGGACCCTCCTCCTCTTAACCCTAAGCCTGGTCTCAGGACAGCTCTTCATCTCCAAGTGGTCTCCCACTGAGTTCCTATTGGACAGAATTCCTCCCTCTCCTTCTTCCATCGAACATGATATCTCAGGAGAAGACCCGGGGCTTATCTGGGAGCAATTGATCCTGTGATCTCCTAGCACTGCTTCCCCAAGGATTCAAACAAACCTGCCCACCCTAATTAACCAGCATTGATTTTGCCCCGGAAAATGGGTATGTGCTTTAATCAACACTTCTATTCAGTTTTTATTCTGCTTTAATGGATGTTTAATCTTCTAAGGATATAAGAAGTCATATCTTCAGGAACTCTAATTAACAAATCATCAAACCCCCATTTCAAAGATATGCTGATGGGTCAGAGTGAAGGGAAACTAGGTCTTTCTGAAATGCAAATCGAATCAGTCACTTCTGGCTTGCACTCTATTTGCGGCTTCCCATTATTTCCAGGGTGAAAAGGAGTGTGTAAGCACATCTATTTTTCACCCGTTTGGAGCTAGTGTCTCACTCACTACCTAGCCACCCTGTCACTGCATATACCTCCTCTCCATGAGCTCAGGTATAAAGTCTCAGTGGCACACGCCCCTCCGTGGGTCCATTGCACCTTTGTACACACTGCTCTCTCTTGGACCCTCCTCCCACTCCATCGAGTTCAGTGGTTCTCAACCTGTGGGTTGCAACCCCTTAGGGTCGAATGACCCTTTCACAGTGGTCATCTTAGACCATTGGAAAACACATATTTCCCATGGTCTTAGACACAGCTCCTTTATCGGTCTCCAGTCTGGTCCGCCCACATGCAGATAGGCCCACATAGGAATAGCCAGCAAGAAGACTGTCACTCATGCTACACCATGCTTTAAGACAAAAGTTCATTTATTTGTCATTAGATATCATTGTTTCCCAATATATTATGACATATTGTTTTGTGATTAATCACTATACTTTGATTATGTTCAATTTGTAACCATGAAAAAAAATCCTGCCTATCAGATATCTACATTAGGATTCATAACAGTAGCAAAATTACAGTGATGAAGTAGCAACAAAAATAATGTTATAGTTGGGGTCACCACGCCATGAGGAACTCACTGTATTAAAGGGTGCGGCATGAGGAAGGTTGAGAAGCACTGTTCTATTTGGATAACTCCTGCTAATCTTTCAAAGGTACCATCACTTTCTTCAGTATCCCTTCCCCCGAGAGCCTCTAATGTCTCTGGTGTACTTCCAGGAGGCTCCTACTTTACCCAGGACCTCGTGTCCATCTCCCTGGATTGATATTGCCAAGCTCCTTGGACAGGGAATGCCTGAGGGTAAAGACTGAATTTATTAAATCTGTAACCTGAGAGCCGGTCACCATTCCTGGACATGGTAGGGAATAAAAAAAAAATCTAGGTAAGTGAATGAATCATATTTGTAAAGCACTGAACTATAGGCTGCGTAGGGTTTTAAGGGTCTTCTAGCAGAAAATATTAGTGTACATGAAATTAAAATAAAAACCGATATAAATAAGTAAACAATATCTAAGGGAGCCAAGATGCATGGGCCTCCTTTGCAAAGCGTTCTTGGTCAAGTGTGTCCACAAGGATATACATGAAAACTAATTAGAATGCTTCTCTTTTTAAAAAAAAATCATTTTTGGTGGCTTTCACAACTCTTATCACAATCCATGCATTTATCCATTGTTTCGAGCACATTTGTACATTTGTTGCCATCATCAGAATGCATATCTTAAGCCTGTTGTTTCTCTTTTTTTATTTGAGAAAGATTTTTTGAAACGATTGTATATTTTTAAATATCACTCCTACAGTCAACTTACATGCAATATTGAAATCAACATATATTCACAGAGTAGTCAAGAAAGAAGGCATCTTGGTGGCTTTTATTCCTTGGAGATGGACTGTCATGCTTTTCCTTTAAAACAGTTTTATAGACATATAACTAACATATTGTGTAGTTCAATAGTTCAATCATATTAAAAAGAGTTGTGTAATCATCATTGCAATCAATTGAGAATATTTTCTTCCTTCCTGTGCTCAACATTATTAGTTCCTCATTTCTTACAGCCGCCCCTGCCACAACCCTAAGAAACTATTAATCCAGTTACTGTCTCTTTAGATTTATATATCCTGGTTTTCATATGCAGAAAAAGAGCATACCAAATAAAATAAGACCCAACGACAATAACAGAAGAAAAACCTCAATCCAAGTAAAGTAGAAAATATTGAAAATAGAACAAATTTAAAATGAATCAAAAGGAAGAAAAAAATGATAACGTGTTAAATTGTAACCTAACTACCTTGGCAATTATCCAATTTCCAATGCATTCTGCATGAGAATAAGGCTATTTCCATCCCTGGTCAATGGTCAAAGGAGAGTCATCAGAATCTTAATCCATGAGGGAACCCCGAAAAATGGATTCAGGGTGTTCACTGTCATCCATAGCTCACACTGGGTGCTCAGAATTTAAGCTCTACTACCATTCCCTCCTCCGATCTCAGATTTAACTATTTGCAGTACTTGGACCACACAGACTGGTGTGCTTCTTCCATGAGGACTTAGCTGACACCTCACTTCAATGGTTGCTTGTTTTATGATAAGCCTTTAAGACCCCACCTAGACACCATTCTTTCTGATAGATAGGCACCATCGGATTTGTTAGAAAGATTTTTTTTTATTGCTGTGGTGTTTCTGTGTACCATACAAGGCTCAGAACCAAAGGGAATCAACTTGATTTTAAGCATTTAGAAGGCAAAAATCAGCACTGACTGATCATACCAAGATAGGTGCAAGTAGAAAATGCACAGATGACAGCCCCAAAACATGCAGGCATTAGAGAAACAGACTATGTGAGTTGGTGTAGCAATATAGAGGGTGATCTTGAATTTAGTTTTAACATTGAACGGGATCCATATAGATGCAAGTACTCCTAACTGGGAGCACAGGCTTGTACTTGAGATTGCACCACTTTATTACCTTTATTATGCCCCTTCTAGAGGTGGAATTAACTTTCCTACATTTTCAATTTTTCAGTGCTAACCATTGAAGATCACTCTGGTCTATTTATTTGATTAGTCAACTAGTTAAGTAATTAACTTTTTTCCTTACATGTATAGGGTGAATGCATTCATGGGACAGAGGACCAAGAGAGGAGGCTTGAATCTAGCTAGGAGAGGGTCAGAAAGTTGGCTCACCTTTCTTTCCAGAAGCAGAATGTTAATAGTAGAAAAGTCTCTCTCTCTCTCTCTCTCTCTCTCTCTCTCTCTCTCTCTCTCTCTCTCTCTCTCTCTCTCTCTCTCTGTAGCAGAGAAGATAATTCTGGATCAGAAAATGTAAATTCGGTCTCTCTACTTCTAGTGTTGGCAATTCCATCTGATAGACAGCTGGCATTCACTTCTTACCCACTGAGTCCGATGAACTTGGCCAGTCCCTGTGCTTAAACTGCATTTGTGACATTCATGTAGTTAATTTAATGTTGGAAAGAATGGGTGAGGGGCAGAAGGATTAGGTAGACATTAAGGAATGGGAAAGGGAACATTGATCCAACACTGCAAACATTAAATTTCCTGCCAGGTGGCTTCCAAATCATCCAACAGCTTTATTCAAGGCTTTGAAGTCCTGAGCCAGCAGTTCCAGAGTGGGAATATTTACCGTGCAGTCCCCGAAACAAAAAATTGACTGTGTTCCTTCTAGTCGATCTCACCAGCGTTTCAGAGTGGCAGATGGGAGAAGCTAGAAAGGAGTTATTAGATGACCTGAAACTCCTCAGGAAGGTTTTATGATATTTGGGTCTGTCTCCACTTGCTCTCTTGCTTTCAATCTATCTATAGCTTCCCTTTAACCTTAATTTACCTCCCACATCAATCCCTGCCCTTCAAAGCAATCACCTGTTGTATTCTGCATCAAGTATGTCAAGAACTCACCCTGGCACCACAATAGCTCACTAAACTCTCTAGACTCAATCCCTTTAATCCAGCCATTGAACTCTGCCACTGAAACCCCGCACAGTAAGGAAAAGTTGATTCTGTGTGTAAGGTAGCATCTCTCTCTGATACAGATTTATTTAGGACAGATTTGGGGTAGGAGAATAGGCAAATATGAAATGCTGAAACTAAAAGGTGTTCACAAGGAAAAACTTCTCTCTCAGCCCAGCCTAGTGGATGCTTGTAACTCAACTTTCTCCCTCATTTTTAGCAATCCTTCTTTGTCCCTCAAAACCCTACTTGCCTTTCAAGGTTCACTTGGCACAACCACAACTACACTCACTCAACCAATATGTACTGGGAATTTATCATGTGCCAGGCACTGTTCCCAGAGCTCCTTGGTCTACTGAAGAGACAGGCAATGAACAAGTCAAGTCAAGTCAGAAGGTTGCATGCTGTGCAGTGGAACTAAGAACACTTGTTGTATAGACAGAGTCTGTAAGATGAAAGAAGAGAGAGAGAGAGAGAGAGAGAGAGAGAGAGAGAGAGAGAGAGCCAAACCTGGGAACAGCATTCCAGCTGATGAAGCAACCAGAGCGGATGTCCTGGTAGAAGAGAGTTTGGTTTGACCAAGAAACCCCTGTGCAGGTCAGTGAGGCTAAAGGTTAAGACTGATAGAAAAAGTGGTGAAGTCAACAGCAAGGAGGGGGATAAGAGAATCACAGAGGATAAGAGAACTTCGGCTTCAATTCAGCTTGGGAGCCATTGGGAAAGTCTGAGCTGGTCAGTGGCATGATCGGATTCCCACCAGATTTTGAGGGACTGTAGGGAAAGGACTGAAGCAGTAAGGCAAATGTCTTTTTCCGTCATCAAGGAAAGAGAGCATGGAGGTTTAGCCCATGTTGACTATCGTGGAAATTGAATTCTGGATACACTTTTAAGGTAGAGGAAACTGGTAAAAATGTTGGTGCATCAGCTATGAAGAAAAAGAGGAAATGCAAGGTCAAGGATGACTTGTAGGTTCTTGGCTTGAGTGATGGGCAAGTGGGATTCATTCCTCCCTCTGCAGCCCCCATATACATTACAAACACTAATATAACAGTATAAGAACAATTTTGCATGTATACGTCTTTTGTCTACATGCACAGTCTAACTTTTAGGGGTTAACATGATGAAATTCTACAAAAGTTACAGGTTCTTGTCCATGATGGGGAAGCATACATACACAGATCGATACAAACATTTGTATTTAACTTCAAAGGCTTCCTTCTCTTCGGAAGATCATCCTGATGGTTCATAAATCCAAGGCTTTGGGATCCAGGCACTAGACTTATTTCTTCTGTTCATAAATTATGATTGCATAGCTGGGACTCTGAAGACATTGAGGGTGCAATGGTAAACAAAACTAGACAGGATTTCTTCTCCTGGGAATCACAGTGGAAAATACAATGCAATAAATAAAGAGATAAATATTGTAACTTGTGAAAGAGCTATGAGGGAAAATAAAGGAGAGCTGCATAACCCCATAACTGCATAGCACTCAGGGCCTACTCATGAAGCAGAGGCAAATCTTAGAAACAGAAGACATTTAATTCGAGGAGTTGAATGCACACACAATGGACAGCGCAAATGGTGTTGAGACCAGCCGACGAAAGCAACATAGGAAGTCCTCTCTCCCCCCTAGGACTGGAGGTGCAGTAGAAGGAGGTGGTACTACTGAAATACAAAAGCTGGGACTGAGCACTAGGAGTGGTGCTTCATGGTGAAGAGAGTAGATGGGACTAGAACTGAGATCCTGCCTACTTGTGATGTCAAATGCAGAGCAAGAGAGAGACTAACATGCTGCCTACTTTCTTTCTTCCACCGCATTCCACCATGCAGTGTTCTACCGTGCTTCCCATTAGCCAAACCTGACCTGGGCCTGTGATTCAGAGAATATCAAGAGAGACACATAAATTAATCAGATAGCACACCGTGAGTGATCGACAGGAGAATTTACTTAAAATTAGAGCCACTCTTAGAAACTGCAATTTAAGTTGAAACTATTCACATCAGAAGGCGATTGGTAATGAGGAGAAAGGGAGAGATTATTCCAGGTAAAGGAAATTGAAACTGAGAAATTTCTAAGGTATTACAGAGTTTATAAAATGAGACTGCATAGGATGATCGTAATACCTTGAAAGACTCCTTTCAGATCCATCCAATTTAAAACAAGGACTGCTCTGATTGGACTTTATGAAATAAACTGAATAAAGCCAGATCTCTTAGTAAATACCATGGATGTTGGGGCGGAAGCATAAGAAGACCTCTCTCTGTCTGTGTGTCATTTCAACAGAAGAAGAAGCTTCTGCTGTCATCAAGAAAATAGTGTTCTCTATTTCTACCATTTCAATATAGTACATAAAGAAATGAGAGAATAATAGTTCATGGCTTAATTTCAGAGGCATAATTTAGGAGCTTTCCAAAAATAATATATTCGAGAAGCTAAAGGTAGATTAGAAAATTTAAATTATCTGTTCATCACTTAGATCAGATCCACATAGGACCTTTTTCCTGAGAAATTAGGTGGTGTGTGTGTTTACGGCGGGGGGGGGGGGTGTGGATTTTCACTGCAGATTATGCATATTCATGAAGTCCAGAGAATTTATAAAACATCTCATTATATTCCCCATTAACTCTCCAATCTATCCATAGTTATAATTCAGTTCAATTTGGCTTGGAGTCCCCAGATAGTCAATGCAAAACAAAACATAGAATCAGTTACAAAACACTCATTATTTTGAAGAAAAAGGCATGCCATTTTGGTTGTACAACAATGAAATATTTCCTTTCCTGCAATGGGAGGCGATGAGGACAGGAGGAGCCCTAGTGACACAGGGGTTACCGTAACCGAAAGGTCAAATCGGAAGCCATCAGCCCCTTCGAGGGCAAAAGATATGTCCATCTTCTCCTGTAAAGAGTCAGAGTCTACTGGACATCAATGAGTCCATTGAGCTCTGAATCGTAAAGGACATCAATGAGTCCATTGAGCTCTGAATCGTAAAGGAATAATGGCATTCCTACAGTAGAGCACCGTCCTTCGCTGACCGTCATAATGTTAAAACACAATTTAGAGAAGAGCGGGCAAACAAACTTAGGCGGCGTGCCTGCCACCAGAAATAACAGTGAATGAACTAGAAGGTGCTGTCTAACACAGGGTCCATGGGACTCTAGACATTGCTCCAAACAGACTGCTCTAAGCATAAAATATATACTGGATTAAGACGCCTTTGTCTGAAAAATGGAAATATTACATCACTGGTATGTGCTGATGACACAATAATATTCTGACATGATAATATTTGCATTTGTTGAGCTAAATAAATGTGTTAATATTACAATTTTTAAACTTTTACTTTACCTTACCCCTTTTTTGTGGGTACTAGAATATTTTAAATCATATATTTGCTAATATTTATGGGTTATGTGAGATTACCACTGAATAACACTGCTCTAAAGAGGCGATTTCACGTATGCATATCACTTTCACTCTGCCCATCATTTTCCTCTTCTATAAGCTGCCAAATCCAAATGCCCATCTCTCACGAGATATATGTGCTACATGAGATGGCTGGTATAAAATGCCAAACACCGTATCTGCTCACTGAAGGCTCGACTGTCTTCTTATTGTGCTTCACAGCCCAAAAGCCCACGTTTGGACCTGAACATGGCGCACTGGTGGTCTTCTGTCTCCTTATAGGACAATTTGACTAACAGGTCTGCATGTGACCCTGCCCTCCCAAAGGTCGGTGGCTCTTTTCTTTGCTGTAAGAAGAGCGGCACCCTGTTATTTCAGTGTCTCGAGGCAGATCACTCTGCCCTGTGGAGTAGTCCGCATGATGACAGGGAGGCCCTGTTTATAGAAGACAGGGGTTGAACAGTGTTCAAGGACTTTGTTTAAAATTCTTCTTGTAACCACACAGCTCTCTGTTTGGGTTTGCTGCACTCATTAAACAAATGTCTGGAGAGTCTTCATGGATCACCCCAGATATGTGTGACCAGCATTTTTACGACAATGAACCCTATTCTTGAGCCAAACTCAGTGGGTTCCCAAGTAGGAGCTCACAGAGCATCTGAAGGTGTCAAAGAGGGGTTGGTAGGTGATGATTTGAAGCGCTTCCCAAGCAAGTCAAGAGAAAGGAACTTGCGTAAAGCTAAGTGCATGATGCTACTCATTGGCACCTTGAGTACATTTCTCATGGACAGTGTTTAGGTCCGTGAGGAAGCACAGGGAAGGGAGCACTCAAGACACTGTGATGTGATCAGACGGAATTGAAGGTAACGGAAGCACCTTGTTAACCTCAAGTTTGCCTGAGATACAGCTTTACGGCCTGAGGGAAGTTTCAATGATCTTCGATTAGCACCGAAATCATGATATGGTGTTCTGTTTAAATAAAGTGATTTGAAGTATTGAACGTGCATGAGTATCTGTAGAAACTAATTTGACTTTTGGCAAATCTAATTCGCTTTCAACTCGATGTTTTGTAAGAAGAACAAAAGCACTGGTTAGAGATAGAGGGGGGCATATATTTGGGGTCACTGTTGTGTGTTAAGTTAATTCAGACTCAGGGGGATCCTGGAGAACAGCAGAGACTCTCCCAGTGTGGTCCTAGGCTCACACCTTTATAGGAACAGATTGCCATGTGTTCTCTCTTAGTGGGTGGTTGGGAGGTTCGAATAATTGATCTTTGGGTTAGCAGTCAAGTGCTTACTGATTGTGCCTTTCGGATTCTTTATATTGGGGGAGAAAGAACTTTCTTTTTAATATCAAGAAATAGTGCCTTTTAGGAGAGAAGAGGAGAACGAAAACAAACACAAAATATATTTCAGGGTGAGCTCTTATAATTGGCTTCCGGGGTCTGAGCGATAGAAAGGACAAGCTCACTGGGGAGAAGATCCCAAGACAACAGGTAGGATGCTGGCAGGATTTGGAAGGGCACAGGCACAAATAAACACTCAGTGACCAAATTAGTTTGAGGAAGAGCTTGTGCTTGCCCATGAAAACTAATTCAACGATGGCTGAATCTAAAAATGGAGTGAAAATCTGTCTCTCTCCTCCCTGGTAAAATGCATAACTCAAGTTCCAGCCAGAGGGTAGATATAAGTTCTCCTGCGAGGCAGGGATATGATACAACTACCATTTAGACCAATTACTATATTATTTTTCTTGTCTAGTTTTATTTTATTTCTAATAATCAGTGAAAAGTTATCACCTGCCCCTACAATGGTATATATTTTTAATTTTTAAAATTTTTCTAGGTAGTTTTTTTTCTTTAGTGTTTCCTCCTCCCCCTCCCCCTCCATCACTAAAACTCTCTGGTCTAACTTATTCCATTAGGGAATCCATTACACAGAGGAGACGCCTCTGAAACATAAAATCTGACCCCTCAAGACACAAATTTGAAGCAAATCCCCTACCTCAAGCAATTGAGATAGTTTTTCATGCCAGAGAGGTTCAATCAGGCCAACGAGAACAGAAGACATCTAGTGTTGTCTAAGGTCTCTCTGCTCAAGGTGCCGTTATAGGCTTACATCAGGATCCAGCTCCCTGAAAAATAGCAACTCGCTGAAGTCAACAGAGGAGGAGTTTGCCTGTTTGTTCCTGTATTTGTAACTTTTTCTTCCTCCTTTCCATGCTTACCTATCTAAATGCTACCTACTGTACATACTTGAGCATAAGCTGAGTTTTTCAACATATTTTTATGCAGTTTTGTGGTAAAATTGGGTGACTCAGCTGATATTCAGGTCAGCATATACTCGAGTATATACGGTACTTTTTAAGGTCCTGTTTAAATGCCTTGCCTCCAGCAAGCCCTCTCTGAAATTTATTTAGTCTTATTTTATATAGTCATAATTACATATAGGCAAAAGCAGAGGATAGTAAAAGTCTACCACACAGTTCAGTGTGATATAGCTCTCTCGTTAGAAAGTAGGTTCATGACTACTGGCTAAGTTTCTTCCCATCTTTGGGGAAAGACTTCTACCAGATACGGCAGGCCACCAAGAGAAGCTACTCCGTAAGTGTTTTTTTATTGTTGTTGAAGTTAATGGAGGGGCTATCTACCTTTCCCAAACAGATACTCCATGAGAAAAACCACCGTCTACATAAGCCTCTGTAGCCATGTGTGACGTGCGGGGTCACGGGGAGGCTTGCTGTATTGTATTCCTTAAACTTGACCATAGGGTCCAACAAGGCCGGCATCCACTAGTCTCCCCCAGGTACAACCCTCTGACCTTCTCCAGGGGGAACACCTCTGCCCTATTCTTATTCAGGATGGTTCACATGTAGCTAAGTTTATATTCAAGCCACAGGAAACTACACAGCCAGAGCTAGCCTGGACAGAGTATTTGGTTCACAGATGGACACATGACCCAAGTGGGATCAAGGAGTGAGATCCTTGAGCGTTGGCTAAGTGTTTCTTCCATGGGTCCTGAACTCTGAGAAATGAGTCTAGGGCTGCCCACCATCATTCTGACTACTCCATCCAGAGCTTCCCAACAGGAGAAGAAAGAGAGTAGCAGACGGAATTGCCAGATAAAATATGGAAAGCCTCATGGATCCAACTTAGACCCTTCAAATAGTAAATTGAACTAAATGCCCTGTATTTTTATTTACTAAATTGGTAACCCAACAGCAAGGAGCTTAAGCATTGGTGACATCTCTTGAAGCTCTTCATTCATCTGCACTTTGGGCTTTCTCAATGTGAGCCAGCTTTCTATCAACTTGCAACATAAAAGTTTCTTATGAGCGTCCGGCATGAGGATGGCCAAAAAGACTCTCAGACCTAAGGCAGGTGAAAAATAAGCTCCTGACAAGGCCACAGAGACTCGGATGAACATATTTATGAGACCACATGCTGCGTGGACTGGAATTCAGAAGCGCATTGCCGAAACCAGGAGAGCAGTTCTGTGTATTCCCTCTCACTTGCCCACAAGACCAATTAGCCTTTAAAAGACTGCACCCCTACCTCAGTGCTGGCCTCCTTCCTGTGACTAAGAGCAGCCCCAAATCTCCAGCACTAACCCTGGGATGGAAAGAAGCCAAGGCGTTCTTGTGGTTTGAGATGGTAGAAGAAAGAAGGGAGGGGGCAGGGAGAAAGGATTCAGTTCACAACAACCTGTCCTTTGCCACCCCCACCGGGAGGAAGGACAAACCGCGGGCAGTCTGGGTGGGAGAACAAACAGAGAAGTGTCTTTCTGGCACCTGGAAGCAAGCAATCTGATCTGCAGGCCCCAGAGACTGAGCTGGAGGGCAAAGCTTTGTGGGGGTGGAGGAGGGCGCTGGGCTGTACAGATTCCAAAGCCTCCCCTGCCCGCCCTGCCCTGGCTCCAGGCGCCAGCCTGTCAGGTCACTGCAAATAAACAGCAGGAGGAGACCTGCCAGGAACAAGGACAAGGGTATTTGAGCTGTGGAGGCTTCGTCCACCAATCAGGTTGGCAGGGCCATGGAAGCTCTCGATCTCTTCCTTAATAGTATTTCTCATGTGTTAGCCAGAGCCTTAATGAAACCGCTTCTGTACGCAGGCCCGGGTTCTGGCCCGGGTGGTCATTGAAATTCACTGGACAACAATTTCTCTGGTTTCCTTGCAAAATCTTTTGGAAAAAATAAATCAAATTGCGCCTCATGCTTGTTTGGGGGAAGAGGAAACTGAAATATGGCTTTTCTTAGAACACACCACAAATTAATGCAGAGGGGGAAAGGCTTAGAAGCCTGCCTGCTCTCCCATTACTGATGGCTGCCCCACGCTTATCCCAACGAAGCACCTTCCCAGACGCCAACATGGTGACTTGTATGTGAACACAGGAAATCACTCCTTATGCCAACACACTACACATAACTACGGCGGGATCCAGCCTTTACGGCCCTCTCTAAAGCGAGAAGTTGTAATGAGGAGATCGTACCAGAGATGCCAATGACGAAGGTTTATGTTAGGATTCACGCAAGTTTAGGGACATCTTCTGGAAATGCCCGCACTCATTAATTCTTTCAGCATGGCTCATGGCCTGTCTGAGGGGTCCTGGTGGTGCAATGGGCTAGGCATTGGGCTGCTGACTACAAGGTCGCTGTTTCAAGCCCCGCAGCCACTCCTCAGGAGGAAAATGAGACTCAGAAACCCTGTATGGGGCCACGATGAGTTGGCATCGATTTGATGGTAGTGGGTTTGGAGTTTGAGTGGCTTGTCTATGTGTGTGTAGTCCTTAGACTTCTCCCTCAAGTGACGAGTGACATTTTAATTGCTCCCTCGTTAATTAATAAGCAATCTAAAACCTCTGACATAGATCCATTTTCTTAGACATATTTATGTCTAAGAGCTGAGCTTTTCCCTTTTACAAGGCTTGGTGACGGTCAAGTGAAGCCCAGCACACAGGGCACCCCCAGCACCCCCTGAGCCTCGCCATCAGGGCAGAGTTTCCTCGCAGCTCTGGAAGAACAACTATGTGCTTCAGCACCATCACACTCGCACCCCTCCTACCATTCCCCTCCCAGTCAACCCAACACACACCCCTCCCACCATTCCCCTCTCGGCCAACACAACACACACCCCTCCTACCATTCCCCTCTCAGCCAACCCAGTACACACAGCCTGCTCGCCTTCTTGGAAAATTCATTTTCTGCAAAAGCTGATACTCATTCATATTAAAGTTTGACTGGGAGATAAGTCCTGCTTCATTTTCTTTCCTTCAGAGCTTTCTTAGATGTATGAAGGGTAACTTAGTAAGACAAGAATTTCTTAAGATAGAGATTTCTAGGAGAGACTCTCACAATCATTAAGTACCAAAGAATCAAGGCTTTTCAGAGCCTTGACCGCCGGCATTTTCACTCCTTTTCCTTAGGAATGAAATGTCTTTGAGGGTGAGGCCTTGCCGCTATTGTGTCCATTCTGATTCTTCTTTTTTTCTCATTTTATTGGGGGCTCATACAGCTCTTATCATAATCCATATATCCATCCATTGTGTCAAGCACATTTGTACATTCATTGACCTCGTCATTCCCAAAACATTTGCTCTCCACTTAAGCCCTTGGTATCAGCTCCTCATTTTCCCCCCTTCCTCTGCGCTCCCCCCTCCCTCATGAACCCTTGATAATTTATAAATAATTATTATTTTTGTCATGTCTTACACTGTCCGATGTCTCCCTCCCTTCACCCACTTTTAACTGGAGGAACCACGTGGAGACCACTGCCAGGGTTGAGATGCCTCTATTGCCACTGGATCCACAAGACTTTGCACCCACTGGCCTGGGATCTTTCTGCATTCAGCATCATTGCATGTGTTTCATGAGTCTGAAGAGTACTTTATAGATTGATATGAGACTTATGGGATAATATTGGACTTATGGACTTGATCTGGACTGGCCTGGGGTGTTTTCTCAATATTAAGCTGCACTTGTATAACCAAAGCTCTTTCCTATACACTTTTGAGAATCTATGAATTGGTTCCTCTAGTCTACCCGGACTCCCACATTAGTAAATTCAGGCTCTTAAGGGGAACAGATGTAGCCAACAAGAACTCAGGCAACAGCAATTACCAAGTCTATCCAAGCCATACTTTTCCATCGATTCCCTAGATCTTTCTGTTGTTCCCCTCCTCCCCCTAGACTCGGTGCAAGGCATTTAACCGAGGAGGAAGAGTCAGGGATTCCTTTAGTGCCAGAGATGATCGGCTTTGCAGAACATCTTGGCCAATCTTTAGCAAGGACCTCGAAAAACTTCAGCCCTTCAACTCTCTACTTCACACCCCACTGCTGAATATGCACAGACTTTAATTTCCCACTTCTGGAACACATGTGATAGCACGGTCATCTTTAAACTACAACCCCCTCCTCCACACACACACCCAAGATAACTTGGCCATCAGACAGCAGAACAATAGCAGGCTGTGTTGGTGTCAGAAGTAGAACTTGAACACAAAGATGGAGAGAGCGGGACCACAACACTTACTCCTCTGGGAATCTCGATCTCTACTTCCTATTCTAATGATGTCATTCCAACGGCCCCAAACAAAATCATATATTTGCTTGAAAAGTTGACAAGGTGCCCATTTCCATTCACGATAACCCCGTGCGTGTCAGAGCAGAACTGCACTCCGTAGGCTTCCCAAGGCCCTGACTTCTAGAAGCCAATCACCAGACATTACTTCTGAAAGCAGCTGCCATCTTTCCCGGAGGAGCCAAGCATGCAAAGACTGGCACCACCCAGGGATATAAAAGTAGATTGGGATCAGAAAAGGATTTGGTCAAGGGCTTTACATTTATTAACATATCTAAGCCTGGAAGCTGAACCTCAATGAGGTTGAGAAATTTGCCCACAAGCACAGAGGTTTGTGTGCTGCCAGTGTCTCAGCTATATCAACCCCCCCCCCCCCTGAGAGATTTACTCAGGGAGGTCGCAGGGGGAGGATCCAATGGCCTTCATTTTCAGTTCAGCTTCTCTAGCTTGATGTGTCATGATAGGATTACAAACAGTGTCTACACTCCAGAAAAACCAGTTGCCAGTAAGGAAGGAGTAATTAAATGGCAAGGTGGGTGGTGTTGTATGAGTAAGAATAGACAAGACACTTGCCCTGAAGGTGTTTATCCTCTAATAACCTAGATGTTATTTCATAGAACATGTCACCTGCATTAAGCCCCACCAGCCCGACTCTGTTTTCCATCCAGCCTGAAAACAGTGGGTGTTAATTATTATTTTTGTGACTTCCTGTATGGCAGCACTTTAACAGATGATTCCCTATGTATCAGCTCATTTAATGCAACAGTACAAAGGTGAAATATTGCCTCACTTAAGTGATGTGAAAACGGAGGCCCACAGAGATCAAACTTGAAAAGTCTATAACCCTTCCTAGAGCTACTAACCAAGATGTGTAAGGCAATGCTTATTCAATCTGTGTGCTAAACAAATAATCAAATAGACTGGCTTATATGAAGAAGAATGTGGCATCAGGATGGAGAAAGGTTTATTAACAATCTGTGATATGCAAATGACACAACCAAGATTGGAGAAAGCCAGAAGAATTTGAAGCACTTGTCGATGAAGATCAAGTTCTGCACCCTTCAGTTTGGATTACAATGTAAAGAAACCCAAATCCTCCCAACTGGAGCAAGAGACGGCATCATGATAGATGGAGAAAAGATTAAAGTTATCACATATTTCGTTTTGTTTGGATCCAAAATCAATGCTCATGGAAGCAACAGTCAATAAATCAGATAATGTATTACCTTGGGCAAATCGCTTTAAAGTTTTGAAGTCACTTTAAGGATGAAGGTGTGCCTGGCCCAAGCCATGGTCTTTTCAATGATCTCATATGGATGTGAAAATTGGACAATGAATAAGGAAGACCAGAGAAGAACTGATGCATTTTGAATTATGGTGTTGATGAAGAGTATTGAAAACATCATGGACTACCAGTAGAACAAACAAGTCTACCTTGAAAAAAGTACAACCAGCATGCTCTTTAGAAGTGAACGAAGTGTGACCTTATTTCACATACTGTGGATGTGTTGTCAGAGGAGACTAGTCCTGGAAAAGGACATTGTGTTTGGTAGAGGGTCATCAAAATAAGAGAGGAAGATGGTCAAGGAGATGGATTGGCACGGTGACTGCAACAATGGGCTCAAACAGGACTACCCTTGTGAGGACGGCACCGGACTGGGTGGTGTTCCATTCTGTTGTAAATAGGGTTGCTATGAGCTGGAACCAATTCAACAGCATCAAACAACTAACAACATGCTCATAACTGAAACAAAGCAGAAAACACCAGGAGTTGGAAAGGATGTGGAGAGACCGGGGGCCTCATTTATTGCTGGAGTAGTTGTAAATTAGTGCAGCCATTGTGGAAGACCGTTTGGCTGTTCTTCAAGAAGTCAAACATAGAATAACTTTATGATCCAACAATTCCACTCCTAGGTATATTCTTAAAACAAATGAAAGCAGCAACACAATCTGAGCCTTGTACACCAAAGCTATTCACAAATCCTATCACTATTCACCATAGCCAAAAGGTGGAAACAGCCCAGATCAACAGATGAATGGATTTTTTTAAAACATGGTACGTACTCAGCCATAAAGAAAAATGAAGTTCTGATACATGCCACAACATGAAATGACCTTGGCAACACCACGCTAAGTACAATAAGTCATCCAGAAAGGACACACATGGCATGATCACCAGAAAAGGACACACACGGCATGATTATACTTATATAAAATAACTGGGACAGGCAAACATGTGGAGGACAAGGCTTATTAGTGGTTACCAGAAATGGGTAAGAAGGAAGGGGAAAGGAGAGGACTTTATGGAAGGGATACGGCGTTGCTGTTAAGCATGATGAGAAACTTCAGAAATGGAGACTGATGATGATTAGACAACATGATATGCATAAATATTGTCACTGAGTTGTACATGTGAGAAATGTTGAAAATACAAACCACTGTTACATATACATGGCTTTAACTCAATGAAAAGGAATAAACAGTCCAAAAGCAAGGAAGAATGTGGCCTCTTATAACCAGCGTAGGGAATGACAACATGCCTGCCTTGGACTGCGGCCAACCTATTTGACCTGAGTACCATGTGGTTATTGAAGAAAGGTTCTACATAACTGTGGTTCCCTGAGCAGGTTGTACAACATTTTATCCTCTATAGAAAGACTGATGTCACTTCCCCGGGTGATGTCTTAGGGTATGTGATAGGGCTGTATCACATGTCTTTCGGGGATCTATTATTTCACTACGTAAGTCTCGGGCTAAAAGAAGTTTCAGGGTCATTTAATAAAATAATAGCATAGATGGAATCAGAGCATCCTTTTAACACTGCATAGTTCTAAGCACTTTTACGTGCACTTGTTCATTTGAGCCTCCCCACTCTTTAAGTGGTTCCTGCCACAGAGAGTTTTTATAAGGACTCATTTTTCAAAAGGGGAAAAGTGCCTGTGCACAATATCTTGTACATCATACAGTTCCAATCTTGTTACCTAGTATAGCAATTGGTGTTTTTTTAGATTCGGTAGGCAATATTTCCCTATCACACTCTGAAGGATTTCAGAGGATGGAGAATCCTGAGTTTTATTGACCACTCATTCTCTTTAATTTGTCCATCTCACATCGACTTATATTTTTATTGGCTTGTTTCCAGATCATAGGAATGACCCGTACTGTTAGGAACCAGTCTAGAGGCCATTGCGTTGCAGTGAGAATCCTCTCTCTCTCGCTCTCGCTCTCTCTTCTTGGCAAAGATTCAGAATCTAGGTGGCTAATGTATCTGAGGAGGTGTTTCTGGAGGGTGATGTGCTGCTCACCATATTTTCCAAAGTGATCCTCGAATCATTTTGGAGAACTAAGTCGGGTCGGATAGTAGTGAGTGGGGTCTGCTCTAATGGACTGTTGACTGGGAGCCAGGAGACAAGTGTCCCAATCTTGTCTTATCTGCTGAACACTGCAATCAGGCTGGTAGAGGAGGACATAGGTTTGATGTATCATGCCCAATATTTGGCATGAATACATTTGGAATATTTGGCCAAAGGGTGAATAAAAAATGATGGATTAACCTTGGAAGTTGAATCAAAAAACACAAGTTACAAATGTATTTTGGAAGCACTGACTGACGATGTCTGGACTTTGGGGCATCGATGTGACACTCTCTTTATCCTGAACATGACTAAGCACAGTGGCCTGGCCTTTGAGGGACTCAAAATACACCACAGTAGACATCATCTCAGGGCCTTCCTTCACATGACCTTGATGGGGTTCCAGGATGACCTCAAGTGTAAAATGGCCCATTTGAAACAAAAACATAGATGACTGCAGTCTTTAGAAAGCATTGGGATGCAGCTCGGTATAATTGTTTAGAAAGGTAACGATTAAGTTGAGCCTTGATTTATACTGAGTCTGTTTGCCTGTTGGTGGGGATGCTTCCCTGGGCAACCATAGTATGGTTTTACATATATCAATCTTGTGTCCAAGACAACCGTGAGACATGAGCTCAAAATTACTTATATGAAACTACATATACATACAGCTTAACACCCCACCTTTCTATTGAGCAGAAGCATGGAGAAAAGTAACTCAGTTCCAGTGTTCTCTCTGAATAGATAGAGAGAGAGAGAGATAGCTTCCCTCTTCCCTCTTCCGTTGTCCCTCACACACAAACCCTATAATGCAGACACATGCCATTCACTGAAACCACGAGAATATTAATATAAGAAATGCAAATACTGATCCAAAGATCTTGAAGGAAGTAAAACCAAACAATGTAGATGAGAATAAGGAGTATGTAGTTATTGTTAATGTTCATGATTCTTTATTAATTATCAGTCCTGCAAGTGATAAGTACCAGGACGTCTGCTGGGGTGGGGCAGTATTTGAGAATTTGCAAGACCCTTTGCTCTGGCTTGTTGCTCTGGCTTGATGTACAAGCAGCAAACATCAGAGCCGTGCTTGATGAGGACAGTCAAGGTCTTCGGGATCACGCTGAGCAGTATTAATGGAAATGGTGTTATGATCCTTTCTCCTGCTTCATGCCCCCCTTTTCTTAAGCAGGCACACGAGTGAAACTTGACAGTGCTTGCCATGAAACATTCCACCGAGGTCTTATGTTGTTTGCTGAGAATCTGCCAAATGTTCATCTGCCTACAGATGTTTGGACCTGATTTCCTAAACAACTGCAAGTTCTTCCAACCAAAAGAGCGATGCAAGGAGATATCTCAACTCCATGTTTTCATATGTTAGTTGCAAAAAGAAAGACTCGTGAAGATGGCTTGCATTAAAGCCTCTCAGCTGATTAATAAATCCTGGTCAATATCCTGACTCCAAATCCAAGATTCTGTCCTGTCCACAGTAGGTTCCTCTTTACAAAAAGTAAGTTTTTAGAGTAGGAAATAGGATGAAGCCCCCTTCAGAGTTGAGACAGGCCTTACTCCATATGAATTCCCTTCATAGAATACTGGTCCTTGCCGTCTTATAACAGCTAGAGTCTAACTTGTCTACAATCTTCATGGCCACATGGCTTTTCAGTCTCTACTTGAAAACTCTCAAGAATGAGAAGCTTACCACTTCGTTGCAGATAGCTCTAATAATTAGGAACTCTTTGAAATAGAACCCAAATTAGCCCAAGCCCAGGAAGGCAGGGGCCTTTCCCTCTTAAGGCACACAGCTTGCGCTAATTGATACCCAGAGCCTCTGGTCTGCCAGTGACGATTACACTGGCTCAGTGACGATTACACCTCTCTGCTGCTGGATAATGGAGCCGGAGCAGTCTACCCTTTTGGGTGCTCTGATACCCCGCTCAGAGGACATTAACATTGCTCAGTCTTTAGGGTAATGAAATTTGAAGAAAGTGGCTCAGGGTAGTCACTCTAGTTTCAAAGGACCCACAAAACATCTGAGTGGAAGGGCTAGGTGCTGCCACATGGAGGATATTAACATTGCAGTGAGGAGTGAGTGAGGTGCATGGAGTCACAGTCCTGACCTGCTCAGACCTGCTCCATGCTGCATGCAAAGCTGCTTTCTCCCTGACCCCTCCTTGTCCACGAGGGAGTGTCACAGCAAGAGAGGAAACAGGATGCAGAGAACGGACCAGATGACATAGCTCTACCCAGAGGATTATTTGTAGATGCCATTACTCCTCTAGCAAATAGCCATGAGCAACCATACATGTAAAGGTCTCTAAATGGTTGAATACTATCTTGTTAGAGATCAAGAAACTTGGCTCTATTGCTGCAGTCTGGGTGGTGTCATGGCTATGTGTTGTGCTCTGATCCCCATGGTCAAAGGTTTGAACGATCAGCACTCTGGGAAAGACTGGGCTTTCTACTCCTGTAACAGGTACAGACTTGGAAAGCCACAGGAGCATCACTATGAGTTGGCATAAACTCTAAGTCAATAAGGTTTCGGTTGGGAAGATCAAGAAACTTGGCTCTATTGTCCAAGGCTTCTGAGTTTTAGATAAGACACTGAATTTCCAAGGACATAAGTTTCTCATAAATCAATGGTCCAGAGTTAGAAAGATATTTGGACTCAGAAAGCTTGCTATTCTCTGGGTATATAAAGTCACCCACTTCTACCCACTCCGTCTCCTTCCAAGTCAGGGGAGTTTCCTGGTAGATGGATTAGAGATCCTGGATTGGATTAGAACACAATCCTTAATTAGTCACAGCAGGTTTGGACTATTCCTTTTAACAATAAATCATTTCTGTTATATCTTGAGTGATTACTATAATCCCCATCACAGTCATTTCATTTCATAGGAACTCCAAGTTTCCAGTAATACTATTCTATAGGTGATTTTGCCTACATTCATTGTGGAGCCAGAATTAAAACCGAGGTCATCTGAGTTCAGAGGGCAATCTCTTATTCTTTAAATATTTATATTTATATTCCTTAAGCAATTGTCATGAACTACTCACTAGTAAAGAGTGCTGGTCATGTAATAGTTAAAGCCTTGGCTGCTACCTGAAAATTGATGGTTCAAACCTACCAAACACCCCACAGGAGAAAGATGTAGCAATCAGCTTCTGTAAACATGTACAAACTTGGAAACCAAATAGAGAAGTTGTATTCTATCACACAGGTTTGCTATGAGTTGGAATTTACTCCATGACAAAGAGTTTTTGTTTTTTTGTATTCACAAGTCTAAGCAATGTGTGTATATGTACTTACTCATTTAATTCTCACAGAAATATATGAGCTACTTTGATAGATATCTTCTATTTGCTCCTCACCACAACCCGCACTTTATCTTTCTATGATATGTGTACCAGGGCACTGATCTGCAACTCTCTTGTCTCTGGCTCCCACTTGGGTTCAACCCGTGGGTGAGCCCAGAACAAACAGGAGGGAGGGTGAAGAATGACATTGGTTTTTTGCTTTCTTCATTTTTTCCTCCTGTGTTACTCTGGGTTGACAAGAGAAACAAATTCACTGACACTTATGTGTGTGAGAGGGAACTTATAGCAAAGAGCAATTGTATGTTACGAAAACATCCCAGCCCAGTTATGATGAAGTCAGTAAGTCCGATATTACCCCATATGTCGATACTAGTCCATAAATTCCATTTTAGATTCATACAGTCATGCAATGATGCCAAATGCAGGAAAATCACAGGCCAGTGGGTGAAGCAGCTCTGGTGTGGGTCTCCACGTGGCTTCTCCAGCTCCAGGGCTCTCGCTCTATCAGTGTAGCTCCATGTGACTTGTCAGCAGGAATGTCTCACAGGAAGTGAGCTTGTATCTGACCTCAAGTGAACAATTTATCTCCGTTTTCACCCCACAAATGAGGTGCAACCTGATTGACAGGCTAGACTCCACCCTTTCACAGGTTGACAGGAAATTATGTAACTGCCACACCTCCCTTCTGGGTTATCTTGTGTTCTCTATGGACTGCTCCTGACAAGTGGTCCTCTCCACCCAACTCTCTTTATGCATTTCAGAAATGGTACCCGTCTATCACTAGCTCTCACTTCATTTACTAGTCCAGGGCATTAAACCATTCCTTATAGTTTCTTATAACCTCTACACACCTTTGCAAATTGTTTTTTCCTTAAATTCTCTATAAAACGTTCACTTTGTAGGTGCATCTTGTTTCTTAAAAGGCACGGATAAGAAGACTTGGTGGCATAGTGGTTTACACAGAGGACTGCTGACTACAAGGTCAGCAGTTTGAAATCACCAGCCCCTCCACAGGACAAAGATGAGACATTCTACTCCTGTAACGAGTTATAATCTTAGAGACCCACGGGGCCCGTTCTACTCTACTCAGGTAGAGTCACTATGAGTTGGACTCATTCAGTGGCAGTGAATTCTTGTGGTTATTATGTATGTGCCTGTCCCAGACCATGGTCCTGAGAGACAGAACCTGAATTCCATCTAAGGACCAGCTATTCCGAAACTGTCTTCACCCTTGTGCTTTCTCTGTCTCTGCAGAAAACCCATCTAGGGACACATCTATGACTATGTTCACATAGCACTTCCTGTTCTGAGGTTATGCTAACATAAAAAGTTAAGTTCTATGAACACTCCTCTTGTTGATCTCTTTAATACTGTATGTGTATTGTGGTCAACATATGGTATCATACCCACAAGGTCTGGGTCAACAGGTATATATGTTTTTGTAAAGACAATGGTGTGGGGGTGTATGACCCCCTTTTACTTCACACGAGAGAAGAAGCAAGAGCATCATCAGTTCAAGGCCGACTCCTATGAAGTCAACCTTTTTTTTTTTTTTTTACCAAGTCAGACACTAGCAGGATCCCCACAGCACTCTACTTCTATGCTGGTTGGGTCATTCTTTGCAATGGCCACAGAGAATGCACAGACAATATCCATGACAGGGTTTCTAAGGGAAGGAGTAAGTTACAGTACAGAATTAGGATCCAGAGGCTATAACTTAGGATCAAAGTTAGGAGGCATAAAAGCAAAGCCCCTTCTTCAGTGTAGGATAGGACTCCTCACAGCCTCTTCAGAACAAGCTCATCTTTTGGTTCTTGGCCATTAGCCTCCAGCCCCACTTGGAGTTGACCTCTACCCTGTTCAAGAGAAGTGTTAAAAGCTCTTTAGTTCTGTATATGAGTGCCCACTCCACCAGGAAGACTCCCACTAAAATCTCTCAGCTCTCATGCCATGGGTTGGCTTGCTTACTGTAGCTTCTTTGCTCTATGGTCCAAGAATCCTATTGTACTACCTCACTGGTCTCCTGGTTTTGGCTTTGCATCTTTTTCTGACTCGTGTCATCTCTGGTGTTCTCTCTCTCACCTAGGAGGGTCTCAGCATAGGCACCCTGGGTCCAAATCAACTGGTCCACTTCTGCCTCTTCTTTCTTGGTGGTAGTGAGGTCCCGCCTTGTCTCTCTCTTTTTCTGTTTTTTACATTTTAATAAATCATTTTATTGGGGGCTTTTACAGCTCTTTTATTTTAAATCATTTTATTGGCATGTCAGACAACTCTTAAAATAATTCATGCATCCATCCATTATGTCAAGCATATCTGTACATTTGTTGCCAACATCATTTTCAAAAACATTTTCTTTCTATTTGAGCCCTTGGTATCAGGCTCTCATTTTTACCCTCCCTTCCCACCCTCTCTTATTAATTTATAATTGATTATTATTATTTCATGTCTTACACTGACTGATGTCTACCTTCACCCACTTCTCTGTTGTCCATCCCCCTGGGAGGGGGTTATAGGTAGAATATTATGATCAGTTCCCCATTTCTCCCCCCACTTTCCCTTTACCCTCCTGGTATGGCTACCCTCAATCTTGGTTCTGAGGGTTTTATCTGTCCTGGATTCCCTGTTTCCAGCTCTTATCTGTACCCTTGTACATCCTCTGGTCTAGCCAGATTTGTAAGGTAGAATTGGGGTCATGATAGGGGTGGGGTGGGGGAGGAAGCATTGAAGAACTAGAGGAAAGTTATATGTTGCATTGGTGATATACTGTACCCTGACTGGCTCATCTCCTCCCTATGAACCTTCTGTAAGGGCATGTTCAATTTCCTACAGATGGGCTCTGGGTCTCCACTCTGCACTTCCCTTCATTGACAATGATATGATTTTTTGTTCTGGGTTTTTGCTGCCTGATACTTGATCTTATCGATACCTCATGAGCCCATAGACTGGTGTGCTTCATCCACGTGGACTTTGTTGATTCTCAGCTAGATGCCCGCTTATTGATCTCCAAGTCTTTAAGACCCAGATGCTCTATCTTTGATACTCAAGCACCATCAGCTTTCTTCACCAGATTTGCTTATGTACCGATTTGTTTTCAGCGCTTGTGTAGGGAGGGTCAGCATCATGGGATGCCAGTTTAATAGAACAAAGTGTTCTTGCATTGAGAGAGTACTTGAATAGAGACCCAATGTCCATCTGCTACCTTAATACTAAACCTATAAATATATGCACATAGATCTATTTCCCTATCATCATATATAAATATATTTACATATGTACACGCCTATATTTAGACCTCTATAAGTGCCTTTTGCATCCTAGTTCTTTCCTCTATTTCCTTTTACTTTCTTCTTGTCCCACTATCATGTTCAGCCTTCATTTGGGTTTCGGAAATTCCTCTCGGTTACATTGCCCTTAAGCAAGCCCTACCAGGCCTCCTACACCCTCCTCAACATTGATTTTTAGATCTCTTGTTGTTCCCTTGTTCCTGGGTTTGTTAACACCCACTTCCTTTCCCTTGCCTCCCCTTCTCCTATGTCCTCCAGGAACTGTCCGTCCCATTGTTTTCTCCTCCAGATTGTTTATCCTACCTATCTTATCTACATAGACATGCAGAGATAATAATGTGCACAAAAGCAAGACAGAGCAAAACAAAACAACAACAAAAACAATGACAAAGTTCAAGGTCTATTTGTTGACCTTAAGGAGTGTTTTCTGGTCAAGTCCGATGGGGTGCCACACTCTGGTCCCATAGTCTATTTTTGGTATTCCCTGGGGACTTCATTGCTCTGCTTCCTTGCTGTTCTATTGCATGCCCTTAGTGTTTCCCCTTGGTGTGGTGAGGTCAGATCAGGCACAATTTCCACACTGTCTCTAGTGTTGTCCTCCGTAATTCTATGGGTCATCGTGTCTCGTGGGAGGCCCAGTCCTGTGGTCCTCTCTGAGCATTGGCTACCCTGAGCAGAAATATTGCCCTCAGGGCTTGGTGGGCTAAGTTTTGCTACACACTCTCTCCCTCCTCCACCATTTGCTCCTGTGTGGTCTGATCAGACATGTTCCTCTCCCTGAGTTGTAGCTTCAGTGCTATCCTCTGAAGTGAATTCTTCTGTGGGTAGGGGTGGCTGTCCATGTAGTTGGGGTTGGGGCCGACCCCTCAGACCTCTCAATTGGTTCCCTGCTTCATGCTGGCATGTTGCATTCACATCCTGGAACACCGGGTTGAAGTCTGGTCTCTCTGTTAAACTTAAAGGGAGGGCAAAATGAACTAATCTCTTTGTTGGGGCTCCATACACCTTATTTAAATTGTTCCCCCCTCCCCTTCCTCCACTCCCCACACATAAAGTTCCATGTATCTTATTTGCATTGTTATAAGTCTGTCCAATCCCCTTGCTGGGCTATAAGCATCTTATTCACATAGCTTCACCCAATAATTTTCTGGGAGTCTCCTTGGAGAGAAAGGCCATGGATGGGCATTTGTTACCCTGCATGTTTCATGTTTTTGCCTTTTTTTTATTATTTGAGGAGTGTCTTAGTTACCTAGTGTTGCTGTAACTACGATGCTACAAGCGCTTGCTTCTACAAAGATCCATCTCTTCTGCACAGTTCAGGAGGCTCTCACACCCACTGTCATCAAGTTGGTTCTGGCTTACAGCAAGCCCATAGGACAAAGTGTCGGAGGCTGGAAGTCTGAATTCAGAGTGCTGCCTCTAAGGTAAGCCTTTCTGCATGCGCTCCGGAGGAAGAGCCTTGTCTCTCTACAGTGCAGGGGAGTCCACCTTTTCTTCAAGATCTACATCTTTCCTGGCATAAATCTTTCTCTGTGACTTGGAGGTTCTCAGCATGAGGATCCTGGATCCAAAGGATGTGCTCTGCTCCTGGTTCTACGTTCTTGATGAAACTGCAGTTCTTCATTCTCAGGTCACATCTCTTTCCTTTAATCCCTTACAAGATCAAGGCGATTTGAGCCACAGCCCAGAAAAACTCCCTTTGCCTTGCCTCAGGGTTGTGAGCTGAGTGAAAGGGGTGCATTTCACCACAATCCTCCTGCAACTGATTGGCTGATCACGTTAATTCACATCATAGGGGATGCTGGCATCATCGTATCACTGTTGGATCACTGAGGATCATGCCCAAGCTAAGCTGACACATATTTTGACGGGACACAGTCCAATCCATGACAAGGAGATATTATCAAGTTGCTTCACTAATTGATCATATTAAGTACACTTAGCTGAGCCCTGGTGGTGTAGTGGTTATGTGTCGGGCTGTGATCATGGATGGCAATTCGAAACCATCAGCAGGTCTGCAGGAGAAAGACTGAATTTTCTACTCCCATAAACAGTTACAGTCTTGGAAACCCCACTGGTGTTCACTGTGAGTCAGCCTTGACTCGATGGCAGTGGGAAAATAGATATCAATTATTATTTAATTCCATTAATTATTAACAATTGCATTACCTATTAATTAGCCATCAATTCCTATTAATTCCATCCTCGCTGTTGATGTAGATGTAGTTGTAGACAAAATAAATATAGATAGAAAAGAATCAAAGACATTCTGACATACGTAGTTAAAGGGAAGTGAACAAGAAGAGTCACTGCAGCCTCAAACTCGTTCGGTTGGCTGATGCAGAGTTAAGGAGCTTGTGGAGGCAAGTTGGGTGCCCATCACTGAGAAATTTATTAGGTAAAATATGGTAAATACAAACTTTGGGACTCTGTGAAAGACCCTGAAATATCAATGCAAATGTATGCATAATGATCATAGTGCTGAGTGAATAAAGTAAGAAATCGGATAAGAAATAAGCATAATGCTATTTTTGTAAATTAAAAATACTACCATATAACTCAACACTTCATATTTTCATGAAAACATGCAAAATGATTTACAATGGTCTTTTGAGGGATGAATGCCTATGGGAGGATGGTATATGGTGATAAAGTGAAATAAATGGTTGAATCAAGGGAACTTAATAGAGAAGGATATTCACAAATTGCCCTCTGGAAAGACAATTCCATGTATGTAACTAGAGACTGGCCATTTTTCATATCATTTCCAGTAGTGAATATTATCAAGTACAAAAATAAATTCCAAGCTGATGGCTATTATAAAATTTAATATATTTGTTTCTAGTCTAATTGTTTAGTTTGCATTTTTCTTTTTGAGTGAATTGAGCTACAAAGGCATGTCATAAAGTGTTGCCACTAGGATTTCAGTTAATGCGTAGGCTCATTCCAAACAAAACATGCTTACACATGACTCTTTGATGGCTACAAACAAGTTCTCTCGGGTGTACACTTGCCTTAGCCCAATTAGGGGGCCATCCAATCAAAATAGTGTCTCCCGAGGGGATTCCCTCTTAATTTCGAGACAGAAAGGTCCACTTAGAAGGTTATGGTGATTATTGGGGGGATTCCAAAAATATAATCTTGATAGATTTTCAGGAAGCACGCAGAACAATTACAAGGATTTGTTTTGAAGAAGGATTATTTTTATGAAGAAGTTTTAAGAAAATCGAAAACTACATTGATGAGAAAGGGACCAGGAATTGCACCAGGGAATATATATATATATATATATATATATATATATATATATATATATATATATATGGTTGATTGGTTAGTTTTGTTTTGTTTTACCTATCATGCCAATGCACCTGTTCATTCTTTGAGGGGAGCAAAGACTGCTTGTGTTATTTCAGGTAGACTAGAGAAACAAATTCATAGACACCGATATATGTATAGGAAAGAACTTTATATAAAAGAGCAGATGAATATTGAGAAAACATCCCAGCCCAGTCCAGATTAAGTCCATAAGTCTGATATTAGCCCATATGTCTGATACCAATCTATAAAGTTCTCTTCAGACTCATGAAACACATGCAGTGATGCTGAATGCAAGAAGATCACAGGTCAGTGTGTGGGAAGTCTTGTGGCTCCAGTAGATCATAAGCATCTCAGCACTGGCAGGGATCTCCACGTGGCTCCTACAGCTCAGAGCACTAACATAGTTCCATGGATCTTGTCAGCTGCAATGTCTCCCAGGGAGTGAGCTGAGAGAGTGTCTCCCACCTCCAAGGAGGGATAAAGGAGTTCCCAGAATCCTCAGGATAAGGCTATGCCCACATAGAGGTCTCATTGGCTATGACCTGACTGACAGGCTAGACTCCACCCCTTCACCCTTAATCTTCTCAATTTGACAAATGATTATATAATTACGACACTGCCCCGTGAGAATGTCACTGGAAAACCTTACCTCACCCACTTTACACATCTGGTCTTTCCCTGCAAAGTTCTTTTTGAGAGGAGCTGATACTAAGGGTTCAAGTTGAAAATGTTTTGAAAATGATGATGGCAACATATGTACAAATGTGCTTGATAAAATTTTGTGTGGAATGTTTAAGAGCTGTAACAGTCCCCAATAAAATTATTATTTTTTAAGTTCTTATTTCTCCTCACACTCAAAAAACATTTAAAACAAACACAATTCAGGTCCATCAACAGTGCCAAAACTGCCGGTGTGATGTGGTAGAGATCAGAGGGTACAGAATTCTTCAGGGAAGGGTTAGAGAGAGAGACACAGGGCCTTCAAAGGTGTATAAGTATACATCAAGGATATGTTGAGAAACAATAGCATCATATTTTGATAGTTTTGTTTAATAGAAGTATCGATGATTTATTCAGAGCAATATTTTGCATATACTTGCATATCTATATTCTATAACTCTGGATTTTTTACATTACTGGGCATGCTCTCTGCCCTTATGAGGGTTGGCCAATCCTGCAGGGCAGTCTTTCATCACTAGGTCCTCTGTCATCACACATCCAAGGGATGACACAAGGCCATTGGCTGCATAATCCAGGATACAAAGAGTGTGGGGTACCATGGTCCCCTCTAAGCCTTCTCTTCAGTTCTGAAGTCATCAGCATCTGGATCACCCTGTGACGTGGCCAAGTCAGCATTTGGAACCCTGGCTGCCTGGTCCGGCCATTTCAAACTCAGTGTCAAACTTACTTATACTTAATACATCAAAAAGCACTCCTCTGCACGGAGCTGCTTCATGTTGTGGGCCTGTTTCCATGAGGCCTTTCTGTTTAGCTGAGCTTTTTATAAGCTTCCTTTCCACTGCTACTTTTTTTTCTTCCTTCTCTTGGAAGAAGTTGATTCCTTGCCAAAAATAAATGTAACTCTGGCTCCAGGATCAGCTCAGAATTTACTAGCTGATAAATTGGACGAGGGGACTGGTTGTGAAAGTGGGGGCAGAGGGACTAGGTAGGGGTGAGACTTTCATTTGGGGGCAAGTTCAAACTTGGAATCCAAAGCTATTAAAGTGTCTGATGTACGCTGAGTCATGCGGAGGCTGGGGTCAGGAGCTGTTGCTGGCTACCTGCCAGCCACACGCGGTGCCCAGGTTGACGAATGAGCCTCCCAGGGAACTAAAACAAGATTATAATTTCATCAGCATCTTAAATATCACAGTAGAAGCCACGTGAATGTCCCTGGGAAAGCAATCGACCGGGACTTGTATTCCTTTCAAGGTGCTCGTGTGTTAGTCTTTGCCCTACGCCCTACCCCGCCCCAACTTCTGCTCCACTCACACCCTGCTTTACCCACTAGCACTCTTCTTCCCCTTCTTCCTGCTACCAGCTGAGTCTGTCCACGAGTCCCATTCAGTAAGAAATGATATGACCCTCAGAGACCTTGAGCCTTTAAGAAGTTAGCATGACAATAATCATGTGGCTAATGATGGTGGTGGGAACGGCGGTTGTGGTGGAGCGAGTAACTCATTCAATGTTCAATATAATCTTCTAAGGTAGGTAATATCATCACCTTTGCTTTTCACAGATAAGGAAATGGAAACCCAGAACTGACAGCCACTTCTCTCTCATTACCAAGCCCTGAGCTCAGAGCTGGGAGTTGAACCTAGGCAGATTGTGCTCTCAGTAACTGCAACTCCTGCTCCTCCATCCAGTTCCCTCCGTTCAGCCTCCAAGTACACAGCCCCGCCCCATATCTCTTCCCACCCCGAAGAGACCTCGTTCTCCATGTTTCTGAGCTTGGACACTCTCTATTCTCTTACAAGGACAGCAAAGGGCAAACTGCTCTGCTTCCAGCTCCTTCCATGCTATCTTTTTGCCCAGATCTTAGTCTAAAGGTCATACACATATTCAGTAATGCCCTTTCCCGCACACAGTCTTTTAAATTTTTTTAAATTAAAAATATTAAGTCATGTAGAAAAGTTGAAAGAAAAATACAGCAAAATACCTACCTTCTCGAGCCTGTAAACGAAAGTTGGTTCAATCAAAAGTCCCATCATCCCCATCCCTCTCCAGCTCTCAGTCCCTAGATCCATCTTCCAGCCTGTCTTTTTTTCTCTTCGTATCAACGTAAGTTGAAGACACCAGTACATTTCCATTCTAAACCTTCCTGCACCCCCTTCATCTTGCTGCATACAAATAAATAAAGAAGAGTCCTTGTTAATGGTTATTAAGTGTTTTCTCTGTTAGGCCTTATGCCAAGCACTTTCCATGCATCACATAACTTAATGCTCATGAAAATCCTGTTATGTAGGTGCAATTACCATCCTAACTTTACAGATGGGAAGAACATAAGCAGCCAGGACAATGGCTGTGGTTAACATTTATTTAGTGCCGTCGACGGCTTTGAGTAGGTGAAGGGTTTCTATGAGCTCTTGCAACAATCTCAAAAGGCAAATACTATTTCAGGTGATACAAGGAAGGTTTAGAGAATCTTGGACACTTGCTCAAGGTCTCAAAATCAGAACATGGGTTAAAGTGAGGGTATCTAACTCCATGATGATCCTGTGTCTCATTAATTCATACCCCAAGTGTTGTCTTTGTTTTTGCTATTGTATTATAAGTTTTGCCTATAGTTAGGTTTCTCCATCAAAATATGAACTCTGAAAGACAAGCGCCATGTGTTCATCTTCTTAATCCCAAACCCTTCAGATACATGTAAGCATTTCAATAATGTTTGATGAATGGATTCATTAAGCAATAAATAGTGGTAATGGAATGCTTTAACATGTTCTATAACCAGTGGAGGCAAGCAGTGCTATGCCCATGACATTGAGCACAGAGCAAAGGACTGAGGCTACAGTCTTGTGAAGATTGAAAATTGTTCCATTTGGCCCAGCTTACTCCCTGCAGGGTTAGAAACCAAAGGCTTGGAGGCCAGTGTCAATACCTATGAGTTGGAGACCTGGTGGAGCAACACCAGGGAAGTGATGGTAACTCTAACCTGACTTCAGACTGGAGCTCCTACAACACTCCAATGGCAATAGGCTGCCAAGACTTTCCTACATTGTATTGAGATGAAACAAAAAAAGAAGTTGAAGAAAAGAAATTCTTGAAGAACCACCTCAAATGCTAGGTCCCCATTCACCCAAACAGAGTCAGTGCCATGTTCAGTCATTTCCTGCATTCCATCTCACTTGATCACGTGACAACTGGAGAAGGAGGGTACTGAGACTGCTATTAGCTTCAGTTTCTCAGGAGGAACTGAAGTTCAGAATGTTTGATGACCCACCCAAGGTCTTCTGGTCTGGGAAAAACACACCACTGGCTCTGAATTGAACGTTCTAGGCGTTAACTGTCATGAATGAGATAGGAAGCTCATGGCTTTGGAAATACGTGCTGTGACACAGAGAAGACCCCTCCTTCTTCTAGGGCACTTTGTCGCCAGTGCAAGTGTTAGTGCCTTTTTCTAATGCGATGGCTATGCTCCAGTTCAATTGGCAGCACCAGCAAAGGCAGTTAACTTTGGTCCTGCGATTAGGAAAGAGAAAATTGTCACAAAAGAACATCACGTTTAATAAAGTACAGAGCAAGGAAAATGAGGGAAACTCTCGATAAGATGGACTGACTCAAGAGCCCAAACAATGGATGCATGCATACCAATGACCGTGAACATGGCCTTGCCCAGGCATCATTTCACTCTGCTATGACTCAAAGCCAACTCCATGGAAACTAACAACAGCAACAACAACTGAGGTTACTGAGTAAAAATACAAGAATGCTGAGAAATGAATCCACCCTGAAGTTTGGCAAAACTACTCATTAAATTAAATTTACTCAAGAGAATCTTTAGTTTTGTAGTGACCAGCCCAGGCTTAGGAATAAGACTACCCAAGTTTGCATCTCAGCTTACCACCAACTAGCTGTGTGAATGGGTTTTGACTTTCCGCGATTCAGCTTCCTTATTTGTAAAATAAGGATAATAATTATACCTGCGACATGCAGTTGTCGTTGGGATTATATGATATTTTAACTACAAAAAACATAGAATAAAAAAGCCTAAATGTAAAGTATGACTTTTGTCATAATGAGGGATCAACGTAAGTTCATGAATGGCAGAACATGCACCATATTAATACAAGATATTAATAAAATGAGAAAATACTCATAGGAAAGATGGACATATGTGAACTCTCTGCTCGATTTCTCTTTAAATCCAAAAGTTCTCTGAAAAAAAAGTGAAAACTAGAATTGGCCTGGTATATAATAATTTTTCAATATAAAGTACCTTGTATCTCATTATACACCATTTTGTTAGGTGCTTTAAGATGTCAAAGAATGGAGACCATTTCGATATCCTCAGATGATGAAGTTTTCTTATCAAGACACATGACCAAAAGGAATCATAGGAAACTTCACAGCCTCTTAGCTGGGTCTCCTCGATCTGGAAACGCAGTCTTCATCTGTTTAGCTATTGGAGTCCTAACTTGTCACAGGCCAAATCACTTACCATTGAGAGCACTCTGATTCACAGCGACCCCACGCGTGTCGAAAGAGAACACAACTCAGCTCTACAAGGCATTGGATGATTGTTTTGTTGTTGTTTCTCGCTTCGGGGGCTGGGAGCAAGTAGATCACCAGCCTTTTCTTCCAAGGCACCTCTGGGTGGACTTGAAATGGAGCATGTTAGCCATTTGCACTTCCTAGGGGCGGTCAGCTATCATCTGGCTAAGCTGCAGTGTGAATCCGCTCTACCAGATGCCTCCTTGTCCCTCCTCTCCTGTGGCTTTTCTCGGCTGTAGAAAGCAGAGTGAATTCTCCTCCTGAGGTCGAGTCATGGCCTCCTTTCCGTGCTTTGTCCTTTACTTTTATTTCCGTCCCCTCGTCCTAAGCTTCCAGCTGCGCCCCACACGGACAACCACTCTCGTCTCTATGTAATGTTTACATTTGGGTGTGTGCCTGTTCTTGTCAAACACACACTGTTTTTTGTCTAGGTGAGTTGTACTTGTTTAAATGGTATTTTCTTACGTATCTTTCTGTTTCTTATGTGCTTAACCCAGGGCTGTATGGAAGATTGTTGTACATTATAAATGTTCATCATGTTACTCATTCTCATGATTGCCTGGTTGTCCATGATATAGACTACCATGTGGTGCCTATCTAAGCTCATAGCTGAATCTCCATATTGTCACCAACTTCCTATCACTACAAACAGTATAATATTTAATACTTTCAAGCACATACCATTATAAACATATATGAGATACTCTTAGGAATTATACATAGGGTCCATTTTAATTTTATTTAATTAAAGTTATGTCAAATTACTCTACAGAGAGGCTGTTAAATTATCCATATCCATACCAAACCATTAGCTCTTCTGTAGTTTTCTAACTTTGGATACATTGCTTCTTAGCCATTTCCTTAACTCTATATCCTTCTGTTACGGCTTTTGATTTCACCACACACCCACACACGTCTGTGTAGATTCTATAGTCAGTACCATTTCTGTAGTCTCCTACAGAATTTCATGTAATTTCCTCTTACTCGTGGCTACTACTGCCTTCTGAAGTGCATCGCTTGACCTCCCTATCTTTGTGTTTTCCTGGTGTGTCATTATCCATTCTAACACACTGCTGTGGGGTAGAGTTCTTCCTAAGCTACCTCATGTGACTGCCATTGGCTCAAGTATCTGTGTCTGGCCAATCAAATGTGTCCAGGGAGCTGAGATGTTGTGGTAGGCTCTTTCCAAAGAAAAAGGCGGGGGTGACGGTGGCCTATGGATATAAAGCAGCTCTGAAGAAAGTTGTAGCAACATGCTTCCAAAAGATCAGTCATTGAAAATTCAATGGAGCATACTTCTCCTCTGATACGCATGGGGTCACCAGAAGTTGAGATCAGCAGAAGTTGGAGTTAACTTAGTAGAAATGCAGAGTTTCACAGACTGCCCAGTATATATATAGATTTGTTATGTTGTTCAACAAGCCGAAAACTATCATTTTTGATGTGAGGTAGTCAAACCTATACAGGTGGAGAAGTGATTTTGCGTGTAAACATAGTAGGAAATAGCTTGTATTGGTCGTTGTTTATCTTGGGGCCCCCCTTCTCCTTATGCCCCTTCTTCTAGACTCCACACATGGGATTGGAGAAGTCCAAAGGACACGTTATTCTTCCTGCTGTAACATTCTTTCCCAACCCCTTCTGCCCTTACTAAAGCAACCCCAGTCTTCTCATATCAAACTTTGTTTCTCCAGGAAAGTCTCCTCTGACATCTTTCCAGTTGTTGTCTCATCGGCACCAGCTCATGGTAAACCTGGGTGTCTCAGGGTCAACCTGTGCTCCATGGAGTTTTCAATGGCTGGTGTTTAAAAGAAGATTGTCAGAATTTTCTTCCAAGGCATCTCTTGGTGGAGTTGAACCTCAAACTTTTCGGTTAATTTTGTTTTTCACTCTCATCACACACACCACTTTACATAATTTAACGTTTGCCTGCCAGAAATGATGCGAACCACCTAAGGATAGAGACTGTACCTTCCATGCTCACTCCATATTTCTATGACTCTGCTTTGGGTTCTTCATCTAGTATGCGTCTGACTCCAGGGAGTTAGAGAGCTCAGAATTAAATAACGCAGGCATGGGATCTGGAAGAAATCATAGTTCTGATATTGTCTAACTCACATAACCCCGAACACCCTCCCCAACCCGCAAAATATCTACTGCCATAGAGTTGATTCCAATTCATAGTGACACTACAGGGCCATTATCCTCACCTGTATCCCTCGCCATGCCTGGTGAGTTTGAACTGCCAATGAACACTTACTTATGGAACAGTGCCACCATCTTGCATAGAGGTAGTAAATTACATGTTTCTTAGACTGATGAAACCCACACAGATACATGACATAGTGGATTACACATTGGGCTGCTAACCCCAAGACAAACAGTTGAAACACACCAGCTGCTTCTCAAGAAAAAGAAGTTTTTAGGTTTTGGAAAAATTTAGAGCCTCAGAAACGCCAAGGGATGGTTCTACTCTGTCCTATCGGGTCACTGTGAGTTAAAATTGAATCGATAGCAAAGAGTTTTGTCGTTTATTGCACAGGTATAACAGGAGCATTGGTTGAATCCAGGTCGTTGGATAACATTATGCTAATGGGACCTTGAATGCCAATTACTGAGTTGCAGGATAAAATAACGTTCTCATCCTAAAAATTTCCCACATCAAAGATTCTCATCGTAATGTCTCAAGGATAGTAAAGACCCTCGAGTGTGTCTCAATCCTTTATTTCACCCGAATAGGAAATGGAGAATTCATTTGGTTCGCCCAAATCATAAAGCTATACACCAACAAGCTCCCCCGGAGTCCTGCCTTTCACAAGCCACGAGGCACATGACCCTGTGGGAGGAAGCCCAGCCAGCTGCACGTGGTCTCTGGGTGCTTACAGCGGCCAAGCAGCCTCCTCGGCAGCAGCTGCCAGACTGACCTTTGAGTTCAGCTTCCCACAAGCTATTATTTCTTAGAAACATGGAATCATCACATATTTTTCCTTTTCTTTTCTCTGTGTCTCTCCTTGACCCAGTTCTTCTTACTGACCCAAGAAGTTAGCATATAGATTGGGTCAGAGCCTTTCTATGCTAAAACCCAATTTGTACCCGACCTCTCAACTTAATCATCAAGCATTGGGGGATTCAGATGCTAGAACACAGAGTGAAGTTTTCCCCAAACACCTATGCCTTCCCAGTAAAGAGAAGCCACTCGATGTGCATCTGCTCCTAGTTGCTACAAGAATTAGAAGCAGTATGTATGGACTGTGATAAGAGTTGTATGAGCCCCTAATAAAACGTTTAAAAAAAAAAAGAATTAGAAGCAGTGGCAAGAAAGTAATTCTAATAAGGGGTCCTTTGTGGCTAGCTGTTATAAAATGGGATTTTTCACAAGTATTTACTCCCTTTCTAGAGTGAAGCATTAAAGTGCAAACGTTCACCCCAAGTATGCCCATTACTTTGCTTCAGACCTTCCAAGAGACACACAAGGCTCTTATTTTTCAGGGCCCATCTGGTCATAAATTGCATTCGATGTTAATTTATGAAAACAAATGTCACCAGCCTCGTCCACGGCATTTTGAAATGGGAGAATTAGGCAGGGCAATAAAGTAGGAATAAAATAAAGCACTCACTCAGACCTCATAGTGGCCCTGGCCATGTCCCAAACCATACAAGGACCCTGAGTAGCCCTACTCCAACTCATTTAGCTCCAGCAATGTTAAAGTTATTTGATGGCAAAACATAAGATTAAGCCTGTGTCATAAAGTACGACAGGAAATTAAACACATCCAGGGGTTTCTTTATGCGTATGGAGTCTGCAGAATATATGTGCTCATATACACGGTGATCATCACAATGAAAGAAAAGGAACTGGCACATCAGCACTGGCTGATTATGTAGCTGGTTATTTAATCCATTCTCTCCAAGGTCTGGCTGTTATTAGCTGCTGTCAAGTCAACCCTGACTCATGGTGAGCTGATGTACTAAAGAATGGAACATTGCCCGGGCCAGTAGGCCAGTATCTTCTCACAATTACCAGCACATTGGAGTGCATCACTGCGCCAATCCCTCTCACTAAGGGTCTCCTTCGCCCTCCTTGGTGCTCCACTTCACTAAACATTATGGTCTCCATTAGCAGTTAATCCCCGCCTGATGATGAGTTCGAATCCAGCGAGTTAAGTAATGTTCTCTTGTGACCCTCATGGTTTCCATTGACTAATTTTGGGAGGTGGATCAGCAGGACTTTATTTGTTTTGTCTGTCTTAGTCTGGGGGTCCCATTGTAACCTGTACCCCCTGCATGATCTGCTAATATTGAAAGAGTGGCAGCACAGCGTCGGGCATTGTAGGAACCCAAAAGATGCCACAGCACCACAAAGAGACAGATGTTTAGAGTGCCCAGTTTGTCCTTGGAACTATGGTTCAAAATTGTTGAGGTTAAGAATTGTGAACAGGGTCAAAAGGGTGATTGGTGAAGAACTTTGACTTCTTTATTATGGAACCTGATTCTCCGTTATTAAGGAGAGAAGGTGACAACATGCGGTATCAACTCAAATATCAGACAAAAGAGTGTTAAAAAAAAAGTACCTGATGGCTTTCCTGTGACTGTAGGTAGAGTAGCTAACCTCACTGGGCCTCTATTTCTTCGGATGCTTGAACTTAGTACGTCTGCATTTTTTTTTACCTCACTACTAAGGATGGACAGATGTACCTGCACACAGAACGAAAATCATTGGGATTCTGGGAAACAATGAATTAGGATCTAATCAATAGTGGGGAGTGTTTATTTTAAAAGCGCTAATAATCACTTTCATTTTTGAATGGTTACATTTAATACAAGTGTTGGAGACTGAAAGTCTGGCTCAAACTCTTTCTTCTGGGATCTGTCCCATCAGACTGGTATCTTTTGTGAGATCTAAAAGGAAATCAACGAAGTAGCGTTGTTCATTGGTCCAGGATGACCAATATATAGGTCAAGCATTCCCTAGAAGCATGACTTCTAAAAGCTGCAGTAGAAGAGAAGTTAGACCTAAAGATTAAATAGGGCTCCCTATCTCCTCCCACCCCCAAGCTTGGTCTTAAGACATCCATTTGGACAACTTGTCTGAGTCAGACCTAATTTTATATGCTAGCTACCTGCCTCACACACATGCACTGCTAGAAGGTGCAGAATCAATCAAATTGATCCCTCATCCTCTCATACTAGGAGACCATACTCGGGGGAGTTTATCATATGGAAAGAGTAATACAAGACATATCCAAGAGCATGAGCCCACAATTCCTAAGAGAACACAGAGCAAACAAACTAAGAATACCACATGGGAACTGTGGTAGCTAATTGCTCACCACTCACTGTGGCTCAAGGAAGGTGAGACCCTCCTCGGTTATGTTTCTCCTTTGTGAAGGAGTAAGTGGGTTAAGAGATCAAAATGGAAGCATTATATTCCTTCTATACAAGTCAGGCAAATATGAGGAGAGGGGTATAATTTTTCCTTCCCTTCTCTTTAAGGAAGGCTTTCCTGACTGAATGAACTGAGGAAACAGAGGCATCACTAGTAAAAGAAACTCTGGCAAGACCTCTCCTCAGATTGTACAAAGACAAGGAAAGAACCACATCATTGTGTCCTGTAAAAGAACGGCATCCCAAGTGGGATTTTGTCCTTTGAAACTTAATTTTCTCCTTTGAAACTGTTTATATTGAGATATCTTGGGTTGATCCAATCCTAAGATTGGTTAGTACTGAGGGATGGCTAAAAAAAACCCAAAACACCAAAGACCCTGACTAGAGCACGCCAAATTCCCTCTGGGCTTCTACTGGGAGGAGAAGTATTGATCTCAGGTCAGGCAAGTAAAGCTCAAGAGTAGAAGAATCCTTGCCATCAGGAAAAAGAGAAAATGCTCTCCCGACTTTCCCAAGACTACATGAGAGAAAAATACAAGCTGTGAATCATTCACTTGAAGACAGGATTGGAAGAGCTAATGAAAACTCAGGGGAACCAAAGAGGGTGGGGGGAGTACAGGAAAAGATTTCCAGAGATAAAGAGAACAATTCCTTAGTGAGCCAGCTTGGAGAAAGCAATTTACGGGCAGCTTGTCTTCAGCCTGTCTCTAACAGATGTTTGCAAACTCACTGTGGTCCTCGAGCCAGCTGTGGTTGACTGAAGAACATTTTCCATCACAGATCTTTTGTGGTGAAAAAGAATAAAGTTGGAAATGGATGGCACCAGATTGTGTTCATGATTGATCATCGTAGCCTTGTCACCACGGGTCCCTATCCAAACAGGCAAGAGCAAAGGAAAAGGCAAAGAAATATATTTGATATGAATCAGTCATTGGAGGTCAATCTGGAAAGTTTCTTTAGAGTAAAAAAATATTGAAACGAATGCTCGCTTAATCATTCATGGACAACTCTCAAGGAGAAAGAATTTAATTTATAACATAGAGCAGCTCGTTCTCAGGATGTGTGTTATGGCTAATGTTACGTGTCAATTTGGCTGGGCCATGATTCTGAGCAGGAGTGTATGATTGTTCTTCACTCTCTGACATTAAGGACATGGCTCTCCAGCTAATGTGCTGTATATCTCGATGTGGTCTATCGAAAGGTGTGGATGCTAGGGCTCCGGTTCACACAATCATAACTTTATTCCCAATGAAACGTTTGAAACACATCACTCTAACGACTCGATAGCTTCAGCCAACTTCTTTCCGTCATGCACGTGTCTTAGTTCCATTGAGGCTTCTTCAAAGAACGAACGGCCGACGTATAACAGTGGCTTCCAGGGGAAGCTGTTGGCGAGTTAGGCACAGAGGTCAACACAGAAGGTTACGGCAACAGATATTTGGATTCCAAAGGGGAAAATCTCGAGAGATTTTAATAAAAGTGTGATGACGGGTACTTCTGAAATTAAAACAAAATTAAAAACCACATCGGTGAGTAAAAGACCATGAAATTTTCACTGAGGAATTGCTTTCCATCATGACAATGGACTGCTTATTCTCCTGGGGTAGCAAGGGCTGTCCTATGAGAATTTTGTTGGAAAATCTCTCCCCATCCACCTTCTAGTCCTAATTATTCCCTTTGAAAATTTAATTTTTATTGGAAATTCTGAAGTGTTATATAATTTTCCTTCAATCATAATGTAATTGCCTGAAGGTTTACAGAGCATATCAATTTTTTCATGCAACAATTCACACACATTTTAGGACCTTCTAATGGGACCCCTTTCAGAGCCATTGCTAGTGGTAACCAGGCACCATCTAGTTCTGGTCTCAGACTCCTGGAAAGCGATCTATGTGTGGGCCATTAGTTAACGTGGACTACTTTTTTTCCATGCCTCTTCAATTTTTTGACTCTTCTTTCATCTTCAAAAAACATTTAAAGGAGCTCGATTTGAATTCTTTGAGGATGTCCATACTGGCTCATCAAGGTGGTAGAAATAGTAGCGTGCAGAACTCTTTCTTCAAGGAAGTTTTAGAGAGATGAAATACCATCTTCAGAAGTGAATAAACCTACATGGGGCATGTGTCAAGAAGCAATAATTTCTCATATTTATGTTTTTAATTTAATAAATGTGTCTATGATTTTGTAGCAATACTTTCTAGCTTACCCTAGTAAGATTTGCCATCCCAATGTTCTGTAATTATTTAAATTCAATATTTTATTTCTTTGTTTTACCTTATCTTGTATAACTAATGCATAGTCCATTTCTACTCCCATCCCACTAGAATATATTCACCACAGGTATAGCCTTACTGAATTTAGACTTTAGACTTGACTTTAAAAGCTATTACACTAATAGCTAAAATGCTGAGGCAACCTCATCATTAAATGAAACTCTATATAATTTAAATAAGGATGGATTAGAGTTGTGGTATGAACCAGGTTGCAAATGAACAGTGTGCCTCTCTAAGAATAAGAGACCTTGCCATTTTGCTTATCATTCTACACATGTACCAATGATTGTACCTCAATAACTAAATGTTTAAATGATTAAAAAGTGCCAAGCAATCTAGAAAATACTATTGAAAGGTTTTTCTTGAAAATCCAGTTGAAGAAATTTCCTACTTAAAAAATTTATATCCACGCGTAGAAGTTCTCGTTTCATTAAGGTTACACCCACCACCTGAAGACGTTCCTATCCATTTCAGTCTCACAGCACCCAACTGGCTAGGGTTGCAGCCAAAGTTAAGGGGGATAGACTGACTTATGAATCAAGGTAGACATCTGAGCCCTGTGGAATTACCTTCATGTTGGCCTTTGATCCTGACACATGAGCCCAACTCAGTTCATCTTGACCTGGAGTAGCCTATGGGGTCCCACCCAGTGTGACCTTTAGTGGATTGGTTGAGGGAGCCCCTCCCAGTAGCTGACCTTCATATGGATTGGGTAGGGACCCGACCTTGTAACTAACAAGGAGACCCTGGGCTGGCAACTTAACATCCTGAAATTTGAGATCAGAGCCATCCTAATCCATTAGAAAGCTGCCAGAGAGTGGCCCTGAGGAAAATCTGTTCCCGAAAAGTCGGGGGTGGGGGTGGGGTCGTTGTCCTGGTCAATGAGAGGAGAGATGCCCTGTCTTCTCCACGTTCTCATCTTCCTCCACCTGCCCAAACCTCATCCATGTACCTCTCCCAGAGTTGTATCCTATTTCCTGAGGTCTATCCTGGTTGCATCCCAAACTGTATCCTATTATTTCTACATTGCTACCTCAACAAGCTACATACCATGTGAATAGTTTGTTACTGCTGCAGTGGATTCGTGAACCTGGTAGGGAGGCAAAAATGGAATTAGTGCACAAGAGGGAAGGTGAAGATTTAGTTGACATCTGCCTCATAGGAATCGGTCTTATGATAATTCTATTTCATGACCTTGTCCTAACAACATCCTAGAATGGAAACAAGTTGGTAATATCAGAAATAGACTATATGGTCAATCTTTCAATATTTTAGCTAAATATTCTTTGCTAAGATGCTGTACAAGGAGCCTTGGTAACAAATTGGGTTACAAGGTGGGCTGCTACCTGGAAGATCTGCAGTTCAAAATCACCAGCTGTTCTTGGAATAAAGACAAAGCTTTCAACTCCTGTAAAAAGTTTCAGTCCCTGAAACCCACAGGGACAGTTCTACCCTGTCCTATCGGGCTGCTAGAGTTAGCATTGGCTCAATGATCATGAATTTGGTGTTTTTGAAAGATGCTTTACATATGACTAATAAAGAGACTCCAGGGTCTACGGTTACACCAATTTTATTTTCAATCCAGACAAAGAATGCCCCTGTGTTTGTACTGCCAGTAAGATTGTTGCCTTTGCTAGGTGGGGCCTACACGCAGTCACAGAAACTGTTACTCACAGTGCTTACAATGGAGAGTCAGGTACTTCTGGTGCTGCAAGTGGTAAAAAGCAAAAAACAAAACCTATCCCAAGATAAACAACTACTTTTCCACATTCCCTTTTAAGAAGATTAGTAGATTAATTTTTAATTGAGTTTGCTATGCATTGTACTAATGCTGGGCCACATGGAAGGGTCAGTAAAAAGTGGCAAAGTACGCTGCCCCCTTTCTCAAAGGGTGTTTTTTTTATATTCAATGTCTCTGCTCAATTAGATGCTAAAAATGTGAGGGCAAACTGAGTTCAGACTATTATATGTACCCCTAATATCACATCAGTTTTGTTTTTATAATGATGATGATGATGATAGTAAGATCCCAAGTACTTCCCCCTGTAGCTAATAGTTCTATTAAGTTATTAAGTTGTGGTGTTTTTATTCCAATTATTTAAAATTTTCCATTTTTAGCTGGTCAAGAAGCAGAAAGATGGATGGGCTCAAGTAGTGCCTTCCAGTTCTTTGGATGGCTCTGTGATTCTCTCATAGAAGGTATTCAGACTCCAGGGCTTCCGACATGACATTGGCATTCTTCTTAGTGTGGTGAGAGAAAATGTCAGATGAATGCATCTCCTGTATTGTCCCCAAGTACCAAGGCGGGTATGTCTCCAGGGCCTTTGTGGTTGGAGGGATGTGGCCATTGCTACAGGCCAGAGGTGCACAGGGGATTGTCCAGCTAATCCAGATCCTGCATCTACTTTTCCTGCAGGCTGATCCCATAAAGACATCCAGACAGATGTCCTAGGGGCATTCTGATTTGACAGACTTAGATCCTGAATTCCCTGAACAGGTGTCAAAGACCAGATTTGTTTTCTAAACACCTGTTTAGCCTCCTCCTCTATTCACTGATTTGATGACTGCTTTCCTGGTGAGATGCCCCCAACTTAACTCATCTCAGAAGAATGTGTTTCTGTAGATTTTCCTTAGAGCCACTCTCCCCTAGCCCCATCTCTCAATGTTAGGAAGACAATACCTCCACCCAGAAGCAGTCCCGAGTCCTCCCTTTGCAGTCTGCATACCCTGGTTTTACTGGGTTGCAGAAGTTGCACATCCGTTGGGGTTAGGAGCATTCTCCGAACCAAATTCCTTGCAGAAATCCCTTCGACCTTTCCAGCCCAGGCAGTTGCATGTAAAGCCACGCATTTCTGAAAGGAACATCACTAACTAGGCTGTCTGTGTCCAGGGCCTTTCCAAGAAGTCTCCGACCACCCTTGACCTCATGTTACTGGCACCATTGCCAGCTCCAAGCTGAATGGGAATGTGAGGGTAGGAATTTCTGGACCGGGAGCCAAGAGTGAGAGAAGGACTTGAGTCTACTCAGTCAACATTTCAGAAAACTAATTAACTCTGAAGAAACCGGACATATTATGTAGTCCTAGGCGATTTTGAAAATTCCAACTCGGAAACACGAAGCAGTTTGTATTCTCATCACTTTAAGCTGGAAGAATGAAGTGAATGGACATGAAGAGAGGGTTAAAAAGAGAAGAGGAAAGAGGTTGGGGCAAGATGCTTCTCCTTTGATGACTTCCGTAACTATTTAGTTGAAAACCAAGAGTTCTAAGAAAGTTTAGTCATGATCCATCCCACTTTGCCCATCACTGGACTCCTGCTTGGTTACCACTGCCAAACATTTGAAAATGTAGTGATTTTTTTTGGTATGTGTGTATGGAAATATGGCCAAACGTTTCATGGAAATAGACAAGTTTCTAAGAAGTCCAACTCCAAGAAAGACTTCAGTGTGAGCAGAAATGGGAATACTTTGAACAAATATGGTACTAACTGCAGCTACATCCAAGAGTGATGAAGAATATTTAGGAATCAGTGGGAAAGACGCATTAGTGGGGAAGGTATACACGTGTTTATATTAAAGATAAAGCAAAGAGATTACATTTCTGAAATGTTTGTGGAAGACTAACCCATTGTAATCAAGCTGTTATGCTGTTCTTCATTTTTCTCTTTTTACTTTCATGTTTAAAATGTGCATGGAATGAGAATCCAGCCCAGCGAACTTCACTGAGCATATTGACCAGTCTCAACTATACATGTATGAGTTCAATGGTTTCTCACTGACATTATAGCCCAAATGGAGATTTATCTTGAAATGAGATGGTCAAAATCCCATCAAACCGACATAAGCACATACATTTTTAAAGTTATACAGGCAAACACATAAAAACGCTTATTACTTGCATTTTATTAGTAATTATCAATTCATGTTGATTATATGTTTGGTCAATTTTGGCCTGCAGAAGTTCGTAGAAATCTTCAATCTCTTCATCTTTGGCATTAGTAATTGGTGCATAAATTTGAATGATAGTAATATTAACTGATATTGCCTGGCTCAAAATGAGAAGACACAGCCACAAACCTTAATTAGTGATAAGAATGTGGAATTAATGGGAAAAAAATGAATCCTCTAAAATTAGAAGTCACCAGAAATGAAATGGAATATATTGATATAGATATCCAAAGCTTTAGTGAGTTTAAATGTAATGGTCTTAACCATTTTTAATCAGAAATGAGTCCCCAAAACTTTTCTCCATCTACATAATTAAGATTGGCTTTGTCTTGAGGAGACAGCTCTTCCCCAGTGTTATATTGAATAAAATCTATCCTTCAAGCTCATCCTCTGTCACTATATCAGACATAGGTGTATAAATATATAAATAGATTAATTCTTAAAAATAGAGGCACAGGCCTATGTACATATATTAGTATGGCAGTACACTAGGTAGTGGATGGACTTTGGACTTCTGCTCATACCCTCCCTCAATGCAAGACACTTTGTCTAACAATCTGGCATTCTGTGATGCTCACCCTCACACAAAATGGGTGCATAAACAAATGTAGTGAAGAGATCTGATGGTGCTCGGCTATCAAAAGCTATAGCGTCTGGAGTCTTAAAAGCTTGAAGATAAATAAGCGGACATCTAACAGTGAAGCAACAAGCATACCTGAAAGAAGCACACCAGCCTGTGCAATCATGAGGTGTCATCAGGACCAGGTAACAGGTATCAGAAGGCCCACAACGAACAAATAAACAAAAACCATATTGTTGAGAACAAGGGGTGTGGGAGCAGAGACCCAAAGTCCTGCTGTGTTAAATGAGACATCCCTCACTGAAAGGGATGAGTCAACCAGGGTGCAGTAAGCACCACTGAAACACAATGCTTCTCTGATTGTTTGAGGCTTCCTCATCTCCCACTATCAAGACTCCAGTACTGCCTTTCACTGCAGGCTTGACTGGAGCATGTGCACAGGTACAGATAAGAGCTCATGACACGTGGAATCCAGGAACAAGAATGGGAATGGAGATACCAGAAGGGTAGGGGCAGATGGGGAGAGGAGGGGAGGAAGGGGGAACCAATCACAATCATCAACACATAATCCCTGCCCCCGTTCCAAGGGACCAACAACAGAAACCATTGGGGAAGGGAGACAATGGTCAGTATAAGATATAAAAATAATACAAATTTATCATTTATCACGGGGTCATGAGTGGGGGAAGAGGAGCTAATACCAAGGGCTCAATAGAAAGTAAATGTCTAGAAATGAATGATGACAACATATGTACCAATATGCCTGATAAAATTGGTGTAGGGATTGTTATAAGAGTTGCTAGAGCCCCAATAAAATGATCTTTTAATAAATTAAAAAGAAGAAGCAGTATATGACCAAGGACTAGTGGTATTAAAGGAGGAGGTCCAAGCTTCACTGAAGGCATTATTGAAAAATAAAGCTCCAAGAATTGATAGAAGCCAATTGAGGCACCTTTTACAAACAGGTTCAATGACAGAAACCTTTACTCACCAAATTTCAGAAATATGGAATACAGGTACATATCCAACTGTCTGGAAGAGAGTTGAAGTTGTGCCCGTTTCAAAGTAAAATGATCCAACATATCATGGAAAACATGGAGCAAATATTATTAATATCATATACAAGTAAAGTTTTGCTGAAGATAATTTTTAAATCATTTTAATAGTACATTAACGGGGAAGTGACAGAAATGTAAGCCAGATTCAGAAGAGGACATGAAACAAATGATAGTATTGAAGATGTCAGCTGGACCTTGGCTAAAAACAGAGAAAACCAGAAAAATGTTTACATGTATTTTAGTGACTATGCAAAGGCACTTAACTAAGTAGATCATAATAAACTCTGAATAACACTTCGATGAATAGAAATTCCAGAAAATTTAATTGTGCTCATGTAGAACCTGTGCACAGATCAAGAGGAAGACATCAAACAGAACAGAGGGGATACCAGCTGAGAGATTTAAAACCACAATAGCTATGTCTTAGGATTCTAGTCTTTCTCCATATTTATTCAATATGTAGGTTGAGCAAATAATCTGAGAAGCTACACTATATGAAGAAAAACGTGGTGTAAGGAGAAAGATTCATTAACCACCTTTAATCTGTGGATGGTACCACCTTCTTTGTTAAAAGTAAAGAGAACTTATGCTGAAGAGCCAAGATCACAACCTTTAGTATGGATTACACCGCAATATAAAGAAAAGAAAAAGTCTTAAAATCGAATCAATAAACAGCGTCATGATGAAGACAGAAAATATTAAGTTGTTTAGGATTTCATTTTACACGGCTCCAAAATCAGTGTTCATGGAAGAAGCAGCCCATCAACCAAACAACATATTGCAATTCCAGATCTTCTGAAAAAGATCTCTTTAAAATGTTGTAAAACAAAGACATCCCTTTGAAGGCTGAGGTGTGTCTAAATTAAGTCATCGCATTTCAAATGTTCCGCTGTGTGTGAAAGATGGGCCATAAGAATAAAGACCAATGCATTTGAATTGTGGTGCTTGTGGAAAATATTAAAGATGGGCTGTCAGAAGAACAAATCTGTCTTGGAAGAAGCACAACCAGACTGCTCCTTAGAAGCGAGGATGGTGAGGCTTTGCCTCACAAGATGCTTTGTACATCTTATCAGAAGAGACTTGCCCCTGTTAAAGGACATTGTGTTCAGAAAAGTAGACCAGACACACACACACACAAAAGACTCTTGCAGAAATGAATTGCCCCACTGGCTTCAAAAAGCTGCTTGAACAGAAAAACAATTATAAGGATGTCCTAGGATGGGCAATGTTCTCAAAACATTGTCAACTCTAAGGCACCTAGCAACGTCAACAATTTCACACACAGCAAACAATCCAAAACAAAGAGACAGCACATGGTATCTTTTAGGATCCAATGCTCTGTAGTTTATACTAATGTTCAATGTATTCTACTTATTTAAAAAAAACACGTTGCAGCCCCTGCACAAGGGGAAGAGAATTGCATTCCACGTTATTTTGAAATATGTATTTTTCTGTTTAGTAAAATTTTATTGTGTTTTCAATGAAAGTTTACCTAACAGATTAGATTTTCATTGAACAATGTCCATATAACCTGTTCAACAACATCGGTTACTTTTTTTCAGTCCAAAAGAAAGCAGAAAATAATTTTTTAAAATAGATTAAATTAAGAGTGGATTAAAAGTGAAATTTAAGATGTTAAATTTTAACCTAACTATATCCGCAATGATTCGTTTTCTGCTGTACTCTGTCTGTGAGAAGGGCTTTTCATATTCCTGGTCAATAGTCCAAGGATATTAAATGGAGGCTTATTCCCCTGGGGTCGCTGCAAATGGATTTTGGGCTTTCACTGCCATCCATAGCCTTCTTCAAATAAAGTGCTCAAAATTTAAGTTCTAATTCATCATCCACCTCTGATCTTGGATTTTGCTATTTACAGTTCTTGGATCACACAGGCTGATGTGGTTCTTGCTTGTTTCTGATGTGCTTCTGAACTTAGCCGTCAACCCACTTAAATGGCTGCTTTTTAATTTTTAATCATTTTATTGGGGGTTCATACAACTCTTATCACAATCCATACAGCCAGCCATTGTGTCAAGCACTTTTGTACATTTGTTTCCCTTATCATTCTCAAAACATTTGCTTTCTACTTGAGCCCTTGGTATCAGCTCCTCATGTCCCCTCCCCATCCGCTTTCCCCTTCCCCTTCCACCATGAACCCATGATAATTTATAAATTATTATTATTTTGTCTTATTTTACACTGTCCGATGTCACCCTTCACCCACTTCTCCACTGTCCGTCCCCCAGGGAGGATGTTATATGCAGATTGTTGTAATCTGTTCCCACTTTCTCCCTCACCTGCCCTCCACCCTCCTGGTATCGCCACTCTCACCACTGGTTCTGAGGGGTTCATGTATCCTGAATTCCCTGTGTTTTCAGTTCCTATCTGTACCAATGTATGTGTTCTGGTCCAGCCAGATTTGAAAGGTAGAATTGGTATCATGATAGTGGGGGGGGGCATTCAAGAACAAGAGGAAAATTGTATGTTTCATCGTTGCTACACTGCACACTGACTGGCTCATCTCCTTCTCACAGCCCTTCTGCATGGGGGTGTCCAATTTCCCACAGATGGGCCCTGGGTCCCCACTCCACACTCCCCCTCATTCACAATGCTATGATGCTTTTGGTCTTTGATGTCTGATACCTGATCCCTTCACACCTTGTGATGTCACAAGCTGGTGTGCTTCTTCCATGTGGGTTTTGTTGTTGCTCAGTTAGATGGCCACTTGTTTATCTTCCAGCCTGTAGGACCCCAGACCATATCTTTTGATAGCCTGGCACCATCAGCTTTACGGGATAGGCAGGATAAACAAGCTGGAAGAGAGAACAACTGGATGACATTTCCAGGGGGAAGTGGGAGAAGAGTAGATGGGGGGTGGGGGGTGGGAGAGTGGGTGTTAAAAAACTCAGGGACAAGGGAATAGCAAGTGATCCAAAATCAGTGGCAAGGAAGATGTAAGAGGTCTGGCAGGGCGGGATCAAGGACAATATAACTGAGAGGAATTCCTGAAACCCAAATGAAGGCTGAACATGATAGTGGGTCAAGAGGAAAGTACAAAGAAATATAGGAAAGAACTAGGAGGCAAGGGATAGTTATAGAGATCTAAATGCAAGCATATACAGATGTAAATATATTTATATACGAAGAGGGGGAAATAGATCTATGCACATATATTTATAGGTTTAATATTCAGGAAACAGATGGACAGTGGGCCCCTACTCAAGTACTCCCTCAACACAAGAACACTTTGTTCTAGCAACACGGCAATCTGAGATGCCCACCTTCCTGGCACGATCACTGAAGACAACGGGTGCACAAGCAAATGTGGTAAAGAAAGCTGATGGTGCCCGGCAAGGCCTGAAGATAAACAAGCAGCCATCTAGCTGAGAAACAACAAAACCCACATGGAAGAAGCACACCAGCCTGCCCTGACTCGATAACTGAAAACAAAGCAGGTGCATAAGCAAATGTGGCGAAGGAAGCTGATGGTGTCCAGCTATCAAAAGATATAGCATCTGGGGTCTTAAAGGCTTGAAGATAAACAGGCAGTCATCTAGCTGAGAAACAACAAGCCCACATGGAAGAAGCACACCAGCCTATCCCGAGACGATCATGGAAGACAAAGCAGGGGCATAAGCAAATGTGGTGAAAAAGGCTGCTTATTTTTAAGACCCAGACACTGTTCAGACATTGTTTCCACCAGCGTTGTATACTTCCACACAAATACATCCTTTGCCTGGAAGTCTCTAAGGCCCTATGTTTTCTCCACCTCATTGACTTTATTATATATTTGTCAATTATTGCTTATTCCACTAGACTGTAAGCTCTTTGAAAACAGAAATTATGCATTATTTAACACTGAATCCACAGATTCTAGAATAATATCAGCCATAGAGAAGCAGCTAAATGAACATTTTATTGTGTGATTAAATATATGTATAAAGCTATGAATTATGGGAACAAATTCAAACAGAAAGACTGAGTTTTCTTATTCCTAACCTAGTATATGTCCCAATATTTTATCTTTGAGGAATTCTATGGTAAGCAAACGGTGATTCTGTATGAGAAAAGAGGTGTCATCCCACTCCTCCATGAAATCATTCAAAGATGGGCCTTTTCCATTCTTCCAAGATCCAAGGCAAACCCTCGCTAACACAGTTTAAGGAAGCATTTCTCTGCACTACAACATGAAAACAAAACGTTTCTATATTTTAAGAATTTAAAACGGTCAGGGCATTGGAGTTTGAGATATGTCTGCTAACACTACATTCCCTGCTCTTTTTATAAAGAACCGAGCGAGCATCAAAGCAACCCCAGATTCCAGGGTTTCATTTGCATCTAGGACAGGAGTAAGAGACCTTGAATGTTACCTGCTAGATTCATTTGGGTTTCCTTAGTATTTAGCAATATTCCTGAAGCCAACTTTTGGTGGTCCTTGGCTCCAGGGAACGAGGAAACCCACCTGCAATTAGAAAACTGAAGGTAATGGAAAGTACACAGAATTTGGAGTTCAGAGACTTTGGATCCACCATCCATCACTCATTTGCTGAAAGCTTTCTTTTCCACACCTGCAAATTGCCAGAGCAGGGCTGGGGAGGAGCACAGTGTGGTGGTTGTTAGATGCCAGCGGGGCAGTTTGGATGAATAGCAACACGATGTACAACAGAAGGAAACCCTGTCAGGTCCTGAGTCATCCTTACAATTGTTCTTATGACTGAACCCACTGACGTACCCATTGTGTCAATCCACCTTGTCAGTGGTCGTCCTCTTCTGCTGCCCCATTACTGTACCAAGTGTGATGTCCTTCTCCAGGGACTGGTCCATGGTACGTTCAATGTTCTTCAACAAACCACAACTCAAATGCATCGACTCTTCTTGGTCTTCCTTATTCAATATCCAACTTTCACATGTGTATAAGGCAATTGAAGATACCATGGCTGGGTGAGTGACACCTGAGTCCCTATGGTGGCAGTCAGTCAGTTTGCATTGGTTCGGCAGAATCAATATCTGATTATCTGTTGAGTTCAGTGAACCAGTTGTAGAAATGGAACTTGTAATCAAGGTTCTCTTTAAGGCGGGTGGCTGAGCAGCTGCCTAATGTGGAAATCACAATTTTACATTCATCACTCTTTTTAAAGTTCATCTGTGCGGCACTGTATTCTAAGCACCCATAGATATAAAAACTAAATGGAATGATGCTTGTAATACTGATTTATTAATTTACTAAGCCTTTTTATGCTTTTGATGAAATAAAAACTATGTTTTTATTCCGTTGCTTTTGTGACTTCAATAAACAAACATATAATATAAAGAGGAAAAGTGTCAAAGGACCAGAGGATGACACTCTGTCATTCATTTCAGCTCTTTGTTACACTCCAAAATGTCATGAGGTATTATTATGCAATTCCTGAAAGTGTGCAAAGAATTAAAGATATTGTCAGAGCAATGGCTGTAAGTTCAGCAGAAGCAGAAAGGAGTTTTTCAAAGATTAATATAATATGTTCAGAGCAGAAAAGTCTCTTGTTTCTAATATATCAAAAACAATTACTATTGTCTAATGAGTGAACTCCCATAGTAATGGAATCCTGTGCCTACAGAGAAAAGAGAAAGACAAATCACAGAGTCAATGGTGTTCAGATAAAGGCACACATTTATGCAAGTGAGGACACCAATCAAGAAGCAATATGGAAATACCTTTAAAAAACTCTTATTGTTTTTGTCAGGTATTATTTAACATGTTTTTCATTAATATTTTGAAACTCTTATAACCTAGTTTTGTGTACCTCTCTTATTGTTCTTGTTTAATTTTAACTGTATGAAACAGTAAAAAACCTTTCAGTCTATCATGTTTTTATTCTTAAAACTGTCATTAGGGCAGCCACCACTGCTTAGTCCTCAAGATCACATCTTGGATTTTCAACACTTTATAGACAGTTTAGGCAACGGATTAACCCAATTCAAAGCATCATTTGACTGCCAGCGACTGCTTCCCTGAGCATCAATTGTGGAACCCAGCAAGATGAATTCTTTAACAACATCAATCTTTTCTTGATTTATCATAAGGTTACCTATTGTTCCTGTTGTGAGAATTTGGGTTGTCTTTACATTGAGTTATAATCCATATAGAACACTGCAATCTTTCATCTTCATCGGGATGTCCTTCTCACTTTCAGCAAGTCAGGCTGTGTCATTTGCATATCGAAGGTTGTTAGTGAAACTTCCTCCAATCCCGATGCCACTTGCTTCTTCATATAAACCAGCTTCTATGATTATTCGTTCAGTATATAGATTGAAGTCTGATGACAGGATACAAGCCTGGTATATACCCTCCCTGACTTTAAGCTGTGCAGTATTCTCACAACTATCCCTTGGTTCATGAACAGATTCCACATGAGCACAAGGTAGTGTTCTGGGATCCATGGCTTGTTATGGTCCACACAGTCTAATGCATTGACTTATTCAGTAAAACACAAGTAAACAATTTCTGGTATTTTCCATTTTCAGTCATGATCCATCTGACATCAGAAGTCCTAGTCCTCGTTATATGTCCTCTTCTGGATTTGGCATGAATCTCTGTCCATTCCCTGTCATTGTACTCCTGCAGCTGTTGTTGGATGATATTCCGCAAAATTTTACTTGCTGTGATGTTCAAGACATTGTTCTATAAGGTGAGCATTCCTTTGGGGCACCTATTTTTGGAATGGGCACAAATATGGATCTCTTCCAGTCAGGAGGGCGACTAGATGTCTTGCAAATTTCCTGGCATACACAAGCAGGTGATTCCACTTCTCAATCAGCTTGCTGAAATATTTCAATTGATATTTGATCAATTCTTGGAACCATGTTTTTGGCTGATGTTTTCAGTGCAGCTTGGACTTCTTCCTTCAGAAGAATTGGGTTTTGCTCATATGCTACTTCTTGAAATGGTTTGATTTTAACTAGTCCCTTTGTACAGCGAATCTGTATTTTTCCCATCTTCTTTTAATGCTTCCTGGATAGTTTAATATTTCATCCATAGAATCTTTCAGTATTACAACTGGAGGCTTAGATTGTGTTCTTTAATTCTTTCAACTTGAGATAGGCTGGGGATGTTTTTCCTCTTCAGTTTTCTAACTGTGGGTTGTTGAACATTTCATTATGGTCCTGTGCTGTGTCTTCTCAAGCTGCCCTTTGAGGCTTTCTGTTCAGCTGCTTGCCTTCATTTCATCCATGTGCTTAACAGCTCTATAATTAAGAGCAAGTTTCAGAGTTTCTTCTGACGTCCACTTCGATCATTTCTTTTAAGTGCTTTCTTCATGTGTGAGTTTTTTGATATCATATTCTTTAAGACTTGTGTCATTAGTGTTCAGGTGGGACAGACTCAAGGTTGTATTTCGGCTCCAGTGAGCTTGTTTTCATTTTCAACCTGAACTTACATATGAGCAATTGGCGGTCTTTTCCACAGCCAGTCCCTGGCTTAGTTTCAGCTGTTGATATTGAGCTTCTCCATAGTCCTTTCCCATAGATGAAGTCAATTCCATGTATATAGTTACCTTTTGTGTTGTTGAAAAGGGTACTTGCTATGAACGAGTCATTGGCCTTGCAAAATTCTGATGTAATCTCTGGCTTCATTTCTATCTCCAAGGGCATACTTACCAACTACTGTCCATAAGATTTTCCTCAGCTAATTCCTCACAATTGGATGGCCTATTGCTGCTTCATTGTCTGCGCTTAGTCTGGAAGCTCTGCTGAAAACCTGTTCACTTTGGGTGACCCTAGTGGCATTTGAAATACCAGTGACATAACTTTCAGCATCCCAGCAATGCCCAAGCCACCACAGTGTGACAACGTAACAGACAAGTCAGGGGGAGCATAGGTAATTTAAATTCCCTGTAAAAGTTCTGGTATTTTATACTTATAGGTCCCAATTTAGTATCCTTGAATATCCTTTGTCAACTTCTTACCCAAAATTAGGAGACCTGTGGCACAGTGGTTATGCCATGGGCTGCTAACTGCAAGGTCAGCAGTTCAAAACCACCAGCTCTTCTGGGAGAGAAGAATGGAATTTTGTAGTCCCGAGTTGCAGTCTTGTAAAATCACAGGGGTAGTTCTACTTGTGCTAAGGGATACCATGAGTTGGCATCGACTCTATGGCAGTGAGTTTACTGCCAAATTTATCACAGATCAATAGGGGATGCATGTGTGTTTCTCTTTACTCTAGTAAACCCTTTGTCTCTGAAGAGATGCTGGGTAGAGATATGATCCAAAGACTCTTCTCTGTTTACCTTCTAATGGAGGAATTGTCTCAGGGTAAAGGATAAACTATAATGCAAGACTAGTTGTCTGAGCATCTGCATCTGCCTTCTGTTAGCACCCCACCCTGAGCTTGGTATGTTCTCTATTAATCTAGTACTGTGTCTTGATCTCAATGTCCACGATTTCTTGAATGCCTCATTCACATAATTGTTCATTGCTATCAAGCCATTTTTCACTTATGGCCACCTTATGAACAGCAGGAAAATGCTGTCCCGTCTGGCGTCATTCTCACACTCCAGTCCATCATTCCATTTATCGGCACATTCAAGTCCTTGGTTACAATACCTCTAACTAAGGGTCTTCCACACCCTTGCTGTTCTCTGCATCACCCCACAAGAGGCCCGCCTCCAGGGATTTATCCCTCTTCCACGTCCAAAGTCGTTGAGTTGGACAAGGTTCTATTGTGATCCTTAAAGTTGTCACTGGTTACTTGCTGGCAGTAGATAATTAAGCCTTTCCTAATCTAGTCTGGTAACCCCATGGCCATCTGTCCACCATGAGTGACCCTGCTGATCATTGAAATTTCAGTAGCCTATCTTCCAGCAGCATGGCAAGCTGCAAGCCACTCTGGAATGATAAACTGACAGAAGGGTGAGGACCTCACCCAGAGATTGCATATATTTAACTGTCTTTTCATGAGAACCATCCAGGGATACCAAAAATTGAGAATTCACCAAACCTATATTGGTGGGGGGGCATCTGAATGACAGAGAGGCAACTGTGTCAAAATAATGTATATACAATAAATGCATGTTTGCTCATTTATTTCACATGATAGACTTGGTAGCAGTTATTTACAGAGAAGCCTCATCCTGGAGGCCAGGTTAATAAAATGACTACCAAGATGAGGCTCTCTGAAGTCAATAGTGAATCCTGTTTGCTGATAAAGATCCTGATAACCACTATTTTTCAATGGAAATAACCCCATCAGCTTGATGCTGCCCTTGAATGTGGATACATCCCTTCTTGTTGGATAAGGGGGAAAGGTCAGATCTGGTACCCCAAAAGATCTTTTTATATATTGTGTCAAGGATCTTTACAATCCTTTTCCTGGTGCCTAGAAGACTTCTGTAATGTTAGGGAAGGGAAAAGTATCCATCCTAATACCTGCGCTCATTGAACAGGGGGAAACCAAAGCCAAAAGATGTTAAATATTAAAATATTAAGACAGTAGTGGTAGCACATCAAATGTATATTTGCTGAGTTGGGGGTCCCTGAGCTAGCCATTAAAAGATAGAAGTGTTTTAATTAGCCTCAGCTTAACTAAGCTTCCCACTGGTCTAGAAGAATCGATGGGAGTGGAATGGAAGGGCAAAGGAAGAAGAGAAAACTATCCAAGTGCTGGATAACAGGTTGAGAGGTGGACTTAGCAGAGATGGACCACCGTGATGTCGGAGGCTCTGCAGTCAAGCCGAGCTGGAATTGCCACTCACTCGGTGATGTCAAGTGAGTGTCTCCATCTATTCTGCTACATTTGTTTCCATTTCCTTTTAACCAGAGATAATAATTGGATTTACTGATCAGCATTTTGAAAATTCACTAAGATAATATACATGCTTGGCCAATAGAAAACAACCAATGACATCCATGATGATGATGGGAACCCCTGAGTTGTGGAATTATTTAAGTGTTTGACTGCTAACAAAAAAGTTGGCAATTTGAGTCCACCAGAATTGCTTGGTAAGAAATCCCTGGCTGGATAGTTCCAAAAAAAAAAAACACCAACAATGGAAAACCTTTGGGGGCACAGTTCTACTCTGACACTCAAGGGTTATCATGATATGGAATAAATTCAATGACAACTGTTGTTTGTTGATGGTGATAATGATGACATCTGGGGACATGGGGCCTACAAAAAGGTTTCTGGAAAAATCAATTATTTATTGCATGCAGGAGTAGACAAGGTCATGGGAGACACTAACGACAAACTATGAATTTCTTATGCAAAATAAGGCGGGGGGTGGATACCAACTTTGGGACACTGGGGAACGGAAGCCCTAGTTTTCCTAAGTTCATCCTAGTTTTTCCCAGTTAGTGTGCAGCCAAGAAGAATGGCAACTTCTGCAAATTACAGAGAAGAGTGCATTGGAGGGACATTAGAGTGCTCGGCAGCTTTGCGTAGGTATTAGATCTCATGGCTCTCCAAAGTCCCCTTCGGTGAAGTGCATAAATCAAGATCAAACAAGGCTTAGGAGCCACTTCACTCAGTCTGGAGTTCAGGATGACGGCAAGGTATTGGGAGCATAATAGGAACTAGGAATTGTTTGCCCACTAATTAATCTGCAGAGCAAAAAAATGTCTTAGAATATTCCATCTGTGTGGCTGCCTTGCTGAGTGGTGGAGCAGCAGCCCTCAGAGAATAGGAGTGGTGATAAAGGAGAAAACAAGAGCCACTCTTGTGTGAGTCCTGGCTCCAGACAGCTCCTGTCCCCAGGTGACAGCAGAAGGAAAGGACACAGGACTCAAGGAGGCCTGAGAAATCCCATTCTGGCTCAAATCTTGGCTTCTATGGCTTCCACAATTCATTCAAAGCTCTTTGAACTCAGCAGAGGAGGAAGAAAAACCATTTGTGGAAGGCATGAAAGGACACTTGAAAGGGCAGACAACTCCGTGTTTTCCCTACTTCAGCTTCTGTGATGTCTGCAACTCAACAAATTGGAGAATGTCACAGCTACGCCAGGCCTCAGCTATGTAGACCAATGGCCCTGTGATCCAATGAAGGAATTCAATGACCTTAAGGTAATTGTCATGCAGACACACAGGGCTAGCAGGTTGTTGTTGTAGCTGCAGATACAAATGTAAGGGCCTAAAAAGCATTGGGGGGGTGGGGGGTGGAAATTATTTTTTATAAAAAGAAGTACCAAGTGCAGGGACAGGTACCAAGATATTTTTAAGAAACTGTGGTCAAAAATATGTATTGGTTAATTCAGAATAGCTACAATGAGGATTGAGTTTACATACAGGCTTCCAATTTGGGAGAATGAGTGCATTTTAATAAAATCATTTTATGAAGCGAGAAGACACCAGAGAAGGTGTAGCTTGCATTTGCCTTTCCTATTTGAGATGGAAGGGCCCTGGTGGCATGGTAGTTTCACAGTGGGCTGTGACCCACAAGGTTAGCAGTTCTACCTTGTCCTATAGGGTCACTATGAGTTGGCATTGAATCGATGGCAGTGAGTTTGGATTGCGGGGGTTTTGAGAAGGAAACGTAACTGTAATATCAAATAAGCAATTAGACTTGGAAACCAGGATAGCATTTCAGATTTGAAAGACAAAAGCATATAGGTGATAATTAGGAGTGCTCAAGGTCATTGGGGGGGAGTGGTAAAGACCTCTACAAGGTGGATGGACACAGTGGCTGACACAATGACTCCAACGTAAGAACAATGGTGAGGATCACACAGGACCAGGCAGTTTTTCAATCTGTTTTACTTTCACTGGAAATGTCTCCACAGTTCCTAACAACAACAATAGATGTCCCATGCCTACATATGCCTATTCAGGGACAGGAAGATGTTTCTTCTACATCAGTACCTAAGGAATTACACACATCAGGAGTAGTTATTGTTTAGAAGACTTTGATGTGGATGGAGATTTGCACAAAAAGGAAGAAGAGAGAACTATAGCCAAGCGTGGTGAAGAAACTTAAATGATGCCTAGCTAACAAAAAGAATCGTGTCTGGGGTCTTAAAGGCTTGTGTTTTCCAAAAAAGCAGCTACCTAAATGATGCGTCAACTAGGTCCACAAGGAAAAAGCACACCAGCCTGGGTGATCCAAGGATGGTAAATAAAATAATCCAAATCTAGAGGAGGGAATGGTATCAGAACTTAACTAATGAACACCTAGTTTGCAGAAGGCTATAGATGACAATGGAGAAGCCCAAAATCCATTTGCAGAGTCCACGCGAGGATTAAGATTCTTATGAATTCCCTCTAATCATAGTTAAGGGATGGGAATAGCCCTAGTATCAGACAGAGAGCATTGCAAAATCAATTATGGCAGACATAGTTAGGTCATTATTTTATCTCCCTTTTGACTAATTTTAAAGCTTTTTGTTTGTTTACTTTTTAAGTGAAGGGGGAATACATATGAATCAAGTCCCTGGTGAATCCCCTCTGACCATGGTCCAGGGAGATATGAACAGCCTTGCTAATATGCAAAATGCATTGAGAAGTGGATTATTTCAGGTGCAGTCGGGTTAAAATTTAGCACCCTATCATTTGATCTCCCTTATGATCCATTTAAATTTGTTCTAGTTTTTCATATTTTCTGCTTTACATTGCAGTCTTAATCTGTTTTACTTTGCTGTTCTTGTTAGTTTTCATGTTTTCTTGGGTTTTCAATGCTTTTCTGCATATAAAATTCAGCATAGGTAAATCTATAGAGACAGGGAATGGATCAATGGTTCCTTGAGGGAATGGAAGGTGGGGCTGGGGAGAAAAGGAGAATAAATGACAATGAGTACAGGAATGAAGAAAATGTTGTAAAATTGATTGTGATGATTGTACAACTCGATGTGATTAAATTTTGTGCCATTGGCATATCGCAGGTTGTTAATACACCTTCTTCTAATCTGATGCCACGTTTGTTTTTCATATAATCCAGCTTCTCTAAGGAATAATTATGGTGGAAGGATACAACTCAGATGCATACCTTTCCTGATTTTAAACTATGCAATATTCCTTTGTGCTGGTGGAGGGGGAGAAAAATAAATGGTTCTTTTAAATCATGAAAACATATAACATAGATTATGGGTAAAATAGGTCATAATTTCAATTGAGCTCTAAAAATCGATCGCTCTGAATATTAGAGAATGAACATGGAGTTCTAAATTTGATCATGCTAACAATGAGTTTGGGTCTGAGTGTTTAAATTAAACAAAAGTTCCTTGAGTAAACCCATTGGCAGGGCTCTCCAAAGGGGCTTCAAAAAATGGAACAAAATGGACAAACTTCTTTGAAGACTGTAACACCTTACAGCCAATATAAGCCTGATGTCAAGTTCTTTGATGACAACGAGTACAAGCCGAGCCAGGCAGACAGGGTAGGATTGTTCCAAAGGGCTTCAAGGTGTGTAAATCTTTTCAGAAGCCGAAGACCTTATCTTCCTCCCGTGGAGCAATTGTTGGTTCACATCACGGATCTTTCAGTTAGTAGTTCAATGCAAGTGTGTCCCCAGGGCTCTTATAAAATAGTTTAGGGAACAGCAATTTCAACAGTTAAAAAAGATGTAACCACTTGCTAGAAAAACCCTAAACAGTCATACAGACTATAGAATGAGTATAAGCATGTGGTAGTTATATAAATTTAGCAAGTTAACTTAATACAGTGAAGGGGTGGACTTTAGCCTGTCAATCAGGTCACAACCTTATGCCTCCTGGTGGGCACAACCTACCTTCTCATGAGGATCTGGGAACTTCTTCCCTTTCTCCCTGAAGGTAGGGCACACTCTCTACTTCACCTTCCTGTCGAGGAAACCTGAGTGAGCCATGTGGAGGAGAACAGCCCGGTGATGCTCCCACTGCCATTGGATCCACAAGTGTTTTCACCCACCGGCCTGTGATCTTTCTGCATTCAGCATTATTGTGAGTGGCAATGTGAGTCTGAAGAAGAATTGATGGACTAGTATCAGACATAGGGGCCAATATCAATCTTATGGACCTGATCTGAACTTGGCTGGGATGTTTTCTTAATATACAATTAGTCTTTGATATAAAACTCTTTCCTTTACACATATGACTGTGCCTGGGTTTGTTTCTCTAGTCAAGCGGGACTAACACAATTCAAGAAGAATGAAACAGGTAAGGGAAGAAGCTGGCAAAGTGGCATGGGACTGAGCAAACCACAGTGGACTAGGTAAGGACTGGGGGATCATAGAAGGCTTTTGATTCTAAGGTTTAAATTGGAGTCTTGCCATACAAAAAGATGAACTCTTGGGTGATGCTCCCTGATTGAAGAGGTTGACACAAGGATCTGAGAGGCCATTCAGGAAGAAGCTTCAACCACTTGACCTCTGTTAGGCTCCCTTCTTTCATCTATATAAAAAAGGGCTGTGGCCAACTACGCAAGGACTCCAGTCAGTTCGAACAATCTATTTTGTTTGAACATACATACGAACTCATCTGGAGATAGGCAACTAGAGAACCAGAGCCAAGGACCACATTGAATAAAGATGTTAGAGAAAAACTGGTAGAACTTACCACTGATTGTCTGTGTGTATGTATATCTGTATGTGTCTGTTCATTGCTAAAATAACTGGATGTGTGTGGAAACTATTCAATCTCATTTAGTCAGGCATGTATCTATTTTATAGTAACTTCATTATATTACAAGCCATTTCTTATTCAGTTTTTGAAAAGCCCCCCCCCCACAATGTTTGGCAGTATAATAGCCCATGTTCTTTTAATGATTTCATTCAAATCCTGGTGACACTGTGGGAAAAGCACTTCACTGCTAAATACACAGGTCAAACCCACCAGCCACTCCTGGAAGACAGATGAGTCTGTGTAATCCGATACAGATTTGCAGTCGTGGAAACCATATGCAGAATCACTGTGAGGCGGAATAGGGTTTCCATAGAAATGCCATCACAAAAACTAACTACAAGTATCCCAGTGTTTGGGATAACATAGTTTGAGATCGATTTTCCAGCTCCCTTATGCTTCTCTTGGAGGGCGATTTCTCCAATTGTCTGCCCCTTCCCTTGGATTGGTTTCCACAGCATCTGGTGTCTCCAAAGAATTCTGAGAATGAGTCGGAAATACCACCTGCTCTATTTTTCCCCAAAATTGAAAACTCTACAAAACACGCAGACAAGCACACTAAGTAGACATTGATATTGAAAAATCTGAGCTGTCCCAATTTTTTACCCCTATCATTTTCTATGATGGGTTCCCAGATGGCTTGGATGAGGATCATGTTCTTTAGTTTATTTCATGTCCTTTCAATCCAGCTCCTCAGGAAACAGATTTTCTAGTCTAGAACCTCATGGATTGCCAAGAGCTAGTAGAATTTCTCCAGCATCCACCAAAGCCTATTTTGCCAAAAACTCATCCTCAAGGTTTTAGGTCCAGGATTTTGCCTGCCTTAGAAAGACCTGCTCATACCAAGCTTGAATGTCGTAGAGTCCTTGTGGGGAAAGAGGATTAAATATTTTTCCATGTTATTTCTTGTCTTCCAAGAAGCAGTTGAGTGGACTCTAACATTTAATTTGGAGAAGAATTTTATCCCGAAGCCATCTGGCAAGACAGAGGAAGTGTCTTTTTTGTGTTCTGCTTTTCTCAGGAGTGTGAGGCCAAGATAGACTTATGCTACTCTCCCAAAGAGAAGGTGACTGTGGGTTCTGGGAAACTGGGGTGTAGGGACGAGAATCAAGGAATTGGGGTGGAGGTTAGAGACACGAGGAAATCAGGATGCTCACATTGCTTCCACCTCCCACAAGATTGGTAACTTGTCTCAGTCCAAACAGTAACATCTTTCTGCCAGAGCTGGTCAATTATGGGTCCGAACCACAAAATTTACCCCCATTGAGTAAGACTACAATGAACAAGGAGTGGTGGAAGTTTCAACAGCAGTAACATGCAAATTATGATCAACGGAGTCCTCAGTAAATTCCTCACTGAGGTTTACAGCTTGATTTGTAGGCCCAGACACTGTAGTTTATCCAAATAACTCCTATACTAATTTGATCCAATATTCCAATATCGGCATCACAATTCCCAGTGTTGGTGTCTCCTTTCCACATCCTTATCCGGTCTTCAAGGCACAAGATATTTTAGTGCATAGCTGCACATGAAATAAAATTGAACTTATGGTGAGTGAGCATTTTACCAAAATGTGAATCCTTGGTCAATACATCAAACAGGAATCTGATCAAATAATGATGCATCACACTATGAATAATATATGATAGAGGCAACAAGGAAAGTGAATAATTTCTTTGGAGTTTCTATCTTACATAACCACCACATTCTTAAAATATTTATGCCTACTAAAGAGAGAATATGCTAATGGATCCTATCATCCTTATGATGCCATAATATCAGCCTTATATACAAAATCTCATCTCCTAACTTGGCTGAAATTTTGGCATATAGTAAAATGTTAAGAAGAGAAAGGTCTGGAAGAGAAGACCAGGTCCATAAGAAAGTAGGCCATATATTTTTGGAAAACCTTGCTGGTGTTTGGGACCATGAAGTAGATTCTGACCCACGGCAACCCTACGCACAATGGCAGAAACACTGCTGGGTCCTGTATCATCCTCACAATGGTTCCCGTGCCCGACTCTGTTGTTACATCACTGTGTCAATCCATGTCATTGAGGGCCTGCCTCTTTTCACCTCCCTTCCACTTTACCAAGCATGATGCACTTCTCCAGGGACTGGTCTCTCCTAACAACATGCCCAATGTATGTAAGGCAAAATCTTGCCATCCTTACCTCTAAGGAACTTTCTGATCACACTTCTTCCAAGACTAATTTGTTTGTCCTTTTAGCAGTCCGTGATCCTTTCAATATTCTTCTCCAGCATCACAATTCCAATGCATCAATTCTTCAGTTTTCCTTATTCAATGTCCAACTTTCAAATGCACCTGATGCGACTGAAAATACCATGGCTTGGGACAGGTGCACCTTAGTCCTCGAAGTAACATCTTTGCTTTTTAGTGCTCTAAGGAGCTTTTCTGCATCCGCTTGACCTAATGCAAAGCATCTTTTGATCACTTGACTACTGCTTCCATGACCATGGATTGTGGATCCAAGCCAGAGCAAACTCTTGACAATTGCAATCTTTTTTTCCATTTCTCATGATTTTACCTAGTGTGAGGACTGGTCCACGTGTGAGGGCTTAGTCTTACCTACATTGACTGAAGCTGCAATCCTTGATCTCCATGCACCAGAGCCTTAGGCCCTCCTTACTCTCGGCATGCAGGATTGTGTCATCTGCCTATCACAGGTTATGAATTCACCTTCCTCCAATGCTGATGCTTCATTCTTCTTCATATAATTTTGTCACCTGGAAAACATGGCATGGCATAGCTTTTTACTTTCTGCCTGTGTGCATAATTCTTGTCGCCTTGTTTTTTGGCATTCGTGTGTGTGTGCATTACATCTAAAATCAGGAAAAGGAAAGATAACTGTACCTGAGACTGTCACATTAACTTGCCAGATACCTATCCCACTTAAGCTACTTCAGGTCATCAAAGAAAGGTCTTGGGAAGTCAAATAATTGGGTCTAGGCCTCTATAACATCTTCTGGTTTTAGTTAAATCTGACTGTGACACAGAGTAAGTTGTTTCTCTCTGGAATTTTATACCTGTAAAATGTTACAACAGCTACAAACTGACTTGGTAGAGGGCAAAAGTGTGAATTTCAGCATCTCAACATCCTCATGATTGAGTGAAGACTACTCGTCCTAAAGGTAATGGCACATGTCTCCCTAACCATGATCCACACTTTGTGTGGTTACAGCTGCCTCCTTCTGCTATGGCTCCTGCCCAACAGCAAGAAATCTCATTTCTGTTTGTTGATTTTCTTTTTGTGTATCTTTTATTTCTTCTTTGTAGGTAATGTGGAGACAAGGCTAAAGGGGAGACCCAGTGATCTAGAAGTAATCTCTAGGTGGTTCCGAGAATAAGTACGACTGGCTACGAATCGAAAGGCTGGCGATTTGCGTCTTCCCAGAGGCATCTTGGAAGAATCTATCGTTGATAGTCTTCCACAAACAAGCCATTGCAAATACTAGGGAGTAGAGTTCTACTCTTACACCATTGAGTTACCATGAGTGTCCAAGTTTACTCTACAACAACTGGTTAGAGATTGAGACTTTAGGGAGATTTCATTTCAGTTGTGAGTCGAAGCGATGGATTCTAAGTTTGATTCGGGTGTGGACAGGAAGGGTGTGTGCATCAAGGAGACAAAGCAAAGGGATGGTAATCAGGGAACAGCAAGCACAAAAAGGGGTCCCCAAAGAGTCCCTGGGACATGGGAGGAAGCCTCGTGGATAAAGATCACTTTATTTACGAGTTGGCACCAGTAGTTACAGATGCCGAGTCCTGTAGCCTATGGACTTCCTTCACTGTCTGATAGCCCAGGTTCTCCCCAGTTCTCAGTTCTCCATGTGAGAGGGATTGAGATTTGTCCCACAAGGCGAGATGGGAAACAAAGCTGGCAGACCTCACAGATTCCGGGGATTTCACCACTGTCCCTGGTATGCTGACTAGGCTGGCCTCACTACTTTCCTGCCTTCTGTCTATGAAGAGAGGGATGCCAACCTGTCTGCTTTGTCTGGAAGACTTCCGCTGTGCTTCTGAGAAATGCTGGCTATTGAGAAGTCTGGTCATTCCATGGTGCAATCTACCTTCAGAAAGGATGCCTATTTTCAGCTCGCTTCCTAAATGAGAACCCCCTCCAGCTCTCTGCCTGGGAGGAGAGCCATTTGGGCCTACAGCCTCCTATCCCTCACCAACTCTTTTCCAAAGCTTTCTCAGTAAAGGTTAAATCCCCTCTCTGAGAGTCATGACCATTCTATTTAGAGGCAAGGAGGATGTCTAATGTAATGTCTAATGACTATGAACTTTCTAAAAATGCCATTTTGTATTTTTTGAGGATTCATGTTCAGTTTCCTTGGTCCCCACTCTTTCACTCCTCTTTGCCTGGTGATCATTCTACTGAACTAAGATGTAAAAAAGTTCTTCTGTTCTTGAGAAAAGACATACAGAGACATCACTACATCCAACACACACACACACACACACACACACACACACACACACACACACACTACACAGGACCTTTCATGAAATCCAGAGGAAAAAACAATTTGCATTCAATGACTTATCAAGCCATTGTCTAACTTCATTTTCCTCTTTAAGAAAACTGTGTTGTGTTTGTAGAAAACAACATACAGGCTCTGTTTATGGAAATTACATAGAACTAAAAAGTTTTTAAAATTGGCTCTTACTGTTTATTTTTTAAATCCAAAAGCATTACATTCTCTTTAATTTAAAAAAATACAAAGGCTATTGTGAAACTGAAAGTATTGCTGAACAACAAGAAAAATATTTCTTTACCACATAAGATATTAATTCCCAAATGAACTGTCTTTGTTTAGGAAGCAAAAATAATAATTTACAAAAATTTTAAAAATCCTTTTATTAGGGGTTCATACAACTCTTATCACAATCCATACATACATCAATTGTGAAAAGCAAATTTGTACATTCATTGCTCTCATCAGTCTCAATAATTTACAACATTTTAAGGCAAAGGAATCCCTCTTTATTATTATTATTTAACTTATTTGCTTTAGATCCTGACTTTTCAGGCCAGTGCTTATGTTTAATATGTTGTTTTCTCTTGTATGTATCACAAAATAAGATAAAAACTTACCAGGTGTTTGACTTAATACTTACACTCATGCTTCAAAGCATTTGGATGGCCTTTGCTCCATAGGTTACACTATGAATAAGTTTGCCATTTTCACTGGTAAGAGGGGAGCCACAGCGGTTGTCAGGAAGCGATATTGAGGATCAGATCTCTAGAGAAAACCCAGTTGGTCTAGATTTCTGCCAGCTTCTCCTTTCTTCTGAGCAAAAGCAGTCAAAGACCTAGCTTTAGCCAGGTATATAGAATAACGAATATCCTACCACAACCCTCTTTAGGTCAAGTGACAAAACCTTATTAGGACATCATGCTTGAAAAGTCAAGGGGCAGCGAAAAAGAGAAGTCATTCAACAAGATGGATTGGCACAGTGGGTACAGCAATGGGTCAAGCCTCGCACTTGTGCAAACAGTGCAGGGCCAGGCAGGGTTTCCTTCTGTTGTACAAACGATAGCTATGTAACTGCTTCAATGATAGATAATAACTAATTTAACTTCATTTTTTATGTATTTATGTATCATTAATGAGCTTCATAAAGCTCCCCAAAACTAGAATTAGTTGGTGTCAGAAAAAATTCACAATGCTTCAAAGCGATTTGAAATGTTTTAATACCAGAGAAGTACTGAATTCAAAACCCCTCGGCTGGATAAGTATTCCAAAAGTTCCTCATCCATCTCCTAACATTTCAGGAAGTTTAATACCATAGGGTAAGGTCACTTATTAGAATCCCAATCCTCTCTTGCTGTTTTGCATTCAAGTGACCTGATACCTAATTACCTTGCCATCCAATTAGAGCGTCCTTTTCTTAATCTACCCCCTTTTACCCACCGTCTTTGGTCTGCCAAGCATCTCTCCCCACTTCATCCTTAGTAGTGTGCCCCGGATTGATCCCAGGGGCAGCTTCCTTTCTCTCTAAAATGTGCATATTTCACCTTTGTGCTTTCTCTTGTCATAGAGTGCAGAAGGGCAGAAGACACCCCACGGGGTGACCCTTAAAAGTGGAGACAGGCAGAGACGCAGAGACAGGTGAGTCCCTCCTGCGCATGACCCTTTTCTAGTGTCTTGCATTTGCGGCTGCGCTGTACTTCAGTGGTCCTAGGAGGGGAGGGATTAAAGGTCTGAAATGTTCAACAGAGACGTATTTGTCTGAATTAAATTTAGGAAATCTCGGTAAACAAATCTTAATTAAAGTCAAACCCAATGCCACAGAGTCGAGCCTCACGCAGAGTAACCCTGTAGGACAGCATAGAACTGGCCCCCTTGATTTCTGAGACTTTTAAGTCTTATGGGAGCGGACAACTCCATCTTCCTCCCTCGAAGTAGCTGGTAGGTCTGAACCTCTGGCCTTGAGTTAGCATCTCAGGGAGTAACCCACTATGCCACTCAGGTTCTATGTAGATTAAAAAACAAACCATCTCACTGCCATCAAATTAGTTCTGATTCATAGCAGCCCTATAAGGCTGGGTGGAACAGCCTCTGCGAGTTTCCGACTGTGACTTTTTTATGGGAGTAGAGCTGGCTGGTGGCTTCAAAGGGCTAACGTTGAGGTTAACAGCACGACATGTCACCACGGTGCAACCAGGACTCCTCTCCATACAGATATTTTATTAAGGTAAACATTCCATTTAGATAAAAATTAATTAGCTAAGCTGTCTCTCTCCTGTTGGTTTCTTGAGAACAAAGAAGAAAGATTCATATGTCCATGAGTGCTCCCATAGAGCCTGAAGAGCAGATTATCCCAGTACTGACAATCATCAGAAAGGAATCAGGTACAGATACCATGTTCAGAACTGCTAAGTACCTCACTGAGCTCATGTATACTGGGTATCTTATCCTATTTATATGTGGCTGAGTTACCAGTGTCTAGAGCAGTGGTTCTTACCCTTCCTCATGCCGCGACCCTTTCATACAGTTCCTCATGTGGTGGTGACCCCCCAACCATAACATTATTGTCGTTGCTATTTCATCACTGTCATTTTGCTACTGTTATGAATCGGCGACTCCTGTGAAAGGGTCGTTCGACCCCCAAAGGGGCTGTGACTCACAGGTTGAGAACCACTGGTCTAGAGCTTAATGGGCTATGCTATGTAAATATATTATGGGTTCAGCATTGTTTAAATATCATTTTGATGCCAACATAATTTTAGGCATAAAATGACAAAGAATAAACGATACCTGACCAATAACAAGTGTTGTAGAGCTGCAATCAATGTGGGGTGTGGAGGCCTTGGGAGTTGTGTGTTGAAGTGAAAAAAACGAAAGTCAATTTAAAAATATAAATATGTGTATTTATATTCTGTCTGGAACCAAGGTGTCCTGGTGAACAACTCTAATTCTGATTCTTGTGTGAGGGTGGGGACGGGAGGGGGGATACTAGGACCTTGGGTGGAAACTGAACAGAGGGGTGGGGATGGGGGGGGGGATACTAGGACCTTGGGTGGAAACTGAACAGAGGGGTGGGGACGGGGGGTGGGGGGGGGAATACTAGGACCTTGGGTAGAAACTGAACAGAGGAAGAGCAGCAGGAGAGAACAATCAGAAGAAAAGTATATGTCAAGTGCTTTTTAAAAATCCATCCAAACAAGAATTGCGAAGGGTATGTCTGTGGGCAGTCATGCTGGCTTTTACCAGGGCTGGAGAAAACAGCTCAGCCTGGAGGGGATGTGTCACAACCGATCCCTGATTGGCCAGACCTGTGTAAAAACTAGGTGACAGCAAGAGCTCAGAGCATGCTTCTGCAGGCACCTGGACCGAGACAGGCCCAAGCAAGCCTGCAAAGACATGCTCCGAAAGGCCAGAGGACATTTGTACAGCTGACAGCAGCTGTGAGGCCTGACAGTCCCGGAGTCCCTCCACCCTGTTTGCCTTTATGCCTCAGGAAACAGATACCTCACATCTCAGGTGGGACACGAATAGAGACTACGCAAACATGCCCCACCCTGCAGACTGGAGTCAAAGGAAAATCTACCCGTGTACTAGTTTGTTGGAGAGAGAAAAAAATGACTAGGGTAAATCAATTAATTTACATTTCCTCCTCGGGCAAATCTCAGGGCCAGAGAGAAGTAGACATCTTCCTGGATGGCTCTGCTACATAGCTGGTAGCAGAGGCACCTTAGTAGTGTCATTGATGAAGCCCTGAGTTACCAGCACTGGGTCAGCATTCAGCTCTATGAGCCTCTCCCCGAGAGAAAGACGGGGAGCGCTGTTTCCTTGAAGATTTACGGACTCGTGGTTTCTCCACAGAATTTCTATGAGGCAGAATCCATTGAATGGCAGTGGGTTTTGTAGCCAACAGAGCTGATCACCTGTCCATTAAGTTCTCCCATTTCTCCTTTAGAAGAGCCCATCACCTTTGTTCAAGCGTCTTCATAAATGATCTAAGTTAGCAATGTTGTTGTTGTTAGATGCCATGGGTTTGTTCCAACCCTTAGCAGCCCCATGAACAACAGAACAAAACACTGCCCGGTCCTGCGCCATCCTCGCAATTGTTCTTATGTCTGAGCCCATCGATGAGGCCCCTGTGTCCATTCATCTTGTCATTGGTCGCTCCACTACTTACCAAGCATAATGTCCTTCTGCCGGAACTGGTCGCTCCTGACAACGTGTCCAAAGTATGTGAGATGACATCTGGCCATCCTTGCCTCTAAGGAGCATCCTAGCTGAATTTCTTCTGAGACAGATATGTTTGTTCCTTGTGCAGACCATTGTACTTTAAATATTCTTTGCCAACACCATAATTCAAATGCATTGGTTCTTCTTCCGTCATTCCGTTATGGTCACTAGGGTTTAGTCTGAATGTGGGCATGTAGCATCTTTCTAATAAGATTCAAGAGAAGTTCTTTTGGGAGGGGTCTTCTGTGAAAGATGCTTTCAGGTGAGAACAAAAGGACTCTTTTTATTTATTTATTTATTTTAATTAATAAATCTTTTTATTGGGGCTCATACAACTCTTATCACATTCCGTACACACATCAATTGAGCAAATCATGCCCATACTTTCGGTGCACTCGTCATTCTCAAAATTCACCTTCTACTTGGGTTCCTGGAATCAGCTCGGTTTCCCTTTTTTCCCCCCTCCCCCCCTCTCCCTACTCCTCCCTTCCCCCTGGTCCCTTAATAGTTTATAAATAATTATTATATCTTATCTTACACTTCCTGGCGTCTCCCCTCACCCACCTCTCCATTGCCCATCTCCCAGAGAGGAGGATACACATAGATCTCCAAGATCGGTTCTCCCTCTCTACACTCCTTTCCCTCCTGGTATCGCCACTCCTACCGCGGGTATTGAGGGGTTCGTCCGTCCTAGATTCCCTGTGTTTCCAGATCCCTACTGCACTGCTGTACATCCTCTGATATAACCAGGTCCGCAAGGTAGAATTGGGGTCATGATAATTGGGAGGGGAGGAAGTGTTCAGGAACTAGAGGACGGTTTTGAGTTTCATTGTTGCTACACTGAACCCTGAGTGACTCATCTCCTCCCCACTACCCCTCTGGGAGGGATAGGACTCTTTTTCTGTTGGACACTGTGATGCCCGAGTAAGCCCATGGTCAGCTAGGTTGAGGATGAGGCCACACACTGAAGGTGGTACAGCAAGCAGTAAGGCAGAAAGAACCTGAGTCTTGCTGATATTTTATTTTATTTTTTAAACATTTTATTAGGGGCTCATACAACTCATCACAATCCATACATACGACAATTGTGTAAAGCACATCTGTACATTCATTGTCTTCATCATTTTCAAAGCATTTGCTCTCCATTTAAGAGTCTTGCTGATGTCATCAAGCTCTGAGTGAACCGATCCAGGAGTTTCTCTATTCGTGGACTTTATAGACAAGATCCTATGTTTTCTTAATTGTTCATGCCAGTTGAGATGTACCATTTATTGTGACTTGCAGCCCAAAGCATTCAAATCAGTTCAACCACCAAATCAATTCTTGCTATCAGTGGAGAGTGAATGAGTACCATGAGCTCACCCCGGGTTAATGGATTTACTCCTAAGAGTAAGGTGTAGGAGTGTAGTAATCCCTGATGACAAAGAATTTAGTTCCGCATAATCAAATAGAAAAGGCCTTTTTGTGAATTAGATGCTGAAGGGCTGCTGGAGAAACAGAGTCCCCACCTTTAAACAAAGGAGCCCATAAACAGCCAGCCAGCAGGAGTCCATGGGGGCGGATGACCATGCTCCTGGAGCTTTTGCTGCTTAGATTAAGATGCATGAAGGTAATAAAACTGACCCAAAAGAAACTGTAAAAAGAAGCCTTGGGAAGCTCATCCAAGAGGGTGAGAAGGAAGGAGAACAGAAGGAACCCATGGAAAGAAAAATCTTCCAAACCAAGGACGGTCCAACAATAATGAGACCAAAGTTCAAAGAAGTAATTTAAACCAAATAAGAAGGAGAAGGCAGAGCCAGTGAGGGGCGGACTCACCCAACAAGAAACAGGCTAGCAGTAGGGATGAAGCAGACCAGAGTTCAGTCGAGGACAAGGATGGGTCAGTCCGAGGGATCTGAGAAAGGTGACATGCGAAGAAAGGAACAGCCTGGAGCTCTTGCCGCTCAGGTCAGGGAAGGGTAGAGTCTGGGCGGTGTGCTTTCCCTTCCCCCAAGATAACTTCAGCATTGCCTCCTTCCCCACCATTGACAAGACTCTCTGACAGTTTACAAAGCACCCCCAATAGATCCAATGTCTATTTAATTGCAACTGAAGTTGGACTATTAGCCTGGGAGGGTAGCATTGAACTGGTTAATTGCTTGTCTCACTTATGTATTTCTGCAAGTAGATATGTGTGTGTATTGACACGACACATAAAAACAAAAGTTTCTATTTATATCTTTGTTGTTTTCCACATATTTTATTCCAAATTTAAGTTCCCTACTTTCTGCTGCTGCCTTTTAAGCTACAAAACGGTGTTCAAACCAGAGCAATTGATTGCCTTCTGGTTGCGGCCACTGAGAGTGGATGGGCGCCATAGCGATTGTTCCCGTAGCCGATTCTTCAGAAGCAGAATTCCAAGCTTTTCTTCTGAAGTGCCTCTTGTTGGACTCCATCTTTCTGGATAGCATGTTAGTTGTTTGTACCAGCCAGGGTCCCCAAACAAAACAAAATAAAGTCAAGGAGACTTCAAAAACCTCATGGGGCCATCCCTTATCAATGGTATTTTTCCACCAATGTTTTGATGTCTGTGGTGGGGAGGTCAGACACTCACAGCCATCCTCCAAGTTGCCAGACTACAGTAGGCCCCACACCCTGCTGTTAAAGACAATGGACACCCGCAGCCATCTATTTGGTTCCAGTAGGTGGGGGTTACACCCTACTGCTAATGGTTCCTATGGAGATCTAGAGAATAGGTCAAAGTTAAGCCACCATCCTAAACCTAGGATCTGCCCATCTTGTCACATGTATAACCCCAATCCCTCCCCTTCCTATTGCATGTATATCCCTCCACCTCCCCCCTCTCATTACTGTATTACCTATAGGACAGCCCCTTCCAGTGATGTATGTCCTCACCTGTAATTAGGGGGCTTGCACATCCCCAGAGAATATAAAAGGCCTGAGCTAGCATTAAATCTCTCTCTCTCCCACCACGTGGACCATCAAGTGGGGTTGAGGTGAGCATGCTACCATGAATTGTGACTGACTCCATTTATTTCAATACTTCACTACTATCTCTCATGCTCTCTGTAACTTTACTATGATCTTTACTTATTATCACTGTACTATTGCACCTACTGGACCCGTAATGATGTGTTTAGGGGCTGGCTTCCCCTGACAGATGTCCTCTTGTAAAATTGTTCATATGAATTTAGAGTTTAAAGAGGTATTGAAATGAACATGGAGAACTTAATTTTCTACATAAAAAGCCCTAGGAATACCTTCATCCTATCTATTTCCTTTGATTGTGATACCTAATATGTATTCTTATGACAGAAGACAAGCAAAGCATGGATTATAGTCCCTAATGTGTTCCCACTGCATTCAGATATCTGAACAATAGCAGAAAATGTGTGGCTTTGGTAGATTTTTGAGTGTGTCTCTGTGACTGAGCTAACATTCCTGATCCCCAACAGCTAATGGGAAAACTTAACCTTGACCATTAATGTCATCTCTGTATCTTCTAGTCTGAATGTAATTTGTCCCAGAGAGACTTTGGACTATTCTAAAGTTCTCTTGCCCTTCTCGGCTCCCCTCCAAGATGGTATCTGGAGATTGAGGAAGTCTAAAGAGACGCTAGGGTGCAAGAGAAGTAGGAGAGCTCTGAGCCTAAGGGACATTCTGTTTGTAATAACCTTGAGGACAATGTGACATCTTTGTCACCTGCAGTTCTTTCCACCTCCCGCTAGGCTCTTCCTGGATTCACTGTTGAATCAGCAGGCTGTGGAGTAGGAGTGAAATAAGTGCTGCTGGAAGGAAGCTTGCCACTCTAGGGCAGCAGTTCTCAACCTGTGGGTCGTGACCCTTTTGGGGGCCAAACGGCCCTTTCACAGGGGTTGCCCAATTCATAACAGTAGCAAAATTACAGTTATGAAGTAGCAGCAAAAATAATGTTATAGTTGCGGGGGGGTGGGGGGGTGGGGCAAGGGTCATGGCATTAGGAAAATTGAGAACCACTGGTCTAGTGACCTCCTTGCTCCTTTTCTCAGATTCCAAAGATGGGGAAACCGGGACACAGAGAAGATGAGTGATTTCCCAAGATCATCGATTAACGAAGACTCAGATTGTAATCTGACTCCAGTTCATTCCCCCAACAATGTCCTTCTGTCACTGCCTCTTAATGTCAAATTAACGGTCTCTTACTAAAGCAATAAATCAATGAAAACAGTGGTCCATCGCCTATCTGTCAGTTTGTCACATTGTGGTGATTTGCACATGGCCATGATGCTGGAAGCGACCATAGCAGCAGGTTCACCCATTACAAACAGGTTTCAGTAGAGCATCTAGACTAAGACAGACTAAGAATAAAAGTATGGGTCACAACAGTATATAGTTCAGTATTATAGTAGGAGATGGTCCAGGACCAAGCAACATTTTCCCTGTTGCATTGTTAAAATTGAACTGTGTCCCCCAAATAGGTATCAGCTAGAATACGATTCTCAGTAGTATATAATTATCCTCCATTGTGTGACCTGACATAATTATGATGTGTGTTCTAAATCCCAACCTCTATGATGTTAATGAAGAAGGATCAGAGGCATTTATGTTAACGAGGCAGGGTACAATCTACAAGATTAACTTGTATCTTGAGCAAACCTCTTTTGAGATATAAACAGATTGAAACAAGAGAACAGTGATCAAAGGGAACTTCTACCACCAGGAAAGAAGAGCTAGGAAGGGAACGCATCCTTTGGATCCAGAGTCCCTGCACTGCCTCTGAGCCCCGGGGGAAGATTGGTGACAACTTTCACCCACAGCCAACAGTCGTCCTCTAGAACTGGCTTTCTGAGTGTGGACTTCCAGCCTCTTAAACTCTGAGAACATCAACACTGGTTTGTTAAGGTCATCCACTTTCAGTATTTATGTTACAGCGGCATTAGCTAATGACGACCAAAGCAAAATACCCAACTATTTTGCACATTAATGACACAATTCTGGAAGTAATGATTGTAATGAAGTAATGATTGCCAGGTGCTAGGTGAAAGGAATGCTACCTGTGATGTCATGTGTCAATGATTCTCAGTGGTTTGGTCATAAGTAATCATGTAATTTGACAATTATATAATTAACTAGCCATCCTCCATTTTCTGATCTGATGTGGGCATCCACCGTTTTCATACACCACTTTGTTTTGCACAACAACCGAGTCTTTGGAACCTAATTGTGTGGATCCTCGCGTCGATCCCATGGATATTCCTCAAGAGGACCAACAGTCTTAGGACCCAAAGACCAAGTTGTGATGCAAAAATTCCCATCACGTTAAATGATAGGATGACCACATATTACATAACTGAAAAATTACGTCATTTACAATGACAGTCAAGCCTCGGAGAACCATGACTCAGCAAAGTTGACATACAACCTTAATCATATTCAGCATTATCATTCCCCTCACACGTTAGCATTTGTTACTGCTATTTGTCTTTAATGCACAAAATAGTTGGATAGTAGGGGTTTTTGTTTGTTTGTTTGTTTGTTTTTCACTGAGGTCCTAAATGCAAAATATCGGATAGCAGAACAGCCACTAAATGAAGATTAGGTGTACACTTCTCATATGATGGAGGTGATTAGGCAAGATGATACATCTCAATCATTTAGCACAATGGCTTACTCCTAGAAGGGGCATGATTAATTCACTGTTTTGTTTTGTTTCATTGGTGCTTGGTGTTTTCAGATACTGTCATGTTGGTTCTGACCCATACCAACCCTACATAAAGCAAAAGAAACACTGTGTGGTCCTACACGGCCCTCCCGGTTATTGCTGTTTGAGCCCATTGTGGTAGACACCGTCAATTCACTTCATTAAAGGTCTTCTTTTTTCCATGGACTCTCTAGGTCAGCCTGATGCTTCCTCCAGGACTCTAAAGTACAGAAGAAGAGGTTCTACCATTTTTTGCTAAACCCTGATCTTGAATTGATAAACACACACGAGAGAGAAAGTCCATACAAGTAGTCAAAAGTCTATCAGGGATCCTGACACAAAGCAGATGCTGCTATCTCTTTTCATTCAGGGTTCCATATCCCAGGTCCCAATTACCTAAAAACACATACACCTTTTGGACTTGAGCATTCCTGTCCGAAAGGTGAGCATCCTAAAAGTCCCCATTGCCAGTCCTGCTCTCAGTGATGGATGGTCGAGTACCCCCACTTACACCTGTAGACTTTTACTGTGGCCCCTTTGTGAGTATCCCCCAACCAGTTCAGATGGGGTGCCAACTATTGCCTCCTGAGCCAAAGTCTACCATCAGGATTCCTCAGGGACTTTGTGACTTCACCTCATTCTCGGTCTGTGGCACTCCCCTCTTGGTTTGCCCCCGTGTGGGCAAGTCAACTTTTTAACACTTTAAAGACGTATTTTATACTCCACATAATTTGATTTCTTGACTGATGATTTTATGGGCATTGATTTTGTATCCAAAACAAAAGTCTTGACAACTTCAATCATTCTTCTACTCATGATTTCACTTATTAGTCCAGTTGTAAGGATTATAAATTTCTATTGAGGTATGATCTATCAAAGACGGAATTCATTGATCTTCATCAGCCTGCTGATTCAACAGTGAATCCAGGAAGAGCCTAGCGGGAGGTGGAAAGAACTGCAGGTGACAAAGATGTCACATTGTCCTCAAGGTTATTAATTAATGGCCTGAAACAAAATGTGAATGAATTGTGGAATAAGAAACTGATGTGCTCTCAACCTTTACCCAATCCACAATAAAAATTTAACAACAATAAAAATTTTACCTACAGAGGACTGGTAGGGCATGATCAAGGGTAATGTAACTGAGAGGAATTACTGACACCAAATGAAGGTTGGTCATGGTAGTGGGACAAGAGGAAAGTAAAAGGAAATAGAGGAAAGAGCTAGGAGGCAAAGGGTATTATATAGATCTATATAAAGGTATGTACATATGCAAATATATTTATGTATGAGGATGAGGAAATAGATCTATGTGCATATATTTATAGGTTTAGTATTAAGGTAGCAGATGGATATTGGGCTTCCACTCAAGTACTCCCTCAATGCAGGAACACTTTGTTCTATTAAACTGGCATTCCATGATGTTGACCTTCCTGACCCAATTGCTGAAGATAAATGTGTGCATAACAAATGTGAAGAAAGTTGGTGGTGCCTGGCTATCAAAAGACATAGAGTCTGGGGTCTTAAAGGCTTGAAGGTAAATAAGCAGCTATCTAGCTGAGAAGCAACAAAGCCCACATGGAAGAAGCACACCAGCCTGTGTGAGCACAAGGTGTTGAAGGGATCAGGTATCAGGTGTCAAAAAACAGAAAATCAAATCATTGTGAATGAGGGAGACTGCAGATTGGGGACCCAAGACCCATCTGTAGGCAACTGGACATCCTCTTACAGAATGGTCTCAAGGTGGAGATGAGCCAGTCAGTGTACAGTGTAGCAATGATCAAATATACAACTTTCCTCTAGTTTCTAAATGCTCCCCCTCCCCACCACCACCACTATCATGATCCCAATTCTACCTTACAAATCTAGCTAGACCAGAGGGTGTACACTGGTACAGATAAGAAATGGAAACACAGGGAATCCAGGACAGGTGATCACTTCAGTACCAGTGCTGAGAGTGACGATACCAGTAGGGTGGAGCGAGGGTGGGATGGAAATGGGGAATGGATGACAAGGATCTACATATAACCTCTTCCCTGGGGGATCGACAACAGAAAAGTGGTGAAGGAAAATGTCGGACAGTGGAATATATGACAAAATAAAAATTTATAAATTATCAAGGGTTCATGAGAGAAGGGGGAGCAGGAAGGGAGGGGGAAAATGAGGAGCTGATGCCAAGGGTTCAAGCAGAAAGCAAATGTTTTGAGAATGATGGTGCAATGAATGTACAAATGTGTCTTACACAATTGATGTATGATGGATTGTGATAAGAGTTGTAGGAGCCCCCAATAAAATGATTTAAAAAATCGTACGTACCTAGGAGTAATGTTTAGATTGACAAAATATTTATCATTAGCCACATTAGATTCCCAAATACAAATAAGGTAATATCTTCAAAGCACTGAGAGAAAAAGTCAACCTGGAATTTCAGATGCACCTAAATTGTCTTATTGTCAATGGAGGCAAACAAACACATATTCAGCTACCTAAATGTGGTAGTTGCATACTTTCATGTCAACTTGAAGATATGCGTATAGGGGTGGAGACTAGTCTGTCAATCATATCATAACCTGATGGTACCTCCTTCTGGGCATGACCTTCTCATAAGGAGGGGGTTCCTCGGAACCTCTCTCTCTCTCTCTGCCTTCACCTTCCAGCTATTGAGTCACTGGGAGAGCTGCCAGAGCCACACTGAAACTTGTCCCAGTCCTGTAATACAGCCACCACTATTGGAGCTACACAACTTTGCACCCACCAGCCTGCGACCTTCCTGTATCCTTCAACATTGCATGTGGCTGAATGAGTCTGAAGAGGGACTTGTGGTAGTTGCATAATCTGGTGTCAATTTGGGACTTGAGAGGATTAAGAGTGAAGGAGTGGAGTCTAGTCTGTCAATCAGGTCATAGCCAGTAATGCTTCTGTGTGGGCATGACCTTCTCCTGAGAATTCTGGGAACGCCTGTATTTTCTACTTGGAGGCGGAAGACACTCTCTCTCTAAGCTCACTCCCGGAGAGACTCTGTATTGACAAAACACATGAAACTATGCTGACAACAGCAAGAGCCTTGGACCTGCAGAAGCCATATGGAGAGCCCTGCCAATGCTGAGATGCTTACAATGCCACGGGAGCCGCAAGACTTCCCACACACTGACCTGTAATCTTTCTGAATTTGGCATCATTGTATGTTTTGTGAGTCTAAAGAGGACTTTATAGATTGGTATCACACATATGGGCTAATATTGGACTTATGGACTTGATCTGCACTGGGCTGGGATGTTTTCTCAATATTTAATTGTTCTTGTATAAAAAACTTTCCCATAAACATATGAGTGTCCATGAATTTGTTTCTCTAGTATATGAAGGTCACACAGGACTTATGAATTAGTATCAGACTTGAACTGGTATTGGACTTAAGGACTTGATCTGGACTGGTCAAGGATGTTTTCTTCATATATAATTATTGCTTGATTTGAAGCTTTCTCCTATACATGTATGAATGTGACTAAATTGTTTCTTTAGTCTACCTGACCTAACACAATAAGACTAAGGAAATTTACCACTGAAAATCTTGCAGGTAGTTAAAAAAGGAGAATGTAAAATTAGAGAAAGTGAGTGGGAAGCAAGGCATAAGCAGTTGTAAAACATTTCTGTACAGTGAATTAATTATCAACTATATTTAATTTTTGTGCTAAAATGGTGGGACAAAAACTCTACTCAATAGAACCAAAGAAAGTTGGTGATAGGAAGTATAAATAAATTAGGTAAAACATATGAGTGCTAAGTTTTTTGTCTTATTTTAGAGAATGATACAGATAAATTATGCATTTAGAACCTAGCAAGAATTTGTATAACTATATACATTGATGACTTACCATTAGAAACATAAAAACAACACACTCAACATAAATTAAGATAAATATTGATATAAGAAAAAGCAAGATATAGAATGTACAGTATGCTATCTTCTGTCTTTAAAGTGGAAATTGCATAAAATAATAGTGCATAGTGCTTCAAGTCCTCTTTGTTTTCAGCAAGCAAGGTTGTCTCATCTGCATATTTTAGGTTATTAAAATGCCTCCCTTCAATCCTAATGCCACATTCTTCATATAGTAAAACTTTGTGGATTATTTGCTCAGCATAAGGATTGATTAAGTATGATGAAAGAATAGAATCCTTGGCACATTTGCCCTAATTTTAAACCTCGTGTTCTTCTGCAGAGGTTCTCAACCTGTGGGTCTCATCTCCTTTGGGGGCTGAATGACCCTGTCACAGGAAGTTTGAAAACACATATTTCCAATAGTCTTAGGAACTGAGAGACCACTCCTCTACCCATCTCTAGGTGGGTCGCCCACATGCGGATACACCCACCTATGAGTACCCAGCATGAAGACTGTTACCCATGCTACACCATGCTTCAAGACAGCTGCCTTGAGTCTGGAGCACAATTCAATTTAATGAAGACCTCCATCAGCAAGTGCTCATAGCATCTCTCAATAGTGCAACTGGAGGCTTGATTTTTTTTTTCTTGAGTTCTTTCAGTTTATGAGGGGCTGAATATGTTCTTTTTTTTGGTTTCCTAAAACTAGGACTGTGTACCTTTCATCAAAATTTTTGCTTTGTCTTCTTGAGCTGCTCTTTGAAATTTTCTGTTCAGCTCTTTGGCTTCATTAATTCTTCCATCTGCTTCAGCTGCTCCATGATTAAGGGCATGTTTCAGAGTCTCTTCTGACATCCACTTCGATCTTTTCTGTCTTTCCCGTCTTTTAATGACCTTTTGCTTTCTTCGTGCATGACGTTCCTGAGGTCACTCTACATTTCTTCAGGTCTTCTCTCATTAGTGTTCACTGTGTCAAATTTGTTCTTGAGACATTCTTGAAATTCAAGTGGGATGTATTCAAGGTTATATTTTGGCTCTTAAAGACTTGTTTTAATTTAAGCTTCAACTCGAATTTGCAAGTGAGCAATTGATATTCTTTTTTTTTAAATCACTTTATTAGGGGCTCTTACAATTCTTATCACAATCCATATATACATCTATTGTATCAAGCGCATATGTACATTTGTTGCCATCATCATTCTCAAAACATTTGCCTTCGACTTGAGCCCTTAATATCAGCTGCTTGTTTTCTCCCTCCCTCCCCCAGTTCCCCCTACCTCATGAACCCTTCATAATTCATAAATTATTATTTTGTCATATGTTACACTGTCTGACATCTCCCCTTGCCCTCTTCTCTGCTGTCCATCCCCCAGGGAAGAGGCTATATGTAGATTCCTGTAATCGGTTCCCCCTTTCTACCATACATTCCCTCCACCCTCCAGGCATCACCACTCTCACCACTGGTCCTGAAGGAGTCATCTTTCCTGGATTCCCTGTGTTTCCAGTTGCTCTCTGTACCAATGTACATCCTCTGGTCTAGTCAGATTTGTAAGGAAGAATTGGGATCATGATAGTGGGGGGACAGAAGCATTTAAGAACTAGAGGAAAGTTATATGTTTCATTGTTGCTACCCTGCACCCTGACTGACTCATCTCCTCCCCACAACCCTTTAGTAAGGGGGTGTCCGGTTGGCTGCCATTGGGCTTTGAGTCTCCACTCTGCACTCACCTACATTTACAATGATATGACTTTTTTGTTCCTTGATGCTTGATACCTGATCCCTTTGACAGCTCATAGTCACACAGGCTGGTGTGTTTCTTCCATGTAGGCGTTGTTGCTTCTGAACTAGATGGCCACTTGTTTATCTTCAAGTCTTTAAGATCCCAGACTCTATATCTTTTGATAGCAGGTCACTGTCAGCTTTCTTCACCACATTTGCTTATGCACACATTTTTCTTCAGCAATTGTATCGGGAAGGTGTGCATCCTGGAATGCCAATTTAATAGAACAACGTGCTCTTGCATTGACTAAGTGCTTGAGTGGAGGCCCAATGTCCATCTGCTGCCTTAATACTAAACCTATAAATATATGCACATAGATCTGTTTCCTCACACTCTTATATAAACATATTTACATATGTATAACCCAGTCTTTAGACCTCTATAAATACCCTTTGTCACCTTGTTCTTTCCTCTGTTTCCTTTTACTTTCCTCATGTCCTACTATCGTATTCAGCCTTCATTTGAGTTTCAGTAATTTCTCTCAGTTACTTGTCCTTGCTGACTCCCTACCAGGCCTCTGAGCATTTCAGACACTGTTCCACAGTGAGCTCCTGGCCTCATTTTCACTGCTGATACTGAGTTTCTCCATCATCTGTTCCCACCAAAAAGCAAAAACAAAAGTGAAACTCACTTCCATGGAGTTGATGCCAACCCATCGCAACCCCATGGGACAGAGTAGAACTACTGTATAAGTTGCTGAGACTGTAACTTTATGAGATAAGAAAGCCCCATCGTTCTTTATCAAAACAGCTAGTAGTTTCAAACTGTTGACCTTGTAGTTAGCAGCCCAGTGTGTATTCGCTGTGCCACCAGAGCTCCTTCTAAGCCCTCAGTGACGACTCTATAGTTACAATACTTTCACTGTGGCAGCATTCAATATTTTTGTTATTATTGAGATTTACAATTTTACTTGGTATAAATTTATGTGGGTTTATTTGTATTTGTTTTCTTTGACAGTATGTGAGTCTTCAACCTAGGATTCAAGATCTCAATTCTGGAAACACATATACTTCTCTCTCTTTTCTCCTAGAACTCCTAAACAGATTGATGTTGGCTGCTCTCAATCAATTTTCATGCCTTTTAACTGTACATCACATGAAGAGGACTTCAAAGAGTTCATGGAAAGATGGGATTAAAAGATAACAAAATATTTCAACACCTTTTGAAGCCCTCTTCTATGTTTGTATACGTATGTTCACATGTATAAAATCTCTCTTTCTGACTGTTTTCTATTTATCTTCTTGATGTCCTTTTCCCCATTTGTTTACTTATTGTGAATGTATCTAGTTATTAATTTATTCAATTTATTGAGCAATTGTTTTCAAGTGCTACATTTTTATAGTTTATTCTTGTTGCTTTAGATATTCTCTTAATTCATGTTTAATTGTTTCTCTTTGTTACTTTATTATTTTATTCTTTAATTCTTTACAACAGCTATCATTATTTTTATCCTTTAAGTGATCTTAAACTATTATTTTAAATCATTTTCTGATTGCCTTATTTTAATTCCACCTGTGATAAATTCATCTTCCCATTATTTTTTAGGTGCTTGTCTCATTGTTTATATTTCTCAAGTATCCTAGAATTTTGGTTTTCAGGCTCACCTTGTGTAAGACAATTTGCATATCAGATTTTTTAATAAATCATTTTATTGGGACTCATACAAGTCTTATCACAATCCATACATACATCAATTGTGTAAAACACACTTATATATTTGTTGCCCTCATCATTCTCAAAATTTGCCTTCCACTTCGGTTCCTGGAATCAGCTCCTCATTTTCCTTTTTTCCCTCCCCATCCCTCCCTGCTTCCCCCTCCCTCATGAACCCTTAATAATTTATAAATTATTATTTTATCTTATCTTACACTGCCTGGTGTCTCCCTTCACCCACTTTTCTGTTGCCCATTCTCCAGAGAGGAGGTTACATGTAGATCCCTGAGATCAGTTCCCCCTTTCTACCCTTCACTTCCCTACTGGTATGGCCACTCTCACCCTTGGTCCTAGATTCCCTGTGTTTCCAGATCCCATCTGTACCGCTGCGCATCCTCTGGTCTAACCAGGTTTGCAAGGTAGAATTGGGATCATGATAGTTGGGGAAGGAAGCGTTTAAGAACTAGAGGAAGGTTGTGAGTTTCATTGTTGCTACACTGAACCCTGAGTGACTCATCTCCTCCACAGTACCCCTCTGCAAGGGATGTCCAGTTGTCTACAGATGGGCATTGGGTCCTCATCATGCACTCCCCTTATTCACGATGATATAATTTCCCCCCCACCTTTGGTGCTTGAAACCTGGTTCCCTCGGCCCTTCATCATCACACATGTTGGTGTGCTGCTTCCACATTGACTTTGTTGCTTCTGGGATAGATGGCCGCTTGTTTACTTTCAAGCTTTTAAGACCCCAGATGCTATATCTCTCAATAGCCGGGCACCATCAGCCTTCTTCACCACACTTAATTATGCACACGTTTGTCTTCAGCGTTTATGTGGGGAAGGTGATCACACAATGTTGGTTTTTATACTTTGATGTCTGCTACCTGATCCCTTCAAAACCTCATGTTGACATAGGCTTGTGTGCTTCTTCTCTGTGGGCTTTGTTGCTTCTGAGTTAGATGGCCGCTTGTTTGCCTTCAAGCCTTTAAGACCCCACATGCTATATCTTTTGATAGCCGGGCACCATCAGCTTTCTTCACCATGTTTGCTTATGCACACGTCTGTCTTCAGTTATGTCAGGAAGGTGGATATCATGAAATGACCATTTAGCTGAGCAAGGTGCTCTTGTATTAAGGGAATGCACACAAGGAGGTCCAATATCCACCTGCTACCCTACTGCTAAACCTATAAATATATGCACATAGGTCTATTTCCTCCATAATCATACATATATTTACATATGTACATGTCTGTATTTAGGCTTCTATGTATGCCCTTTGCCTCCTACTCCTTTTCTCTATTTCCTTACGCTTTCCTCCTGTCCCACCACCATGTTCAGCCTTCATTCTGGTTTCAGTAATTCCTCTCAGTTACCTTACCCTTGGTCACTCCATAACAGTTCTCTGATCCCCTCCCTGCCACGGGTTTTGAACCACTCATTCCCTAGTCTCTGGGTTGGCCAATACTTCCTCCCTTCCCCTACCTCCCACGCTCTCATGTCCCTCCAGAGCCATTGGTCCCATTATTTTCTTCTCAAATTGTTTGTCCAGCCTATCATATCTTGGTGGACCTGCAGATATAGTAATATGTGCATAAAATTGTGGATGCATTTGGCAGCACCAAAGTGTTACATAAGAACATGGCATTAACAGCAGCAAAACCGACAAGCTAACAAACAAAAAAGCCACTGACATACAAAATTTAAAAGAAGAGAAATAAAGAAAAAAAACAAAACAAAAAGACAACAACAAGAAAAAAGCCTGTTAGTAGTAGTTCAAGGTCTGTTTGTTGACCTTTAGGAGTGTTTTCTGGAAGAGTCTGATGGGATGCTATGTCCTGGCCCCAAAGTCCATCCTTTATACTCCCTCAGGAGTCTCCTTGTTCTGCTTCCCCCGACGGCTCCATTGCATGCCCCCAGTGTTTTGCCTCAGTGTGGTGGGGTCAGCTCAGTTGCACACCCCCCACTGTGTCTCAGGTGCTGTCCCATGTAAGACCATGGGTGAGTGCAGGATGCTGCATCTCACCATTGGGCCAGCTATGTGGTCCTTTCTGTACATTGGGCCCTTCAAGCCGGGCTATCATCCTCTGAGCTTGGTGGGTCCAGGTGTGCTCTGCTCATTCTTCCTCCTTCCTTTGCTTCAGCTTCTTTCTGGATGTGGTGTGGTAGGTCAGTTCCTTTCCCACACCAGACGATCTACTTTAATTTTCTGTGGTACTCCTTTCTATGGTGGGGGTCGGGCTAATTCTGATTGGGGCCGTATGGTCCAGTCTCTTTGTGGATTCCTCTGCATGTTAAGTTGCCCTCCTGGTTTGGCATGTCATGGTAGGGTCCATTTGCATGTTCCAGTTCTGTGGGGACACAACCAATACTCTCCCCCGGGTGGATTAGCGCCCTGTTCCCCCATGCCATCCACTCGATTTCTCCCTCACACTGCTTCTCCCTCCACCTGCCCACCTTCCCCTTCTTTATGTTGAACTCTCATGTACCTCCCTAGGTGTGGCCTGCCCTCCCTCCAGCATAAACTTATGCTTCCATGCGTTTATTGCGAGATAGGTGTTTATTTTTCTATTCCTGGCGTGCTGATTGTACTTACCTAAGGGGACTTATGTTATACCTGTCCTTTTGAGTTTGGCTTACCTCGCTTAACATGATTCCTTCCAGCTATTCCCACGAAACTATGTGCTTCATGTGATCGTTCGTGCTTTTCAGCGCTGCATAATACTCCATTGTGTGTATGTACCAGAGTTTACTAATCCACTCATCTATCAATGGAAACTTAGGCTGTTTCCAAGTCTTCGTGGCATATCAGATTTTAATGGACAGTTTGAATTTTTCATCTTTATGTAGTGTTAAACACTTTATCTCTAAGCCACCAAGTATCCTGACCCAGGTCTTGGCTCAGCAGCTGTTTTCTGCCTTCTTCTGCCACCTTAAAAACTTTAAGTGCCATTGAGTTGATTCCAACTCCTAGCTAACCCATAGGACAGGGCAAAACTGTGCATTTCTGAGACAGTAACTCTTTATGGGAGTAGAAAGTCTCATCTTTCTCCCAAGAAGTAGCTGGTGGTTTGGAACTACTTTACCTTGCAATAAACAGCCTAATGAGTAAGTCCTGTACCACCTCTAAACAAACACAAGAAAACACGTTGTTGTAGACTTGATTCTGAGTTGTGATGATCCCACATGAATTGAATTGTACTCCATATAATTTTTCTAGTAACTGATTTCTTTGAAGTCAGTGGCCAGGCATTTCTTCAGAGGCACCTCTGGGTAGACTCCACCCTCCAACTTTAAACCATAGACTTAACTGTAGCATTTGTCTCCAGCGTCTTAATTGTTTAACAGCAGATGCACGGATGGGGCATTTTCATACCTATGACCCTATTGCTGTTGTGACATGCCATAGGTTTCATCCAACTCAGAAATACCCTGTTAGTACCCTAGCAGCACTGAACATACAGCTCCCTTTTCCTGCTTTTAAAAAAATATCATTTTATTGGGGGTTCATACAACTCTTATCATAATCCATACATACATCAATTGTGTAAAGGACATTTGTACATTTGTTGCCCTCATCATTCTCAAAACATATTCTCTCCACTTAAGCCCTTGGCATCAACTCCTCATTTCCCCCCCTCCCTTCCCTCTCCCTCATGAACTCTTGATAGTTTATAAATTTACCCACTTTTTTGTTGTCCATATCCCAGGGAGGAGGTTATATGAAGATCTGAAGATCCTTGTAATCAGTTTCCCCTTTATACCCCACCTTCCCTCCACCCTCCCAGTGTCGCCACTCTCAGCACTGGTCCTGAAATGATCATCCGTCCTGGATTCTCTGTACCAGTGTACATCCTCTAGTCTAGCCAGATTTGTAAGGTAGTATTGGGATCATAATAGTGGGGGGGGGGGGGCAGGAAGCATTTAGGAACTAGAGGAAAATTGTATGTTTCATTACTGCTACACTACACCCTGACTGGCTCGTCTCCTCTCTGTGACCCATAAGGGTATGTCCAGGGCTTTGGATGCCCACTCCACACTCCCCCTCATTCACAATGATAACCCTAAATATCAATGGACTGAACTCATACATTAAAAGACCGAGGCTAGCTGACTGGCTTAGAAAACACAGCCCATCAATCTTCTGCCTACAGGAGACATATCTCAAGGCTATACACAAAAATAGACTGACAATCAAAGGCTGGAGAAAAGCATACCAAACAAACAGCAATTCAAAAAAGCAGGGGCTGCCATCCTAATCTTGGATATAATTGACCTCAAAGTGCAAACTATAAAAAGAAATAAAGAGGGACAATTTTCTTGATTTTTTATGTGAGGTTCCAGCAGGGCTGGAGATGCAGCCATATCTACATATCTGGTGTTTCACTGATTCCGGTATGACTATCAGAATTGAGGCCTTAAGAGGTGGACTGGAAACATCATTTTGACCAAAATTTCTCACTTCTATTGCTTTTCAAGCTGTGTTGTTTCAGTTTTTTTCTAATGTGCTCTCCACATAGTGTCTGCATTCTCAGCATTGTTACATCTTTGCCTCCTTTTCTGTCCCACTTCCTACCCCAAATCAACTACCAGCAGGAAAATAGATTCACCAGGAAAAAGTGTTTGATTCTCTTTGTGCTCCCAGGTCATTGTATCCATAGCACAGTCACTTACATCACCCTAGCAAAATGGATGGGGATGGGCATGTCTGCTTTAATTTACTCAAAATGATTTGAAGGCAGAATATCTCTCTTGCTCATTCCTCTGACCTTTCAGAAATAATGGCTTCCAAAGCACTTACCCTGCTATAATAAATGACCCTTTAATGTATGCCTCTTTCTTACACCACACAATCAGAAATTTTAACAATAAGGAATGAGTCCCAGTCCATTTTATATCCCTAGATTATAGGGTCCTGCCTTACACATAGGAGGGTCTTAGTGTAAATTGGTTGAGTTGATTTGGATTCTTTGCTGGTGTCAACCCCAAAGAGCAATAAGGAGTAATTGTTGAGAAAAAGGAGCCAATCTTTAAGAACAAAACAACCCTATCCATCCCAATTCTTGGGCCACAAGCACATTAATAAACCACCCTTTGAATGACCACAATCATTTCTTTACTACTCACTAACAATACCCCTCTCTTCATATTACTGATATCAACAAATGCCTGTGTTCTTTGACCCCATTATGTACCAATCAGGTGCCCAATAAGAAACGTATGGAGAATTCAAAGGGAGTGATTCGGGGGTGTTAACAGATCATTTACAAGTGTGCAGTCAGAGGATAGGAAAAGAAAAAAGAATCGATGAGTCTTCCAAGACCAGTAAGATCAGAAATGTGTTATCACTCTCAGATATCAAGAAACAGGAAAAACAAACAATTAAGAGTCAAGAGAGAGCTGTAACTGTGATTACAAGAGATCACTGCCGGAGGCACTTTGGCTTTTGATAGGAAAACATGATGCACTGCAAAATTTCAACCTGGCAAGGAAAAAGGCAGCGGAAGTAAATAGGCCAGACATATTCCTTCCTGGCCCTCCAGACTCCTGATAGTGCTTCCCACTGGCCTAACCCAGCTGGACTCCTGTTTGCAAACTCAAACTCTCTGCCATAAAGTCAATTCGGACTCGGAGCAACCTGATGCTTCATGGTGTAGTAAAAAGAGTGACGGTTTGTCAGTGCAATGAGCATTTGCATCATCTCAAAGTAAAGAATGGATCTGGATGAGATAAATGGAAAGTATCCAGAATACCTCAAGACAATATATTGTTCAGACCACTTTCTTTCTTCTTGAAAATGTATAAATATATTTATATACTTCATTATCTTCCATTCCCAATTCTCCTTCTCTACTGCCTTTCCCCTCGCTTCCTCCTCTTTCCCTTAGATTTAATTTATGAAGAGTTGTCTAAATCTCCTGTATGCATTTTATTTTCATTCACTCCTCAATCCTCTGGAGTATAGTTTCTGCCTTTAAAACCCCCTGAAGTTCCTTTCACTGAAATTACTGCTTTCCTTCTGAATTATAAAATCCAGTCCAAAACAAAGCAGGTGTATAAGCAAACGTGGTGAAGAAAACTGATGGTACCCAGCTATCAAAAGATATAGTGTCTGGGGTCTTAAAGGTTTGAAGGTAAGCAAGCAGACATCTGGCTCAAAAGTAACAAAGCCTGCAGGGAAGAAGCACACCAGCCTGTGTGATCACGAGGTGTCGAAGGGATCAGATATCAGGCATCAAAAAACTAAAAAATATCAAATCATTGTGAATGAGGGGGAGTGCAGATTGGACCCATCTGTAGGCAACTGGACATCCCCTTACAGAAGGATTGTGAGGAGGAGATGAGCCAGCCAGTGTGAAGTGTAGCAACAATCAAATATACAATTTTCCTCTAGTTCCTAAATGCTTCCTCCAACCCCCTTCCCCACACTATCATGATCCAAATTCCACCTTACAAATCTGGCTAGACAAGAGGATGTACAGATAGGACCTGGAAACACAGGGAATCCAGGACAGATGATCCCATTAGGACCAGTGGTGAGAGTGGCGATACTGGGAGGGTGGAGGAAGGGTGGGATGGCAAGGGGGAACCGATGATAAGGATCTACATATAACCTCCTCCCTGAGGGATGGACAACAGAAACATGGGTGAAGGGAGACATAGGATAGTGTATGATAGGGTATAATAATAATTTATAAATTATCAAGGGTCTATGTGGGAGGAGGGAGCAGGGAGGGAAGGGTAAAAATGAGGAACTGATGCCAAGGGCTCAAACAGAAAGCAAATGTTTTGAGAATGATGATGTCAACAAATGCACAAATGTGCTTGACACGATGGATGGATGGATTGTGAAAAGAGTTGTATGATCCCCCAATAAAATGATTTTTTTTTAATTAAAACAAAAACAAAACTCAAAAGAAAATAAAAATCCAGTCCAGACTTCTTAATGCTATCATGACTGATATAGTTTTTCTCCCAAAGCCACCTCCCCTGTTGGTTTCTGCATGACCACTTTCTCTACAGTCTTCTCTTACAGGACTGAAGGACAGCATACAGGAGGGGCAGCACACTTGGCCCAAGAAGTGACACCATGTAAAACCAAAAGGGTGCCTGGGAGTAAAGCCAGCACCAGCCAGTGGTGTGGCAAAGAGTGAGGTTGGAAAAGACATCGCAGCAGGAAGACCAGCGCATGTGAGGGCCATAACTTTATATTCTTTCATTGGTAGCTGTGCAGTTAACCACCATGAATCAAAATAGCACCCATTTCCCTTGAGTTACAGAGATCCTATAGGAAGAGTAGAGCTTCCCCAGGATTCTAAGGCTATGAACCTTTATGGGGACAGACTATCACATCTTTCTCTCATGTAGCAGTTGGTCTGCTCAAATTATTGGCCTTTGTGTTAGCAGCCAATTGCTTAACCAGGTTCTGTGCCACTAGGGATTTTCACTCTAAAAATTCACCCTACAGAATAGAAAAAGTTGAAGTGATCTAGAAGGAAGGCAATTTTCCACAGCAAAGACCTATAGAAAACTTGACAGAAATAATCTGTTTACAAATCGGATACATCTTGGCCTTTGGTCAACACTCTTTCCTGTGGCGGGATCTTTTCACCCAGACCAGTTTCCCTTGGAGTTTCCACTTGCAGAACTGAGCAATACCGAAGCCCCATCCTAGAGGACAGCAGAACACAAAGCTGAGATAGGCTGACATACATCCATGCATACATTCTCCAGAAGCAACCTCAAGCTGCCTCTTCATACTTCTGAGGCACACAAGGGCAAGAAATGAAATGTTTTTAAAAGGGTGGGAGAGGAAGAAGTGCTAAAGACTGAGCAGGCAGGTGGAATGGAATGCAAAGCTTTTCTCTTTCTCCCTCCCCCCACCCCCAATTAAAGAGATGTATCCCCTGCCAGAGTTTCTGGGCTTGACATGGCAATAAGTTAAACACCAGCATTCAACTCTTTATAAATGGGAACCGCTTCCCTCCCTGGGAGTCCAGACAGACGGAAGTGAGAGACCCGATGGAAAAAGCGGAGTGTGGCACAGCAGACCCACACAAGCCTTAGCCTCTGCATCCTCTTGCATTCCCTCCCCGGGAGCACTTGACAAATATGTAGGGCAAAGAGGCTATCCAAGGAATGCAGCCTGTCTCAGCCATTCACTGCCAAGGCTCAAAACCACCAGGGCAGGAAGAACGGACAGAGAGAGGGTAGAATCTGTCTCCGGTGAGGTTTGGAAACAGGAGATGCCCTTGACTGGGCAAACTGAATTGATGTGGCCTGGCCTATGGGCTCGGGAATGGACAGAATGACCTTTGCAGTCCTCAGCCAGACCAGTAGGTCTCTGAAAAGAGACGTTTGATTCATTCTTGGCTCTATCCAAGTGATTCTGAAATATTCCTAGACAGTTGCCAGGAGAGTCAATGGTGGGTGAAACAAAGACCCTGGAGCCAAGAATCTGGGTTTCCTAGCCATTTCCTGCAGCTTTGTGTGTTTTCCTTCATGTCTGCTCTGCTGATGTTAAAGTGTGAGACCTTTGAAGGAGCAGGCCTTTTTTCACTCCTTCCATCCTCTGCAAGTGATGCTTGAGCTGCCTTGAGAAAGAAGTTTCTGAATAACGCCAGATCATTTCTCTAGCCATAACTTGTCAGTCACCTGCTACAGAGAGGTTGACTCAGGATGGTAAGATCATTGAGGGGAATTAACCTGGAGCCATGATGATTACTCATTCTTAGTCTTCCTATTTATTTTGGCCACTATAGAGCAAGAGAATATATCTTTATATATATTTATTTCTATTTATATTATAAACAAATTGTCCTCCAAGACCCAGAAAAATTTATTTTTCAGTAGAAAATTTCATCAAACATGAAAGGTAACTGGTTATTTAAAATATGATACCTGCCCAAATGTGGACACATTTGGACACTGTTGAAGTGTCTGTACAGGCAGACATATGAGCGGGATGGATAGAATTAGTCAAGATGATTTAATGAGAGTGAGTCAGGAAAGCCGCCCCATAGATGGAGGTTGGGGTAGGGGTATATGAAGGAGGGAGGAACGGCTGGAAGAAAGAGGAAGGCATATGCAAAACTCCGTAGGTGGTTGTGGTCAGAGGACAAAATTCAAGATGGTTAGGGCTCGATTTGAGCAAACAATTAGAGAAGCTAGATTATATGAAGAAGAGTATGGCATCAGAATTGCAGGGAGGCTGATTAGCATATGCAGATGATACAACCTTGCTTGCTGACAGCGAAGAAGCCTTGAAGCACTTTCATTTTAAAAATCATTTAATTGGGGTTTCGTACAATTCTTATCACTATCCATAAATACATCCACTGTGTCAGGCGTATATGCACATTTGTTGCTATCATCATTCTCAAAACATCTGCCTTCCACTTGAGCCCTTAATATCAGCTGCTTGTTTTCCCCCTCCCTCCCCACTCCCCTTACCTCATGAACCCTTCATAATTCACAAATCATTATTATTTTGTCATATGTTACACTGTCCGATGTCTCCCCCTGCACTCTTCTCTGCTGTCCATCTCCCAGGGAGGAGGCTATACGTAGATTCTTGTAACCAGTTCCCCCTTTTTATCTCACATTCCCCACACCCGACAGGCATTACCACTCTCACCTGTGGTCCTGGAGGAGTCATCTGCCCTGGATTCTCTGTGGTTCCAGTTGCTATCTGTACCAATGTACATTCTCTGGTCTAGCCAGATTTGTAAGGTAGAATTGGGATCATGATGGTGGGGAGAAGAAGAATTTAAGAACTAGAGGAAAGTTATATGTTTCATCATTGCTACCATGCACCATGACTGACTCATCTTCTCCCCACAACCCTTCAGTAAGGGGGTGCCCTTCAGTAAGTGTCTGGTTGGCTGTCGATGAACTTTGAGTCTCCACTCTGCACTCACCTACATTTACAATGATATGAATTTTTGTTCCTTGATGCTTGATACCTGGTCCCTTCGGCAGCTCGTGGTCACACAGGCTGATGTGTTTCTTCCATGTGAGCTTTGTTGCTTCTGAACTAGATGGCCACTTGTTTATCTTCGAGCCTCCAAGACCCCAGATGCTATATCTTTTGATAGCCAGGAACTATCAGCTTTCTTCACCACATTTGCTTATGCACACATTTTTCTTCAGCAATCATGTCAGGAAGGTGTGCATCCTGGAATGCCAATTTCATAGAATAGCACTTTCTAATGAAGATCAAGGAATATATCCTCCAGTTTGGACTACAACTCAATGTAAAGAAGACCAAAATCCTCACAACTGAACCAATAGGTAACAGCATGAAAAATATAGAAAAGATTGAGTTGTCAAGAATTTTTTCTTGCCTGTATCCACAATCAATGCTCCTGGAAGCAGCAATCAAGAGATCAGAGGACTCATTGCGTTGGGTAAATCTGATGCACAAGACCTATGTTAAGTGTTGAAAAGCAAAGATGTTACATTGAGGACTAAGGTGATCCTGATCCAATCCATGGTATTTTCAATTGCCTCATATGCATGTGAAAGTTGAACATTGAATAAGAAAGACTGAAAAATTGATGATTTTGATGTATGATGCTGGTGAAGAATATTGAAAATACCATGAACTTCCAAAAGAACAAACAGGTCAATATTAGAACAAGTACAGCCAACATGCTTCTTAAGGGCAAAGACGGCCAGAGTTCATCTCGTATATTTTGGACACGTTGTCAGGAGTGACCATTCTCATAAAAAGGACATCATACTGGTAAAGTAGAGGAGCAGCATAAAAGACGAGGGCTCTCAACAAGATGGATTCAAACAGTGGCTGGAACAATGGGCTCAAACATAAGCAAAATTGGGAGGATGACACGGGCAGTATTTCGTGCTGTTGTACGTAGGAGCACTATGGGTCAGAAGCAACTCAATGGTCCCAAATATGGCCAGAGTGCTCCTTGGAAGCAAGGATAGGGAGCCTTCATATTACATACTTTGGACAAGTTATCAGGAGAGACCAGTTCCTGGAGAAGGCATCATGTTTGGTAGAGGGGCAGTGAAAAAGGAAGGCCCTTAAAAGATGGATTGACACCATGGCTTCCACAATGGGTTCAAGCATAGGAACAATGGTGAGGATGGTGCAGGGACAAGCAGTGCTTTGTTTTGTTGTCCACAAGGTTTCAATGGTCAAAACAGACTTGATGGCACCTACCAACAGCAGCAGGGAACGTCGCTACCATGTATCTGTTAGTTTTATCATACTATCGTATCTTGAATGTTACTATGATGCTAGAAACTCAAATACCAGCAAGATCATCCATGTTGGATAGGTTTCAACTGAACTTCCAGACTAAGGCAAAGCATAATGAAAAACCGAGTGGTTAGTCAATGAGCTTTATGGATTACAAAAAAACTATTGTCCAACACTGTGCTAGGAGATGGACCACCAGAATGAAGAACACTCACCCAGTAGCTATACCAATAGATATACCAATGATTGTATGAGATCAGACAATGTTTTGTTCTGATCTGCGTGGGTCATCAAGAGACAAAGCCAATTCAACAGCAACTAACAAGAGGGCATTCAGACAAGGACCATGTAGCATTTTGACAGAGTCTGTAAATAAGGGGAAATGGACACGGTGAAATTGAGCTGGGGGACTGAAACATCATTGGATCAGAAAGTGGGTCACTTCAGTACTTGAAGTTCAAATCGAGACCATGGGCTTTAATACCAGAGGACATTGGAAGCCATGTTGGAAAAGCATTCAAACGTCTGGGAAGTCATGTAAAAGGCTGGTGTCTCTAAGGAGAACCATAGAACTTGGTTCATGCCTAAGGTTTCTAGGGAAGGTGGATCAAAGGAGAAAGAGCGAGTTTCTTAGAAGAGCTCAAGAGTTAGATTGAGATGGGAGTAACAGTAAACACGTGGAGGTGTACACCTTCTAATCGTGGTTCAAAGAGTCTCCATGTTTGATATTATTAAAGCAATGAAAGGTCCATACTTGAGGTTGGCATGGCTGTCATGTGGTTTGGCTCACAGACCGTAGATCGCTCAGTGTTACATCAAATCCGATAGGAAGAAATCTGGCAAGAATGTCAGTAGAGTGCATAGGCATGCATCCCTGTATTAGCATCACCGACAGAGAGTTGGTGGAAAGGCCTGCCTGTCCTTGCTGTTTTATGCTATTCTCTATATCCACAGCACAGACAGTCCCTACTGCACCGTGTCCATGTCACAAGTCTGCCTTCTAACAGCACGATCATACTAAATGCCACAAATCTGTATAAAATGGTCAAAATAGTGAATTTTAGGTCATATAGATTTTACCTCAATTTTGAGAAGAAAATAAAATATTGGCTGGAGAAAGAGCAGAGCTTCTGCTTCCCACTTTAGGCTAAGAAATGATTTGTAGTCATCCGTTTCGAGCCAGGCACAGTTCCGGGTGTTGAAAAGCATACGAATGGGTGTCCCTGCTTCTTGCAGTTGTTGCTAGTGGCCTTTCAGCCAACTCCTCCCCACGTCCACCCTCTGTACAACAGAATGAAGCATTGCCTGGTCCCGCACCATCTTCACAACCTTGGAGCCCATTGTTGTGGCCACAGTGTCAATCCATATTGTCAAGGGTCTTCCTCATTTTTCACTGCCCCTCTACTTTATGATGCTTGATGTCTTTTTCCAGGGACAAGTCTCTCCTGATAACCAGACTAAAGTTTCATCTCGCCATCCTCTGAGGAGTGTTCTGGTGGCACTTCTTCCAAGACAGATGTGTTTGTTCTTCGGCATTTCATAGAACTTCCAATAGTCTCCTCTGGAACCACAGTTCCAATGCACAGATTTCTCTTAGGTCTTCCTTAGTCAATGTCTGGCTGTCACGTGTGTGGGAGGCGATTGAAAATAATACCCAATGGTCAAGTGCGCTGTACTCCTCAAACTAACATCTTTGCTTTTCAACAACTTAAAGAATTCTCGTGCAACAGATTTACTCCTTACTTCTTGTTTTTTTTAAAAGAACTCTAAACAAGTAAATAAATAAAAATGATCATTCCAGATGGTGACAACTATAATAAAGAAAATAAGACATGTGGACAGAGTTGGGGAGGAAATGACACAGTACGGAAGGGTGAGTAGTGCGTGTCGTGAACAAAGGCCTCTTTAAGGAGTGGCTGGAATCCCTGACTAAAGCAATTGGTTCACATGCACATTCGCTGGCTGCTAATGTAAGGTTGGAGGTTAGAAGAACCTTAGAATCAAGGCCTGGTGACCTCCTTCCTAAACATCAGCCGGTGTAAACCCTGTGGAGTGCAATTCTACTATGATACATGGCGTCATTATGAGTTGGAATCGACCCAAAGGAAAATGGTTAAGGGGCTCACACTTGTGCAGACACTGGAATAATGAGAAGGAGCCAACAGAGAAAGAACCGGAGGGTGAATCTTCCAAGCAGAGGGAACAATATGTTCAAAACAGAACCTGGTAGTAGGTTATTTGCAAAAATCAAATTAGTACGATTTTAATGCAGCTAAGTGTTTGTTGTTTATAAAGCAAGGGCTGGGGCTGAGATGTCATATAGACATATTGAGACACACAAACCCACTGCCACCATTGTCGGATAGAGTAACTCTATCCGACAGCTCCCTGGTGTTTCTGAGGCTGTAAATCTTTACAGGAGTATAGAGCCTCATCTTCCTCCCTTAAAGTCACTGCTGGGATTGCAGTTCACAGTGCAACACTCAACCCACTATGCTACCAAAGTGCCACACATTAAAATAAATTTAAGAAAAGTAAAATAAATGACTCTTTAAATGAGACTTAATAAAAATCAAGATTAAGCGAGAAAGACAAAGAAACAGACAGCCGGTGAGCAGCATGCTCCTATCTGTGTAACTTTCAAACTTAATTAGGTTGTGTTCATGGAGCTGTAAGACAGCGTAGCCACTGAGTTTGTGCCTGAATGTTGCTCTCAGGACCAATTTCTAAGGCCCAGAACTCTAATCTGTCTCCGGGAAAGTAATTTGGAGGTGGCGAGAGAAAGCACGGTGAGCAGTGCCCGGGGCTTCTCCACTCACCAGGGAAGTGATGAATGCTCAGGCTTTCGGCATTCATCTTTCCACAAGATGGTCTGAGCCTCCAGGAAGCTCATCTGTGCTCAGTGTGTGTCCACAGCAGACGCAGCAAGCAAGAGGGCAAGGGTTCCCACTCAACACACTCTCAACCTCACTGTTATTTTTAGACGAGTAAGTTAATGTGGTAGAAAGATACCAGCACAAATGTCTACAATTCCTGGACTCTAGGCCTGCCTATTCTACCCATGATCCATAGTGCTTTCAATTTCGGGGCTTTAGTTTCTCCATCTATAAAATTTGTATCAGATTTTGACTTCTAAAGACTTTCCAGTTGTGGTAGTCTCCAAAAATTGGGAATGCCTATAATTTAGAGATACACGGGGTCTCTTACAGACTATATGTCAGTAATATCAAAAATCAAAAGTACCAGGGAGATGGGGTACATTTGTTAGGAAAGTGAGTGGCTGCAAGTAACAGAAAATTTAACCAACAGTGTTATTGTTTTTAGGTGTGATCAAGTCCATTCTGCCCCATAGAGACCTTAAGCACAATGGAAGGAAACACGGCCCGGTCCTGAGCCATCCTTGTGATTGTTCCTATGTCTGAGCCCACTGTGTCAGCCAGGGTGTCAATCCATCTCATTGAGGGTCTTCCTCGCCTTTTCCGCCTCTCCATTTTACCAAACATGATGTACTTCTCTTGGGACCGGTCTCTCTTGACAACATGTCCAAATGATGTAAAATGAAGACCTCCCAACCTTGCCTTTAAGGAGCACTCTGGCTGTACTTCTTCCAAAACAGGAAAACAGACAAGTGTGTCCTTTTAGCAGTCGATGTTACTTTCAATATTCTTCTCTAGAATTATCATTGAAATGAATTGATTCTTCTTTGATTCTTCCTTATTCAGTGTCCAACTTTCACATACAAGAAGTCTATTTCTATTTTATAACAGTAATCTGAATCACAATAGCCTGGGAATCTATGCTGAGTGGAAATCCAAGTACAACAGGAGTGATTGGTTATCAAATATTGTACTTAGAGAGAGAAAAAAAGAAAAGAAATGGGATGGAATTGGAATACAGTCCCAGCAGGGAAATGAGAATTAAGAAAGGCAAGTTGTGTGCTTTAGGGGATGAAGTGGAGCCAATATCAGAAGTTTCATATTCACCTTGAATATGGAATTGAGACAGGGTTGTTGAGATGCAGTAAGATAAGAAGGGGAAATAGGCATTGAAAGAATTCTGATGGCACAGAATGTAAGTATTCAACTCCTAACTAAAAGGCCAAAGATTGGAAGTCACCAGTAGCTCTGTGGGAAAAAGATTTGGCACTAGGTTTTCATAAAGATTAATGCCTGGGAAATATTACGAAGCAGTTCTACTCTATCCTATAGGATTATTATGAGTCATCATCGACTTATTTTCAGTTGAGTTTTTTAATGGGTGTTGAGCATTTCTCATCACCCCTTTAGAGGACCAAGCTCCCAAGTGACCCATTCATCCCTTTCTTTTTACTCAACAAATCATTTCTAAAACATTTGCAGAGAAAAAGTATAAAGTGGTATGGCCAATTCTCATCATTAACAGTAGTTATACTTTATAAAGTTGCTACAAACATCAGATTTGGGTGTTTTTTAGAGTAAATTTTTTCCTACAAAAAATGCAGGGTAAGCCTCTTGCAAGCCTCTAATTACAGTGTTTTTATCACTATATCATACATTACCTTGGTTATGTAAACTTCTGTTCAAAGACACCTTATCTAATATAGATCATTGGTTGATTAACACTGACCTCACAGCCAACTGCATTATAACTCATACCTACACACAGCTTATCCAACTCATGCATTTTCTCCATAAGACAACCCACTGCCTTATTGCATTTAGAAACATAAGACAGCCCTTCAGCCTTAAATTGAGGGCCATTTAAACAGCAAAGTGACCAACCTGATGCATAAAACTGAGACAAACATAGCACTGAGTGGACACTTGTTTAATCTGGAGTACTAGACATCAGAAGGTAGAACATTGACTCATGTGAGCTCACTGGGGAATGTGAGTGTCTAAAAATGTTGCTGTCCTCTACATATCCATTCTGCAAATGGCCCTGAAAGTGCCACGGGTGTTCATTTTGGGGAGACACAAATAATTTTTAGTGAAAGAAAGTTCACAAGCAGAGGATTCATAAATAACACAGGAGAGCAATTGTAAAGAGCAGGTTGCGCTACAGGTCAGAATTTAGGGGAAAACAGTCCGCAGAATGCAGCCAGGCAACAGAAAGAATGAGTGACCTGAATGGCTGCCCCAGAAGGAGGAGGCGCCACTGTGTCTGTGGTTGCTGTTTGGTACCATGTAGTCGGTTCTGACTCACAGCAACCCGATGTACAATAGAACTCCTCACTGCCCACTCCGGTGCCAGTTTCACAATTGTTACATGTGAGTCCACTGTGTCAATCCATCTCTGAGGACCTTCCTCTTTCTCACTGTCCCTCTTCTTGACCAAGCATAATGCCCTCCTGCAGGCGATGTCTCTCCTGACAATGTGTCCAAAGTACTTGAGATGAAGTCTCACTGTCCTTGCCTCTAAGGAGCATTCTGGCTGTACTTCTTCCCAGACAGACAGCCATTTGTTCTTTTGGCAGTCCAAGGTACTTTCAATATTCCACACCAGCACCATCTCTCCAATGCAGCCATTCTTCTTTGGTCTGCCTTATTCCATATGCGATTTTCATCTGCATGCAATTAAAAATACTATGGCTTGGGTCAGGCTCACTTTAGTCTTCAAAGTGGTTAACAGCCATGCTTTTCAACACTTAAAAGAGGTCTTCCGGGGCAGATTTACCCAATGCTACATTTCCTATCATCTCTTGACTGCTGCTTTGAGAATCCAAGTGAGACATAACCCTTGACAACTTCAATCTTCTCTCCATTTATGGTGATAAAAGGACAAATGATCTGAAAACAACAGTGAAAATATTGGAGACTATATCCCACTATTAGCCAATGACACCAATCTAGCCAAGCGTGTTTGTTTCTTTGCTACCAAAGTGCTTTCTGTGCTCCAATTCCAAGTCTAATTCTGGCCACAGGGATTCTTTAGGACCTGCCTTTGATGGTGGGCTATACAGATCTTTCTCCTATCTGTGCCTCTCCTGCTTTGCTCTCATAATTCTTAACTACTATGACCTCTGTCCAACTGTTGAGTGCTACAGATTTCACTGATAAGATATCTTAAAAGGCTCCTGAATAGGAAAATTTTATTCTCGTCATTTGATTGTTCCCAAGTATTAGAGTACTTCTAAAGTTTGTGGGGGGAAAAATCCAGGATCTTTAATTCCATTACAAGGAATTTTTGAAGATCCCTTGGTAAGAAGACACAGAATGTAGACTCCACGAACTGATATAAATTGTTAACCCACTGTAATGTAAGCTCTAGGAGAGCAGGGACATTGATTTTCATTCACTCTTGAATACTCAATGATAAACAATAAGATGTGCCATGCACTAGGCACCTAATATATATCTATTGGATGCTAAACATGAGTAGCTGTGTCAGAAAGCCTTTGTATGTCACTCCACTGTCATAACCAGTCACCTCCCTCCCTGCACATAATCAATCATCATCCCAAAGGCTAGAATATTTTACTCCTTCCTGCCTCTGGTGAGGTTTCTGACCCACCTGAGGATAGAGTGATCTCTCTGTCTTTCTGTGTCTCTGTCTGTCTGTCTATCTTGCACATGCCCTCGACAGCTCTTTCTCCACAGCCCCAGTACCATAGGTATGTTCCTACTGGCCAGCTCTTAAAAAGTATCCTCGATTTCCCAGGGGTCCCTCAGGTCCTTCAACCCAGCATTCTTTGCATCACAGCTCAACCTTCCCTTCTGGAACCTGTGAAAGAGCCTCACTTGTCTTCTAGGGATCAGAAATGGCTTCAGAGTCTCCAAGAAGCCAACTTGGGTGTTCTTTTTCAGCCCTCTGCCCTCTGCCACTTGCTAGCGTTTTTTCCACAGATTCTTTGCCCATGACTCATTCAGTAAGGCAGAAAGGGGTCAAGGGGAGGAGGGAACCTAGAGTCCCAAGTCGCCAATGACTGGGCAACTCAGGAAGAAGCAAAGTCCAGGCAAATAATCATTATCATCTCTCCCCAGCACTGCCGCTCCCCCCTTGTCTTCATGGAAACAAAGTGGATTTGAGGTGAAACATCTGTTTTGCTTTGAGCAGACTTCATTTGTCCTTTCTTTATCCTCCTCCGTATTAACCCTTTCTCTGCATTGGGAAGCTGGCCCATTTTTCCCAACGCAATTCATCTTCTACTGACAAGCAAGGCACAGTCTCCGCAAGGGCGACTATCCATTTTACACACTGCGGGGGAGGATTTTTCACTCTCCCTTCCTCTGGCAACTCCATGTCTGTACTGAGCTCAGAGCACGAAACCATATCTCCCCACTAGGTCATTAAACAAGTATCTACTAAGAGCAAAGTGTATACCCAGCGCTATGCTTTTTACAAGACACTACAGTGAGCAAGGTAGACATGGCCCTGATCTTTGGGAGCTTTTAGGCTACCCTCGGACACAGACAATGGAGCAAACCAATAAATAAAGAAGTCATCACAACTTGCGGTAAGTACTTAAAGCAGGAATGGGGGGGTGCTATGTAATGATGGTGACAGGATTATACAGAAGGCTATGGAATGTCAGGCGAGTCATCGAATAGGAAGACAGTAACCGAGATAAGGAGGATGACCAGGAGACAATTAGCATAAGAAATCAGTGAAGAGGGTTTGAAAAGAAAAGAGACAAAAAAATGCAACAATGACTTTCACTAACAGAAAAGAACCTGATGTTTTCTATGAGTTACATAACAACAACAAAAAGTTAAAGGAAGACAAACAAACAAATACAAAAACAGTTACGCCAACATAAAGTCGAGCATCTACTGCTTTCTGAAGGAGGCAGAAGATAGGGTTACAAAGAGTCCCGAAAGTCAGGAAGTGGCTGAAAAAGTTCAATTGCCTTCCAGGTGCACTAGGAAGCCATTGAAGGGTTCGGAGGAGTGCTATGGGTATCCTTGGTGAAACCCCTAGCCCTCCCCCCTCATGCCCAACAGCCATGTGCAACCCTTACTCTACAGCCAGTCCAGGAACAAAAGGGGGGTCTTAGATGACATTGAATGATTTCGTGGATTCTTTGCTAGAGGCAATAAAAAGAGACACAGTTCAAACCAGTGCATTTGGCAATCTCGGAGCAACTGGAAAAGTTGGTCAACGGTCAAGACTCAGCAAAAAGGAGATTTTTTGAATTATTATTAGAAGTTTCAGTGAGATAGCCTCTCCCTGTCCCCCATGACTGTGAACAATCCCAACTCCAGGCCTTCTCAAGCCAGCAGCTATTTGCCAGATAGTTTGACTCTGGGTGGTTACAAAAGGCGATTTCTAATCACAGTCCAGATCCCTTGAGGTCAAAGACTCACACTGCACCCAGATGTGCACAGAGGTGTGGCTTCTTCACATCTCCATTCCTGGCAGGATCCTACCTAATGACCTACGTGCTCTGGGAGAAGGAAAACTGAATTCATTTAAATTTAAGTATTTTCAGTCCACTGCAGTCCTTTAAGCGGGCTGTCAGGGAAAATGCTCAGAGTCCTCTGACTTTATTCTTCTACGCTTTCCTTTTCCAGTGTGGCTTTCTGAGCCTACGAAGAAAGCGTATTGAGACTTCAGCCCAGTGAGGGGGAAAGAGGCTCCTGTGTCCACATGGTCTCCTGGACCACCATTGCCCAGTGCTACAGAGTGACTGGATCTGTTTCTTCTTTAAATTAAGAGCCATGTAAGAAAATGGTTCTTAACCAAAAATGTGTTGACATTGTATAATTTAGAATTTTGGCTGCCCCACCTCATGCTGTAGTCTCTCTTTTGGCTTGGGGTCCTCTCTGATTCAACTGGACCTACCTGAATAGCCCCACTATGGACAGCATATCTATCCCATAGCGACCTAATAAAAGGATACAGGGAGTGAATTTAATTTATCATGTGGAAGAGTATCAATAGATGATTAGATAGATGTAAAGTTGAGAAATCAAGAGAGGGAGGTTAAAGCATGCCACTTACAATTATGGAGATAACCAGCAGAAATTCTAAAAATAGAAATAGTCACATATATTCATATCTGAAGAGAGCACTTGGTGTAGGTAGAATTCTTCTGGCATTTCATCTTGTATGTTTCTATACATATAAATCTGCCTCCATGAGAAAAACCTCCTGGGGGAAGTGACATTTGACATGGGTCGCAGAGCGGAAGATGGTCCCATAACAGACAGGAAGTGAATGCTATAGGGGCAGATGGAGGACATACTCAATCCTTTTGAACAGTATGCATGTAATGGATTAAGGTTGTGTGTCAACTTGTCTTCCACATAATTTTCTAGTAGTTAAGATGCAGTCATCCTTGTGATAAGATCTAATATAATGTAATCCCTTCCATGAGGATATATGCTATGAGCAGCAAACCAGTTGAAATACAGTTTCTCCAGGAGTCTGACCTGTAGCTAATCCATGTGGACATTCTGGAAAAGTCTGATAGGTTTTTGCTCACTCTGAATCCTGAATTTGACTTTCACATCTGACCTCCAGTTTGGGGAAATTGAGCCAGTGTCCTGCTATATTGCTGGTCAATTGGGAGATTCATTAACCTCTACAGCCTGTGAGCCAGCAACCTGCTGTCTGGCTTACTGATCTTGGATTCCTCTCCCTCTGTAGTCCTTTATGTACCTCTGTTGTTCATGAACTAACTGTCTGTTGGCTGGCCTGCTGGTCTTGAGATCATCAAATTTCACTATTATGTGAGTTAGGAGAAGACTCCAACCTAACCTATGACTCGGTAATTTCCAGTTTACAAGTACATGAGCCATTTCCTTGAGATAACTGTCTCCCTATTTTCTCTCCTTAACATTAGATGATGATAGATAGATGATACATAGGTATGCAGATGCTTTAAATACATATAGATATGTTCACATATATGTACCTTGCATTGGTTTTGCTTCTCTAGAAACCTAGCCTAAGAGACTGTACATAGCAGTAACTCAGAAACAAGGAGGAAACTGTTTCGAAACTGGGGCTAGCAGTCTGCGAATATTCTGGAAGCTTACTGTGAGGAGACAGACTCACAAAGATGCTCAGCCAGGTGGATGTCATGCTGACAACTTCGTCTGCCACCTACAAGCAAGGCCTGGAAGAGACAGGACCTGTCAAAAGTAGTCAACCTGCTGACGTCCTAATATCAAGGCAATCGCTTCCATGGCACTCTGCCACCATTCTGAGGAAGAATCGCAGACTTTGGCTGCAGATTGGGATTTGGGGACAGGGACACAGAGAGATCTTGGAAAGGTGACTCCAGAAACTCAATGAAGCAAAACTTGGCCGAACCTCAGTCCCACAGGCTGGAATTTCCCAAGGGACTCGGACCCATGAACGACGTGGGTTCCAAGGATTTATTCTTAGGGATAAAGACAGAGAGGCAGAAGTTCAGACAAGTCATAGCAGGGCTCAGGGGCAAGGGTATTTCAATATAAGGCAACAGCAAGGCAAAGAGAAAGGAAAACATCGAAACAAGGTCATTGAATAGCAATGTAAACATAAATAAACACCTCTATTCACTTGACTTTCTCCTATACTAGTTGGCCTTTTGTCTGGCCCAGAGTCCCTGAGAAAAAACATCATCCTCCCATAATTAAAGGATGCATTGTGTTGGCAATTCTGGTGATATTTAACAAAAGAGAGGGGGCTGATCATGAAGGAACAGGAAGGAGTGGGCAAGAGTACAAAGGAACTAAAAAAAAAGTTTGTAGAAAACAGAATTCAAAGATAAGGGAATTTTTCCATGAACTTTGAAAATCCCCATCAAATAATATGAAATATCCCTGAATGACTGATGTCCTTATCCTCATGTCCATAATCACTGTTCCACGATCAAGGTATCCTCCACACTGCTAAAATTGTCTCTGAGCATCTCTTTCTTACTCTCTCAAGACTGGATTGAGGAGGGAAGACCCATCTAGCTAAGTGCTCTTTGAGAGTTGTTTCGCAATCAAAATCACTTTCAACTAGTTTTAATCTAACCCACCTGAAGTAATCTCCCAACCACAGTAAGAAAACTTGTCCAAGTCCCTAAACCACTTGCCAGTATTCAACATGCAAAAATTTCCAAGAGATGAGAGGACCGAGAAAGAGGTAACAGTAATTGCATCCACCCCCCTTTTTTTCCCTACAGTGCCTAACTGCCTGAAGCAGTTGTTTTCACTTGCTTTAGAGAACCAAAATCCTAGATGGCCATTCTTTCCTATCTACTGATGGCAACATTTTTAATTCTGTTAAAATTCCATTTTGAAAGATCATTTGGAGGAACTCTAATATTTGTTGTAAAAATTTGCCTAAATGGTAAATTGTGATTAAAAAAAAAACCTAACTAGCACCTGGATAAAGAGGATTAGTTCTTTAACAGCTACCAATAGCACGTAATACACCATACCACACCGTATTCTAATACGGTCTCCATGATTTATGATTAAGTGAAAAATAAGTGAAGAATATTGAGAACAGCAATGCTAATGTATATGGAGAGTCTTACTGTGGACCCTCCGCTAACCAGAATCTCTCCCTTCCCTCACATCTCTTGCTCCCTGTACATATTTTCACTGTCATAGAGTAGCCCTAGAATGATGCGCACACATATACACACAAATGATATTGACTACTTCATTATAGATCTATTTAGAACTTTGGTTACTTAACTGAGAAATATATCATGTGACTCAAAATGTGAAAGGAATAAAGGGTATATAATGAAGCTATTTCCTACTCATGACCACAGCCTCTTACGCAGCATCCTTCCTAGAGGCAACCAATATCCACACACATCCACCCTTTTTCTTTTTGAACTATCAATACGCACTTATTATTTCTGTTCTCATTGAATAATTCACTACTTATAATTTATATTAAACTTTGGGGGGGGGTTAAATGACCTGTGAGAAGCAGGAAGAGAACAATGAAGTGCTTGCTGGTGGAACTTGCAGAATTCAGATCTTTCATCAAGCCGAAGCATCAGAGAACGCTCCACCTGGAAGTGAGAAATGCCTGGAGTTTCCACGAAAGAGACACTTAAACCTGAGTGTTAAGAAAAGCCATGAGATTAGGATCCTCAAGAAGGGAAATCCCTAAGACCAGACATCTGTCAGATCTTAAGTCTAGTCTTAAAGATATCAACCTCTTTAGCCAGAAAGGAAAGATCCTAGATCCAAGACCAACAAAGAAGTGCCCAGTCAGCATCCAAGCTCAGTCAGCCTGGGAAAACTGAAGGAGGGAAGAGAGAACATGGTTGGCAGTTCATTCTCAGGCCTCGCCCCTTTATGAGGCTATGGAATCAAACCCTGCTCTTTTCAGAATCACCACTGTCGGTTTGGGATTTTATAGGAGATCCAACTCTTTTTATTACTTTTCCAGCCTCTTAATGTACTTCAGCCTGTATCCCTCTCTTTAAACCAGTTCGTTGTTTCTCAAGAGAAGCTGCCTGAGAAACATCTGCTCTCCGGACATGAATTTTTCTATGGGGTTTCCTCATTTTATAACAAGTTGTCTCCTTCTTCCGAAGGAAGTGGGGAAGGGAAACTCAGACCCACACTATGACTGAAACAAGGAGCAGGTCCTCTAGTCTACAGGACAGCAGAGCTCCACCCCTTAGCTGAACGGAAGCCCATCCGCTAGGCTGCAGCCCCTCACAGGTCCTTCTTCATGCAGAGATTTAAGGAGAACCGGCCTTCCATGGAGAGGCGAGGAGCCCTTTCATTCACTTAGGCCACTTCTAAGGAAAAGAGGCATCCAGGATGAGCTTACTTATAGATATCTGAGAGCAATCAAATCAGGACTAACTCTTTCTATCCAGGAAATAACTTCCCATCGCCCATGTATCTTCAGCCCTAAGACTTCTTCAGCGTGTGAGTCGCCTCAGTTACTCATTTAATTGGAGGAAGGCACCATAGGCTGCTATAACATTACCAACAGTGCTTGCAAAGAAGGGATATGCAATGCTGAGTCATCATCAGTCGGTTGTAGTTGAACTCCTCTAAAACAAACTCGTCCTTCATGCTACAGCAGCACCACAGGGAAGGAGATACAAACTACACTGAAAACACGTAAGCATTATCTAGCTCACTTTACAGGAAGGAACCTGATTCCCAGGGCTGACAGTACAAACACAGAGCCAATTTACTGATGGCAATTGGCAAGCTCATATCCATATCAACCCATTTTATAGGACTGATTCATGGAAACATGCCACGTTAGTACTAGAAGGCTCAGGAAGGCGATTCTTAGAAGCGTCAAGATTTCAGAAACTATGAGGGTAAGGCAGTAGCAGATGGGTGTAGAAGTGCCGTTTGTTGATGTGTGGCCAAGCCTACTACTGTTGAGTCCATTCCAACCCATGGTGGCCTGAGAGGACAGAGCAGAACTGTCCTATAATTTGTCCAAGGCTACGATCTGGATGGGATCAAAATGACATGTTTTTTTTCTTCCACAGAACAACTGGTGAGTATGAACTATGGATCTTTTGATTAGCAAGAAATTAAACTCACCGCCATCAAGTTGATTCTAATTAATTCTCAAGTAATCCCATAGGATAGAGAATTTTCCCTGTGGGTTTTTTGAGGCTGTAAATCCTTTCTTTGTTTTAAAAAAACTGTTTATTAGGGGCTCGTACAACTCTCATCACAATCTATACATCCATCCATTGTGTCAAGCACATTTGTACATTTATGGCCATTATCATTTTCAAAAACATTTTCTTTCTACTTGAGCCCTTGGCATCACCTCTCATTTTTTCCCTCCGTCCCCACCCTCCTTCCCTCGTGAACCCTGGATAATTTATAAATTGTTATTATGTTTTCATGTCTTACACTGACCGATGTCTCCCTTCACCCACTTTTCTGTTGTCCGTCCCCCAAGGGGGAGGTTATATGTAGATCATTGTGATCCATTTCCCCTGTCTTCCCCCACTTCCCCCTTACCCTTCTGGTATCACTACTCTCATTATTGGTCCTTAGAGGTTTATCTGTCCTGGATTCCCTGTGTTTCCAGTTCTTATCTGTACCCATGTACATGCCCTGGTCTAGGCAGATTTGTGAGGTAGAATTGGAATCATGATGGTGGAGGGAGAAAGCATTAAAGAACTAGAAGAAAGTTGTACATTTCATTGGTGCTGTACTGCACCCTGACTGGCTCATAATTTTCCTTGAAACCCTTCTGTAAGGGGATGTCCAGTTGCCTACAGATGGGCTTTGGGTCTCCACTCTGCACTCCCCCTCATTTACATTGATATGATTTATTGTTCTGCGTCTTTGATGCCTGATATCTGATTCCATCGACACCTCATGATCACACAAGCCGGTGTGCTTCTTCCATGTGGACTTCATGGCTTCTCAGGTAGATGGCCACTTGTTTATCTTCAATCTATTAAGACCCCAGATGCTATATCTTTTGATAGCCGGGCACTATCAGCTTTCTGCACCACGTTTGCTATGCATCCAATTTGTCTTCAGTGATCACGTCAGGAAGGTGAGCATCACAGAATGCCAGGTTATTACAACAAAGTGTTCTTGCATTGAAGGAGTACTTGAGTAGAGGCCCAGTGTCCATTGTTACCTTGATACTTAGCATACACACACATATATACATATATATATATATACTTAAATCTATGCCCCTATCACTATATATAAATATATTTACATATGTACATGCCTATATCTCTATAAGTGCCCTTTGCCTCCTAGTTCTTTCCTCTATTTCCTTTTACTTTCCTCTTGTCCCATGATCATATTTGGCGTTCATTTAGGTTTCAGTAATTCCTCTTGGTACATTGCCTTTGATCAAGCCCTATCAGGCATTCTATACCCTCCTCACCATCTGTTTTACATCCCTTGTTGTTCCCTTGTCTCTGAGTTTGTTAACACCCACTTTCTTTCCCCAGCTCCCTTCTCCTATGTCCCCCCAGAACTGTTCGTCCTGTTGTTTTCTCCTCCTGATTGTTTATCCCACCTATCTGAAGCTGTAAATCTTACTGGAATCAAAAAGTTTCATCTTTCTCCCACGGAGCAGCTGGTGTTTTTAGCTGCTGTCTCCAGAGAGCCCCTGATGAGTGATATGCCGCTCCAAAACTAAGGGCTTAAAACAACAGCAACATTTCTTTTGCTGGTGAATCGGAAAATTGGGCAGATTTCAGTGAGGAAAGCTCATCTCTGCTCCGCTTGGCATCACATGGGGTGGCTTGAAGGTCGGCATCATCTGAAGACGTGTTCAATAGCACATCTAGCTATATGCTGGCTTTCAACGGGAACATCAGAGAAAACTTCTGCCACAATCTGCATCCATTCTCTGTGCCTTCCTCGCAAAATGGTGTCTAAGTCCTAAGAGTAAGCATCTTAACTTATGTGGTATGCTCAGCTTGAGAGGCCTTCCAACATCACCGCTGCCACATTCTCTCTGTCATGGTAGTCACCAAAGCCTAACCCATTTTCAAGAGGACAAGAATTAGGTTACAGCTTTTGAGGAGCAGAGGATCAGATAAGTGGTAGACACCTTATAAAATGATCACAACCAGTTCATTTTCAATGCTGACTTGGGGGGGTGGGGCTTCCTATTTATGGTGCCCTGGCGACACAGTGGTTAAAGCTCCTGTCTGCTCACTGAGAAGCCAGTGGGTCCAATGCTTGAGCTTCTCCCAGAAGAAGGATGTGATGGTCTGATTTCCTGAAGATTTCAGCCTGGAGAACACTATGGAGCAGCTCTATTTTGTTTTACAGGGTCACTATGAGTCCTAATCAACTCATGGTCAACTCAAAACTTTTAGTGAGTTTTCCCAATTAATTACAGGTCATGATCCAAATCAGAGCATATTCATAGGACATCTTTTGGACCAGAAAAAAACCATACAATGAAGGAATATTGTTTCTCTTGACTTCCTTTATCATTTAATCTTTTTAAGCATTTGCCTTCTAGGGGCAAGTTGATCAAGAATAAAGGAATAATAAAGAATTATAATTAAAAAGTAGCCTGCAAGAAAAGAGGCAGTCTGTGAAACAAATTAATTTGAATGCCTCATAAATTGGATTCCCTGCTTCTATTTATCCGTCTTTCTCTACTTTGGTATCTACTTTTCTAACCACTGTGAGGGCGAAATGACCTTTATGTAGTTCTGATTCTGTTCCTTGTAGGAAACAGAGGGCCACAGTCATTGGGTAACTTCTTCTGGCAGCCTTAAGAATTTGAATTCACAGTGTGGATTCTCTATATCAGTTCCCCAGCCGGTTGAACCTTCATATCCCAGAGCAGTTCCCTGTCAGCATTGTACCCCAAAAGAATTCTCAGAGAAGTAAAACTAAGATGTCAAGCTACCAGATCTGAACATTAGAATTCAAACATAGGAGGAGATGAGACAGAGAGAAAAAAAACATATGAGAACGAGAGCTAGAATGCAAATATGTATAACATAAAAGGAGAAGAGAGGTAGGGAGAGGGAGGCGGAAGAGAGAAAGATCGTGCAGTGCATGTATGTAGAGAAGAGCGGGCCAGGAGACATCGAAGAGAGAAAGCGTGCAGGCATGGGGGGAGGGGTCGCAGGGGAGACAACGGAAAGGAGAAGAAAACAACACTTACAAAGTCCTTCCTTATGCTCAGGCCACAGTAAACTACACGATAATGAAATTCTGCATACATTAAATGCCCATCTACCTAAAACTGGGACGCAAATGAGGAGTTATGTCGCACAACTTCAATGTCATGTAAATCTCACTGAACAGAGAAATCAAAATGTTAGCAATGATTACATTCTTCTTAGAACAAAATTGGTTCCAAAAATGGAAAAAAGAAGAATGGAAACACTTCTGCAAATGATTAACGGGGGGATGGGGAGCAGGGGGTGCTCCGAGGGAGGAAGGGGAGTGCTGGCAGTGATAAATATAGAACCATAATTTAAGAGGCAGTAGGAAATGCTTTGTGCGTGTTAATTGGAACTGCATTCTGGAGGCTGCAGTTGGTTCACCATGAATGTCGTGACCTTGGGTTTCTTCAGGGAAGGTGGGCTCCGCCCTGTCCCCATGGTGAAGGGGGAAAGCGAGAAACCATGTCATTCAGTGGATGAAAGAGTTCGAGTTTATATGGTGGAAGGGACCATTTCTTTTCTTTGTTTTTTGTTTTTCTGTTTCAGCCTTTAGGTTAAAGAAACACTGGGGGATGACAGCACAGCCATCTTCTTTGCCAAGGAAAGGAACTCAAAGATGGGATGGTTTGGGAACCGCTTAACCCCATGTTAGGGTGACAGACAAGATGAATTCTCCTTTCTGCTCGTAGCCACTGAAGATTCTGATGGGTGAAATGAGCATTGGCTCCAGGGATGGAAGTGCCTTAGAAACTGGGTTTGAAGGTACCCTTCCTCTTGCTGCAAGGAGGTTGAACCTTTTCTCAGAGACCTGGCTCTGGGTCTCAGGACAGAGAAGAATGGGGTAGCTGGGCTCCCTAGACACCTCTGGTGATCTGTGGTGGTCTGTTATACATTTAGATAAAATGATTGGTTTTCGAATGAGCAAATCCGTAAAAGATAATATTTCGCTAAACTTCTGCCAACTAACTGTTACTCCTGCCTGTGTTTTCAAAATGGTCTTTTCCCTTCCATTTATTCACACCCATCTGGAATACAAGGAAAGTCACTTAAAGCTCAAACCTCAAAGATGGCCTGGGGCCACAGTGCCCAAACTGTAGTTGTCTCCCAGATGAAAGGGTAGTGCAACCTGATTTAAAACAACAAAAACAACACCCAATTCCAAGCCATCGAAGTCCCTCCTAATCAGAATCTCTGGGACTGGGGGCGCCAGGAAACCTGAATTTATCATAACTCCAGGTAAGTCTCATATAGGCAGTTCGCTCCAGTACCGAGACCAAAGGTTGGAAGCCAAAGAAAATAAAACCTCTCCATTTATAATGATGTAAACTGAGCCTCACACAATCTGCCAAAGGAAACGTGAAGCTCAGTCTAGAACGCCGATATGCTGTCTCTCAGCCCAGAGTCTTGACACTGTACTTACATATGGATAAGACCTAGATCCTTATGGGCGGGGGGGGGGGAAGAAGGACGTATGGAAAGGTTCTGTGGCTTAGGGAGCCAGAAGTATCTCTACAATTCTGAATTTTCCTGAGGGATGGAGCAAAAGTCCCTTCATCTATATAGGAGGGCAGGGAAAGAAAGGGTGTAATTTTCTAAGACCAGTCCTTGTCTTTGATACCCGCGGTAACTGTCTACATGCACGAATATACCATGTTTAGCATGCTTTGGGCCCTCTAGCGACTCCACTGAGATAAGCTGCCTTGGATCATTCCCATTTTCTTTCATTCCCCTTTTGTGACCAAAGGAATCTTGTATCTTGGGTAAAATGACCTCACCTCTATGACCCAAACAATGGCTCTTTGTACACATGGATCAGTTCATTCAGTTTTATTTTGTTTTGTTTTTCTATTTCCTCCTAACAACATGTAGCAGGTAGTACACAACACAACCACGATATGACATTACCCTGGTTGCTCCTTTTCAAATAAGAGCAAGTACCCTAGGGTGAAAAAGTGGGGCAAAGACATCATAGACGACTCTTGGTGAACCATTTGATGCCGGAGCTGAATCGGTGGGCCGAGCTGCACATGTCCAGAGATGCCACGCCCTCCTTTCCTCGCACTGTAAGCAGGAAGGTCTGAGCCTGTGATCTGCCCCGCAGCCTCCTGGGAAAACTGCATAATGAGCACTTGGAATCATTTCATATTTCATCAATAGGTTTAATGCACTCTCACGAGGCAACTGGATGGCCTACTGCATTTAATTATGTTGGAAAGGGAGGCAGCCAGAGCTAGCTCATATGGATTGGCTAGAAGCAGCCCAGAGAAAATAAACAAGAGGGATAGGAGGTTTGATACGGATCACGCTACTCAGGATGATGGGCTCACAGCATGCCACACCTCAAGGAAATAGAACAACAGAACCCAAAGAAGATTCTGATTCCAACCCATTCCCAGGACAGCTTTGGGAAGCGGGTTGAGTTTATCGCACATTGATGAGGATAAAATAAGCTACTCAAAGTGTCACACACCCGTGTCCTTAGATTCTGAAAACAAAACAAAGGGAGTCCATAGATGTAATCTCTCTCTCTCTCTCTCTCTCTCTCCCTCCCTCCCTCCCTCCCTCCCTCTCCTCTGTATCCAATTCTCACTGAGTTAGGAATCTGAGGCTGGCAAGGTTCATACAAGATTGACTTCAGGAAGCTTTTAATAGGACAGAGAACAAAAATCCATGGGGGAAGACTGAAGGAAAGACAAGGACAAAAAGTCAGAGAGACAAAAACAAACGAGGAAATGACTCGCTATGAAAACATGCATTCACAGAAAGATGAACAACAGATATGACGGCTAAATCATTACATGGAAATGACATGGGTAAAGATTGGGTTGCTATTAATAGCTTTGGCAGGGGCTACTCGTGGTCTTCCAATGACTTTCCACTCTTTCATCATAAGCAATCGCATCTTTAGTTGAGCACTTTGCTGCTCATAATAAAGACGACATTGCCCAGCCTTTTTGCCACTGTCACCAAGTCTGCTTCATTCTTAGCAAGCCAGGAAGTGTCATCTGCTTCTTACCATGAGAGAGCATGCAGATTTCAGTATGGGTTACACCCCAACATAAAGAACTCAAAAATCCTCAAAACTGGACCAATGAGCAACAAGTGGGGAAAATACTGATGTTGTGCACCCACTTGGTAGGGCTGTAATTCTCAGAGATTTATACATTATGATATGGTCATCCCCCATGATAAGATCACATTTGAAATAATCACATTCGTGAAATAAATTAAATGGGAGTTTCCTTGGGGTACATATATATATGTACGCAGAGGTTCAAAAAGTTCTTGGAAAAGTTGAATTCAAAGATAATGGTTGATTTTCCACAAATTTTTTGAAGCCCCTTTATATATCGACATTCAGGCAAGGCTCTCCTGATTTTTCAGGATTTGGTCCCGTATCTGGTCTATTGTCTGACCACTGGTTCTTTAGAATTGCCATGCTACCTGCCAATCTTGGGAATCATTAGTCTTTGAAACAAGTGAGTCAATACTCTGTCCTCTTACCTGCTGACCTTGGAGACATTCACCTCAGTTAACTAGCAACCTGCCAGTATCAGATTCACCCCTACAGCTACACAAATCTGAAGCCTCCAGACGGACTTCTGACCCACACACATGCAAGTTGCCAGCATCTACCATCATCTGAATAATTTCTTTGAGCTAAAATCTCTCCCTCTATCTCTAGTTATATATTTCAAACACAAAGACAATTACAAGAGGCCCACATTTGATGAAAAACTGGAATGAGGAGATAAATGGAACTTTTAAAGTTTCCTCAAGTATCAACTTCACTGACTCTGCTTCTCCAAAGAAACCAGCCTAAGACATCAAGGACTTCGTGTTAGTTGAACCCTCCATCAGTGTGCATGGAAGCCACAGTCAAGCCCTCAAACTGTATCAGCTGCTAAAGACCTCTTTAAAATGCTAAAGAATGAAGATGTCACTGACCCAAGCCATGTGAACTTCAAGGATCTCATATACATGTCCGAGTTAGACAATGGGCAAGATAAACAGAAGAAGCGATCCTTTAAATTACTGATGGAAAATGTGGAGTCGGTCACAGACTGCCAGCAGAGAGGAACAAAGCTGTCTGGGAAGAAGGGCAGCAGAAAGACACGAGTGGTTCCATGGGAGAAATACTGCCTTTCATGCTGGAGATGGTGGATGCTCTGGGCCAACCCATCACATACACAGTCGCCAACCATCTGTGAGAGGAAATTTGCATCGCGCTATCATGCTGGACAGGTTTCAGCAGAGCTTCTAGACTAAGACTGGTTAGGAAGAAAGGCCTGACAATCTATTTCTGCAAATCAGCCCGTGGAATCCCTAGGGATCACAATGGTCTGATTTGCAATCGATATGGAGACAGTACAGGAATGGGCACATTTTCTTCTGTTGTTCATGGGGCCACCAGGATTTGGTGGCCATCAGATGGTAGCTAGCAACAACAACAAAACCGACAGAGGGGCAGACTGGCTTAAAGCTAGCCCAACACCCAACCCCTCTCTCCCCCACCCCCAACCCACTAGCATGACCTTGAAGTCAGGGAAGTGTCACAGGGAGAGAAGAGGCTAGCTGGGGTTCAAGTACATGTAGCTTACACACCCAAGCTGCCCTTGAAGGCCAAAGGTCCAGAAGCACACCGCGTCTGTGACTGCCTCCTGACCCTGATCACTTGGATCTGCTGAACCGCCATGCTTTTTCATTACCTAACCCAAAGACCTCTCGCGGCAAATAAAGTTCTCCATGTAAGGGGAAGTTATTGAAGTGAAAAAGAATAAACGTTCATCGGCATGTTTCAATTTTCACTTGGGTTTATGGCCAAAGGTGGTGTTTTTTATTTTAATAATCGCTGCTGGAACCAGGGCAAGGCACACGCTGCTAACTTGTTAAAGAGAAGGGGAGAGAGGCGGGAGGGGAAGAGCCTTCAAGGGCGAGAGATAGTCTTCGCTCTGCTATACATTTCTCAACAGCTCCGCTGCACTCCTCCTGGTTTTGAATGTCATTAAAACCTTAATGATCGAGAAAGGGATGTAAATATTATCTGGGCCTTGCACTGTTGACAGTTTGTCCTGGGTCCATCTGAGCGCTGAAAATCCAATTGAGCAATTTTATCGTTTTGGGATGTGTTTGTGTGTGCTGTTTTGTTTTATTCTTTCAGAGCGCCATCCGTGTTCTGTGGGACCATTTCATAATGGGCAGTGTGTAAAAGGGAAGGAATTTGGAGGAACGTGGCTCTCCAGTTGGACATCAACTTGACCGTTGTTTTCCGTTCACTTTTATCTGGCAGACTCTCTGTTTGCTTTCAAATGTCAAAAAATTTAAGAAGCTTTTGAAATCGGTGGTAGATTTCCTAGACTTCTGGGGCGGCTGCCCACCCGATAATAACATAAATTGATTACCCCTCTCCACCTTTGAAATGACTTTTTAGAAGAAGCATATCTGAGGAATCGCATAAAAGGCAAAGAGGATGAAAGGAAATGGTCAATTGTGGGTCCGAGCAGGTTGGTCTAGGATGAGTGCACCTAGACATATTCACATGTAGTTTTCTCTGTGTTTTTCATCTGCCCTGACTCATTTTCCCAAATCATGTAGGATCAAGAGAAAATCATGTGGCTAGGAGAGCCCTGACTCTGCCTGACTCTGAAGTGCGCTGCAGAGAAGAGAGACTTCAGCTAACGAGTCTGGAGCCTACCCACATACAGCAGTGCCCCACCCAGCATCAAGGTATCGAATACGTAGGAGTTGACTAACTGGGTGGCAATCCACGCCCCATGTCTCAGGACGCTTTCCAAGGCAGGGTGTGCTAGCTTGTGCAAGCCACAGGCGGTGTCTACAAGAAATTATGCTTTTCTGGTTGTGGGTTCGTGGTAACAAATACATCGATAGTTTAAAGTGCTGTTTGGATATACTTAAACTCTATCCCGACAAGAATTCGTTGCCTTCTCTGAGGCGGAGTCTTAAATTTGGGGGCTTAGAGAAGACCAAGGCTCATGTGGACCTCAAGCCATACGTACACCAGTGCTTCCTTGACCACCTTTGTTCTATGTTTGCCAACACCTAGTACTGCTGTGCCTGGTCCATGCTGAGACATAGGAAGTTCAGTAATATACTGCGGCAGTTACATAATTTCATGTGATATTGATAAATAAGTATAGGGAGGAGTCTAGCCTGTCAATCAGACCACAGCCTGATGATGCCTCTTTGTGGGCATAACCTTTTCATGTTTTCATGAGGATTCTGGAAATTTCCTCTCCTCTCTCTCTCTATCTCTCTCTCTCTCTCTCTCTCTCTCTCTCTTTGTCTTCATCTTCATGTTGATAAGCGACCCAGAGATGTGCTGACACCTTTGAGAGCCCCACTCTCTGTTTTCACCTTGCTGTGGGTGCCTTGAGATGCTTCTACTGCCACTGGATCCACAAGACTGTGCACCACTGGCCTGTGATCTTCCTGTATTTTGAGTCATCGCATGTGCTGCATGAGTCTGAAGAGGGACTGATGGAAGAGTATAGGACTTATGGACTTGATCTGGACTGGACCGGGATGTTTTGTTAATATATAGTTATATTGATATAAATCCCCTTCTCATACACAGCTGACTATCTCTGGATGTGTTTCTCTAGTCAACCTGGACAAACACACACACACCAACCTCTGAGACTCAAGACAGAAACCTTCCCAACCCAAGATTCTATCTAGGAGGCAGGATCTCAGTTTCTAGTGTCCACGAAAAATAAACTCTTATCATCTCCTCATTCATTTTCTTCCCAACTTCTGCCACATTTTCTAGAGGCACGTTCTCCTGGGCATTTGTTTTTATGCTTTGGGTTGTCTCCCATTTCCCTAATATGGAATTGAGGAACAAAAGCCTTATGTTTCTATGCTGTGACACTATCTTAATCGTTCAGAATAGTCCTCTGAATTGAAAAAGGTGTGTGTGCATAGGTAAGTGCACATGTATGCTAGGAGTGAAGTAAACTAAGTCTACTGGAGGAATTCATACGCATTTTGGAAATGTACAGAGCTATAGGTACAATACAAGATCATATCACAGCATATTGGCAAACTAGCATAATGGACCAAGAAGGCAAGGGGAAATCAGGATCATGAAAATCTTTGTTTAGAAATACAAAATAAAGACTACTCAGTTTCTTAAAGAAAAGAGGTGCTATCATTTCAATATTCCCAGCAATAAGCGAATACCTCTAAAAAATCATTTACAGCACTTAATCTGAGTGCTAGATATGAGTTTTCTCTCTGAAATTTCTCCGGCTGAAACGGTAACACAATAAGCTCCAGTAGAAATCTAGTTGGAAGGAGCCTTTGCTTTTCCCATGCAAGCCCTGGAGGACAGAACTGAAGACAGCTGCCCTGGAATAACCTCGGGAAGATTGCCCTCAGCGTCTGCCCAGCCTTCTGCTCAGGGGTCAGGTTATGTCACTGTCCCCAAAAGAGAAGGTAGTGTCCACAGGCTGGGTGGTCAATCTTAAGAGCAGAGGGAAGTGGGTGTGGTGGTGCTCTGTCACTAAGGAGCTCTCTGTTTTTCAGAGACCAAATCCCTCCCTAAAGGCATAGGGCTCATGTTGCAACTTGGCCCCCAGGAAGGAAAAGGCACGAGTCAGAATCTCCTCGCAAAATACTGAGATGACAATTTCCACCTCATCTCCAAATCACAATTCTCTAGGCCTCAGATCACTCAGGCTCACCACTCCTGTGAGGCCCAGGCTTCCTCCCATCAGCTTGCTTCCAGCACAAGTCAAGCCTTCCTTTGCACAGGCAGAGCAATGAGGGGAAGGTCATGGGCAGGCAGTGCATACCTTATGCCTTTGTAAGACACGGGGGCATTTGAAGTCTGTCCCCTTTCTAGAATCCTTGCCCTACTCCCTCTTCTGACACACTTTCTCCTCATAAAGGTCAGACTGTTCTTGTGCTCATCGATTCCAAAAGATAGGTGGAGGTGAAAAGAGGCTGACCTTGGAAGCTGCCAACATCTGGGCGAATCTGAGAGAGCCAATGCTCAGGAGCGAGGGGAGGACCGTAAGTGTTGGTTGAATCTGAATCCATCTAGAATCTTAGAAAATTCTGCTATCAGTAATTTGAACCTCAAACCTGAATTTGTTCTGGAGCATGATTTCTGGCTTTCCTAAGCATGAATATTGGTTTTTAAAGCCAAGAAATTTCATGAATCACAACCTTATGATAAAGATATATCGATTCAGGGAGTATATCAGAACCCAGTTATGTACATCTAATACCTCCTGGGATATGGATTGTATTTGTTAATCACAGTAGCAACTGTTTGTACTTACAACCATGATCGATAGATAGTGTATTAGTCTGAGTAGACTAGAAAAAATAAATCCATAGAAATTCATATACATAAGAGAGGGTTTTATATAAAGAGTAAGTATACATTAAGAAAGTGTCCCAAACCAGTCCAGTCCAAGCCCACAAGTTCAACATTATCCTATATGTCCAACACTGATTCACAAAGTCCTGCTCAAAGTCACAAAACACATGCACGGACACTGAATGCAGGAGGAAAGTCGAATCAGTGAGCGTGTAAGCATTGCGGCGCTGGCAGGGGTCTCTACGTGGCTTCTCCAGCACCTGGGACTGCATCAGGGTAGGTCCATTTGGCTTTCTCCTCAGGGATGTCTCACAGGAAGTGAGCCTTGCCAGCTGAGGCAGAGAACTAGCTAAGGCAGGCTCTCAATGATCTGACCATCAGAAAGCAAGAGACCAGAAAGGCGAGGCTCGCAGAGCCATTTATCTCTCCACCCTTCAATGAGTCCCACATGTGTTCATTGGCCAGGTTGGCACAATAAACTATACAGAGAGAATTATAGATAGAATTTGAGATGTTCACTTTTAGGCTTATTAGCATCACCAGGCTAATTTGCATCATTATTAATGCAGATTCCTAAGACCCACTCACAGAAACAGAATTCAGGCCCTGGGATTTGCATTTTGGCAAGCATCCCGAGTGTTGTCAGGTTTTATTTTTCATCGTGATGATCTACCACCTCAGGAGACCTACTTGGTTTGTAGCCCTGCCTCTAAGAGTGGTTCCTCATCATGAGACTAGATAGGACTTCTCTCTTCCCACTCTTCATACTGGCCTTAGCTTTGCTTGTCATCTGCTCATGATGTCTGCTCAGGAAAGTACCCATTATGGGAAATGCTGACTCGATGACCGGTTCATCAGATTGGGGGAAGTGCTAAATAATAGAATTTAGTGCCTTGTAATGCCAACGAAAGTACATGACTCCTAAACGTCTGCGTCTTTCCCAGTAGAAGCTCAAAGTCAGCAATCTTCATTTCTGGTCCTGCAAAGGACCAGATGATTTGTGTTACTTCTTTTTGGCTCTAGACCAGTTTTGCAGATTCCATTTTGGCCAGAGCTATTCCTTAATTGTGTGTATTCCAAATCATACAATCCAGAGATCCATAATTGGACAGTTCATGCCGTGGTAGAAGCTCAGCTGTCCTTCTACAATAAACATAGGGATGACCATGGCGTCACTGTTCTTGGTCTGGGCATGGCCTTTGGCTCATCCATCCAGGAGTCCAATTAGAGAATATAAATGGTTTCAGAATTCACTTTGTCTAAAGGGAAAGAAACTTACCCCTTTCAATAATGCCTTGGAATTTCCGACCTGATTATTAAGAGCTCTGATGAGTCAAACTTAGGCTGAGTTCCTGGTTCTACATAATTCCCACATTCTTAGAGTTTTGTATTCCTCTAGAAATCATCAAGTCTAAGTCCCACACTGATTCCAGTTCCTATACTGTATTGGCAATCAGAGGAGAACAGCAAGAATCTGCTTCCCTAGCCCGAGTTTCCCTTTAGCTCTTCATTTATGTTTCCCTTGACAAACAATGGTCTAACTTACAGGGTAAAGGCGTCTCAGGAACTTGGACACACTTTAGAGGGGCACTAAATTAGAGGGTAGATAAGACCCAGCCTCCCCGCCTCAGCCAGGTCCTGCCATCTCCCGTTACTAGATACAACTGGGATTTTGAAAGTGTTGAAAAAATTACACTGACAAGCCCCATCAAAGGAAAAAGAGATTACAAAACCATTTCGAGCCTCTGTGATGCTCGGTGATAATATGGATAAACAGGAGCATCGTAACCCCAGATACGGAGACCTAGCTACTGTTCTACTGAGCCTTGGAACAGGAAGGAATGGCCCCAACATTTATCACTGGTCTGAGAAGTCTTATAAAAGGAATGCAGATAATCCCTCTGTCTCTCTCTCTCTCTCTCTCTCTCTCTCTCTCTCCCACACACACACACACACACACACACCCTGCATATGTGCATGAGTGCATACATATAAGCATACCACAAGTTCTAAAGATGGATTGCCACCCGACTTTGCAGGCATTTGGAGAGTTCCTACCTAGTTCTAGCATTTTATAAGCAAAAATGTTGCCTACAAGGGCCAGAGAAGATGTGTAAATAAGACTTGCCATCCAGAGAAAGAAATTCAAGAGCATTGTCTTATGTACCCATGTAGTCTATGAAAGAGTAAATTGCTATCCATTGCTTCCAACGTATACAAACAAGATAGAGGGCCCTTATTAGACTTGACTGAGCTTGGATGATGCCGTATTGCTCTGTGATGCTCTTTTTCTTTCTGGAGGAAACACTGCAGAGGATATAATCTAGCCAATGCCTTCATTGGAGACGGCATCACTTCCACTGCTATTGAGAAGCAGCCAAGCGCCTCAGGTTTCAAGCTGAACACAAAGGAAACGTGCTTTTGATGAGCTCCCTACTCACACCCTTGGTTTCCTCATCTGTACTATCAGAGAGTCAGATTGGATTTCCGTGATCCCTTACAAATGGGATTGTCCATGGCTTGGCAAACGGATACCTTCACACACTTCACAGCTCCCTTGTCTGCCCTGTGGTAAAACCCTTGACTCTTCCCTTTCTGCTTTTGGATTCCACTGCCAAACCCCCAGTCTTCAAGGAAAAAAGGATTCAAATGCATACTATGCACTAAACAACCAGAATCTATGAGAGTTATTGGCTCCCGGTTGATGGTAAGAGCAATAGATGCTTTAACAGGGTCTGGTGGTACTTCAAAGATGATCCAGGTTATAGAAGAAAGAAGAGAGGAGGAAGAACAGATTTTCTGAAGACCTTCAGCTCACCGCTCTGGTCCTAAGGTGCTCTGGTCCCATTTGTATAAACAACATCGTCCTAGAAATGTCTATTTCATATGAGAGTGAGAACCCTTTCTTTAAGTTCTTTCTTTAACTGATCTCTCATATGCCAGGATCCTTAGGATAGGAATAGGAGAAATAAAGAGGGGGAAAAGAAAACTGGTGGGAATGACAGCAAATGGAAGGATTCCATTTTAAAAGCTTCTGCTTAGGATCTACAGAGAGAAAATGAGCAGAAAGGATCAAGGATGTCTAGTACGCATCCACAGGCTGCCAGCCCTAGAAGTCATGGCCACATGATCACAGCTTCCCATGCTTCCCAAATGGCCTATCCATGTGTGCACCCTCCTGTCCACCGCCATGAGTGATGGGTTGGCAGGGGAGGTGGAGCTTTTGCCTTGTCTTGAGTTATATTTAGCGATTTCAGACACTGGCTGACAGAAGTCAGAACGTCGCACAGAAAGGAACCTCTCTCGCACATGGAAGATGATGGCATGAGCAGATACCTTCATACCACCTTATCAGAACCCTTGTCAGAAACCGAAAATGTACAGACCATGACTTCTCTCTAATTCTACAGCAGCATAACAGTGCTGCCCTCTCTCTACCACTCAAAGGAGAAGTCTCCTCTCAGATGCACCACATCTCTTCTGCTCTCCTCTTGAATGCCTCCGGAAATGGGTGTCTCATCACCTCCTGAGTCTTCTTCATGGCTGGGTAGTTCTACTACAAAGTGTTTCATTGCATTAATGAAAAACTATATAATGCGTACCCACCGAGTCCAGTTTGTCTTCTTGGGCCACACAAGAGAAAATGCAACCCTTTTCATTGGACCCGTTCTTTAGAACCTGTGGCCACCTTCCACATTGCCTCTGTTCTCTTTGGCAGATCAGAATGCTGACCCCTCTGGCTATTCTTCATACAATGTGGTTGCCTATCAAATCTGACTATGAGGAATTCCTTGTCTTGCTTGCATACAAATAAAAGATTTTAACGCCCGCCCCCCAATTTTACATTGGCTCTGTCACTAGGCCATGTGTTAGCTCTGATCTTGGGCAGAGTATAGAGTCCTTCTCTGAGTTATAAAAGTTTGGGTTTCCTGGGTTCTAAGATCTCTTCCAATTCAGCAAATCTAAGACTGTATGAACATCATCTGCTGAGCCCCATATGATTTAGGACTCTGAACTGAAGGATACTCCATAATTCAAGAAAGAAACAGAACCCAGTTGCTGGTACCCTAAGCCCTTCCTGGGGTGCTGCTGTATAGCTGATATCTACCGCTGCTTGTCTGATCTCCATGCATCTCCCCAACACCCAGGGGTCTTCCAAATAACGTCTGCTCTACTTTAAGGCAAATTTCCACTTTAATCTATGTTCCAGCTGATGCTGACAGACCATTGCCAGATCAGGTCACATGGCAACCATGTGAACTTTAATGGCTAGGGAACTGATAAAAGTCCTCTTTCTGAATGTTGACATCCTGCAGAGAAGCTGAGTGTGATACCTAGTTTACTAACTAGTCTGGGGCTACTTAAACTTCCAGTGAAGATCAACAAGCCAAATCCCAAAGCCTAAAGCATGCCAAGGAGAGAACAAAGCAGCCAGGGATGTAGAAAGTGCAAGACCAGGACTTAAGTGTGGCCAAGAACCAGGGATATAAAATACAGGTAATGAAGAAATAATCTTTACGATCATTCCTATTATCTTTATATCTAATTTGTTCATCTCTTTGCAGTACTTCTAATAAGGTACTACATATAGCAAGTGCTCAGTAGATACATGTGGAATAAGTACATCTTTAATCAGACCCTCCTGCTGGGCTTTTAGCATTTACATAATCAATAGTTTATGAAGCACTGCCCGTGTACCAGGAGCCCTGGTGGCACAGTGGTTACGAATTGGGCTGCAATCCATGTGGTTGGCAGTTTGAAACCACCACCATATCCAAGGGAAAATGACTGGGGTTTCTACTCCCACAAACAATTACAGTCTTAGAAACCCAGCGGGGGCCATTATGAGTCAGCATTAACTTGGTGGAAGTGCTACAGTCTTAGAAACCACCAAGGGCAGTTAGTTCGAGCCCGCCCTCTAAGGTCATCATAAGTTGGCATCAACTCCATGGCAGTGACTTTGGTGTGGGTGCGGTGTACTAGGTACTGCACATAATTGCACATGAGCGCAGAACTCAAAACCTGATGGAGTAGGGAAGACATTTACCAAAATGGAATAAATACAATATGAAGAAACTGGGTTGACACAGTGACTATTAAACATGGGGAGATGTTTGTTTCTAATGAAAAGGGAATCTTTTATAAGACCATCATGCCAAAAGACTTTCCTTTGACTAGTCTTAAACTGTTAAACTGGAAGCTCAATAGTCCCTCCTCAATTACAATAACTCAGTCTGTTTATTCAAGCTAAAATTGTTAGACATTAGTTTCCAGCCAGAGCTGGAGGACGAACTTTTCCCGTGGAAGGGTCCTTGTTTCTGTCTCTCTCTCCACATTTGGCGAGGTCCCAGTTGGCACTCACACCAGGACAACCCAGCCTATGCAAAACCTCTCCCCGTTCGTTCACCTTCTTTTTCCCTTGGACTTGCAACGGTCAATATCATACCTGACTGCAGCCAAGAGATTTCAGAAAACTGTACTTTGGAAACACATCCTTAAAGTGAAAACAGATAAGGGAGTTGGCGAGGAGGCCAAGGAAAACTCCACTGCTTCAGAAAAGCCAGCAGTTGGCTGGCACTGGAAGCCTACCTGTTCCACATGACCTCATCCTCTAATAAATGCACATGCACAAATGGAGACACATCCTCAGACTCCTCAGTAACTGGACATCAGAGCACACCGTGAAAATCTAACAATGCCTTTCCCTCTCACTTTCTGGAGGGGCCTAGACCCACTAGACGAGACCCTTGGGGTGCAGCCGTTCAGCACTCAGAAGGGTTGGCAGTTTGAACCCACCCAGTGAGAGAAAGACCTGCCCATAGCTCTGCGTCCCTCTTGTGCATTCTCCCAGTGACATTTTTTGCTAAGGGTCATGTGCCAGCCCCCTTCTTGTGGATGAATAGTCATCTACTTTCTAACTAGTGAATGACCTTCGTCCCCTCCTCCTCGCCTTCACGCTAGCCCTCAGAGAATGCTGCTTGCTGTGGATAAGCCTTTTCTTGACTTCTTACAGTAGAGGCCGCATGCAATCTTGGCCCGTTTGTGACTGGACGTTCTTGCTCCTGACTGGCCAGGCATCGCTTCTCTATTGTGATGTAAGTACGGCCAGGGCTCTCCCTAGAGGCAAGGATGGCGGGACTCTTTGTACCTACTCTGGACATGTGGTCAGGGAGACCAGTCCCTGGAGAAGGACATCATGTTTGGTAAAGTGGAGAGGCTGGGAAAGAGAGGAAGGCCCACGCGGAGGTGGATTGACACTGTGACTGCAACTGTGGCCAGGTACAGGAGCGATTGTGAGGAGGGTGCAGAACCATTCTGGTGTGCATAAGGCCGCTATGGGTTGGAACCGAGTCGATGGCACCTAACAACGACAACCATTCATTTCATATGCTCCTCTCCCAGATCCTACACAATATGGCTAAACTGTGAAGAATTCAAGAGTATATCTGTTTATACATTTAATGGTTGGCTAGCGTATATCCTATAAGAAGATGGAGGAATGGGAGAAGGCACTTTGAGGACATTGATATTGTGCTGAGACAGGAAGACAAGGAGACCCTCGGGTAGAAATGAGGGGAAAGGAATTTCCAAATAAAGGACCTTCACCTGCCATGACTCCACTTCAGGGTTTGAGGTCCCAAACATATGCCACTTTGAATGGCAGGCTTTGGCTTTATGCCCCAAATTGATTGAAGTCTGTCAGTCCTACATTGTAAACGAGGCGATCAAACATTCTTCATAACAGAGGAGCTTGGATGTAGGTGCAAATCTGAGAGTGTGGTTGACTTTCACCCATAAAATCGGCAGCGGCAGTGCAGCTTAGAATGCATACCCTCTTCTCACGGGCCCCTGCAAGCCCCATAGGAAGGGGCAGACCCTGCTTCTCTCTCTGGGGAAACTGAGATACAAGCACACATCCGCCACTTTCACCTCCTAAACCCACTAGTGATGTGATGTGCCAATCTTCTCCCTGACCAGCAGTGGTGGGTCCCACAGTCCCACAGAGCCTCCAAATTCTTAGAACAATGGTCACTCCCCACTTCACTTTCTGTTACACTCTATTCAAGGGATTATAGCCTTGAACAACGTGTTTCTCCTGAGCCTTAGCCTACTACCGCCTCTCTCACATTCCTCCCACCTTGATCTGCCACCAAACCTGGAGGAGACAAGAAAGCTTGCTGTAGTTTTCATGGAAGTTCGTCATGGAATGCTTCCCCCATTGTATTTTCATGCCACCTTTTTTTTGCTGAGTGGGTAAAGGGTTGTCTATTTCAATTCTAGCCAGGTCTCTCTTCGGTTTTCAGGAGGTCTTGAGCCCTTAGTTCGTACTAAAGCAAATAATTTCGAACATCCCAGATGGACTTCCTACACAACTGCATATAAAGGTGACTGTCTTTATCTCTAAAACAGACGTCTGTAAGTCAAGCTTTTCAGGGAAACTGTTATAAGGAAGGACCAATTGCCCACTTGGAAATCTTCTGAACCTCTCCCCGAAGCACTGTGTGGAGAGCTGAGTGTAAAATGCAATAACTCCATGGATACTTCTGGCAGTTTCATAACCTACTATCAGCTTGAGGAAGGGGTGGAGTCTAGCCTGTCAATCGGATCGCAGTTTGATGACCTCATTTGGAGGTGTGACAGTGCTCAATAGCTCACTGGAGGCCAGATACGCAATCTTCCTGAAAGACACTCCTGGTGACAAGACACATGGAGCTACGCTGATGGAGGCACAGCCCTGGAGCTGGAGGAACCATGTGGAGCCCCATACCTGCACTGAGATGCCTGTACCGCCACCGGATCTACAAGACTTTCCCTCCACTAGCCTGTGATCTTCCTGCATTCAGCATCATTGCATGTGTTGCGTGAGTCTGAAGAAGAGTGTATAGATTGTTATCAGACATATGGGCTAGTATTGGACTTATGGACTTGAGTTGGACTTGGCTGGGATAGTTTCTTAATCTATAATTACTCTTTGATATAAAGCTCTTATGTACACATGAGTGTCTATGAATTTGTTTCTCTGGTCAACCCAGACTAGCACAGTCTCTATAAATTAAACTTGACAGTGGTGAAGGCGTGAGACTGCCATGAGGGCATCCTGTCGGTTCAAGGGTAAAGGGCCTGGCTGATGACAGAAAGATGGATAGCTGGAACCCGCCAGCCACTCAGTGGGAGAAAGATGTGGGCGACTGCTTCAATCCAGATTTCAGCGTGGGAAACCCTACGGAGCAGTTCTGCTCCATCCTACAGTGTCACGGCGAGTTGAAATTGACTCAACGGCAATGCGTTTTCATATTTTATGACCTTGGGCATGTTACTTGAGTTCCTACGGATCTAATTTCTCTCCTTTGCAAAATGGAATAAAGAAAACTACCTAATAAACTTACACTGGAGGAACAATCCCTAAAGTAATTCTGTGCATTTCAGAAGGATCAGACATCAGGACAATCTAAGTCCTTTGCATTATTTTTTGAGACTATTGTATTCAAAGCCACTAGAGACAGAGGTTTGCAAGCATTCAAGTGAAGAAATCAGCAGAGAGGAAACCGACATGGCTGTCCATTTTGGTGTCAAGGAAAAGCAATTCTCATAAATACTGTTTAAAATACCGAGTCTCTCTTCCCTGAGACTCTTGAACACAAGAGGCTGCATCTTTGGGAAATCCTAATGTCTCTGGGAAAGAGTTTCTTTCCTTTCCCAGGCTTTCCGACCAGATCCCAGACCGCTTGTCACTGCCATCAACCTTCCTGGAGCGGGCATCCAGGAGTGGGCGCTCTGAGAATGTAGGAGCTCGGTCACCATGTCCGGAATGAGACGTGGTGTGTGATTCTCCAAAGAGCCATGTCAGAGAAGAAGGCGGAGACTGCGGACTATGCCCCAAAAAAGAAGAATGTGGAAGTTTTATCTTCACTCGCTCATTGTTCTGAAACAGGAAGCCATGATCCTGTCTCTCTGGGTGTTCATTCCACTTACCAAACCCCCTCCCCAGAGACTCACTTTAGTCATTTAATCAACTAACTGTTCCAGAAACCAGCCCCACCCCCATCCCCGTCATGGTCCACACTTGTTTTCATGAGAAAAGTATTGACTCAGGAGCCCCTGATGGCTCCCTGCTAAACCATTGATTTTTAGTAAATGCCCTACCCTCTAGTGCTTTGGCGGGTCCCAGGATTCTGTTCTTTTGTGTCTCTTCCATTTTTTTAATTATAAACCCCCTCCTCCATCAAATAAACCCTAATTTGGGTTTAAGACCTTCCTGGAGATGATTCTTTAGCCTCCTTTTCTAGACCTTCACAACCCTTACTCTCATTCAAATGAGAGAAGATCTCCAAAGGCCTTGTTGTTCTTGGCCCCCAGTAGACCCTCATAAATCCACAGTGAGGTCCCTTTTTGTTTTTTAATTAAAGCGTCCAAATAATTAATGATCAACTCCATTTGTGCCATTGAAAACTCAAATGTCACACGGTTGAAAAGACCCAACCAAATAATTCAGTGTACCCTATAAAGCTTAAAAAAGCAGAGCCCAAGAGGCCTGCATGAGTGGTTTCTGTGCTGTCTGAAAAGCTTCGTTGGGTTTGGGGGCACTTGAGTGGATCCCAGGAATAATGTGTCCAGAGCACAAGGGGCTCTTTTGATGTGTCTGTGCTAAGCTCCTCCCCATTTCCCTCCTCACTTTACCTGGGATACACATCCTCCTTGTGTCCCAAGCTGGAACAAGAGCCCATGGAAAACAGGGGGCAAATAACAGAGGGAAACACCAATGGGGGTAGAAAAGAAAGTATTTTGTTCTTCATTTGAGTTTGGTTATTAGAGTCTTCTTATTCCAGAAGAAATGGAGTCCACACAATGTCTGTGATCAGACAGTGGGAAAATAAAATAAAAAGATATCTGTGTTTGTTTTCTTTAATGTAAGCCCTTCAGCTGTGGGTAATGAGTGAGTTTCCCAGGCAGGACCTGCTGATTTCAGCGTCATAGGGAATGGAGACCAACCCTGGAAATCAACATGCATTTATCAGCTTAATTCAGGCAGAGAACCTCTCAGAGACAGTGAGCCCAGCTTGTTGATTTTCCATGGGGACTAGAACATTCAATAAGGAGAAGGTGAAGAAAGACAGAGCCTCCATTCTAGAGCTAGAAAGCCCTGAGACAAGTAACAGAGCCAGCTAAATGCCAATACAGCGCAAGCATTGGCCCTGGGAGACAAAAGAGCGAACTTTGCCCAGCATCTGGGCTGCGCAGACTGTCAGCAGAGGCAGTGAGCTGGTGTCGTGGGCAACGCTGCAGGCCTATCTGGGCTAACTTGAATAGACTGCCGTATTCTGCTATTCAATACTTCCTGACCCGTACAATCTTGAGCTTGGACTCTCTCATCATCACTTCTGAGACTACAGTTCAGAAATCTATTGCTACATCGCAAACTACTCCAAAATGTAGTGGCTAATGAAGGAATTTACGTACTTAGGCCTTCTTTAATTTCTCCCAATAATGTTTTATAGTGTAGAAATTTTTAAAAAATGTTTTATTAGGGGCTCATACAACTCTTATCACAATCCATGCGTACACCATTTGCGTAAAGCACATCTGTACTAGTGTAGAAATTTTACTCGTACGTTCTCTCTTTAGATTTAGTCCAAGTGGGAGATAGATGTGGCAAGCTGCTTCTATCAATATTAAATTATTGGAAATCCTGTGGGGCAGCTCTACTCTCTCCTATGGGGTGGCTGTGACAGCATCAGCTCAATAGCAAGATGTTTGTATGTGTGGGTGTTTATTTTGGCATTTTTATGCTATTGTAATGGTGTATTTTTATTTTACTCTTTAGCTATCTGCTAGTAGCATAGAGAAATGCAACTGCTTCGGTTATATGCTTAATTTGTATACAGCAATCTTACCAAACTCATTTCATAATTCTAATAGTGCCTTTGTAGGTTGCCGGTCTGTCTTTTGATCTTTACCACCAGCTCTCAGCTGGTGAGATCACAGGAAATAGCCTTAACATGTTGTTTAGGTTTCTTTATGTCCCAAGCAACAGAAGAGACTGACTAGCAAAGTAACATAAATTTATAAATGAAGGCTATGGGGTAATTCTGTGAGTCATAGGAAAAGAGAAACTGCCAAACCTAAAAAATTTTTAAAAGAGCAGGGTCCAGAAAAGGCAATTAGGGCCCCAGGAACAAACGGACTTTCTTTTTAGGACAGTTCTGTCAGGACAAATCAACTCTAGACGTCCCTTATGTCACTCCTCTGAAGATTCAAGTTCCTCCGAGAGCGAGTTTTGCTGATCTATTTAGGTCCAGCCTCTGGCCATGTTTAATGTTGATTGGCAGGCCCACCAGGACTGCTTGAAGCCCTGGAAGAGAGGTTCCGTAGAGGAGATTCACAGTCGGGTGATAAGAAGGGAGAGTGGGAGGGATGCTGCAAAGGGAAATCACCCGTGGTGGTAGCTTGCATGGTACCTGATTCGATAGTTCTGCCCATTACCCACTTTATCAAGTATGTCGATAAAACATCTACCTACCTATTGGAGGCAACAGTGGTGATGGCGATGCTTGCCATCTCATATAACTTGAGCTGTAGTCCTGTCTGTCCATCAAAAGCAATTTGGTTCAGATTGGCCCACATTTTTCATTTTATAGGAGAGGAGATATTTAGTCTAACTTGGCTTTTCTGGGCTCCAATTCACCTCCCTCTCCTCCAGTCATATGTGCTGGGCTGTTAAACTAGACCTGATTAATAACCACATACATATGTGCTCTCTCTTGTTTTCTTACCTCTCTGTCTCTTCCTCTGGGTGGTGGTGTGTTTATTTTGCAGTGGTTGCTTTGGAATAAGAGACCCTGCATTTATCCTGATAGAATCAGTAACTGCACTGCATCTCTCTGCTTGCTGAACTGCTGACTCTAGACTTGAGCACACAAAGCGTATAAAAGATGTTTGTGGGTTTCCTAGGTGTTTTTAATCCATAAGAAAATGGATCAAGGTCATCATGATAAATTTTCTTAAGGAGACAATTGGAATGAAAATGAAGTGAGGTAAAAAGACTCTTACCTTTGCCACAACTCATCTCAACCTCTATTTATTGTCCTCTCTGGTTTTCATTTGCACACTGAAATCCCAGCTATAGACATATTTGTTCGCATTCCAATTACTGCCCTCATTTCAGTTCCAAGTTACAAAACCCAACCTAAACCTGAGAGAAGCGACAAACTGCAACTTTGAATTCTAGTGTCCAGAGTCTCTCAGGATGATTCCAGGAATGGAGATGGGAGGGGTCTTGGGAGTCAGAAACCAAACCGCCACCTCCCTGTTCCCCTAAAAGGATATGAGGACATTCGGAGTGAAGCTCAGAAGCTTCCATTTTCACAACATCACCAAGGAGACGAGCTCCCAACGCATTATCACCCATCACCTGCAACTGTGCTGCACTCCTCCCAGGGCCTCTTGTGGACAATTCACAATGCCCCTCAGCTGCCTATTTCAAATGACAAGAACTGAGTTCCAGGAAAAGCTTCCTCGTGTCCAAACACCAGTTCTTTCTCCAATTCAAATGATCTGGATGACTAAAGCGCAGGATTTCAGAGTTAGAAGAGGTGATGCAGAGATTGAGGCGTATTTTACAAAGGCTTAGAAAACAGATTCCCTGCATTTCTGTAGTAGATGCCGATGCTTAACTATTGAGATAGTCCCTTTTGGAGAATCGATAAGAGTTTGTATCTCTAGAAGTAACTAAAGATCTGGCAACATGGTGCTACTTGTCCCACAGCTTGCCCACACTTATTGGGCTTTCCCCTTTAGAACGAGGCAAAAATAATATAAAATAGAAAACAAGCTCACATGCCATTGAAGTGATCCTGACTCATCATGACCCTGTAGGACAGGGTAGAACCTCCCCGGTGGGTTTCAGAGACTAAAGCAACCAGCCTCTTCTTGCACCTGCAGAGTGGCTGGTGATTCTGAACCTCTGGCTTTATGGTCTGTGGTTGTTACATAATTTCATTTCAACTTGATAAATAAGTGTAGCGGTGGAGTCTAGCCTGTCCATCCGTTCACAACCTGATCATGCCTTCTTGTGGGCGTGGCGTTCTCATGAGGATTCTGGGAACTTCCCCTCTCTCTCTTTCTGTCTTCATCTTCCTATTGACAAGAATGTGGAGACTTGATGAGCCCTGCGAAAGCCTCTTTCTATCTCCTTCACTTTCCTGCTGTTGAGATACTCAGAGAGCTGGAGGAGCCATGGGAGAACCTCACCAGCACTGAAAGGCTTCCTCCACCACTGGATGCGCAGACGTTTCACCCACTGGCCTGTGATCTTCCTGAAATTGGTATTATTACTGTATGCATGTGCTGCATGAGTCTGAAGAGGAATTTATAGACCAGTAGTGGACATATGGACTAATATCATACTTAAGGACTTGATCTGAACTGGGCTGGGATGCTTTTTCAATATACAACCGTTCTTTGATAGACAGCTCTTTCTTACACATACACGAGACTCAATGAATTTGTTTCTCTGGTTGACCGGGTCTCACACACAGTCCAATTGTAACCACTATGCCTCCAGAGCTTTGCCTTGCTTCAGTTCATCATAGAGCCTATTCAGCCAGTTTACCTCATTTACCCTAGGTTCCGCTCGCATCTGTGATCCTTAAATGTTATCCATGCACACACACACACACACACACACACACACACCCATGAGACGCAGAAAAGTGATCTGACGAGACTCACCAGCTGTGGGTGTGATAAGACTAGAATCCAGGATTCGTGCCTCCAACTTCAACACTCATCCCCTACAATGCTAGGCTTTCAGGTTCAGGCCATGCTGACCTAGTAGCAATAGGAGATAAGCACAGAGAAGCAGCCTACATTACACATGGGAACAGAGAAGTGTAGTGATCAAAACTTCTCATTGTCATGTTTTCCTATTGCTTTTTGAAGTCACTGGGTCCATTGGAAGTCTATGCTGACAGATATGCACCCTGTGAGTGGATTATTAAGGAAGAAAATCGGCCAGCACTCAGTGAATAGCAAAATAAAATCTAATGAAAAGGGATGTGTGTGTGTGTTAGTTTGTGTGAGCATTTGAGGAGTGATTCTCAATCATTTCTTAAAAAGAGGGAGAGAGAGAATTTTTGTAACATAAAAGGATAAAAGTAACAAGGTGAGATGCCCATTCCCAACTGTGCAATGCATTCTAGAGAAGATACAGAGAGAACTTACGGAGAATATGAAGGTAGAGGGAGAGATTTTCCTACCAATAAAAACAAATATTCCACTCTAAGAATATGTCTACAGGAGGCTATTTTACTCAAATGTCAGGCGTATACGTGTTAAAATTAAGTAGTGTATTTCACAGGAGGGGTTCAATACTTTGGTGTCACTCAACAGACACAATCTAAACATCTTTGATTCTCTGAAGATGAGTAACCAGCAGGCAGAGTAACAATCCTGTGGCAGCCCTTTCTTGCAAGAAGAACGAGAAAAAATTAGGTTAACAATTAAGGCAACATCGACAACTCCAAAATAACATACTGCAGTTAGATGGGGCTCTCCATAGACTGGCTACCATGTGGTCAAAACAGCTGAAGGATTAAGTGACCATTCATAACCAACCACCAGTTGCTTTGGCCAAGTACAGACCAGACGCTGAAACTGCTTCTGGCTGTGACTGTGACTCAGCAGAGGGAAAAGGAGCCCAAAGAGGCCTTCATAGTCCTTCCTGTACTTCTTCACTCATGACCAAGAAGGGCTGCAGAAGTAACCCTTCTTCCTAAGAACAGACACATGACTGGAGTTTGAAACATTAGAGATAGTTGGAGCTTGAGCGACTCTAAACCTTTCTTTTTCACCAAGGAGACAATTAAAATTGGCATTCATGTGGAGAAAGCATTTTCTAGTTCAGTATGTAAGGGGGGAAGACTTAACCAAGAGTTCCTATCTCCTGGTCAATTTATTTTTAAGAAATGTGGCGGGCTGTACTGGTTACTACACAGAATAAACTGATGAACATTGATTCTTCCCCACAGCTCATCACCTAAGAAGATACTGAATTTCCCAGTTGATCATTTTCTCACTACCCAGTTTCTTCCTTTACAAAATCAGGAAGACATCAAGAAACCATTATAGAAGGGCTAATTCAGTGCCTGTTGGTCATAAGGAAATTATAGATCATAGGAATCACATGTATATTTATAAAATGAGGATAATATTGTAGCTCAGTGGGGAAAAGGCCTTTCAATAAGTGGCTCTCAGGTAATTGACTAACAGTGTGCATAAAAGAATTAATTGAATCCTTATGTGTCTCTTTAAACAAAATTACACTTACTGTTGAAATCTAGGATGGAAAATGAAATTTTTAAATCCTTTAACTAAAACATCAAAACATACTTTTTAAATTGTGGAGGTGGAAATTATTTTTCTTGCAGCATAAAAAAACCCTCAATTGAAAAACTAAAACAAAACCCACAATATGAATGATTGATAAATTCATCTCCATTAAAATGAAACTAAAATTTCCATACAACCAAAGATAGTATAAAAACTCAAAATCTCATACAAATTAGCAAAAGATATATGCAAACATGCAAACTAACAGAAGCTTAGCACCCAAACTACATAAAGAACACCAGAAAATTATTAAGTCAAAGTGAAAACCGTCGTCAAAAGGTATGTATAGCAGGCATGTAGTTGGAGGCCTAAATAAAGGGAAAGTGGCATTGAAACAAAGGGATTTTTAAATCCACCTCCATCAAGTTGATTCTAACTCACAATGACCGGGTATAGGGTTTCCAAGGTTTTGTAAACCTTTATGGGAAAGGCAACTTCATTTTATCTCCCTCAGAATAGTTCTGGGTTTGAACCACCAACCTTGACATTAGCCGTCTAGTGATTATCTAATAGCACCACCTCCCCAAATTAAGTGAAAGACAGACATTTATGAATTCAAGGCCAGCCCTAATCCCAACTACATGGACAGTCACCCCTTCCCCCAGAAGAATTTACTTCAGAGGGCAGCACTGAAGTGACAGCTCAGGGAGAGGGGCATGTCTGATCAGAACACATGAGAGCAAATGAAGGGGAAGGAAGAGAGAGTGGAGCACATCCTGGCCCACCAAACCTTGATGATGATATCTCCACTCAGAACAGTCAATGCACAGAGAGGACCATATGGCTGGTCCCACTAGGAGACACAACATCCTTCACTGATCCATAGCCCTACAGGGAACAACACTGGAGACACAGTGTGGGAATTGCGCCCAATCTGACCACACCAAGGCAAAACACTAAGGGCGTGCAACAAAACAGCAAGGGGAGCATTGCAAGGAAGTCCCAAGGGAATACCAAAAATAGACTTTGGGGCCACGTTGTGGCACCCCATCAGACTAGATGGGAAAATACTCCTAAAAGTCAACAAACAGACCTTGAACTATTTACAGGCTTTTCTTTTTTTGGTCATTTTTGTTTTTGTTGTCATTATTTTGTTTCTTTTGTCGATTTGTTTTGCTCTGTTTTGTTTTTTGTGCATAATATTATCTCTGCAGGTCTATCTAGATAAGATAGGCTGGAAAAACAATCTGGAGGAGAAAACAATGGGACCCATGCTTCCAGGGGGCCATGGGAGGGGGGGAGGAGGAAGTGGTGTTAACAAACCCAGGGACAAGGGAACAGTAAGTGATCCAAAAATCAGTGGCAAGAAGAGTGTAAGAGGCCTGGTAGGAATTGATCAAGGGCAACGTAACCGAAAGGAATTATGGAAATCCAAATGAAGGCTGAGTATGATAGTGGGACAAGAGGAAAGTGAAAGGAAATAACCAGGAGACAAAGGGTATTTATAGATGTCTAAATACAAGCATGTACATATGTAAATATATTTACATAGGATGATGGGGAAATAGATCTATGTGCATATATTTATAGGTTTAGTATTAAGATAGCAATGGACATTGGGCCTCCACTCAAGTACTTACTCAATGCAAGAACACTTTGTTTTATTAAACTGGTATTGCATCATGCTCGCCTTCCTGACATGATTACTGAAGACAAATGGGTGCATAAGCAAATGTGGTGAAAAAAGCTGACAGTGCCCAGCTATCAGAAGATATAGCATCTGGGGGTCTTAAATGCTTGAAGATAAACAGCGTCCATCTAGCTGAGAAGCAACAAAGCCCACATGGAAGATGCACACCAGCCTGTGTGATCATGAGGTGTCAAAGGGATCAGGCATCAAAGAACAAAAAAATATATCATTGTGAATGAGGGGGAGAACAGACTGGGGACCCAAAGCCTATCTGCAGGCAACCAGACATCCTCTTTCAGAAGGGTTGCAGTGAGGAGTCAAGCCAGTCAGGGTGCATTGTAGCAATGATGAAACATACAACTTTCCTCTAGTTCTTAAATGCTTCCTCCCCCTACACTATCATGATCCCATATCTACCTTACAAATTTGGCTAGACCAGAGCATGTACACTGGCACAGATAAGAACTGGAAACACAGGGAATCCAGGACAGATGATCCCTTCAGGACCAGTGCTGAGAGTGGTGATACAGTGCTGAGAGGGTAGAGGAAAGGTGAGATAGAAAGGGGGAACCGATTACAAGGATCTACATATAACCTCCCCCCAGGGGATGGACAACAGAAAAGGGGGTGAAGGGAGATGTCAGACAGTATAAGATATGACAAAATAATAATAATTTATAAATTATCAAGGGTTCATGAGGGAGGGAGCAGCAGGGAGAGAGGAGAAAAAATGAGGAGCTGATCCCAAGGGCTCAAGTAGAAAGCAAATATTTTGAGAATGACGAAGGCAACAAATGTACAAATGTGCTTCACATAATGGATGTATGTATGGATTGTGATAAGAGTAGTATAAGCCCCCAATAAAATATTTTTTTAATTACAGAAGCAAAATTACAGTTATGAAATAGCAATGAAAATAATTTTATGGTTGGGGGTCACCACAACACAAGGAACTGTATGAAAGGGTCTTGGCCTTAGGAAGGTGATAAATGAGCTTTTGCCTTTAAAGATGGACTGGAATGTGCACCCGGGACTGCAATCAAAGAATCATCTTTAGATTCTCACAGTTCAGTTATTACCAAGTAAAGAGTCTTCTAAATTATCAAGGGAAAAAAAAGATGTCAAGCAGAGTAGAGGAGTGGCGGTTGAAGGAAAGTGAGCTGTTGGCAGGTGTTTGACTGCTTTGGTAATGCCTAATGTAAACAAGCCAGAAAGCTCCTCCAGATGGCTTGGGGTTGATTAACGTTGGTTTGATGAGACGGATCAGAAGCTGAGAGAAGTGGACACAGCGCCCCACGAGGGAAAGAGGAAGTGGAAATCCTGTGGCCCACCTTTAGGATCCACCACCAAAATACACGTGGTGTCTTTGGCCTCTTTTGTAAGATGAGAGCCATAAGCTATGAGCATTACATCAAAGAGGGCTATGCCAACACAATCCTGGTCGCAAAGTGGAAGAAGCAGTGCAATGCGAACCTGTGCTGCCTGAGCTGCATCCAGACCTGGGACACCAACTTTGGGACCAACTGCATCTGCTAGGTCCCCAAAAGCAAGTTTGAAGTGGGCCGGATCATCGAGTACAGGCACTGCAGCTGCCGGCACCACTCTGGCTGAGCCCTCCTGGAGGAGCCCTTTCCATGCCAGACTTCAGACTTCACTGGTCAGCCTCCACTGAGGACCTGGAATGGAGTGCATGCGGTTTGCTTCCAGTACTCATGACCCCAGGATTTGTTATGCCAGTCCTCATGTGAGGCACACCTCCACAGTCCCGAGACAATGGATAGTGCCCAAATGCACCTATTCTGCAGCAAGGACATGTCTCCACATCCGCCCCTCGACAATAGATAATTGTCTCCTACAAACTCCTGGCTCCTCACATATGCCATTAAAGGATCTTTATCCCTCTAAAAGCAGGCAGCATCTTTTGTCTCTTATTCTTAAGGAGCAATTCACATCATTTGTCTCACATACCGGATACTTCCTATGAAGTGTTCCCCTAGAGGACATTCAAGGGGAATTCATAATCAGGATATTCAAGATTAAGACATTGCCCATTTCACTGTGTATGTATCAACAAGAGGTGTGTAGGCCTGATGACTGCAAAACCCTATTGCTGAATAAACTTGACAACTCAGCTCTAGATAATGGAGAAAGGGTCTCCTGTGGGGGAAGAAAACTGCAAATAGACTAAGGATAAAGAAAATCCTCCCCAAATATATCCTAATCAAACTACCAAAAATGAAAGAACAAATCTTGAATACTTGCTGATCAAAATCAAGGATTCCAGCTTCAATACGGATTATAACTCAATGTAAAGAAACCCAAATTCTCACAAACTGGACCTGTAGGAATCATCATGATAAAGAGAAAATATTCAAGTTGCAAAGGCTTTCATCTTGCTTGAATTCACAATCAATGCTCATGGTAGCAGCAGCCAAGAGTTCACATTGCATTAATTAAATCTGCTGCACAAGACCTCTTTAGAGCACTGAAAAACAAGGGTGTTACTTGGAGGACTAAAGTGTATCTGAGCCAAGCCATGTTATTGTCAATTGCCTCGTATGCATAGGAAAGTTGGACATTGAGTAAAGAAGACCAAAGAATCCATGCACTTGATGTAGGGTGCTCAAGTGCCATGGACTGCCAAGAGAACAAATAGGTCTATCTTGGAAGGATAGCCAGAATGCTCTTTTCAAGCAGCGATGGAGAGACTTCTCTCATACTTTGGATGTGTCGTCAAGAGAGACCAGTCTCTAGACAAGCCCATCATGCTTAGTAGAGGGGCCGTGGAAAAGAGATAGGCCCTCTACAAGATAGATTTAGACCGCGGCCAGTACAGAGAGCTCAAACATTACAACTGTGAAGATGGTATAGGCCCTGGCAATGATTGCTTCTGTTGTGCATGGGATCTCTATGATTCAGAACAGACTCCTCCGCACTTCACAGCAACGGCAATTGGTTATGGTTGGGTTCTTTAATCACAATTATAAAATCTCTTCACAACAGCACTTAAATCATTATTAGGCTAAATAACTGGGCACTGTAGTTTAGCTAAGCCAAATCAACATCAAAAATTGCCCAGCATATCTAAGTAAATATGAAATACCATTTTTAATTTCTCTTAAGCTCTTTAAAATATTTATTGCTGATTAAACTAAAAAAATCCATGGAGATTTCAATGTATATAACTATGCAAGTCAAAAAAGTATTGCTATCTATTTTTACCAGTACTCCAATTCAAAAATACATGGTTTAACTTTACACAAAACTTATCTGAACAGGTCATTAGTGTGTGGCTACAGACAAGTTCGCTCAGGAATACATTTATCTGAGTCTCATTAGGATATCTTCAAACCAAAACAAAACACATGAAGTTTTGATCAAAACAGTGCTTTCCAAGGTGCTCTGTTGAACCCATTAAATTCCAGATAAAAGGGTCAGATGAGAAGGTGACAAGAACTCTTTGAAGGGAGCTTCAAGGGGGTGAATTGTTTCGAAGGACACAGAATGATCATGGGGGGCGGGCTTATAAGGAAGAAAACTGTATAGTAAGGAAAAGGCCAGGGAAGTCACGCCAAGGAATGCTTCAATCACAAAGGGCCTGCTCATTCTTCCAGGTAGCAAGAATTGTCCTATGAAAATGTTGTTGGGAAACCTTAACCCATCACCCCCTATAACCCTCATTTTGCCCCTTCAGAATTCTTTTCATCCTCAAACCTCAAAGAACTCTTAAAGAGAGCATGGATCCTTGAAGAATGCCAAACACAGCTTTAGACAGCGTGCATTGTGAAGCGTGCAGAATTCTTCAGGAAATGCTTGTTGTTGTTTGGTGCTGTCCACTTGTTGAGCTTCCTAGAGACTTATGTGTGAGCACAACACGATAAATCACTACCCACAACTACTCCTGGGTTTGGACATTAAGTTGTCCCACTTTGTCGATGCATCTTGCTGAGAGTCTTTCTCTTTTTCACTGACTCACTACTTTCACAAGCATTAGGTCCCTCTCCAGGTACTAGTTCTTCCTGACGACATATTCAAAGTACACGAGACAATGTCTCCACATCTTCGCTTTTTAAAAAAAATTTTATTTTAACAATTTATTGGGGCTGATACAATTCTTTTCACAGTTCATACATATACATACATCAATTGTATAAAGCACATCTGTACAGTCTTTGCCCTAACCATTTTTTTCTCTTTTCTTCTTTTACATTTTATTAGGGACTCATATAACTCTTACCACAATCCATACATATACATACATCAATTGTATAAAGCACATCCATACATTCCCTGCCCCAATCATTCTCAAGGCATTTGCTCTCCACTTAAGCCCCTTGCATCAGGTCCTCTTTTTTTTCCCCCTCCCTCCCCTTTCCCCCCTCCCTCATGTGCCCTTGGTAATTTATACATCGTTGTTTTGTCATATCTTGCCCTATCCGGAGTCTCCCTTCCCCCCTTCTCTGCTGTCCCTCTCCCAGGGAAGAGGTCACATGTGGATCCTTGTAATCAGTTCCCCCTTTCCAACCCACTCACCCTCCACTCTCCCAGCATCGTCCCTCACACCCTTGGTCCTGAAGGTATCATCCACCCTGGATTCTCTGTACCTCCAGCCCTCATATGTACCAGTGTACAGCCTCTGTCCTATCCAGGCCTGCAAGGTAGAATTCGGATCATGGTAGTTGTGGGGAGGAAGCATCCAGGATCTGGGGGAAACATCTTCACTTTTTAAAGAGTAATTTGGCTACATGTATGTTCATTCTTCTGGCAGTCCATAGTATGTTCACTGCCCAACATCATAATTAAAATGCATTAATTCTTCCCCTGTCTTCCTTATTCATTTACCAGCTTTTGCATACACATTGGGGGGTTAAAAATACCCTGACTTGGGTCAGGTACACCTTAGTCCTCAAAGCAACAACTTTGTTTTTTATAATTTTTAAGAAGCTTTTTGCAGTCAATTTTCCTAATGCCATAGGACTTTTGATTTATTGGCTGCTGCTCCCAGAGGTGTTGATTATAAATCCTATTAAAATGAAATATTTGCTATCTTCAATCTTTTCTCCATTTACTTATTATGATGTTGCTTATGGTCCAATTTTGAGGACTGCTTTCTTCACGTTGAGGCGTAACCTATACAGGAGACTGTACTACTCTTAGATCTTTATTTGTGTTTGTAATCATCTATGATTTCGCTAAGAAAGTTGTGTCATCTACATGTCATTGGTTGTTAGTGAGCTTTTCTTCAATCTTGATGCTGTGTTCTTCATATAATCTACTTTCTTGGATTATTTGCTTAGCGTAGAGATGGAATAAGCATCGTACAACCCTGACACACGGCTTTCCTGATTTCAAAACCTTCCGTATCCCCTTACTCTATTCAAACAGCTGCCTCTTGATCCATGTACAGGTTCTAAATGAGCACAATTCAACATTCTGGAATTCCCTTTCTTATCACATGTTATGCAAAGTTGGTTGCTGTCCACACTATAAATGCCTTTGCATAGTCAGTCAAACACAGGTAAACATCTTTCTGATCTTCTATGCTCCTAGTCAAGATCCATCTGCTGCCGGTAATGACATCCTCCATTCTAAGTTCTCTTTTGAATGTAGGGTCTGGTTATGAAAGCCCGCTGTTGATGCACTGCTGTGACCATTCTTCAGCAGCATTTAATTTGCATGCGACATTAATGACATTGATAATTTATGCATATTGTTAGGTCACCTCTCTTTGGAGTGGGCACAAATATAAATCTCCTCCAGTGGGTTGGCCAGATAGTAGTCTTCCAAATTTCTTGGAAGCATTAGAGTGACAGAAACACTGCCTTCAGAAGTGTACAGACATAGATCAAGATATATTGAGAAATAGTAGCTTCACACTCTTCTATTTTTAAATAAAAATACTTTTAATTGAAAAAATATATTATTTGTTTAATAAAAATGTCTATGATTTCGAGGCAATAGTTTTTGTCATTTATTCATATAACACATTATAATTGTAATGTAGAGAATCATTCCTAGGGGGTTATAGGACCTACAAGGTTGCCAGGTTTCCATATTTTATATGAGTGACATTAACTCTTAATAGACTGTGAAAATATATGTGTGCATTTGTAAAGAGATAGAGAAATATCTAAAACAACCAGCAAATATATACACAAAGATATATAGCTAAGGTCTACATATTATTTAAGTAAAATATTAAAAGACATATTTAAATAATCCCAAATAATGTAGGAAAAGAACAGAAGATAAAAAAGATAATATAATAAAATAGCATACCTGAATTCAACAAAATCACTACTTTAATTAAATAATAATTGTCTAAGCCTTTCAATTAAAAGAGGTTGTCAGAGCAGATAAAAAGCAAGACTAACTCAAGCAGAAAGCAAGTGTTTTGAGAATGATGATTGATGACAAATAAAAAATGTGCTTGACACAATGAATAGATGGATGGATTGTGATAAGAGTTGCACAAATCCCCAATAAAATGATTTTTTTAAAGCAAGATGTAAATACTTGTGTTAGGCTGGGTTGACTAGATAAAAAGTTCAGTGACACACATATGTATAAGAGAGTTTTATATAAAAATATGATTATATATCATCAAAAGATAATTATATCTCAAGCAAACATTCCAGCTCAGTCCAGATAAAGTCCATAAGTTCAATACTAGTCCATACATCCCTTTTCAGACTTAGGGAGCCACATGCAATGATGCAGAATGCAGAAACCTCGTCACCAGCCACCAGATGCAAAGTCCCATGGATCCAATGACACAATCCATCACAAGGCTCTGGCAGGTCTCCAAATGATGAAGCAGAGAGAGAGGACGTGGTCTGCCTCCAGGGAGAAAGAGGAAGAGCCAGCCTCAGAGAGTCTTCTATCACGGTTGCCCTCCAATCAAGCTGTGACCTGAGTGGCAGGATAAACTCCTCCCACATGTTCCTATGGGAGCCATGTCGGCACCAAAAAACTTAAAGATCACATCATTCAAATATACTGCCTACAGGAGACCAAGTTTTAAAATACAGGCACATATAGTTCCAAAGTAAGTAAAAGCAAAAAGATAGATCACATACACAGTAAACATTAGAAACGGAGTATTGTAATAGCAGATTAAATAGAATTCAATAAAAGGAGTGTGACGAGGGGTAAATCTCAAAATGGGAACAGGGTAGAAAGGACAAGTCACATATGCAACTACTAATAGAGGCCCCAGTTAGATGAATCAAAACCGGACAGATTAGGAAAGAAAATAGATATTTCTACATGTAATTGTTGTCTGATGTTAAACAGTCACTTCCAACTCACATGCACAACAGAAGGAAACACTGCCTGGTCCCGCATCGTCCTCACAACCGTTCTTATGCTTCAGGCCCTGGTTCCATCCAGTGCGTCATGCCGCTTTGTTAAGGGTCATTCTCTGAAGCCTCCACCCAAGCTGGAGGTCCTTCTCCTGGGACTGGTCCTTCCTGGCTACATGTTCAAAATTACATGAAACTCGAGTCTCACTATGCTCACTAGTAAGAAGCTGTACTTCTTCTAACACAGATGTCTCCATTCTTCTAGCAGTCCAATATTCTTCACCAGCAAAAAAGGCAAATGCGTCCATCTTTCTTTGGTTTTTATGTTCATTATTCAACTGTCACATGCCTATACCAAATGAAACCCACCCCCATCAAGTTAATTCTGATTCATAACAACCACACAGGACAGGATTTCTGAGGCTGTAACGCTTTACAGAAACAGAAAACCCACCTTTCCCCTACAGACTAGCTGGTTGCTTTGAACTACTGACCTTGGAAATAGCAGGCCAACCCATCCTCCACTCCATCACCAGAGCTCCTGTTACCAGCGGACAGGACTATGGACATACCATGGCTTGATGGAGGCTGTTGTGCACTTTTGCCTTTTGACACTTGAAAGGTGTCATTTACAGAAGAGTTTTCCAAGATGATATTTGATTTCTTGACTGCTGCTTCCATGGTCTTTCATGCAAATTCTAATTTAAAGTAAATTCTTTTTTTGATTGTTTGTTTTAAATCCTTTTATTGGGGGCTCATACAACTCTTATCACAATCCATCATACATTCATCCATTGTGTCGAGCACATTTGCACATATACTGCCATTATCGTTTTCAAAATATTTTCTTTCTACATGAGCCCTTGGTATCAGTCCACTCCCCCACTCTCCTTCCCTCCTGAACCCTTGATAATTTACTAAAAAAATTTTCATGTCTTACACTGACCAGCATCTCCCTTCACTGGCTTTTCTGTTGTTTGTCCCCTTGAAAGGGGATTATATGTACATCATTGTGATCAGTTCCCCCTTTCTCCCCCCACCTTCCCCTTCCCCTCCTGGTATCGCTATTCTTGTTATTGGTCCTGAGGGGGTTATCTGTCCTGGATCCCCTGTGTTTTGAGCTCTTATCTGTACCAGTGTACATACTCTGGTCTAGCTGGATTTATAAGGTAGAATTGGGGTCATGATAGTGGAGATGGGGGAGCCTTAAAGAACTGGAGAAAAGTTATATGTTTCTTGTATGTTTTGTCAGCGCACCCTGATTGGCATCTCTTTTCCTTGTGATCGCTCTATGGAAGACATCTTTTTTAAAACTTTTTCCTTTTTTAAAACATCATTTTATTGGGGGCTCATATAGGTCTTATCACAATCCATACATACAGGAGGACATCAATTTGATGTGTCCCATTTCATCTTTGAGATAGCTAGTTTATTGTGCCAGCCTGGCCGATAAGCACAAGTGTGATTAAATGAAGGGCGGAGAGATAAATGGCTAGGTGAGCCTCACCTTTCTTGTCTCTTGCTCTTTGATCATCTGACCAGTGTATGGCTGCCTTGCTTATTCTGTGCCTTAATTTACAGGCTACACTAACTGTGGGACGCCTAGCCGGTGGACTGTGTCGCTGTAAGTTGAGGTCCCTTTAAGAACACACAATTGGAATGTACATCTCTGGAGCTGGGGACTGATGTTTGGTGACCTTGCTGACAGTTGGTGACCTGCCTTGCTGTTTGCTTTCTGTGCTGGGATAGCCTAGCTCTCTCTACAGAGGACTACCTGGCAGCCCTCAAGCCTTAAAGGACTGCCAGTGTCTCACAACTCTCTCAGGGGAGTGAATTGCACTGAGCCATTTGTACTGCTTTATAATTGCTCATTTCTTGCATTATCTATCTATCTATCTATCTATCTATCTATCTATCTATATATAATTTAACAGTTCATTTCTTGTGTTATGTAGCTATCTTTATAAATATATAAATATATATATATAATTACTAGCAATCTGGTTTTGTCTCTCTAGAGAACCCTGTCTAACACAATCATTGACAAACTCCAATTTTCTAGATTCATATTTCATACATTCCACATTCGGATCATTAATGGAGTGTTGTGGCTGTCCCTCCCTGCTTCCAGCTGCAGATACAGCAAACTAAGATCCTGAAAGCTTTTCTCCATCCACATCATTAAGGTCAGTTCTATTTTGAGTAGGCAGCTCTCCCCCATTCGTATTTTGATTGACTTCCAACCTAAAGGTCTCATCTTCTGGCACTCTATCAGACAATATTCTGCTGCTATTCATAAAATCTTCACTGGCTCTGTTGAACTCAGCCCAGCACAGGTGACCCTGATGGTATTTATCATACCTTTGATATGGCTTCCAGGATCACAGCCACACAGAAATCACCACAATATGACAAGCTGACAGATGAATTGTGATCTGAACTCAGAATCTATTTTAACACTTCCTTCTGAGCAATTGACATGATCCAGCCATTCACAGCATGGAGTCATTTCATCCCACCGTGACACCGGAGGACAGAGCAGAACCACTCCCTATAGGCTCCAGGACTGCAAGTCTCTGGCAAAGCAGACAGCTTCATCTTTCTCCTACAGAGGGACTGGTGGGCTTGAACTGTTCAACTTGCCCTTAACAGCCCACTGTGCAGTCCACTGCATTACCAGGGCTCTGTCACTGATAGAACAACTAGAGAGACAAAAATATCAGAGAAGTTGTAGACTATATGGACATATATGGACACCTATATCTAATTAATAGTTATGAAATAATACATGAAACAACAACATAAAACATTTTCTAAGAGAACATAGTGAATTCACCATAATCTACCCTAGGTCATGCTGTAAACAAGTGCCAGTATGCTCAAAGGATTGACATCACATAGAGGGCATCCTATGATGCAAATACAATCAAAGGAGAGCTGGTGACACTGTTGGGTAAGGTTTGGGCCACACAATCAATGGTTTAAATCCACCTGCAACTTCAAGAAAGAAAGATGATGCATTCTGCTTCTATAAGAATTTAGCATTGCCCCATAGGGGTTCCTAGGTACCAGCTTTACAGAAGCAGATCGCTCCATCTCTGCTTCCTCAGAGTCATTAGGTGGGTTTGAAATATTGGTCTGTTAATTAACAGCTAAGTGCTTAATCAGTCTACAAAAAAAAAGGAAAAGAAATCCCAAGGTAAATAAAAGGACACAAATAATTAATGTAATAGAAATTAAGGAATCTGGAAAAAATAGCTAATAGAGAAAATTAACAACATCAAAAGCAATTATTTAATAAGAACAAGAAAATTAACAAAGTCCTATCTGTTAGATCAAGAAAAAGGGGAACATGCCACCATATGGGGAATTTTCAAAATAATAATTTATCGTCACAGATACTTCAGACAGCAAAGGGACAATAAAAGGCTATGAAAACAACTTTATGAATTATTTTTATAGCTTAAATGTAGAGGATGCATTTCTTGAAAAACACAATTTATCAAAATTAATACCAAGAGAAACAGAAAAGCTTTACTGCCTTGTTTCAAATCAAGAACTTTAATGTATTATGAGACTCCTTGCCCCGATGAACAAATAGACAAGAGATACGAGCAGGCCACGTACAAAAAAAAAGGGTTTCTAACCCAATGAGTACACGTTTGACTTCAGTAATAGCTCGGTCTTGGTACTGAGTACTGTGGTGTCCCTTTCAGCTCATGTGGACCCCGTGGAGCTGCAGGAGCTCAAGACTAGAATCCTTGTTGATGCAGGATGTCCAATTCTTTCTCCCATAGAGCCAATGTGTGCTTAGCAACCCAGCACTTAATTATCACACTACCTGGATTTCTTTGGTAATAATTAGGGAAAAGCAAACATCTATGAAAAAAATATCTCACGTATCAGATTGACAAAAATACCAGATATTGCTATCTCCATAGCCTGGTCGATGAAATAGGGAGTACAACTTGGCAGCATCTGGAACTGCCAGCAAGGCAGAGAGTCAACCCCCTAACTACTACATGACTAGATGCATGACTTGAAAAACGCACACACTTGTACAAGGATGTTGGCAGAATCATTATGTATAATAGGAAAATGTTGGAAATAATCTTAGTGACCATCAAGAGGAGAAGGTGATACCATTATGGCATATTTATATATGGAATTCTAAATAGAAATCAGTACAAGAAAATGAGAGATGTATGCTCAATATGTATAAAGCTTTAAAAGTTAAACAAAGAATCAAATTGCTGAATGATATACAAATCACACCAATGAGGTAATCCTTACTTGATATAGAAATACTATGCAATTTCAGAAGACAGAGCTATTTTGGAAATGATGATGGCAACACATGTACAATATGCTTGATAGAATTGATGTCAGGAATGTTATATGAGCTGTAAGAGCCCCCAATAAAATGATTTTTTTTTAAAAAAGAAGAGCTAGTAGGTATGTAAGAAGAGAAATAGGGATCATAAATATCAAAAGCGGGATACTGCTATCTCTAGTGAGAAAAAAGATAAATTCTTTTGAAGTTGGTCAGTAGCATCCAAAACCATCATCTTTATCTGTGTCTGAAATATTCTATAATTTTAAAAATCAAAAAGGAACTTGAGTCCCAAACTATGGCTGCTTGGCAAATAGGAGAGGCTTCAGTCATCATTAGGGAACAGGCGTCCTTGCTGAATGCCCTCAACTGTTTTGACTTCTGGAGGGGCGGGCCGTGATTAAAGCTGCGATTAGGTGACTCACCATAATTATGTTTTGTTGAAATTGAATTTATTGAAGCATGAATCATTCGGCCCAATCCTTCCTAATTGCTCCAACACTGTGAAGAGCAAGGATGGCGGAGGAGTTTTCCATGGAGGTCATTAGAGAATGCGTGCATGTGTGTGTGCGTGTGTGCATGCATGTGTTCACCTGCACACGCTCACACCATTCTCACCTTGTGGAAAACCAGCCCCCCATATCGTGTCCTTTCTGATGACGTGGGGTGAACAAGGAACCTTTAGTTTCACGGTGGTTTCTACTGCCTCTGACCCCCACGCACTTGTGAGCAACCACTGAATGCTACCTGGCTCGTTGAGGGTCTCTATGCTCCAGAACCCCCTTGGAAGAGTTATTGGGTCCCCAAAGCTGCTACGTGGCAGATTTTATCCTTGTCCTGTCAACGTAGGCCTCCCACCATTTAGTAGGCAACTCAGGGAGACCCTCAAAGCTGGGTGCCTGCAGCAGAATTGCAATTTAAATCAACATACGTGCTTTGTGGAGGCAAACCCACGGTGAGTCTCAGAGCCTCCCTTCCTGTGGCTCATGCAACAGGGAGGAGTGGGGGTGGTGACAACTCTGGGCTTTCACACTGTGAGTCACCCACTGTCTCACACAGGGGAAGGACTAGAGCCTTTCTCTTCTAGCGGGTGAAGATGGGGAAACATTGCCCCTTGGTCATTGTCCATTTTATCATTATGTAAGACACAAACAAATAAAATGAACTGGACCTATAGCAAGTTCCGTGGACATGAGTGAGTAGTAACCAGTTTAACCATTTGACATTAGCCATATAGGATAGTGTTGCTAGTAACACTAGGCTGATGAGGATCCTGAGCCATTAGGAGATGAAGTAACCCACACACAGTCATTTAGCTAGTCAATGAGAAAGGCCAGTCATACTCTCAATCTGGCCCCAGATTCCAGGCTAAAACCTACTCCCGTTTGCCTTTCCTGGGCAGGCATTGCACTCAGTGCTCTGCAAATCTCTGACTTACCGCCCCAAACACTCCCTTTTGACCGATGAGAACACTAAAGCCAAGAGAGGTAAAGTAACTTGCTAAGATGTAAGTACTATGCTGCCAATCAGGATTTGGAGCTAGGTTGGCCTGACTGCAGATCTCTCTCATTTGGGTTCAAACAAGCAGCCCAGAGGGAAAACATCAGCAGAAAAGGAATACACAAACTGTGAAAAATGACAGAAACCGGCATAGCAGAAGTCTACCCCATCACTGACTTCGTTCCAGGGAGAGCCCTCATTCCACAGGGGCTCCTAAACTCCCTCAGGCAACCCCGATCCACACGCAGCTGCAGCCACAGCAGGCTTTTTCCTATTACTCCATCTTCTTCTGCGCTAATCTCTGGCGAGACAGTCTTCAATACACTGGTGATAACAGCTTTTTAAATATGTGTGGACTAAAGAAACCAAACCAAACAAAAAAACCCTTTAGCTTCTATTAGAGTCAACTTGGAAAAGAGGGTAACGTTTTTAAACCTACATTGACAAATTTGGGGGGATTAACTATGTGATAACTGTATCTCTGTGTGTGGACTCACGGTAGGCATTTGGAGAATCAGAGAGGCAACAATTAACTCCTCAACTTCCTAGTAATCCCAAAAAAAGTCTGTGCTCATCCTGGCCCACCAAGCCTCAAGGACGATACCCCTGCTCAAAGCAGCCAATACACAGAGAAGACCACATGGCCGGCTCCACTATGAGACATGACATCCCTCACTGACTCATAGCCATACGGGGGACAACACTGGAAACACAGCACAGGAATTGCACCCGATCTGACTCCACCACACCGAGGCAAAACACTAAGGGTGTGCAACAGAATACCAAGTGGAGCAGCAAGGAAGTCCCGAGTGAATACCAAAAATAGACTTTGGGGCTGGACATGGCACCCCATCAGATTCTACCGGAAAACACTCCTAAAGGTCAACAAACAGACCATGAACTATTTGCAGGCTTTTCTTATTTTCATCATTGTTTGTTATTGTTCTTGTTGTTTAGTTTTCTTTTGTAGCTTTGTTTTGCTCTGTCTTGCTTTTTTTTTTTGTGCCCATTATTATCTCTGCAGTTCTATCTAAATAAGATAGGCAGGATAAACAATCTGGAGGAAAAAAACAACTGGACTGATGGTTCTGGAGGGATGTGGGAGAGAGGGAAGGCAGGGGAAAGGAAGCGGGTGTTAACAAACCCAGTGACAAGGGAACAACAAATGATTCAAAATCCATGGCAAGGAGGGTATAGGAAGCCTGGTAGGGCTTCACCAAAGGCAATATAACCGAGAGGAATGAATGAAACCCAAATGAAGCAGAGAATGATAGTGGGACAAAAGGAAAGTAAAAGGAAATAGAGGAAAGAACTAGGAGGCAAGGGGCATTTATAGAGGCCTAAATACAGGCATGTACATTAGTAATTATATTTATAAATGACAATGGGGAAATAGATCTATGTGCATGTATTTATAGGTTTAGTATTAAGGTAGCAGATGGACATTGGGCCTCTACTCAAGTACTCCCTCAGCTCAACAACAATTTGTTCTATTAAATTGGCATTCCATGATGCTTACCTTCCTCACACAATCGCTGAAGACAAAGTGGGTACATAAGCAAACTGTTGAAGAAAACTGATGGTACTCGGCTATCAAAAGATATAGCATCTGGAGTCTTAAATGCTTAAAGATACGCAAGCATCCATCTATCTCAGAAGCAACAAAGCCCACATGGAAAAAGCACACCAGCCTGTGTGGTGTCGATGGAATCAAGTATTAGGCATCAAAAAAAAACAAAAAATCATATCACTGTGAATGAGGGGGAGTGTGGAGTGGGGACCCAAAGCCCATCTGTAGGCAACTGGACACTGCCTTACAGAAGGTTCTCAAGGAGGAGACAAACTGCCATCAGGGTGCAGTGTAGAAATGATGAAACATACAACTTTCCTCTAGGTCTTTAGTGCCTCTCCACCCTTACCCCCCACCCCTACCCCCACTATCATGATCCCAATTGTACATTACAAATCTGGCTAGACCAGAGGATGTAAACTGGTACAGATCGGAGCTGGAAACACAGGAAATCCAAGACAGATAAACCCCTCAGGGCCAATAATGAGAGTAGCGATACCAAGAGGGGAAGGGGAAGGTCGGGTCCAAAGGGGGAACTGATTACAAGGATCAAGGTATAACCCCTTTCCTGGGAAACGGACAACAGAAAAGTGGGTGAAGGGAAACATCGGACAGTATAAGACATGAAAAAATAATAATAATTTATAAATTATCAAGGGTTCATGGGGGAGGGGCGGGAGGAAGGGGGGAAATGAGGAGCTGATACCAAGGGTTCAAGTAGAAAAAAAATGTTTTGAGAATGATGATGGCACAATGTACAAATGTGCTCGACACAATGGATGGATGGATGGATTGTGATAAGAGTTGTATGAGCCCCCAATAAAATGATTTTCAAAAGAAAATTAAAAGTCTGTGCTCTGTTTCCCTTTCTTCTCTGTTTTTCCCGTTGAACACCACCAACTCAACCTTGGAAGATGAGCAGGGACTCCTTGCAGTCAGGAATGGCAGAGTTCTAGGAGTTCAAGATCAAGTCCAAGCCTTCCATTTTATAGACCAGGAGTCCATAGATACATACGGAATCCGGAGACTTGTCTGTGGTTACACAGCTGGAAAGAAGCAGTGGTGGTGCAGCGGCGGCTCACCGGTCTGCAGCTCAAATCTCCCAGGAAAGAATAAAAGGCATGGCGCACTTCTTCCAGGATCTCTCGCCTTCCCTGGCTCTAATGAACTGACATGGCATCAGCACAAACACAATAGGCACCACCCCTTACAGTGCCAGGAGTCCAACTGGGTCTTTCCCTCTCCTGATACAACTGGGGGCTATGAACCACACTGCCCATGAAGATTCAGTATTTTTACCTTTCACGCCGTTTTCCCAGTGAGGGACAAAAACCCAGCTGGAAGGAACCAGAATCATGGTCACGTTCCCAGCAGAACTGAGGATAATCAGGAAGCATGGAGGAAAACTGAAAGATAAAAAGATCCAAGAACAAATCTACAGTCTGTGACCAGATTTTCTAGGATTCCAAACTGAATGCTGCTTGAACACCCATCGACTCACTAAATTGCCAAGCAAGAGGTGCCTAGCAGTTGTGGCAATCAGGGTGATGCATGAACTGGGAGGGGCATGGCAGCAGGTCCCATTGGATTGTGCTGGAGGCAGCATAAGCATAATGATAGCCTTGTATGTGTTCTCTTTGCCTTCCAAACACCATCATTACAGTTGGGAGAAAGGGAAGAAATCAAATGCAGAACATGTGTTAGAATAGCCTGAATGATGGTGCTTAGTGAGTCGGTTCCAAAAGTGCCAAAGGAGGAAGCTCAAGTTCTGGAACTGCTGCATGCTTTGACGGGGAAATCCATTGCTGTGTTACAATCTCCACTTATGACCATAGTCAGGTAAATACACCTGGTTTACTTCTTCCAGAATTTTGTTATGCAGTCTTGTTGCATATACTGTAGTTTCAGCTAAGCAATAATTTGTACAATGGTTTATTCCCAAGTATTCCTTAAGGAGAACAAATATTTCCTTTATAGCTGCTTGCCTTAATAAATATGTAACATAAATTTAAACAAACTTATATTTTGTATATTTGTAAACTATGAAGTAAAAAAAAATCACGAACATTTTGTGGAGTTTGTATTTTACACACCCCAGGTGAGAACTCCTGCATTTCCAGTTCCTGTATGTACCAGTGGACATCTTCTGGTCTAGCCAGATTTGTAAGGTAGAATTGGGATCATGATAGTTGCTGGCGGCGGGGGTGGTGGTGGTTGGGGGGCGTGGGAACATTTAGGAACTAGAGGAAAGTTGTATGTTTCATCATTGCTACACTCCACCCTGACTGGCTCATCTCCTCCTCGCAACTCTTCTGTAAGGGGATGTCCAGTTGCCTACAGATGGGCTTTGGGTCCCTACTCCGCACTCTCCCTCATTCACTATGATATGATTTTTTTTGTTCTTTGATGCCTGATACCTCATCCCTTTGACACCTCGTGATCACACCGGCTGGTGTGCTTCTTCCATGGCCGCTTGTTTACCTTCAAGTCCTTAAGACCCTAGTCGCTATGTCTTTTGATAGCTGGGCTCCATCAGCTCTCTTCACCGCATTTACTTATGCACCCGCTTTGTCTTCAGTGATCATGTCGGGAAGGTCAGCATCATGGAATGCCAGTTTAATAGAACAAAATAAGACACTATGTGCATCAAAAATTTCCCCAAGAGTAAGAAGAAACCACATTGACTAGTAAACAAATTTTTGCAAGGACATTCAAACAAAAGACTCATCTCTGAAATATAGAGAAAACCAACCCCTTAACAGGAAAAAGATGAAACACTCAAACAAAGGAGTAGAGGGCATAAACAGGCGTTTACTCAAGAAGACATCCAGATAACCAACAAATTTATGAAGAAAAGCTTGGGATCATTTACCGTCGAGAGCTGCACATCAGAGCATCGTGATACCACCTCACACCAGACTGATGGCAAAGTTCAAACTACAGGGAAAGAACAAAGGCTGGAAGGGCTCTGGAGCGACTGGAACTCTCCTCCATTGCTGAGGGGACTGTACAAAACCGTGTGGAAAGTCGGATGGGGCTTCCTTAAACCAAGGGCAGTGGAGATATCTTAAGATTCAGTCACGGTGCTTCTGGGTGTATTCCTTACAGAAATAAAAGACAGGTACACACCCGTTTTCATCACAGCACTATTCAGAATAGCTCGAAGACAGAAGCAACCTGAATGCCCTCAGGAGGAGAAAGGATAAACAAACGTTCGTATGTGCATACAGTGGATTACTATGAACTGCTGAAGAATAATGATGGAACTGTGAAACACCTCAGGATGTGGATAGTTCGGGTGGACATTATGCTGGATGAAGTTAGTCAACCATAAAAGGAAAAGTGTTGTATATGATTACTGTTATGGGGGAGAAAATTCAAGGAAAAGGTTTCTATACCAAAAGAAACACTTTTATGGTTACCAGGGATCAGAAGGGGTGGGGTGGTAGGAAGGTTGTTGATTGGCTTGGAGGGTACATGTCTATTACCTTGGCAAAGTAGAAGAAAATATCCCTAAGAAATAGGGAATAAAACGGAGGGGTGGGTGTGGAGATCTGTCAAGCCATGGAGACTTTGAAAAGTTGTTTACATTGTTTGTTAACAGTTTCATTGGCATATAATTTACATAGCACAGAATTGAATAGTCCAATGGTTCAAACCCACTGAGGGGGGATTGTGCAATCACCACATTCATCCTAGAACATTCCCTCCTCCAGTGGTGGGTTCACCCCCAAAGGGAGCTGTTTAATCAGGATCACCTCCAGTACCCTCTTCCCCTCCCCATTCAATATTTACTCCCAAATTCCCGTTCCCATCCCTATCGCCCATCCCGCTCCCTTACATTCCCTGTAACACCTTGCATCAGTTGTTATCATTGTACACCCAGGCCTCCTGAGGTTCACAGCTAGGAAATTGGGTAGTCTCATTTTTCTCTTGAGAAAGAGCTGATGGGTTTGGACCACCAACCTTAGCAGTTACTCTTACTTTACTTACACTTACTTTAAATCTAGGTGCCTCAAACAGCCTCCTGACACATCCGGGATCTCCTATCTTTCTCTCCTTCCAGATGCCAGGAAAACGGAACCACATTTGCACTATTTGTGGGTTTCACCTCAAACCCACAAATATGCCTTAATATAATACCACATTCACAAGTAACTAAAGCAAATGCTTTTGATTTAAAATGCTGGGAAGACCTGTTCTTGAGAAAGAGAAAAAATCTGTCACCTCCTGAGATGCCTATTTAGGCAGACACTGGAAAGGGGGAGATGTGTCTCTGAGAAAGTTTTGTTTTCTATTTGGGGGAAAGACAGTTAAAACGCCATCACTCAGCCACATGGAAATTTAGAGTAATCTGTAACAGAGGCTCATAGATTTAAAACTTGAATTCCAGAAGATTGAGCACCACTTTCGATGCACCTATCAGCATGCATATGTAGGCAATCAGCCCATGCAGAGTCCTGTGGGAAGGCTGGCTAGATTCAGAGACATCTTGAACTATTTTTGCGTGTTTGGGATTTAACAAATAAAGGCATTGTGTCCCAAGTACCTTTTCCCCTTCATTTAAAACCCATGTGTATTGGGAAGGAAATGTAATCCTTATGTTCCTGACTCATTTACACTTTACCCACCCAAATACAACATGGTGGGAATCATTGGATAATTTTGAACCTTTTGAGCCTTAGAGACTTCTTTGAATCTTAAAACCCACAAGAAAGAACTGTGTTTTTAGTGGTTTGGGTCAGGAGAGCAAGATGGAACTTTGGTTTGGCTTTCAGATTTTGCCACAGTGAAATCTAACCTTGGTCAGTGGTATTGCTGCACCTTGTATGTACTTTTTGTCAATAACCTGAGGCGGCTCAAGACAATAAATACCGTCTGAGACCCAACTACATGTGGGTCTTGCATGTGGGTCTCTAGCATCAGGCCCCCATATCCTTGCCAGTGCCCAGCACTTCCCTCCCTTGGATCTCTGGGTAGCTACCCTTTGTTCTGCTACAGTCCAAATGCATAGGATATATTATTCATTTGGAAAAAGTAGTGCTCAAGCGTGGACAGGGGAAAACACCAGAAAATAGAATTTTTGTAAAGATACACAGAGAACTTTCGATGCAATTAATTAGAGAATATGGCTCTTCTGGCCATAGTCTTTGTCACTCCCACCAAATGACTTTTAATTTTTTGATGGGTCTAGGTCAGAAGGTGGGGGAAGATGGGAGTTTATATAATCCAGCTATGAGTGACTGTTAACAGAGTTAACTGAGAGTGACAACCTGATGAGTCATCTTAGAAACAAGAAGGAGGGAGATCTCCTTCTATCAGCAAGAGAGAAGAGCCAATAGTGGAATGCATCCTTTAGTTCCCAAGATCCCAGCACATTGTACCTCCTTGATCCAGAAGACAGCTTAACAGCAGGGAGGCTGCAACAGCAGAACCAGGAGCCAGCACATGAAACAGAGGAGTGGATTTCCTAGCCCAGAGAGCAATGAAACCTGAGTGTTTTGTGGCAGGAGTTTGTCTTGTGCAGTGGGGTACTTCTGGGCACTTAATTGGGGGAGCTGTGTTTATTGACCCATGGAAATGGAGCTGAATGCCTTTCGGCTGAGGCTTATAGTTGAGTAGCATGAACTTTGGGTAATTATTGGCAAGTCTCAAAGAGTTGTTTCAATGTCACTTGAGAAGGAAAGAAGGCAGGTCAAGAGACTGTGGGCCAGAACAAGGCCTGCCTAAAGGCATGGAAATGGCAGAAAATAATGCCCTGCCTGACAACAGTCACCTGATCATTTGTAGGCTATTATGTTCCCTAATCAACTCATAAATGTGAGCATCGTCTATGGGTTCAGTATGGCTATTGCAATGAATTAGTGAACCCAGCCGCAGAAATAGAGTGTCATGAGAGAGACAGTTGGTATCAGCATAGTGTACAAAAGGGTAGAGGGTGGAGTGTCTCTACTTTTTGGCAGTCAGCCTTGGGAACCTGAAGAGTTCACATACCACCCCTCGTCACCGTCGACTCTCACAACATTGGAACCTATGCACTGATGGCATGAACTGTGGGATCATACATAGAAGATGACAGAAATTCCTATAGCCAGTAAGTAATATCAGGATAAATGGAAAAAAGATTGACGTTGTCCAGGATTTCATCTTGTTTGGATTTACCATCAATGCTCATGGAAGCCGCGGTAAAGAACTCAAATGATGCATTGGGTAAATCTGCTGCACGAGATCTCTTGAGTTGAAGAGCAAGACCATCACTTTAAGGAATAAGGTGCACCTGATCCAAGCCATGGTGTTTTCAAATGCCTCATATGCTTGTGAAAGTTGGACAGTGAATAAAGAATACTGCAAATGAATTGGTGCATTTCAATTATGGTTCTGGCAAAAAATATTGAAAGTACCATGGACTGCCAAAAGAACAAACCAGTCTGTCTTGGAAGAGGTACAGCAAGAATGCTCCTTGGAAGCAAGAATGTTGAGACTTTGCCTCACACACTTTTGATATAGTATCAGGAGACACCAGTCCCTAGAAGGACATCATGCTGGGCCAAGTAGAAAGGCATCAATGAAGAAAACGACACTCAATGAGATGAAGTGACCCAGTGGCTACAACAGTGGACTCAACCAGTGCAAGGATGTCACACTATGAGGCCGTGCTTGTTCTGCTGGATGCAGCAGGCTTGGGAACTTGACAGCACCTAACAACACAACAACAGACGCTTACAAGAAATGGATATTTTTATGACTTGAAACCCAGTCATGAAAATTGAGATTTATTTTAGCCAACTCTATAGCCTAGACCAGTCAGTTGTAGGAGAAACAGTCATAACTAATATGAAAGAAGTTATCCTTACTGGGTGTTTTATTTATCTCTAACAATCATAGTCAAATTCAATGATTTAATTGCTTCACTGCCTGTGCCTGAAAATAGCCAACATGTGGGAGACAGAAGCATGAAACAATTTATTTCTAGGTTACCAGGGACATAATTTGCTGTCCAACTAGAAAATAATGGGAGAAGTCAGTTGGTTCACTGATAACTCATTCACAAAGAATTAATGAAGCCAGGGCTTAGAATTTCCTGATACATGCCTACCACTTTACCAACCAGGGATTTTATTAAGATCAGAGTGCCCATAAACATCATTCCTTGAGGTCATATTTCTCCCCATACTATTCAAGGCAGACTGTCTTTCCCCTGAGTCCCACAACTCATAATATGTAAGAAGAGAGTATGAGGGTGTTTTGCCACCCTTTCATTGAGAATATTATATTATGAATTCCCTATTTATTTCATTGGGATACCTACTCTTGGCTACCTAATTATTGAATACTAATGTCAAGACTCGTAAAAGTAAGGATTCCCAGTAGAACATAACTTTTGTTTCTCCCGATCTCTGAAGTAACTTCGGCTGTCTAAAGGGAAAGTCGTAGGATTTCTTTCGTCACTTTAGTCCCTAAATAGGGATGGTGGGAAAGCTTTATGCACAGAATAAGAAATTAAAATTACATTAAAGAATAAAACTATTGACTTGAAAGAGACTACCTATCTTTTGACTTGAAAGAGACTACCTAACATAAAAAATGGAATATGATGAGGCCAAATATATTTTCCCAACAAATGATCCCCAATAAGAGCTGTTTGGCTTCAGACAGGGGGGACTGTGATAGAAGAGTTGTGACTTTGAAATCAGGTTGATCTGGATTCAGATCACAGCTCTGCCTTTTAGGACCCATATCCTCTCATCCTTACGATTGATAAGGTTTGGTGCTGTTGTTAAGTACTGACTTAGTTTGTTGTGCCAACCTGGCCAATAAACACAAGTGGGGTTAATTGAAGAGCAGAGGGATAAATGGCTCGGTGAGCCTCGCCTTTCTAGTTCTTGGGTCTCTTGTTTTGTAATGGTCACAGTAGGCTGCAGCTGCCTTAGCAGTTCTTTGCTTCAGCTTGCAAGGCTAACTTGCTGCAACACATCCCCAAGGAGAAGCCACATGGACCTACCCCAGTGAAGCCCTGGGTGCTGGAGCAGCTGTGTGGAGACACCTGCCAGCACTGAGATGTTTACACATTCACTGACTCGGCTTTCCTCCTGCAGTCGGCATCATAGTGTTTGTTTTGTGAGATGGAGGAGGACTTTGTGAATTGGTGTCGGACATATGAGTTAATGGGTTAATGTTGGACTTGTGGGTTTGGACAACAGTGGGTTGGGATGTTTTCTTGATGCGCATGTAACCTTTATATAAAACTCTCTCTTATCCATGAGTTTCTGTGGACTTGTTTCTCTAAAGTACCACCCAGACTAACACAAGTACCATCAAATTAGTGCCAACGCATAGTGACCCTAGCACGACATAATGAAACTCCGCCTGATCCCGCATCACCATCGTAGTTGTCCTTATGTTTGAGCCTCTTGTTACAGTCCTGGGTAATCCCCTCTTCTCAAGGGCTTCTAGTTCACTGTCCTCCAATTTACCAAACACGACGTCTTTCTCCAGGAACTGGTCTCTCCTGATAACATGTTCAAAGCATCTTCACTAGCAAGGAACATTCTTACATTAAGATTTATCTCCTATAAAGTAGGAACAATGATTGTCTCTTCACAAGATCCTCATGAAGATCAAACGGACTAATGTCTCTAAAGTGCGTAGGGTGGCTTTCTTTGCCTGGATTTTTCATTGATTGTTCCTTTGAGTTAGAGTGAAGGTCACTATTAGAAGTCAAGCATGCTACCTAGAAGAAATGTTTCAATTCTTTCCGTGGTTGTTATCCTGGTACATATTAGTGTGTCCCCTTAGCTTTCTGATGTACTTGGGCATAAGTAAGGTACATTTTAGTGGCTGGAAATAAAGAGAAGAAGGTTAGAACATGAGCTACGGAGTGAGGGGTGGAATTCAAGTGGACACCATATGTTGAGATGCCAAGCAGTCAGAAAGCTAAATGAAAGTGGCAGGGCTGCAGAGAAGAAAACAACAGAATGAATGAGTAGCTCTGCACACGGAGAAACCTAACTATTTTACCTTGAACTTCAGGGAATTGTCAAATCCTGCTGCCACCAATATATATGGAAGGAGAGTTGTTAGGCTTATACCTCACAATTTAAAACTCTACTACAAAGCTATAATAATCAAGAAGTGTGGTACTGGCATTAGGATAGACTTATAGATCAATGGAATAGAACTAAAAGTTCACAAACAAACCCATACACCTATGGTCAAATAATTTTCAACCAGCCTGCCAACATCATTTAGTAGGGGGAAAGTAATATTTTCAACAAATGATGCTGGTAAACTGAATATCCATATGTAAAAGAATGAATTTGGACCCCCTACCAAACTTAATGTATAAAAATTAACTCAATATGGAACAAAGATGTGAATGCAAAAGTTAAAAATACAAAACTCTTAGTACTAAATATGATTGTTAATATTAGATAGGAAATAACTTCTTAAGTATGACTCAAAAGCACAAGCAAACAAAGGGAAAATGGGAAAAATAAACTTCATCAAATTTTAAAACTGTGTGCATTAAAGGAATTTATCAAAAGAGTGAAAAGCCAATCCACAGAATATGAGAATATATTTGCAAATCTTGTATCTGATAAGTAAATAGTTATAGGATATATAAGGAATCCTTACAAGCCAACAACAAAAAGACAAACTCACCAATTTTTAAAATGGGCAAAGGTTTTGAATAATTATTTTGCCAAAAAAAAACCATGTTCAAAGTAGCCAACAAGCTCATAAAAAGATACTCAGTAGCATTGACCATTGTTGTTTTTAGGTCCCAGCAGGTCACCTCCAGCTCATAGCAACCCTGTGGATGACAGAAAGAAACACAGTCCAGGCTGCATGTCCTCACAATTACTACGCTTGAGCTTATTGTTGCATGCAGTGTGTCAATCCAGCTCACCGAGGGTCTCCCTTTGTTTCATTGTATCTGTCCTTAACCAAACATAGTGTCCTTTGTTGGGGGCCGGTCTCTCTTCTTAATGTGTCAAAGTACGTGAGACTAAATCTCACCCTCCTTGCTTCTGAGGAACATGCTAATTCTATTTCTTCCAAGGCAGGTTTGTCTGTTCTTCTGGTAGTCATGGCAATTTCCATCTTTTTCACCAACACACCATAATTTGAATGTATTGCTTCCTCTCTGGTCTTCCCAATTCTTTGGCTACCTTTCACACCCAAAGAGAGCTCAACCAAGTAACCATACAAAAGGTCAGAAAATCTTCTGGAGTAAGAAATGTTTTGGTAAAACCGTGAACAGAAATTAAGAAGATTTATACTCAGATCTTTTCATCAAATTAAGAAAGAAATGAAGGAAACTATAGGGGGAGGGGAAATTACAAAGCACAAAGAAAACTCTAGAAGAATTCATGAAAATAATACAAAAACAAATTGGGAAAGTAAATGAAAAATTAGAAACCACCCCCAAACAACAAATAGAAACGCAGAAAATTAATACTGAAATTTACAAATATGGGACATATTAGAAAGGGCGAAGGAGTGGATTTGAATCAATGGAAGAAGGAATTAGCAAAATTGAAGACAAATTTCTTACTATAATTCTGTTAAAGGAAAAATAAGATAAAAGTACACCAAAAAAAGAAGAAAGCTTAGAAATTATGTGGTCCACCAGAGAGGGAATAACTTAAATGTGATCAGAATTCCCAGCAAGAAGACAAAAATAATAATTATAAGATAACACCATAAAAATAGTGAAAGATTTGTTGGAAAAAATGTCCACAATTTCATGGAAACTATAAGATATACACTCAAGATAGTCAACAAACCTTAAATAAAAAGACCCAAAAATGACACCATCAAGATGAAAGTCTTAATTAGTATTCTCTATTTTATATCTCTGGGTTCTAATATCATTGCAATGGCTAAACCAAACTCGCATAAAACATTCATAATTAAAGGGTTTATTAAGGATGTTAACAAGTTTTAATGCAGGTGAGAAATGCTCAGGACTGAGTTATCAGGACGTTACAAAGTTCTGTCAAGTCTGCTAATAACTGCCCAAAGGGCATACCACCCTGTTATAATGATATTCGCCCCAAAGCATTCAGCTTAATTTCTGTGGGTCAACCTACACAAGCTCTCCAAGCAAATGCCCAGAGGCACCCCACTGCACAAGCTGCCCCTGCACGAAAGCATTCCACTTTCCTTCCTTTGTGGGTGGGAAGTCCATCATTCTGTTCCATGCTCTGGCTCCTGGTTCTGCTGTCTTCTGCATTCAGGGGATTCACTGTCCAGGAATCTCAGGCCCAGAATGCACTTTGGGTTCTTGCTGGTAATGAAATCCCCACTTATGCTTCTCAGAGGGATAATTTTATACGTAGCTGGATGGCACTCCAGGGAATCCTGTCTCCAATTACTCACAGGTGAATTCTATCAGTATCTGCCTTCTTACCAGATCCAGGCAGGGAAAGGTTATTTGGTGGGAGTTAGAAATTTCCACTAGAAGAACCACATTAAATATTTCACTGTCCCTGCACAAGGTATATCATAATAAAAATTTCCAAAACTAGAGACAATAAAATAATCCTGAAAATAGCCACTCACACACACAAAGTTACCTACAAAAAAGAACCAGTGAAAATAAGCTAATTGGTCAGCAGGCACAAAGGCAAGGAGATGAAATATACAAAATATATAAAACACTGTGGGGAAAAATGCCAACCAAGAATTATATATCCAGGAAAATTCTGCCTCAAATATAATGTGGAAATTAGGACATGCCCAAATTAATAGGATCTAAAGGAGTTTGTGGGGAAAAAATCACATAAGAATTGTTCAAAGAAATCATTAGGACAGAGATTCAACATTGACCAACAACAAATGGAGATTAAAACACAAGACAATGTCATGTAGATATCAACCAAGATATCGAAGTGTCAAAAATAAAATCAACTGACAAGACTCAAAATAAGGAGTCAGAGATGTCAATTTGTAAATGATAACATCTACAAAGCAAAATGAGGGACTAAATGATACAATCACAGAGCCTCCAAATAGAGTGGAAGTCAAGATAATATCAATATGTTTTTAAAAGAAAACTACTGTATATACTCAAGTATAAGCTGACTCGAATATCAGCTGAGGTGCCTAATTTTACCTCAGAAACCGCATTAAAAATATACTGAAAAACTTCGCTTATACACAAGTATATACAGTATTTCAACTTGGGAAGATAATTATAAATTACAAGGTAACCTCAATGAAAGAAATAAAAAGAAAACTATAGTCTCAATAAGTAATAGTCTTCACTACTCAATAAGCAATGAATAAAATTAAAAGGCAATAACAAAATAAACTCAGCACAAAAAAAAACATATGGAACAAGAAGCCATCAACATGACACACAAATAAATCATAAAATACAGCAATATAACAGCCATATAGCCAAACCTGTCGGTTATGATACTGAATGTAAATAGATTAGGTCGCATCAATGTTATGTTTATAAGAGACTCACCTTCGACACGGACAAACGATTCATGAGAACTACCTATCAAACAAATGGCAACCATGAAAGAGCTGTCGTGGACACACTGATTTCTGGTAGCATAGACTTCAGGGCGCAAAACAACCAAAGAGACATGGAAGGCCATTATGCAATGATTAAAAGGTCAACCCCCCAAGAAGACAAAGCCACAATAAATATGTTCATAGTCAAGGAAAGAGCTCTAAAAATAGATAAATCAAACTAAGAATTGAAAAGAGAAAACGGCAGCTCCACGATAACAATAAAACAAAGAGAACATCATCTCGGACTATCAAGGTGATTTCGACTCGTAGTGACCCTGCGTAGGGCTTCCAACGCTGTAAGTTTTTGAGAAATTAGACGAGTTCATATTTCTCTCCTGGATCATGTGGTGGGTTTGAAGTCCCAACCTTGCAGTTGGCAGTCCCACACTTACCAGATAACGCCACTAGGACTCCTTAAAATAGACTCATGGCTCACGAATCAATTCCAACTCAGCAATCTTCATACCTAGAACCCCCTTTAATCAACTGAGCTAAGAAACATGCATTTTAAATAATCAATTCATTCTAACATCTTCAAATTCAATACTTAAGGCTTTTAACCCCTTTCCATTTCATATCTGTAGTTCCTGCATTCATGATTAAAACACTGCCTCCTACCAATATCTACTGCTGACTTGTTTGTTCTATCCTATAATACATGCGTATTATAAAGTACTATGGGAATTACTGCACCAATGCCCCAGCCAACAATAAGGTATCTAGTAAAATTTCTATTTTTTTGATAATCTGTTTTGTCCTTAGCTGATTCCCAAGCATGTGCAGTCATATTAGTGTTCAAATATTAAATGAATTAACTAGTTAGTTCTTTCTTTCCATTGGGTTATATTATTAATTTATTATTGAGTAAACCTGATTTGTTTCTGTTTGTCTTTATATTTAGAAATTTTTTTCTTTTTAAATTTAACTTAATTTTTGAGGATGCATAAATCTATCATGATTCAAATGTCAAAATTACATAAAATATATTCAGAAAATTCTCACTTCCTCCCTCGTTTCATCTACTCTTTCTCCACTCCTACATTACTCCCATGAGGCAATTAATTTCATTATTTTCAGGCTTGCCTTTGTATTTTTCCTTTTTTAAAATATGCCTACTGTCATTATTTTCAGGTTTGTCTTTCTATGTTTCTTTTTTTAATATGTCTGTATGTATCTTCTTTGTTTCTCCTTTCTTACATAAAGTGTATTCTTTCACATTTTTGCATTTTTAAAACCATATCCTGTAAAATCCTCTAAGTAGCTCTTAAAGGTCTTAATTTAATAGTTACTCCAATATGCAGTTATAACTTAGTTTATTCAACCATGTATGTATTGGTATTTAAGTTACATGCATCAATTTACTCTTGCAATGAATAACCTTGGGCATAGGGTTCCTGTCTGGTTTTGAAGATGAGCTCCAGGGTAATTTCTTGTACCAATATTCCTGCGTGGAACAGTAAGTTATGCACATATCAGTTAGTTAGATATTACCAACTTCTCCACTGAATGAATTTCACCACTTAGAATTCCACCAGTAACGCATGTACCTACTTCCTCACAGCCTCACCAACTACATAGGTTGTTTGTTACACCTTCAACTTTTTCCCACTTTGATAGGTAAGAAAATATGAATCCTCATCACACTTGTCATGAGGAAAGTTGAGTATCTTTGTGGTGTTTAAGAGTCATTTTCTATATTTCTTTAAAAATGGATGTGGTTGGATTGTTTCCTCAACTTTCCAAATACCTTATATGTTAAAGAGATTAGCCCTTTATGTTTGATATACATTGCAAATATTTTATCCCAGTGAGTACTTTTTTGATTAATTGTTGTCTTGAATGCTTTCTTTTTTATGAGAGAACTTATCAATCATTTCTTGTGTTGCATTTGGACTGTGAGTCAGACTTAGGGGGGAAAAAAAGACCTTTCCCACACCCAAGTTATCAAAAAAATTTATTTCTGTGTTTTCTAGTATTTGTATGTTTTATTTATTTATATGGATACATTTAGCTGTCTCATAATTTTATAGTTTATTATATGATGGTATATAGTGAAATGTATGGATTGTTTTACCTTTTTCCAAATGTCTATCTATTTATCCCAATACCATATATAAAAAGACCCCCTCCCCCAACTTCAAATGCCACCTTTAGGAAATAACAAATGTTCATACATACTTGGATCTTTATCTGGACTTTGTTCTGTTCCTCTGGTCTTTCTATTCATGTGCCAGAACTACAAGCACTAACCATCAAGTTGTGCTGTTATGTTTTATTATCTGGTAAGACTGTTCTCTCTTCATTGCTACCTTTTTCTCTCCACTCAGGAATTCCAAGTTATTCTAATATATCTATTTTTCCACATGACTTTAGAATCGTATTGTTTAGCTCCAAAGGAAACAGGGACAATTTTGTTGTCATTTTTCTTGCAATTTGATAAAACATACACATTGTCTTCAGATGAGTTGTTGCTATCTGTACGGTGCTGCATATTTCTTCTCCAAAGACAACAAAAGGCTGCTCCCTTGATCAAGTCTACTTTGAGGACTTGGGATTGTTTTTTAAATTTCCTCACATAATTTTGGATATGTTCTTCTTTCCTAAGAGAGCCAGTAAATATACTATTATATAAAGTCAGTTTTAACTTTAAACTGATTAATTATATAAAGAACACAGTATAGTAGGATGTAAAATTAGCCTATAGAAATCAATAGCTTTCACATCTACAAAATTGGTCAATTTTAAGATATAACAGAAAAAATAAAACCCTTTTCTTAATAGCAATGAAGAGAGTAAATTTTTAAAGAAAGAAAGATGAGTGAAATGCAATGCCCAAGACAGGGAATGGCCCAGCTCTTGCATAAGGACAATTTTCTACAGCAACCCAGGTTTTAGAACCTAACCATATCAAAAATGAGGAGTGGGTATCATTTGTTGGTGACTTTTTTCAAATTTTTCTTTATGAATAATGGTGTGTTTAAGCCTTCGATAACAAGTGGAATCTGCTTTGGAAAATTACTTCTCCCTAGAAAATGATTCTCATACTTTCCAAGTGCAGTAGCATAGAGTTATGCAAAGGAATCCAATTATAATTCATTTTCCTTTTTACAATGGTTCTCTCTTATTTTTTTTCTTAATTTAGTATAGCCATGCTTTTTCTTTCTTCTTGATTTGGGAGCTATTGACATGTCTTGTTTTTTGTTTTGTTCTGTTTTTTCAAAAGAACCAGTTTTGATTCATTTTAAAATGCTATGTCTTTAATCATTTTATTTGGCGGGAAATGCTATTCTTTTTCTGTTTATTACTACATCCATTTATAGTTTTATCTTATTATTTTCTTTTTGTGCTCTCTTTTGATTTATTTTGTAATTTTCCTATAGTAATTTTGACTCGGTAACTAAGTTTATTCTAATTTTATGACCATTGTTCATTTCAGTAGTTAAGGTCATAGATGTTCCCCAGATAACAGCTTTAATTATATTCCATAAATCCCAACAAGCATACTTTCCATCTGAATTATTTTCAGAAAGTCAGCAATTTCAGACTACATGATCCCTCTTCACCCAAACGTTGTTAAATAGAGAGTTGTTTTTAATTAATTTCCATGCTACAGAACTATTTTGCTTATTAAATTTCCATCATTAATTTCAAATTTATGGAGCTAACCAAGACTCGCTTTGTGATCCGAAACATGGTCAATTTCTGTGATCATCGTACTTGTGCTTTAACAATATATTCTGTATATTATCCAGGATTAATCTCTAATATCTGCCTTATTTATTATGTTGATTACATATTTTAAACATTTCATTGTTCCTATTTGCCTTGTATGTCTTTCTTAACCTTTTATTTTTAGCCTTTATAAATACCCTAGTTTGGTGTATCTACTATGTAATCCTATCAAGCTGAGTTTTCCTGTATGAGTCCACTTGGAAATTTATATTTATTCATATAATTGATATCTTGGCTCTTAACTGTAATGATAATTAATATCATTGATATCCTGTATCTCAACTGCATCTACTTTATTTAAAGGCAACTATAATTTTGTTTCTCACTCTATGTGATTTTATTTGTGTACCCCTTGGTGTTTAGGAACATTTAAACTTTTGTTCTGCCCATTATCTTTACATCAATACTTTTTACATTATCTTTAGTCCTTGCAGTAGATCTCCTGAGAGGTCATATCTGACCTCCTCTGGCTTCCCTACTCCTGTGAAGCAGGGGTCAGACAAGCCTTCATTCTCTATCCTTCTTTATCATGTTCTGACACCAGCTATGCCTCCCACAATACTCTAGTTCTATACTGAGAATTCACTGCCATGGTGTCAAAGAAAGAGTTTTGTATCAAAGAGCAATTGTACATTAAGAGAGCATCCCAGCCCCATCTAGATCAAGTCCATACGTCTGATATCAGCTCATATATCCAATACCAATCTATAAATTCCTCTTCAGACTCATGAAACACATGCAATGACACCAAATACAGGAAGATCACAGGACCATGGTGGAAAGTCTTGTGGATCCAGTGGCAGTAGAAACATCTCAAAGCTGGCATGGGTCTCCATGTGGCTCCTTCAGTCCCCAGGCTCTAACGTAGCTCCATGTTTCATGTTCACAGGAATGTTTCACAGGGAATGAGACTGTGTCCTACTTCCAGTGAGCAATTTATCTCCTTAGCGCCTCCAAATGAAGTCATGAAGCTGTGACCTGATTGACAGGCTAAACTCCATCCCTTCACTCTTCAGTCTCAAATTGACAAAAGATTATGTAACTACCACAGACCACCCCTTGTCAATTTGACAACTTCACAAAACTCTTTGGCCATATCTAATTTTCAAACAAACAATAATAAAATCATATCTGTACCTAACAGAATAAAACTAAAATGCATACAATTCAAAAATGTGCCACCCTCATTTAAACATAATATTCTATAAGTAAACAAAACAAAATTATCCTATGCCTAGCCATTGTAGTTCAGAAATACCTCCACCTTAATCCTATAATCCTGTGAATATGTTCCCCCACCTGTGAAAGTTTGTAAACCAGCTACATCATGCCTTGATGTGCCCAATTTTGGGTATCCAATTTCTATACTGCCCACTTACATCAACCCTAAGGGTACAATCATATTCTTTGATGTGAAGAATCTTCATCCCAGTTGGAACCTTGTGAAGTCCACATCCATAAGCAAAGTCAAATCAGGACAGGCCATCCATAAAGTCAGCACACCAATTCACAGGCTGAAAAATCTTCTCTTCTTCTGGTCAGGTTCTGGTCAACTCAATGTGGGCTGTCTTACTTAGCTTCACCAGGGTACTCATTGCTTGCCTTACCTTCAGACCATGGACTCATCACAATTCTCAACAAGCCTAGCCTCCTTGTGCTAGGTCATGAATTTCCAACCAGTCAACCTTCTCTCATCTCCTCTATTTCCTGTAAACCAAGTTTACTGATATCAGTTGCCAGACACATCCCATCTCTCTATTGCTGCATTTCTCCCACTTCCACTCAACAAGTGGATCCAGGTGGTCACCTAGCAAGCTTTTCAGCCTGCTCACGGGCTTCCTTCAATGTTCAATCCTAGAGAGTAGAGTTTCTTCATGGTTCCAAATATTTTCCAGCCTCAACTGAAAAACACTAGTTCAAAATTCAAAAATCCAAAGAGTTCCTTTTCTTCAATCTGTCAACAGGCCCTGGGCATGTCTCTTGGAATGCAAATATCCTGAGTACTCCAAAGTACTCCGTGGGGCTTATCTTTTCAGCGCTTTCTTTGTAGGCATGCCTGAACCCATGTAAAGATCAAATTTTAATGACTCAAGGCAAGTGGGCTTACAAGCTCTCTATTTTCATACTTTACAATAATCATTTCTATCAATTATGTCAGCAATAATAAGCAGAAGAAATTAGTATAAACAAAATAGAATCGGATCCTAAACTCAATTCTTAAAACAGTCAAGTTCAATCTTTATTTAGCTTATCTTAATCCTTATCTAAACTATTCCATTGATACAAAATATGGGATCAGGACTCTGATAGCATCAAGTGAGAGCCAGGCTTTCTGTTGGCCATTTTGACCTTCTGTAAGCCATTTCTCCCTAAGCAGCATGGTTTCTGGGAAATTGAAGGGGTGATTTCTCCTCCTAAACCCAAACTATACATTGACAACAATCATTTACATCATCTCAAGCAGGAATAGACAAAAACAACAACCAAAATAATAAAAACTTTAACTTCTCATATTCTTTCCAGAAAACAACCCAGTAAACGGCATGGGCATATCTGACCCCTGGCTAGCCAAAGAAAAAAACTACCATGAGGCAGAGGTCAAACAAACATCCACTCTCCATCTTTATGATTTGTTTCTCTAATACCCCACTAGCTCCTCCAAATAAGGTCATCAAGCTGTGACCTGACTGACAGGCTAAACTCAATCCCTTCACTGTTGAGTCTCAAATTGACAACAGATTATGTAACTACCACGTGTGGCCACACAGAACTCGCAAGCAATACTCACCATTAACAGGGTTTATTAGGGGAGTGAACAGGTTACCGCAAGCCAAGATCAGTAAACAGAAAGGATATCATCATTGTGCCAGAGGAATACCTCTTCTCTATCACAGGCCTTCTGTTCCTCTGCCTCTCACCCACAGGGTCCCTTGGCCTTTGCCTCCATGGACCAGGAAACCCACCTGTCACTGTGTCTCCCAGTCTCACAATCTCAGGCCAGATGAGGAGAAGATACCCCATAGTGTCAGTGCTGCTCCTCTGAGTCTTCTTGACACAATCTGTTACCTGTGGTCTTGGTCTCCACCATTTCAGACAGAAAATGTGCTCGAGTCTGCTCTTATGATGGTCCTGGGATTTCTTTCTGTGTCCAAGATGGCTCTTATATACAGAGGAATGGCTTTGAGATGTGGCTTTGAGATGTGAGATGTTCTTCAGCAGACCATACCTCCAAGGAAAAAAAGGGTGTGATTTGGTCCATACCCTCTACTAAATTAAAGACTTAATACCACCTTAATCTTGTCCATATTAACGTAACAAAAAACCCCCTCCAAACTGGGATTATAGCCATATGTAAAACGTCCAGAATTATATCACATAAGGAATTATGGCTAGAAGGGCCATTTTAATTCACTACACCACCATCCCTTTGTGTTTCTTCTTCTTCTTTTGTCTTATATACCCTTCTACTTTTTTGGTTTGTGAACTGTAAATGATATTCATGATTTTGACCTATTATATAAAACATTATATAATAATTTCTAAATGCTATAAAATCATAGAAACCTTTATTAAACCTATCAAAATATGAACCAATTATTTATTTATATATCCTCCATCTAGGTTTTTCCTACTTGTGAAAGTGGTGTTTCTATATCTCTATCTCTTCACCCAGGAGCCCTAGTAATGTAGTGAGTTAAGCACTGGGCTGCTAACCACAAAGTTGGTAGTTCAAGCCCACTAGCCACTTCTCAGTGGAAAGATGAGGCTGTCTGTTTCTGTAAAGATTTATATTCTCAGAAGCCCTAACGTGTAACAGTTCTATGTCCTATAGGGTCATGGTGAGTCAGAATCCAAAGGATGGTAGTTTCAGTGGAAGAATTCTGCACTGTTCCATGTAAATCAAATTGCAGTATTTGTATCCTCAAAGGATTCAAACCTTGCTCCTTTTAAATATTCTTTGAGTTTGGGGAACATAAAAGAAGTCTGAAGGAGCTAAATCAGGGGTGTCAGGTAGGTGGGACAAGAACACAGCTGACAGGTTTAAGACTTTCCACTGAAATTCTCAAAGAACAGTGCTTGCTGCACCCAAAGAATGAGCAAGCACCTTGTTGTGATGGATACATTTTTCTCAGTTCTGTTTTCCTGGCCTTTTTATCACCAGTGAAGTGTTTCAATGTTGTTCAGAATTCTTCACAAGACATTCCCAATATCATCTTTTGTTCTTTGAGAAAGTCTATCAAGATGACCCCTTTGGGATTAAAATAAGTAGTCACCATGACCTTCAGAGTTAACCTTTCTGCCTGGAACTTAATCAGCCCAGCAGACTCCCTGTTTTGATAGGGCTTCTTCTGTTTTTCAGGCACCCTAGGAGACTAAGAAGGGTCATGGTTGGTACTGGCCACATATTGGGCTGCTAACTGCAAAGTCAGCAGCTTGTAACCACCAGCTGATCCTCAGGTCAAAGACAAGACTTTCTCTTCCTGTAAAGAGTTACACTCTCAGAAACCCACAGGGGCAGTTCTACCCTGCCCTATAGGGTCGTCATGATTAGGAATATGCTCGATGGCAATGTATGGGTCCAATGAGACAAAGACAAATGCATTCCTGAGATAACTTGTCAGTAGCCACGTGTTTAGACACATCTTCCAGCTGTACTAAATCCCTGCGGACACAAGCTGGAACCCTAGTAGTAATACCTTTTTACTCACCCTTATGTACCGTAAAATATATATATGTGTGTGTGTGTGTGTGTGTGTGTGTGTGTGTGTATTAGTTTTGTCAGAATATAATAAAGGGCTTCAAAAAGCTTGTGGAAAAAAACTAAATTTGAAAAACGATGAGCTTTTTCCATGAACTCTTTGAAGCCCTGTCCTACAACAGCTTCTCCTACCCGTTGCCACTTCTCTCGTAGGTATAGATTCACATTTAAATCTCTGATTCCGGGCTCACCCTCAGCTATATGGCCAGCATTTCCCCAGCCTTGTCTCATCTTAGTTGAATATTGCTGATCCTCTAACAGATCTCTGAATGAAATCTAATGAGGAAATACTTTAATGTAGGAAAGTACTTTTATTATTAAATACTTTAATGTAGGAAAATACTTTTCATAGCTCAATTCTTGGAAAGGAGCTCATCTAGACATAAAATATTTGGATCCCACTTCCTTTAGCTTCTTGAAAAGATGGCTCCATCGTTCTCTTATTCTTTATGTTGTATTGATAAATCTGGTGCCTAATGATTTGCTTTCCTTGGTGGATACTTTGACATTTTTCTCTGGAGTTCTAGACAATTTCTTCTTTTCTTTCTTTCAGTCTAATACCAGAGCTTCACCATTTCAGATTATTTCTCCCAGGTACAGTGTTAAGCCTTTAAAGATGCAGATTTGGGCAATCTTTTCACTTTAGAAGGTGATCTTTACTTACATTCTAAAATACAAGTCATTTTACATCCTATTGTTTTTCACTGACGAGTTTTCTATCAGGCATTTTCTCGGATACGTGTTGCTCAGTTCTTTGTTCAATCTTCATTACCTTTGTTCTTTGTGTGACTGTCAGCCACATCACTGATCTTTTCAGCCAAGCCCATTCTCATATGGCACCTGGTCATTTAACCTTCATCTTTTAGATGATTGTATCTTTTCCTCCCATTTATTTTCTGAGACTATTCAGCTGTATTTAACATGATCCTGATTTTCTCTCTATTTCTGTCCTCAATGTCTGATTTGATACATTTGTTTTTATATTCTCACACATAGCAGTTTTATTTTAGGATATTCCACCCAACTTACATGTTATTGCAGTTTTTTCTAGGTTGGAGCATTTCTCATTAGCTAAATTGCTTTGGTGCTTTTGTTTTCTTGGTGACATTGCATGTCCATTTTCTGTTCATTTTTTAAAAAGTCTAGCTGTGCATCTGTATGTCAGCACAATGGTGGTGTGTGGGCAATCAAGAATGTTTCCTAGTTCAAGAGCACCCTCTTCTGTTGGTATAGGAAACTGTACCTTCCTTCACTGATGGCTCCTTTGGTGGGGGAGGGGCTGGCCTATCTTGATTTGGGAATTCCTTTTTCGTTTGATAAAATACACCGACTTCCAATATGCCTCCATCTAAGTCGTCTCCTCTCTGTTAGAGAGAGACCCTCCCAGCCTGCTAGCTCCTGCTTGCACTACCAAGCCCTTCCTTTAAATTCCCCAAATCCAAACACTTTGAAGCTATCTGGCTTCGCAGCCATTTTCCTATTTTCCTCAGGTTTGAACTTCTCTTTCTAGGGGTTTATTTTATCTGAAGCTCGGCGGCAAGTCTCCTGCCCCTCTCCTTTTCTCCACGCCGTCCTCTGCCTGACTGTTCACAATCACATGGGACTCCGGAGTCAACACCCTTGAATCGGGAAGCTTACTCACTCTCCTCTTCGTTTAGCTTCTGGAGTTTGGCGTATTCGCTGGCTCTTAGTTATGCTACATGTATATACTTAAAGAAAGACAATCTGTGAAGCTTTATTGACTCTGGAATTCTTTAAAGTATCCTGAACATAAGGGAAAGTTAAATTTAGGAGAACTAATAAAGTCTTACTAGAATCAGGCCCCATGACTTTCAGGCCTGATTTACTACCAGGCCTTGATCAAGAATTTAATTTCTCTGGATGCCAGTTTTCGCTTAGGAGAAGAATATCTATAAGTGTTATTCCATCAACATTCAAAAAATTTTGTGCTCCCCGAAATTGCTTACCTCTTTGGCTCCCCTTCCCATAGTATTCCTACAGATGAAATTAACTTGCTTCTTGTCACTCAAGCCTCAGCACCACAAGGAAAACTAGCTCCACGTGAACTGAGTCTTAGCAGAGTGTAAACAAGCGTTCTTCCTCAGAGGACTTAAAGGGAATGAGGTATGTATGTTCATTTAGTTTATGGCCCTCTCTAAGCAATGGGGCTCAATTATGAATTGCTGTGTGTGTGTGTGTGTGTGTGTGTTGGGCTTCTTTTACAAGATTTAAATATTATTCTCTTTCAAACACAGAGTGCTCATCAAGTCCAAGGACAAGCCAACTGCCGTGACCTCATCCCCTCTTCCATGTTCCTCTGGGCTCACGGTTGTAGTACCTCTAGGGCAGCAGTTCTCAATCTGTGGGTCACAACCCCTTAGGGGGTCAAATGACCCTTTCACAGGGGTCGCCCAACTCATAACAGTTGCAAAATGACAGTGATGAAGTAGCAACAAAAATATTTTTATGGTGGGGGGAGGGGTGTCACCACAACATGAGGAGCTGTATGAGAGGGTCACGGCATTAGGAAGGATGAGAACCAGTGCTCTAGAGTAAATCTAACTCTACCAAATAGCTTCACTCCTAGCTAATGAAAGAAATAGCAGGAGAATTGTGAGGATAAATAGGAAAGCATACAAGATCACCACAACCACTCTGGCTTCATAAAGGGTCTCGGTTTTCATGTGTATAAACTAATGATCCATATGCCCCAGGGACAGTGGCTGGAGAGACAAGATCCCAGCTGATTCATTTTCGAAGAATCCTTCAGAGAGCGTCTTCGTGATGCCCTTGCTTGCCATCAAAGTGGTTCTCACCCAGTAGAAACAAATACAAGTCCTGAGTGGGTAGGGAGATGCTCCTATTCCTTAAACTCCCAGGGCAGGAATGAGACTTGCTCCCTAACTCGCCTGTTCCTGGAGTCCAGACACTTGGCATTCAAGAAGCCAAGCAGAGAGACATCCTTTATCAGCGTCCATTCTCCAACCCTATTCATTCCAAGTGACATTCCACTGTCGTATATAGGATTTCTATGTCTGCATCTGCACCCTGGCTGCAATGATAACAATAGCAGAGAAACAGCACAGACAGAGACACCATATTACACAATAGTTAGTAGAAGGTCAGAGAGTGCAGAAAATATACTTGGAAATATCCTCAAAGACAGGACTGGAACACAAGAGGAATGAAAAATACATTCACATAGCCTCCTGAGCACACCACAAAATATTGCATAGCTCCCCCATACACTTTCATTGTCTTCTCCAATTGAGCTTTAACCTAGAGTTGAGAAGGCCCTATCTGACTGTGTGTCCAACACTCTCTGGCCATGTCTCTTTGTACGGATACAGAACAACATTGAAACCTAAGTCTCACCTGGTGCTTCTCCTGCTTAGAATCCTTTGTTGACTTCTGATTCTAAACCCAGCGAAGCTAAAGCATCCAGAGAAAAAGCTATTTTACTACTGAGTGCGACATGTCAACTGTGCCACAGATTCAGGAGAGGAGCTCAGTGAAAGAGAAACTGCTTCCACTTAGAGAGACCAGGGAAAGGGCCGTGGGGAAGAGGATATTTACAGAACCCTGAACATGGAAAAATGGTAAAAGACTTGGGGAGATAATATTCCATGAAACACCATCAGGGAACAGAGAGTGAATAAATTGAGCTATGATCGTGTATTCATACATAGAGATAGCAGAAGAGCTTATTATAGAGGTAGACCAGGGCCAGGCCAGAGGGCATCTGCAATGTTAGCCTATGTGTAACCATGACCCACGTGTTTTGTTTCATTTCTTGCTCAGTGTCTCTAGGTCTGTTGTTCATAGTAGCCGACACCTTCCAAGGGTCTGGGGATGTTTACCACAGAAAACTCACAGCTAGAACATACTCTTTTAAATTAGAAGAATAAAATTGTAGAACTTATTTCTACTTTGGCGTGTTTTACCTATTCTGATGGCTTCGTGGGCCCAGAAGAAATACTGACTGGTCCAGTTGAAGACAGGTATGCTACTCTCAGTGTGGGATTACAATAACAGGAATGTCCTTATGAACAGAAAAATAATATATAGGCAATGCTAGACAGTTTAAACCCATCTGCAAATGATCATCTTGTAGAATCATTTACAATGATTCATAGCTTAGTCTCCATTCGTGGCTCTACTTTGAAATGAAGGAGGATAATCATTTTAATAGCATGTTCAATACTACAGACTCAACTGCCATGGATAAAATATAAAATTCAAATTCATGTCTAAATGTGCAAATGTGGGCCGTTGTATCACTTCTCCAATTATTTCTGTAAAAATGGAGATTAAGAAGAGTTAGTTTTACTTTGGAGATGGAATGTGTTTATTTACAGAGAGCTCTTAGCACCATCTCTAGATCATAGATAGGACTAAATAAACATTTGGTGATTATTGTTGAGTAAACAAAAGTTCAGTACACGTTATTAAAGGAAAAGGAGGATATATAGAACATACTGATATATAGAACATGCTGATCTGCATGGCTCATTATATCCATCTAGAGCAATGGTTCTCAACCTTCCTAATGCCACGACACTTTAATACAGTTCCTCATGTTGTGGTGACCCCCCCAACCATAAAATTATTTTCATCGCTACTTCATAACTGTAAATTTGCTACTGTTATGAATCGGGCGACCCCTGTGAAAGGTTGCTCAACCTCCAAAGGGGTAGCGACCCACAGGTTGAGACCTGCTGAGCTAGGGTAAAGATGGTAGCTTTGAAAGAAATTTAATATCCCAGCAAACAGGTTTGATGGCATTGGAGAGCATGGTAGATTCAGTTAAAGTGGTTCACGACTAGAGGGGAAACTTCGAACTTCTGGTCCAGGCTTTTGACGCTTGTGTTTCATTTGTGTGACTGCTCCAGTCCTCAAGGTGTTTGCTTGCTTGCTTGCTTGTCTTACTTTAGAATGGCAACACTGAACTGACTGGCCTCCAAGGTCTTTAAGCTCTTTTTCTGCAGTTATAAGCTGGAAGGCAAGAGTAGCTAAAGACCCAATACAAGTGACTCTGGGAGAAAAGTCTGATATTTAGGGGAAGAAGACTGAATTAAAGAACCCATAGAGATATGCTTTCCAGCCATGTTTCTACATGGATCAAGGTCATACTTGTTTTAAGAGAGGTCAGTACAGCAAAGACCTTCCATAAAAATTAGAGACCACTTCTAAATTCCAAAAGGCTTGATCTCTTCCCTCCACACAAGAACAGGCTTGCTCTCTTCTCTCCTTTCCCTTATATGGATTGATCCCCAAGACTTGACACCAAGAATAGAAGTTCTCAGAAATGCCTCTCTCCTCCTAGCATGTCCCAAACATCCCAGAGTTGTAAGAAATTCAGTTGTAAGAAATTCTCAGAAACTTAGAAAACATAGTCCTGATCTTCTTCGCTTTAAAACCTTCCAAGGGACCAACACTGGTGATTCATAGTGGGGCTCCATGAGACTGGGACTCATACATTAAGAGACTGTTTCAGAGTAAATTGCATGAAGCCTTAGGCCAGACGCAGGATCCCCATGTTTAGACAATCTAGTTTAATCCCCTTGGCTCACAGGTCCCACTGCTCCGGGGAATGGCAGGCAGAACTACCTACCGAACAAGTCTCAACATTATTCACTATTTCACTTCATTTCTAGTTAGGATTTGAGAGCCCATGCTCTCGAAACGAGAGGCCTTTAGAGGCAATTTCTCCTTCCCTGTGTATGCTAAAGAAAAGAGCTCAAATATTTAAGAAATGTTTTCAACTGAAGGACATTCTCTTAGGCCATCTGGCATCCCAGACCAGGGGAATTTTCCAGACAGCAGCGATACGGGACCCCAGCACTTTGACTCAATATCCTTCCCATGGCACAGTGCAATAGTCCCTGGGGCCTGTATTTTCCAGGCATAAAATCGATAAGAACAGTTAACTTGGATCACGCCCAACTTGCATACAGGGCATAGGAAGAGCATCCAGACATTGGCCTCTGCAAGGTGGAGGAGATTAGAAATTCTCCTAGCAGAAATACCTGATGGCAAACCAATGATCTTCTAAAAACTGCTCCAAAAAGGCTGCCTATTCTGACGGGCCAGGTGACTCCTCCGACCTCAGATGTAGAATGGGTGTCCTTGCAGAAAACCACATTTCTCGGGTTTGCTGTCCTTTTAGGTGGTTGGCTCATCTACCACTTGCAGACATGGGCAGCGGGGTCATGGAGCCGTACTGCAGCGACTGCCACAGCCTCTGAAGAAACAGAGCTATCAAGGAGAACAAGGTAGGAGGCCTCTCTCCCCATCGTGGTACCTACCCTACCGCTCATTGCCCAGTTATATTCCGACTTGACAATTCATCCGTAGCCTCTTGCCACTGCGTTAATTCTCACTCACAGTGACCCCACAGGCGTCAGTGTAGAACTGTGCGCCATAAAGTTGATAATGACTGCTTTTTCAGAAGAAGATTAACAGGGAATTCTCCTGACGTACCTCTGGGTAGACCGAAGATAGCAGCTAACAGTTGAGTGTGTCCTTCTTTTGCATTGCCCAGGGACTTAATAAGCCTCCCCCTAAACTGAAATGTAGTGCTGTCTTGAAACTCTATGAGAAGTCATCAAGATTTACGGACCTTGAACCACTGAGAGGGAGTCAAGGTGTGGTGGCAGCCTTCAGAACGCTGAATGCATCGCTGCGAGGAGATCCAAAGACCACAATGATGAAGAAGAAGAAAATGATGGAGAATTTGGGCTCCCTCTAAAGAGTACAACCAAGACAATCGCACTCTGTCATATGAGTCATTGAATTAGAATTGATTCAAGGACATCTCACAAAACAACATAGGGTATACAGTTATAAGCATACCAACGTTCCCAACAGGTTGTATACATTGCTAAGCAACCTTCACAATCAGGATTAGGACGTATCAGGATATATCAGGAGCATGAAATGGATTATAGTTTGAGGAAGGTCCCATCTAATAAGTGACAGAGACATAATCTGACCCAGGACAATGTGCTTTGAAGCCCATGTTTCTCTATAGACAAGAGTACAGCTGCCTTGTGTTTCTCTATAGACAAGAATACGGCTGCCTTGAAGAAAACCCAAAGTGCAAAGGTGAGATCCCAGATCCCTGTTACATTCAGAGATTGCATGGCCTAGTATAATATAGGGGTAGCACAGACGGTGTGATGGCTATACATTGGCTCTGATCACATGGCCAGCAGTTCAAAACCATATCCTCCTTGGGGCAAACACTTGGCTTTCTGTGCCCATAAACCATTTCAGTCTTGGTAACTCACAGGGGGTCATTGCTGAGTCATCATTGACTCGATGGGAGAGAGTTGAGTGAGTACAGTGCAAAAGAAAGCTCTATATTAGAAAAAAGAATGAAAAATACCCCGGAATAATCTGACCTGCCCATCCACTGGAGTATGAGAGCCTCAGATTACACAGGACTCAAAATATGACTGAGGAAGAACTACATTCTCAAAGCAGAGTCCACTTTAATGACATGGATGAAGTAAAGCTTTGGAGACGTTCACTTGCTGATAGGGCATGATTCAAAATAAGAAGAATCAGCTACAAACATCTACTACTAATCAAAACATGGAATGTACAAGACAACTAAATGAAAAGATAAAAATCTATATCCTAGGCATTAGTGAACAGAAATTGCATACATCTTCAAAAAGAACATTACAAGATCTCTCTTGAAGTAAAATACTGTCTGTAATAGAATAATATGTATGCATCAACAAGGGAATTTAATAATACAACTATTATTCAAAGTTTTGCACCTACCACTAAAAGCAGTGATGAATAAGTAAATTGAAAGATCCCACAAATTTCTTTAGTCTGAAATTGATCACACATGTAATCAAGATTCATTGATACTTATTGGTGATAGTAAGGCAAAAGTTGGGAACAAAGAGGAAGGAAAAGTAGTTGGAAAACATGGCTTTGGTGGGGGGTGGGGACTGGAGATGACATGATAGAATTTTGTAAGACCAACAACCTCTTAATTGAAAATACTTAAAAAACATAACATAAACAGCAACTACACACTTGGACATATTCGGATGGAATACACAGGAATCAAATTGATTACATCTGTGGGAAGAGCTCACTATCAGCAGCCAAAATGAGGCCAGGGGCTGACTTTGAAACAGACCATCAATTGCTTATCTGTAATTTCTGACTGAAGCTGAAGAAAATGAAAGCAAGTTCCTATGAGCCAAAATATGACCTGGAGGATATCCCACCTGAATTTGGAGATCATGTCAAGGATATATTTGAATCACTCAATACCAAAGACAGTACACCTGATGAGCTGTGGGATGACAAGCATGAATATCGAATCTGAAAGGAAGCAAAAAGTCATTAAAAAGACCAGAAAGAAAGAAAACATTAAAGTGGATGTCAGAAGAGACTCTGAAACTTGCTCTTGATCATAGACCGGGCAAAGCAAGTGAAAGGAATGACCACATTAAAAAGCTATGCTGAACATGTAAAAGAGCAGTTCAAGGAGACAGAGTATTATAATGAAATGTGCAAAGGTCTAGAGTTGGAAAACCAAAAAGGACGATCACTCTCAGCACATCAAATTCAAAGAACCGAAGGAAAAATATTCAAGCCCCTCGGAGCAATATCGAAAGATTCTATAGGCAAAAGGCTGAATGACACAGGCACCATCTGAAGAAGATGGAAGAAGTACTTAGAATCATTGAACCAAAAATAACTGGTTGGCATGCAACCATTTCAGAAGGCAGCATGCAATTAAGAACCAGTGGTACTAAAGGAAGAAGTCCAAACGATTCTGAAGGCATGAGTGAGAAACAAGGCTCCAGGTAGGGGCAGGATACCAATTGACATGTTGCAACAAATCGCTCCTCAGCCTTCTGGCTAAGATCAAGTGTGAAATGTTTGAACAAGCTGATAAAGCATCGGAAGCACTGACTCGCTATGCTAAGAATTCTGGAAGCCAGCTGAAGAGAGCTGCATTTGGACCTATTCCAACTAAAGGTGACCCAATAGTACACAGAAATCATTAAACAATATTACTAATTCCACAAGAAATTAAAGTTTCGCTGAGGCTCATTCAACAAAGGTGGCCTTCATATATCCATAGGAAACTGCCAGTAATTCAAGCCAGATTCAGAGGAGCCCAGAGAACGAGGGATGGAATTGCTGGCATCAGATGGTCTTGCTTGAAAACAGAAAACACAAGCAAACTGTTTACTTGGATTTTATTGATTATGCAAAGGCATTTGATTGGGTGGATCATTAAAAACTATAGATAGCCTGGAGAAAAATGGCAATTGCAGAATAATTAATTGGGCTCATGCAAACGTGTGCATGGACCAGGAGGCAGCCATTGAAACCTAACAAGGGAATACCGCCTGGTTTAAAATCACAGAAGGTGGGTGTCGGGCTTGGATTCTTTCTTCTCCATGCTTACTCAGCCTGCGTGCTCAGCATAGAATCAGAGAACCTGGATTATATGAAGAAGAATATGGCATCACGATTGGGCAGATTTTTTTGTTGTTTGTTTTGGTTTCTGCTGTTTGAGAGGAACTTGCTTGTCACTAAAGACGCCAAGCTCATTGAGAAATGGAGAAAAGATTGCAGGTGACAAGAAGTTTATCTTGTTTGGTTCTACAATCAATTCCCATAAAAGCAGCAGTCACGAAATCAAACCATGATTGCATTGGGCAAATCCGCACAAAACCTCTTTCAAGTATTGAAGAGCAAAGACGTCGCTTTGAGGACTAAGATGCTTCTGACCCAAACAATGGTATCTTCATTCCCCTCTGATGCATGCGAACTGTGGCGCTGGAGAAGAATACTGAAGGCACAATGTACTTCCAAAAGAATAAGCAGATCTGTCTGTCTTGGGAGAAGTACAACTAGAATGCTTCTTGGGAATGAAGATGGAGAGACTTCTTCAAAGGTACTTTAGCCATGTTAGCTGGAGAATGACATCATGCTTGGTAAAGTGGAGGAGCAGGGAAAAAGAAGAGAAAATGGACCCAGACGTAACAATTGCAAGGATGGTGCGGGGCTGGGCAGTGTGTCGGTCTGCAGTAGTTGTCAAACCAAGTTGACAATACTTAACAACAGAAACATCCACCTAGATATGTGTGGCAATGTCGGCATGAATTTTGTATTGTCGCTGCTTTGTGGAGAGGGTTGAGGAACTGGGTGACTGATATCTACCTGGTCAATTGACTAGACGAGATATCTACTAGACAGAGGCCAGGTATGCTCTAACCATATTATGCCGCATGGGATGGCTTTCCCCAACACAGAACTATTCAGTCCAAAATCAGTAGCATTGAGGTTGAGGAATCCTGGACTAGAGGATTATAAGGGTTCTTCCCATTATAGAGCTAAATCAGGGACTTTAATTTTTTCCTGTAGCTACATGTTGATGGGATTCAGTTCTGTCACTCAGTGGTTCTCATGCAGGGCCAGAAACAAGATCAGGAGACCATGCCCACATCACTGGGACCATTTAGTACAATTCCTAACTTCTCCCCTTGGATCTCTGACATGCCAACGGGCACAAAGAAATTACATAAATTTTGCTTCTGTCACTGAGGGCTGTCAAGATGATCTGCACTCCTGAGAAACCAAGCTTGTTAGAGATTCACAGGGCAGGGTGCAGGGTTTGGCGGTTGCCTAGAGAACTCAAGAAGAGAAGGCAGAAATGGATGGAAACCTGCCAATTCTGTGAAAATCATTCCAATGAATGCCCAATTGCTAAAGGCTAATTCACTGAAAGGCCAATTTGCTGAAAACTAATTCCCAGGAAGCCAGTTCTTAGAAGATCAATTTGCCAAATGACTGATTCACTACATTTACCAAATTCACTTGTTATATTTAATGAAAATATTTATCAGCTTGAATTTCCATAGGAAGATCTGGCAACATATTTTCATTTTTAACTGGAGTTTTCTTCAATTTCTTCTGTTTATCTAATTTGGATTTCTTTGGGATGATTCTGAATCTGAAAGTGTAGCCTAAATTATATTTTAGACTAATTTAAAATTCTACTTTATCTGGGGTATATCTTTGAAGTTAATGTATTTTTGTTTTCATTGGAAGTTAAATATAATTTTTCAATCAATCAGCAGCTTGCAGAAAGGCTCCAGAGGAACGAGTGCAGCCAAACAGAGGAAAGCCTGTGAGGAAGCCCAGAGAAAGAATGCCCATGTCTATCAAGATCCATTATAGGCAAGAAGCGTTCAAAGTAACCATGTTGCATTTTAAATGATGGTCACTGATGTGCAAAAAAATAATGACCTAAGGTAGATTTACTTTCTGAGAAATTGGTAGCAGAATATGCTAAAAATGCCAGAAGGGTGGACTAAATTAAAAGGAAGTTTTTAAAAATATTTCGAGTTGGTACAAATGGTTAATGCACTCAACTCTTCGACAAAGGGTCGACAGTTTGAGTCTACCTAAAAGCCCTTCAAAAAAAGGACTTGCGATCTCTTTCCAAAACACCAGCCACTGAAAATTCTACAGAGCACAGCTCTCCGCTCTTCCATGCGAGGTTGCCACGAGTCAGAGTGGACTCAATGGCATCTAGCATAGTTCCTTTCACTGCTAAGCTGACTTAGCAAAAAGAAATGGGTTCCCTTTTACCCCAAATATTATTACTACAAAGTCAACCAATCTCAATGGTCACTTACTATGTGCCACAAAAAGAGATGCCCCATTGTGCACGTCAACATGCTTCTGATGGCTCGTTTTCCAAATGTCCTTTTCCACTTGATAAACAGTAAGCATGCTTTAGAAATGTTCCTCCGTTTCTCAAACAGTGTCTCCGCCTTGATTTTGTGTTCCTCGGCATCCAATATTTAGATGTCACGTCTCTTTATAATCAAAAGTATTGATGATATCAGAATCTTAAATCAAATTAAAACTAACTTCAATATGAGGAAGATTAAAGGTTACATTTAAATGCAAAACATAAAAAGTAAATCAGGTTTAAATGAGAGGAAATTAAAATCTATATTCCAAACCATACAAAGGAAATGAGACATAGACCTTAGCCAAAACCCTTGTACACAAAAATTAACCTAAACTCAAAAATCCCCATGCGAAATGCTGAAATTTTGATGCCAGGAATAAAATATGTTTATGTCTCATCGTTGGTAATAAACCTTAGACATTCATATTAAATTGGTGGGAAGATGCCTGTTGAGGTCACTAAATATTCCAGTCAAGTGCTGTGGGTAGGTGACATCTGGCTGATTTCAAACCATATCAACCCGACATACAACTGTGATGTGGTCCATTACTTAATCAGGGCCCCTGTAGCCGCAGTCCTCCAGTTTGTGATGCAAACGCTAGGCTCCGCAAACAGTCCCGTTTGGGAACGCGTTATCTGTTATGTGAATGAGGTAGGTCTAAAATGGAAAATGCTGTTCATTCTTACCTTACAATAAGTTCCATGGGGGTAGCATCTTCCTATTAGTAAGTTGTGCATTGATAAGTTTTTGTAAAGAAGGAACTATATTCCTGCTTTTAAAACTGTTAGCAAGTCATGCTGACTCATAGTGACCCTCTGTAGTTGTCCTAGACTACAATATTTATGAGAGTAGAAAGCCCAGTCTTTCTTCCTCAGAGCTGCTGTTGGCTTTGAACTGCCAAGCATTCAGATCACCACCAAACTCGTAACCACTACACTTCCTAGGGCTCTTTTCCTGTTTTAAGATGCTCTCTTAATAAGAAAATTACCAGCTGTCTGCTTCAGTGAGAAAAGCAGGAGGCTGGGGTCACAGAACTGGCTGAGACTAGACCTGACCTGCCTTCGATGCCTACAAGTGATTCGTGTGTCCTCTACCTAACCTTTGATCTCAGAAGGCAACAACCACGCATGATCAAGATGCTGTCTTTGTGACCCTTCGGCCTACTTCCCGAATGATTATGCACAGACACTGGTGCCAAGCACCCACCAGACCCAGTCACTCTGCTAAGAAAAATACCGGAATGCTTGATAGGTTCTAAGCAACTTTTACAAACTCATGCTCTGAATCTGGCTTGCCTCTTCCTAACCTCTAGTTCTTGGGGCCTGAGCTAGCAGCCTATGTGACCTGATTGGCCAGTTTCTGCATTCAGCCTTGTGAATGTACAGCCCAATTTGCTGTGAAGGAAGAGAATTCTTCAGCTGAGGTGGCGGAACTGTGGGTTTGAAATTTACCAGCCTCCATAACCACTGAGCCATTTCCCGGATACTTCGTAAGTTGGGTGCAATGTTACAGTGAATGGAGGAAACCTGGGACAGGAGGGAGAAATCTGGAGGGAGAGGTAGTGGTTGCTATCAGGAGCAATGGAGTGCTATAGCGTTCTGGAAAAGTCAGACATTTGGGACATTTAAAATTTTCACCTTATTGGGACCAGCCATTTAACTAATCCTTCTAAATGAAATTATTTTTGCAACAATAGAATAAAACATGGCCCAGTCCTGCACCATCGTCATAATTGCTGCTGTTTTTGAGTCTGTTGATGTAGCTGCTGTGTCAATCCATCTCATTAAGGGTGCTGCTCTTGCTTACTAACCTCTGCTTGAAGAAGCATGGTGTCTCTGTCCAGGGACGGGTCCCTCCTGATAACATGAAAGCACATGAGATGAATGGCTTTTCCTCTTTACTTCTCAGGAGCATCTGGCTGTACTTCTTCAAAAATAGAGTTCTCCATTCTGGAAGTCCGTGGCATCTTGTTGTTGGCTTTTGTTGTTGTTGTTCTTTTGGTCAACACCAAAATAAAGAAGTGTCGAGTCTTCTCTGGTCTTCCTTATTCATTGTCCAGTTATCACGTACCTGTGTTGCTGTCGTTAGGGGTCTTTGAGTCAGTTCCATCTCAGAGGGACCCGACGTAAACAAACAAAACACGATCCAGTCCCGCACCAACCTCACAGTTGTTCTTATGTTTGTGTCCATTGTTACAGCCATTTATGTGTCAGGAACTTCCTCTTTTCCGAAGCCTCTTCACTTTACCAAGCAGGATGCCCTCCTCAGGGACTGGTCACTTCGGTGCAGCTTGGACTTGTTCCTTCAGTACCAGGGGTACTTTCTCCTATGCTATCACTGAAATGGCTGAATGCTGACTAGTTCTTTGTGGTACAGCGACCCTGTATTTTTTCCACCTTCTTTTGATGTTTCTTGCATGCGTCCATATTTTGCTCATAAAATGTCTCAGGATTGTCACTTGAGGCTGGCACTTTTGTCTTGAGTTCTTTCGGTTACGTTATGCTACGCCTGCTCTTATTTGGGGGGTTTCTCATTCCAGGCATTGCCACATTTCATTGTAATATTTGCCTGTGTGTTCTCGAGCTGCCCTTTGAAATCTTCTGTTCAGTTCTTTTACTTCATCATTTCTTCCAGTTGCCGCAGCTGCTCCAGGAGGAAGAGTTTCAGTCTCTTTTGGTATCCACTTTGATGGTTTTTCTTCCTTTTCTGTCTTTTTAATGACCTGTGCTTTCTTCAGCTGTGAAACTGTTGATGTAATCTCACAAGTTATGAAATCTGCGGTTAGAGTTCAATGCATCAGACCTGTTCTTGAGATGTTGTCACACTTTGGGTGGGATACACTTCATGTCGTACGTTGGCTCTTGTGGGCTTCTTCTAATTATCTTTACCTTCAACCTAAACTGCTGTAGGAGCATGTGATGGTCTGTCCCACAGTCTGCCCTGTAGCTGCTGACATGGAGCGGCTCCATTGTCTCTTCTCGGATATTTAGTCAACTTGATTCCTGTTTATTCCAACAGAAGCCTGTGTGTGTAGCTGGGGGGGTGGGGGATTGCAATGAAGAAGACGTTCGTTAGTCTTGCAAAATTCTATCATGCAATTTCCAGATTTGTTTCTGTCCCCGAGGCCATCTTTTCCTTCCTATTTGTTTCCAACCTTTAAATTCCAATTGCCAATAATTATCAATCTGTCTTGATCGCATGTTTCATCTATTTCAGACTGAAGACATTAGTAGAATTCTCTAACTTTTTCTTCACTGGCTTAAGTGGTTGGTGCATAAATTTAAATAATAGTCGTATTGGTTGGATTTTCTTGTATGCAGATAGACATTAAACTATCAGAGCATTGTACTTCAAGATACTCTTGAAATGTCCTTTTTGACTATGAATGAAGTGCCTTTCTTCTTTCTTGATTATATCATTCCTAGCATAGTAAGCCATATGATTTTTTGATTCAGAATTACCACCAGTAGTCAATTTTAGCTCACTAATTAAATATCACTCTTTAGGCGATCCCTTTCATGTCTAACAACTTAAAACCTCAGTTTTCTTAGATACATAGTCCGTGCATTCCAAATGCTAGGTATTCACTGAGGTGGGTCTATGTATTCGTATTTTGAGTTGTGCCCCATCAACCAGTGAAGTAAGGTTCAAGGTGAAGGTCCCAAACACTTGCCTCCTGTAGGCTTTTCTCCATCCAAATCATCATGTCCGACACTACTTTGAGAAGGCAGCTCTTACTCCATCATATTCGGAGTGCCTGCTGACCTGAGGGGCTCGTCTTCTGGCACTATCTCTGACAATGCTTTGCTTCTACTTACTCATGAAGTTTTCAATAAGTGACCATATTTCACTGCGATTCCTAGGGTTTTTAGCAGCTAATTCCCTCTTCTTCATAGTCTGTTCTTAATCTGGAAGCTCTGCTGAAACCTGCTTGCTTTTACTCTGCTGGTAAAATACCAATGATGTAACTGTTAACATAATAGCAACACACAAGCCACCGTGGTAGGACAAATGCACAGAGGAGTGGTGGATATGCACATGAGGCCATTGAAATGACCATGACTTAGGTCAGATGCCTCCTAGACTTCTTAAGTGACATCTTTGCTCATTCACACTTCAAAAGTGACCTTTTGCAGCAGGCTTACCCAATGCAATATGCAGTCAAGTTCATTGCTAAATTTCACACACATGTCAATAGTTAAATTGATCATTTGGTAAATGGGCTTTTAAATCATTGGTTTTCAGGCAATTGACTTTACCCCAAGATTATTTGCAAGTTTGAAAAAAAAGTTCAAAGTGAGGGATTCAGAGGAGATGGGCCCCCATATATCAATTATATCAAGCATATTTGTAGTTATGTTTCCATCATCATTTTCTACACACTTACTATTTGAGGCCTTGATATCATCTCCCCTTTTTACCCTTCTCCCACACTCATGAACCCTTTATAAATTATTCTTATTTTCATGTCTTACTCAGACCACTGTCTCCCTTCACCCACGTTTCTGTTGTTCCTCCCCCTCGGGGTGAAAGTGGCGTGGGGTGTAGGGGTTGATATGCGTCGATCTTTGTAATCGGTCCCCCCTTACTTCCCTTCTCCGTTACCTTCCTCCTGCCCTCCAAGTATAGCTACTCCCAATTCTGTTCCTGAGGGGTTTATCTGACCTGAATTCCATGTGCTGTGAGCTCCTTTCTGTACCAGTGTACATGCTCGGTCTAGCCAGAACTGAAAGGCAGGAAGGGGTTCTGCTAGTGCAGGGTGAAGAAGCCTCAAAGAACCAGAGTAATATTGTGTGTTTCATCATTGCTATACTGAACCCTGGTTGATTCATCTCTTCCTTGTGACCCTTCTGTGAGGGGCTGTCCTATTGTCTACAGATGGGTTTAGGGTCTCTGCTCTGACCCACCTCGTTCTCAACAATATATTGGGTTTTTTTGTTTTGTTTTGGGTCTTCTGATGCCTGTTACCTGATCCTGTTGATACCTCATGATCACACAGGCTGGTGTGCTTCTACCATGTGGACTTGTTGCTTCTTTGCTAGATGGCTGCTTGTTTAACGTCAAGCCCTTGGGACCCCAGACACTATATATGTTGATAGCCGGGCACCATCAGCTTTCTTCACCACATTTGCTTATGCACACATTTTGCCTTCAGCAATCGTGTTGGGAAAGTGAGCATCACAGAATGCCAGGCTGTTAGAACAAAGTGTTCTTGCATTGAGGGAGGGGTTGAGCAGAGGCCCACAATCTGTCCACTCCCTCAATGTATTGCCATATAAATATATGTACATAGGCCAATACTTCTATGTTTTATGACTTAGTATATTTACATATACACACCTATATTTATATTTCTATCCATAGCTTTGTTTCCTATATCTTTCCTCTGTTTCCTTTTACCTTTCTCCTGCCCTCATCACACTCTCCCTTGGTCCTGTTGCTTTCACCTCGGGCTTCCTTCCCATGCCTATGTTCAAGAGATAGGCAACAACAATAACAAAGACAAAACCAAAAGAAAACAAAAGATCGAAGAAAAAGAGGAAAAACTAAAAACAAGCAAAAAACCCAAAAAGGATGCATAATTCCAAGTCTGTCCACTGACCTTTATGACTATCTCCCGACTGGTCCTACGAGGCCCAGGAACTGCCCCTCCTAGCCTGATGTCTATTTAGGGGACTCCTCGGGGGCTCTGTGCCTTGGCTTTGCTCCCCTTGTTGATCTGCTATGCTTCCTTCTTGGTTCGCCCCACTATGGGTGGTGTCAGACTATACTCACTCCCCGCCATGTGTCCCCAGTATTGTCTTCTGTCATAGTATGCTCCAGTGAGGGGTCACCATATCTCATTGAGCTGTTCTCAGCCCTATAGGCCACTCTGTGCCTTAGCAGCTCCTTGCAGGGATATCGTTCTCAGGGCTTGGTGTGCCAGTATGGGGTCTAGACCCTCATTCTCTCTTTTTCCTTCTTGGTTGCTTCCCTGTGGGTGCGACAGGCTGCCCCTCTCCCCTACCTTCCATCCCTCCCCACAAAAATAGCACCTGGTCTCAATAGGACATCATTTTCCAAAGACTGTGTTTTTCACATGGAACAGAGCAGGCATCAATGGTGGTTATTTACTCTGAGACTTTTACCTGTAGGTTTTGTGTTGTCCTCTGTAGCACATGGTTCTAGGGAGGGGGTCAGTTTGGCTCTGATGGGAGCCAGCCCTGTAGACCTCTCTGTTCATGAGTTGCTCCACAGGTTCATGTTGTCCTCAAGGTTTGGTGTGTCATGGTGGGGTCTGCACTTGCACTCCCATTTCTGGGGAGACATCAACAATACTAGGGTCTCTGTTCATATGTGATCATACGGCTCGTGAAATCAGGGAGTTTCTGGTTTTACTGGTCATTCACTCTCATGCACTAGCAAAGAACCTGATATACAGAAAGAGTTCAATTACTACTCGTGAGATAATGAAATTAATGAATAATTAAACCTTTTATTCCAGGTTATTGTCCTTATTTGAAAGATTACAAAACAATAGCTAAAGTGGGATTGGGTACTTTGCCCAAGGTTACACAGTTTGTAAATCTAGGACTTAAGTTGAAGGTCCCCCCAACCCAGGTGACTCCCGTGTCCAACATCAGGCACTGGACTTGTCATATCTTGGCCTTTTCTCCATCTATTTCTCTCAGCCATCTTGAGAGTGAGTTACTTTTATTCACAACTTTTGCTAAGAAAATGGAATCTCAGAGAGAGCCAAAGCCAGGGCTAGACAGTGGTGGAAATGAAAACTGAACCCAGCTCTTCAGCCTCCAGTGCCCTAGACCTAACACCTGTGTTAAATTGTAATGATGATAATAACATGGCTATATAACACATGTCTCTACAGTTTAGAAATCATACTGTATCCCACAAACAATCCTGGTACATGAGAAAATTATCCCTTTTATTTTAACAGTGAGGAAGCTTAGTTTCTGAGACATTAAATGAGTCCTCATAGCTAATCAATGGCAGCCCTTAGAGATTATCTATCCTGTGTTGTCCAGTAGCCACGTATTAAAATATAAAGTAATAAAATGAAGAAAAGTCCATTCCTTGGGCTCACTAACCCCCCATTGCAAGTGCTCAGTAGTCACTTGTGGCAAGTGGCTACCTGGAACAGTTACAGTCATAGATGGTAACACAGATGTTAGACATTAATGTCATCCCAGATCATTCCCTAAGGCAATGCTGGATGTCAAGGGCCATTCGAAGTATGGTCCCCAGAGCAGCAGCAGAAGTATCACCCGAGAGCTTATTAAAAGTTCAACATTTCAGGCCCCACCCAGTCCACCAGAATCAGAATGAGGAAGGACTCAGGAGCTCTGTGTGCATATTAAAGCATGATAAGCATGGATCTCAGCCACTCCACCTTTATTTTGCAGATTAGAAACTAACATCCAGCAAGATGAACTAACTTGGTCAAAGCTATATAGAAGATTGGGGATAGGGCTGGCACCAGAAGCCAGAATCCAAGCCTCGGCTCCTCTTTCTTTGAGTGGGCACAGAGCTGTAGGGGTTTTGGTGGAGCCTGGCAGTGGGAAGGAGAGGGAGCTGACAGGCCCCTCCCTGCTGCAGGAGATAAGAAGGCAGCAGTGCTTGCCTGGAAGGGAGGGATGCTGGTGTCTGGCAGATCCAAGAGGATCATGAAGGGAGGGAAGCTGTCTTTGGACCCCTGTCCAGGATGGGAGGTGACAGCAGAGAGCTGCCATGCGAATGGAGGCATCTTGACAGGCCAGGGCTGGAGCCAAAAGAGTGCTCAGGATACGGTTCTTTCTGCTGCGCAGAGCATGTGGGAGCCTCCCTCTCCTGGTATGGGGCTCATCTCCACTCTGAAGCTGCTGCACCTCATGCTGCCCAGCAAGGTTACCTCCTAGGTCCTTCCCTCCCCAGGACTCCCTGACCCTTCTTCATCAGTCTTTCAACTTTTTCCACCAGACTTGGTGGTGTCACTGGCAAATTGAAAAGTGGCCAGACTGTTTAGGCCTGTGGGGCTAGTGGGCTAGTTCACTGGAAACCTGGGAGTAATCAGGGACTGGTTCTAGCTTAAAGAGTTGGTTAGAGGACTGGTGCTAGATTAAGAAGTTGGTTATATGACTGGTTCTAAGTTAAGGAGTTGGTTATAGGACTGGTTCTACTTAAGGAGTTGGTTATAGGGCTCTAGAGCTGCCCAGTCTAAGAGTACTTTCTAAAATAATAGAAATGTTCTACATCTGCACTGTTCCGTATGGTAACCCCAGGTGGTGACTGAGCAACGGAAATGTGGCTAGTGTGACTGGGGAACTAAGTTTTAATGTTGGTTTACTTAAATTGAAATAGTCACATGGGGCTTGCATCTACCGTACTTCACAGCGCAGTTCTGAGAAAGTCTCTTTTCCTCATTGGTCCATAGCCTCCTCTGCTATAAATGGAAAGAGTTGGATGAAGCAGACGGATTCTGAATCTCAACCAAGATGACAGGACTCTTTGATTCCCTTCAGTCAGCATCGCAGTGGTGAGTGTTTACTTGCTCTTCTGACCGGGGTTGCTATCACTCTCACAGCATCCCCAAGATAATGAAGAAGAGGGTCTTTCAAACAAACACATTTTCCAAGTTTCTCCATGTCAATCCTCAATCATTTTTAAAATAAGAAAAAGCAAAACAATACTCCATGTACTTTCCCTTGACAGCTGACACAGAAAATGGGAGGTGGTGAAGTTGGGAGGTTAAAAACAGGGCCACAAATGCCTTAACAAGATTTTGTTAATTCTACTGAGAGCCAGGGTCCCTGGATAATGCAAACAGTGGACATATATAATTTCTACCTGAAAGGCTGGAAGTTGGAGTGAAGTCAGAGCATCTTGGAAGAAAGTTGTGGTGATCTACTTCTGACAGTCAGTCATTAAAAGCCCCAAGGACAGCAGTTCTACCCTGACACCCATGGAGTTACCATGAATCATAATCTAACCACTAGCAACTGGTACTGGTATTGAGAGGTGGGGTCCCCGAGCAGGTTTGTGATACTTTGTTCAATAACTAATGGTAGAAGTCAAGCTAGGTGATATTCAAGACTGGGTTATAAGAGTCCTTGTGGGGCCACCATTCACTAGAATGCCCATTCTTCAAATGAGTGTGTTAGACAGGGTTCTATAGAGAGACAAAACCAAATTGCTAGTAATTATATATATATATATATATATCACAAGAAGGGAACTGTTAAATTATATACAGATAGATAGATATATAATACAAGAAATGAACAGTTATATTATAATGCATTAAAAATTATATTATAAATGGCTCAGTGCAACTCACTCCCCTGAGACAGTTGTGAGAAACTGGCAGTCCTTTAAGTATTGAGGGCCGCCAGGTAGTCCTCTGTAGAGAGAGCTAGGCTATATCAGCACAGGCAGCAAACAGCAAGGCAGGTCACCAAACATCAGTCCCCAGCTCCAGAGATGTAAATTCCAATCGTGTGGTCTTAAAGGGACCTCAACTTGCAGCGACACATTTCACAGGCTAGGTGTCCCACAGGTAGCGTAGCCAATAAATTGAGGCACAGAACAAGCAAGGCAGCTTCACACTGGTCCGATGATCAAAGAACGAGAGACAAGAAAGGCGAGGCTCACCGAGCCATTTCTCTTTCCACCCTTCAAGTAATCCCACTTGTGTTTATCGGCCAGGCTGGCACAATAAACTATCTCACTGAGTCTCTATGTAAGAATTCTTACTATGCAGAGACCATAATGTCAAGAGGCCAAAGCTGATGCACTAAATCCTGTCATTCCAACCCAAACACCAGCCATGTGAGTGGAGAAGTCCTCTTACAAGTGGATTTTTGAGCCCTGCTAATCCAACTTCCAACCATGTCCATCACCTCCATTCGTTCACATCATCCCTTGTGAGACCATGAAACAGCAAAGAACCAATTTTCAGGGCCCTTTCTGAATTTAAGACTTACAGAGTTCAACAGCATAATCATAAGGTTGTCCCTTTACATGACCATGTTTGGGAGTGGTTTTGCTCTGCAACAATAAGTCACAGAGCAGGATGTGACTAGATAGAACTCGATGCTGGCTGGGTTTTGAAGAAGAGGATCTCTCCCCCAACTCAGATGAGCTCTTACAGCTGAAATACCCCAGTTCTGCTATTCGGTAACTCCATGGGCTTGCTTGAGATATAACTTAATCATCTAGGCCTCTTCTGAAGATGGGATTCCTCTTCCGATGATCAAAGAAAATAATTCCTATAACGTCCTTACAAAATGTCTAGCAATTATGGGATCATACTAAGAGCAGTCTGTCCCTTTGTACTGGTAGGTAGTCGGCTTGGCAGTTCTCAGTCCATGAACCTAAGAAGAGAATGTTTAAAAAAAAAATTCTCCTGGTGAGATAACTACTAAGAATTCTTGATTTTGGAGAACTATTATGTAAATTTTAAAAGGTTAGAAGTGCATTTGAGCCTGTCGTCCTGCTCAGAAATTAACCATATGACATACGAATCTGCCTCCACAGTCTGGGAGTTGAGACAGCTCACCTATTTAGATGACAACGATGACATCATAACCAATAAAGAAGGAATTCCAAGTCCAAAATATGCTCAACTGTTTCCTTCTTAGGGAGTCCTAGATGTAGCTTTGTACTTTATCTGATTTGGCTACCTGGTAGATAGGCAACCATTTGAACTCAGCCTCTTTTGCTAACTCATTCCTAAACAAAGTTCATTATTAGAAATTACCCTCTCTTTATATTTCATCACCAACACCAGCAGCTGTTATACCTCCCAGCTTTAGAAATTTATCTTGTTATTTTACTTCAGTAACTCTTTTCTCTCCCTCTCTAGCTCTTTCTTTCCCTGTTCTCTCTCTCTCTCTCTCTCTCTCTCTCTCTCTCTCTCTCTCTCTCTCTCTCTCTCTCTCTCTCTCTTACACACACACACACACACACACACACACACACACCATATTTACTTCCAATTCTACGCTGGAGCATAGATTATCAATGTTTTAAAAATATGTCTTCGAATTAAAGCATTTTCTTCCTTACTGACTCTTTGGTTGCTGCCTCTCTTATCACATTTAGGGTGGGAAAATGCCATGAGTGGTTGATCCAGAGGGAAATAAAAAGAATAAGATGTGTTTTCCAGGACATATCACCATAAATGTGAATTCTAGGCTGCTTTGTAGAACGTGAGGATGCACCACCCGTAGCATTAAAGTTCTGAAGTTCTCCCCCATCTTCCAAGACTGAAGTCTGCAGCCTTCATCAGCAAGGAAAAGTTCATGGTGGAGAGAGGGAGGGAACTTTATCTCTTTAATTCCTTCTACTTAGTGGTCCAGGAAGGGTGGAGTACTCTCTTTATCTTCCCCTATGGGTCTCAAGTACTTGACACCGCCTGGCAGCCCGTGTTCCTCCTCTAACTTCCCAGTCACCTACCTGGACCTTGGCTGCTCTAGGAGTCAAGTAGAGCGTTTGGGTGGGGCAGCCACAGGGAGGAGGGAGGAGTGCTCTTCAGCTGTACAGCAGGGAGGTGAGTAGTCATGTCTCTTAACAGCAAGTAGAGGGGTGGAGCATTGAGATCAGGAATGTGGGTGGGATTGAGCAGGCTCAGCCCTGTCGCTTTGCCATCTCTGATGGCTCATTCTGATATCCCACGCGCCTTCTAGTTCCTGGATAGTCTTGGAGTGAACACGACTTGAAGGTTAGAATGAAAAAGGAAAGGAAGACGACAGAAGTGCAGGGATGATAACTCCGGTTTTGTTCTTTTTTTCTAGCTTTTGACATTCTCTTCCCCTGAGTTTTCTACCCAAGAGGAAGTCTTGAAGACTGGGAAGACTGTCGTCTCTGAATCACTGACACTGAGTTTTAACTGCGTGCTCTCCAGGATGTCACTTAATATATCGGAGCCTCACTTTACCTTGAAGGTGAGGATGCTAATGCTCACCTTGGGGAGATGTAATGAAGACTGTACACGAGGACCCAAGTGAAGTGCCTCAGCTATGTATAAAGCAGTGCTCTCTGGCTGATGGTTCCCTCTCCCCTACCCACTTCCCATCATTTCTCCAAGAAAACAATACATGGAAAAACAAAGCTCATCGACGGCAACCTTTGTTGGAGGCAGAAAATCATTGGGATGTTGTACCTCTCCCTAGGACGCTCCTTCAGCTAAGTGAGCTTGGTCATCTCCACACTAAAGTTGGTTAAAAACGAAAGGTACTTATTGTGCCCAGCTCTGGTTGGGAACCTGCACCTAGGACACGAAACAGTTTGCCCAATGCTCTTAGAGTACAGCAGAAACAGAACTGATTTGAAATATTATGAACGAGCTTTCAATAATCATAGGGGTTCCCACAATGCTATTCTGCTTCCGGAGTGAAAACTGAACTGTGTCCACGCTTTCTCACTCTCTTCTACTCTCCTGCACTGCACGTGTGCCTCCTGGATTCCACAGGGCTTCGCGAGTCTCACTCCCCCAGCTACGTACAGCTGATGAGTCAGTCTTGGGGAAAGTGTGCCCCAAGGCAGAAGCTCTCCAGGGATGTAATTTTCATCCACCCAAAAACTACTTCCCTCCAGCCTGGATATTAGACAGCGGCATGCCTGTAAAAGGATTATTACTAAGTAAGGGTGGATGATGATAATTAATTACCCTCTATTAAAGAGCAAGTCCCTGGAGCCAAAGCATCAAAGACAATGTTTGACTGAGTCGGCAACTCCCCTGTCTCAGGGACAGGATGACTCCTCAGCCTATATCTTGAGACGGTGTGTTTCCCTCTTATTCTGACTTAAGGAAGATGCATTTTTTACTCTAGACAATTTCTTCTAATTCCCCCCTTTCTCTCTATCTGTGATCCAGTAATCATTATTATTAAAACTTCACACTAGGGCTACAGACATATTTTATTGCACCCCTTTGATGGATTAATTCATGGTTACTCTGCTTCTTCATGAAAGCCTAAATCAAAGGAAATTCATTTAGTATGGAGGGTAAAAACATCCCCGTTGTTCGAGAAAAAAAGACCATGGAACATAGACGTGAGATAACTGCGAATATCTCTTCAACAAATACACAAAAGAGTGAATGGGGTTGGCAGAACTGGAAGATGAACTATAATTGTAGAAGTCAGGGGACTTCTAGGCCAGATCTGTTCCAAATCCAGTTCTATAACTGGGACTCTTGCTGTTTGGTGTCACTGAATCAGTTCCTACTCATAGTCAATCTATGCACAGCATCCTGAAACACTGTCCATACTGTGCCTCCCCCCCCCATCACTGCTATGCTGGAGGCCACTATTTCGACCACTGGGCCTTCTTTTGTTCATTGACTCTCTCCTTTACCAACCACGATGGCCTTCTTCAATGATTGATCCCTCCGGATGACGCATTCAGAGCACATGAGACAAAGCCTCACCATCCTCCCTGCTGAGGAACATTCTGACTATAAATTCCTCCAAAGCAAATGTGTTCTTCCTTATGGAATGCCATGGGATACGCAATATTCTTCGCCAACACAATAATTCAAAGGCATAAATTCTGCTTCTGTCTCCCTTATTCATTGCTTAGCTTTCACATGCATGTGAAGTGACAAAATCACCTGGGATGAGTCACACACCCCTTAGTCAGACACGCCACAGGGTGAATATGTATCTCTCTTAATCACAGTGTTTCTTGGGAAGCCTTTTCTCCTGGACTAGACACCTGAATCAGAAGGCCTTGTGAGCAATGGGAAAGGTTAAAAGGCTCTTCGCTCCCTGACTTGGTGCCCAGGAGACTCTTGGAATCCGTATTCCTAGCTGTAAGAGCAAGCAGAGAAAGCATTCTTGCCAGATGATAAGATTCTTGAGGAATTGGGAGATTATTGATGTGTCAACACCAGGTTCAGTAACTTCAGTGCCTTCCATCAAGTTATATAATCACTCTATTGCCAGAATGAGAGCAGACCCAGGAAGCAGGCCAAATGGATTTTATCTCAGGTCCCAGAAAAGTGCCTAAGCTTCTTAAGTACCCAATGAATAATTCTCGAATCAGCCAATGCCATCAGATGTACCTTTGAGATGTTAGAATGTTGGCACACTGACATCATTAACAGGGTGCTGGTGAGCAAGGAAAGGTTTTTCTATTGTCAACCCATAGGTTTCTCAAAGATTCAGAGATGTACTTTTGGTGTTGGCTGATACTCAAAGCTTTCACAAAAGAATCCTACAACATAGAGACTTTTCTGGACTAGGTAGAGGAAGCCATCCCTTGACCTTGTGTGTCAAGCACCTGTGTGATGGAAGTGATGATCCCTGGAAACAACCAGTCCAACACCATCACATCATCAAGATAACTAGCGCTCTTCTTTGGAATGGAAGAACCCCCACTTCCCGTGTCTTGGCACATCCAAAGTCTAGTGCTCACTCACACAAAGTCCAAAGTGGTTTGGTAAGAATTCTCATTTAACCCTTGGCTTAGGGCTCAAGGTGTCTTTCCATCTGAGCATGTATCTTTCAAGACTTCCAGAGCAGAGGAAAGAGCGATGGAAGTGGTACAGTGGTTCTTCACTGCCTTAGCCTGGAAGTGGCACAGCACATTTCCACTCACACCCAGTGGCCAGAAATAATCACATGATGCCAAATCCAACTGCAAAGGAATGTGAATATTAACCAATTGCTTTCTGATCAATTCCAAGTCACTCAAATCCAATGTAGCGCCTTGTGCTCCACAGGGTTGTCAAGGGGTACCCTTTCAGAAGCAGATCACCAGGCATTTCTTCCAAGGTGCTGCTGAGTGAACTTCAATGTCCAGCCCCTCAATTAGCAGTCAAGCACATTAACTAGGTACTACCCAGGGGGTCCCTGTGAAGGTTAAGGGAGCTCTAGATGTCACCACCACCACCTCCACTAGAGACTCAGGGATGGGCATTTTATATCTATCTCATCACTCTGCAGGCCTTCACTGGACACTGTGAGGCTTTAAGTAGGATATGCAAGGAAGGCTCTTAGCCTGAATATTTAGAAATAGAAAATGGCCTAGAGATTCTGACCCACGTGCCGTTTTCTATTTTTGCTGGCCACTCATCCTTTATCTCCTCTTCCTCTGCTAGAGAATGATTTTCAGAAGCAATTGCTTGAGGCTCTGCTGTAGAACTCTTCATAATATCTTTGCAGTTGGTTCTCTTCCCAATAACGCAGCTGAGAGTCAAAGATCACAGCCAACCTGGCACACCCTCATCTCACTATCTCTCAGGAGACAGTAGGCCCTCCCTCTCTGGAATGCTTGGAGGCTGCCAATGGCAACATAAGTTCTGCTGCCAGCATCAGTGCTGTTTGCCAGGACCGGGGCTGCTCCCGACAGGCTGACAATATAAGAGTCCTTCTTCAAGCATCAGAGGGGTCATTGTCTACGGGTAAAAATGGAGTTCTTCTCAGCTAAGCCTTATCATTTTTTTGAAAAAGAGCGATGACGATTTGAGTGGGGCTCTCAAGGGAAGGCCACGTATGTAGTTTGAGTTTCTGTCAGTTTGTCTATCATGAAACCTTGCTTGTTACGATACTTGGCTGCTAGAAGCTACACCAAGAGGGAAGGGTTTCAGTGGGGCTAACAGATGAAGAAGAAAGGCCTGAGGATCTACAGAAAAAGAGCCGGCGATGACTTTATGAATCACAACAGCTTTGTCGAAATCACTTACTTTGGAGCCATCCCTGGAGGAGGACTTCATGCTTGGTGCTGCAGGGGACCAGAGAGGGAGATGGACTGGCATCGGAGCCTCGAGGATGTACTCAAACAGGCCAGTGGTGATAAGGATGGCACAGGGCTGGGCAGTCTATGTTCGGTTGTAAAGAAGGACTCCAAAACTGAAAGTTGACTTGCTAGTAGCAAGGACCTAAGTAATTTCAGGTTACCATTAGCGTGACGTTGCAGAAATTCTGAACTATCCAAGTACCAGCTGTGAACCAAACCACACTCCCTTTACCTTCCCAACCCACTGCTCACCATCCCTAACTCCCTGACCGCCCTCTATCTCTCGGGCCTCTGTGAAGTCTGGCTTTTTTTTTTTTCCTACAAAAAAATACATCGAGAGTTCTGTAAAATGTGCTCCAGGAAGAAGAAAAGGAGTCTGGGCTTATTAAACTCCCCTTCAGCTGGCTGCTTGTGTTCTTTTAAGTCCACTGTTGGATTCCTTTGAGGTTTCCCAGTACGTGCTGCTCTGCACGGCTGGTTTAGCGGATAGGGAAAGGAGTTAAGAAAAGCTTTGCGCTGGATAAATAGAAAACCCTTTGTTAATTAAGGAGCCACCGACAAGGCCATGGCCTATGTCAGGCAGCCTACACAGAAGGTTTGATTCTTCTGGATCTGGAAATAAGGAAATAGAGAAACCCCACCCTGCCTCCCAACCCCCCCCCCCCCACCCCATCACACTGCATAACTTTGCTTTAGGGCTGCTAAGTTATTCCCTGCTCCTACATCAGCTGTGAGAGTCTTGTGAAACATGCTGTGGTTAAAATAAAACTCATCCCCCCAGGCACTTATATGTATGTATTACATATGTGTTTATATATAAGGAAATTAAAAGGTGTCAGTTAACTAAAAACTGTTAGTCTCCCATCTTCTCTCTGAAAAAGAAATTGAATCATTAATTTCTATCCACCCTTTTCTCAGGCTCACCTTTCCTGAAGATGAAACTCCTTTAGAAACAAATGCTATCTTAGGGCTGTAGTAAAATCAACTGCCATTGAGTCACTTCTGTCTCATAGAGACCCTGTAGGACAGGGTAAACCTGCCCTGTGAGTTTCTGGGACTATAACTCTTTACAGGAGTAGAAAGCCCCATCTTCCTCTTGCAGATTGGTTGGTGGTTTCAAACTGCTGACCTTGCAGTTAGTAGCCCAACTGGTAACCACTATGCCATGAGTGCTCCATTGGGCTGTATATTAGATATAAAACCTACCTCGAAAAAGGTACCAAAGATACTAGTCTTCTTCATCCGCCTATAATAGCTGGAAAAGAATGCTTTCCATTCTCTTCACATTTTAAGAACATTGTCGACAAAGAATCAGAGTGTGCTCTGGGTGATTAGGCCTGGAGCCTACTAATTCATTTAACATATATATGTATTGAATATAATAGTAATGATAATTTATCAAGGGGTCACGAGAGAGGGGGGAAGAAAAGTCTAGAAAATTATGATGGCAACATATGTGCAAATATGCTTGATATCATTGGGATATGGATTGTTATAAAAACTGTGAGCAGCCCCCATAAAATTATCTTTTAATAAAATAAAAATTTTAAAATAAAATCTTTTAATAAAATAAAAAATTTTAAATACAAAAATATATATGTAAGTATTGATCCCTTTACATATCAGATTCTGTTCTACAAGATGATACAGTCCTTATATGATGATCCAAGTTCTTGCTGACCTTTCTGGAAATTCTAAATACCCCAGGTTTCTTCTCAGATATGGGTTCAATGGCCTCTCAAGTTTGTACCTCATCATAAAATATCTTTCAACAACATGGCTCTGGCTCTCTCTAGTCTGCTCTCCCCATACCCCTACTCTGGCGGTGTCCCCTACTCTGGCAGTGTTCCAGGTACATTATCCTTCCCGCTTTTCTTATATTTTTAAGTTTTTGCTTTTGTTTTGCAGTATTTTATTGTAAATTAGGTGGAGGTTTACATTTCGGATCATCAGCTTTGTATTCAACCATATAAATTACTAAATAAACCTGTGGGTCTTGCTTTTAGTTTACTAAACAGCAAGACCTCAGGGCCTTTGCACTGCAGTTCTCTCAACTACCTTCAATTTGTAAGAATGTGTTATTCCCTTCTAAGATTCTGGAAAGGTATTGCTATCTATTATTTCTTTATAGTTTTACTTTTTCCAAATGGGTTTTACATGCACAGCTCTATCCTGGTTTGCAAAGATTATAATGGGGAAGGTTTGTTTGAGGAAATTTTCTCTTTATTTGAAGGAGATGATCATTCTGATGAGGTCTTTCCTGACAACACTGCAGCTTTGGTGCCTGGGACAGTGCCTGGACATCGCAGCGACTTAGGGAATCACTGTGCATCACCGAGTGTTGGCAGGTACAGCGACAAGTCCAGAGACCATGATGCTTCTGAATCTTCTCCAGTCCTCCTTTCTGTGACCCCTTCATGCCATAGCTAAACGTAGCATGTTCCTTAAGGTAGGAGCTAATCATTGGAGGTGATATGTATAAATAATGTCATGATCTTGCCATTGGCTAAGGGCGCTAGCTACATCAATGGGGACAAAACATTGTCCTTTCTTTAAAAAGGTGGAGAATGTCTCCATATGGCTTCCACATTTGCATTTCATGACCCTGATAATGCTTTGGCTCCAAGAGAGATTATCTCTGATGACTAGACCTTAACGTATGGACAGTTTCTGAAAAGCGGCATCCGGGAGGCCTTCCAAATGTTCGGCAAAAATGTCTTCGCCTGAAGGTAAGGAAATGAAAAACAGTCCTCAAGCCTCAGATGGATTATTCGATCCAGTGGGAAGGGCAGCTGTTCTCCAGCTTTCGTGGAGCTACAACAAGAGGGAAACTGCCGGAGGCACAGCAGGCAGGACAGACTTTGGACAGGTAAAAAAGCATGTTACATAAAAGGATCATGCGGTGGGAGACGCAAGAAAGTTGGGAAAAATGAATTTTACTTGGAGAATAGAAAGTTGAATGCAGTTGGGCATCGGTCTGGATTAATGCAGCCATCGGTCAATTTGAGGACAGAGCTCGGACCATCACAAAACGGCCTTGAATATTTGAGGATTTTCATTAATACAGAAGGATGACTTTGTATGTGGAAACTTAGGTGCATTTCCCTTGTTTTAGGGAAAGGAGTCAAAGGTACTGGGAGGTGTTGAAACACATCAGGGCAACTGGAGATGTAACCAAGCTGATTTTCTCTCACTAACTAAGTCTGTGAGCAAATGAGAGTCCTCGGTTGGTGCAAATAGACTCAACTGCTCACTGCGAGTCTGCTGGTTTGAGTCCCCTCTTCGGTACCTGAGTGACCACATAGCATAGTTCTGGGACACACATTGGACTCTGCAAGTCAGAATTGACTGGACAGTGTCTAGCACTGATATAAGCAAAGGACAAAGTAACCCGTTCGGTGAAGACACGGATTTGTTAAAACTAGTTTCCCAAATATTACATAGCTATGGTCATTAGTGGGCAAATAGACGCGATATCTAAATGTTACTGTTCCATACAATCACAAAGACGAGTCACCTTTTACGTAAAAGTTGAAGCACTGGAGGACACATACACAGTGCTGTGGGAAAACAAACCTTGGTCCAGTACTGAGGATTTGGGTCTTCTTCAATGAGCTATAATCCACACGAAAGCCTACAATCAGCAAATACTTCAATTCCTCCTCACTTTCAGCAAGCAAGGTTGTGTCATCTGTGTATCTCAGCGTGTTAATTAGCCTTCCTCCAACCCTGAAGCCACACTCTACTCTTCTTCATATAATCCAGCTTCTCTGACAACTTGCTCAGCACACGGATTGAACAAGCATGGTGAGAGGAATTGACCCTGTGGCTCACCTTTCCTGATTTTAAACCAGGTAGTCTTTGCCTGTTTTGCTCACACAGCTGCCTCTTGATCCATGGACACCATCCTCAGGAGCACAAGGAAGCGCTCTGGAATTCCCCTTCATCTCAAAGTTATTCACAATGTATTCTGGTCTGCACCGTCGAAGGCCTTTGTGCAGTCAATGGAACCCAAGTAAACATCTTTCTGGTGTTCTCTGCCTTGAGCCAAGATCTATCTGACATCAGTGATGATGTCCTTGGTTCCACATCCTCTTCTGAATCTGGCCTGAACTTTTGGCAGTTCTCTGTCAATGTACTGCTACAACAGTGGTTGGATGATCTTAAGCAAAATTTTCCTTGTGTGTGATACCAATGATACTGTTCTATCCTGTGAGCATTTTGTTGGGTCACCTTTCTTTGGAATGGCCATAAATATAGATCTCTTCCAGTCAGTTGACCAAGTAGTTGTCGATATGAGGGAGCTTCAAAAAGTTCACAGGAGGAAAAAAATCCCTTTTATTTTTATTCCATATGCATATGGAACTAAACTGGAATCCCTGCCTTCGAGTGGATTCTAACCGATAACCACCGTGTATAGCGTTTCTGACACTATGAGTCTTACAAGAAGAGAACTCCTCCTCCACTCAGCTATTTGAGTACGTGTGTAGGTATGTAAAAGGAAAGCATATTAAAGCCTTAAACTTAGCTTATTTTTCTAACTTTGCTATCAATCAAATACATGGCCAAAAGGCTGGCTCTCTGAAAGTGCTAGTTGCCCTGGAAATGGCTTTGGAAAGAACACACAAATGACTTGGGATTACTTGTGCGTGATATGGGCGTCTCTCCTGCTCTGTCAGTACAAAGGGGGAAAGAAGTTTAAATCAGTAGGGATGCTTAACTACAAATGGATATGTTATACAAGGCACTCTGAATGGCATCATGGCTGCTTTAGCTGTTCACTAATCAGCTTTCACCACTCCTCTGACGTGTCCCAAAGCAAAATAAGAAATGTGAGCACATGGGTTACGCATTAGTTTAAATTTATAACCCACAGGGGTCTTCATAAAGAACGTAGATCTTACTTAATATACTATGGCTGGGAAGGTACAGAAGATAGAAGCTGCTTAGGGAAGTGACTGTGAAATTCTATTTCACTCTACCGAGTTCTTCAGCTTACCCAAGATCAACAGACTGGGGCAGGAGACTAGCTCTGGGCCAAAGGGTGCTGTTTCAGCAGAGACATAGAGCTTCGTGCTTTTGCATTGGTGTCCAAGTGTCGTCATGTGTAGAAAAAGGTAGCCGCGGTGTGAATAAAGGGTCTATGCCTGAATGAACTTGGACTAGAAAGGACCCTCATGGCAAAGAATTAGAAGCTGAAGCTGGAGGCCCATGAAGAATCGAGGAGAAAATAGGAAGGACCTTCGGAAGCCTGGGAGGTGGGACATAAAGTCTCCATGGAATAAACGGGATCCTTCAAAAGCTCAGAATACCCTGCCTGGTCCCCTCGCCCCTTCTGTAAATATAGAACTGGAAAGCAGGTCCAATGGGATCTAAAAGAATCGTCTCTGGAAAAGTGCATTAAACTTAGTAATGTAGAAGGGCAAACAAAAACGAGGAAGAGCCTTGATGAGATGAACTGGCCCTGTGACTGATTAATGACAGCAAGCATCATAATTGAGGGGGTGACACAGGACCATGCTGGGTTTCAACCCAACTTGCTGGCATCTCACAACAAGTATGAAACAGGTAGACAACATAATAAAAAACTTAATCAATGCATTCCTATGAATTCAGGTTGGCAAGGTCAACACCTGGTGGAATAAAATGTTCACCTTACTTAGGGTTATCCAGGATAGAGAACGCCTAGAGCAGGGGGGCTCACACTTTTCAGCAGGGAAGCTGCTTATAAAATGATCAAGTCACAATGGTCTACCAACTACAACAATGCAAAACAGAGATTTATTCCTATCTATTTATTACCTTTATTCATAAATGCTTTGAGGATTCTTTATATGTACAATGTATGTTTATGTACCTTGCATAACCATATGAGACCATATGGCACAACACAACACAATTCACTATGTACATTTTTGTCGGTGCCTGAGTTTACTCTGATGACTTGCCCTGAATGGAATGAGCCAGGGATGCATACATAGTCTGGACAGTAGCTGCTGACAGCCAGCCTCAAGCACACTCCCAACTGACCGTCAGTCACGGTGGAACGTCACTTGGACTGAATGATCTCTATGTGGGAAAAGGCTGACTCACATAAATCAGTAGAGCCGAATAATGCAGTCAAGGAGGTAGCACATTTTCTCGTGTTTGGGTGCTTTCCCTCTGGGAGTAAGTTCCTGAACTGTTCTTGTGCTCTGGACTTCAGCTGAAAGTCTGCTTGTAGTGTCAAAATCTCCCACTCTGTATGAAAGTGATACATTTTTGTCTTCTTACTTGGTCCAGTTCCCCCACTCATTTTAATACCTTTTCCTACGTTTAAGAGAAAAAACACAAAGTCTAAAAATTGGCGATAACTTAGCTTGTCAATTTTGCTGCCCTCAGTTGTTTGTGCATGAGTTTGACACCTAAAATTGCATTTGATTGGCTGTGCTGTATATCAATTAAGTGACAAAATAATAATTTATAAATTATCAAGGGCTCCTAAGGGAGGGTAAAGCAGGGAGGGAGGGGAAAAATGAGGACCTGATGCCATGGGCTTAAGTGGAGAGCAAATGTTTTGAGAATGATGATGGCAATGAATGTAAAGATGTGCTTTACACAATTGATGTATATATGGATTGTGAAAAGAGTTGTATAAGCCCCTAATAAAATGATTATATATATATATGTGTGTGTGTGTGTGTGTGTGTGTGTGTGTGTACACACACACATACCACCCAAAAAAAGTGACGGGATTGATGATGTATTTTTTTAATGCCATGTGATCTGTCCACACTACATTTGTGATCGACTAGTAAATCGTGATCGATGTATGGAGCACACCTGGCCTACAGATTGCTTTTCAAGATCTGGTTAGCTCAGAAAATGTTCAGGTAAGAGAAAGTCCAACCATGAAAATTCTTGATACGAAGTATGAGACCTAAAGTTGTCAAATGGGAAAATGCTTCCTGTGTCAGGCGGAATCACCTCTGTTTGATTTTAGCCAGGTCTAGTCTCCCCTATTTTTAAATATATGATTTTAGAGCAGTTGGCCTCTTGTCTGGTCAGGCTAAACCCTCTTTCTGTATCCTCTGCCTTGAAAGTCTCCTCCACTCACTCTGCTCAAATAGCCCAATGAAGACCAGTCAACTTCAGAGCTGTGTGTCAGCCTGCAACTTAGGGGGGCTTACAGTAATCCTACTGAAGGCGTTGAAGCAGGAGCGGGAGCATGGTGTTGGGAATTTAGAATAGAACTAGCAGTACTAAAAATAATGTAGTAAATAAAGAATATCATAACTCTAGAAATGTGGGTTCAACTGTATGTAAAAGTAAATACTGGGCAGCTAAATAATAGTTCTTTTCAACACCCAGTGTGTAGTGGCAGGCAATTTTAGAGATACATGAAATTCTGTGCAGATGAATCACATTGTCTGGTGTGAAATATCTGAGATGTCCTTTTAAAAAAGTATGGCTCTTTAGAGAATTTGAGAACAAAGCACAAAACCTCCTAATGCTGGAACAAGCTAGGTGATTAGATTCTATCAGAATAAAATCCAAGGAAAAACTAAATGTTCATGAATCCAAAATACCAGATGGTTGAGTAATCAATTACATTTTTAAAAACAAAAGTTCTACTTCATCATAAAACTGTGCATCTGCGGAAAGTCAGTTTAGATATGGAGCAGCACCCATGGGTGAGGAAACTAATCCAAGCCAATGAAAGGAACCATGCAAAGGATTGTGAAGAAACCTCGCCTGAGGTTTATGCAGAGCTGAAATGAGTGCATTCTGCCATGAACGCACTCAAAAGTCACTACCAATCCCAACCCATCGAGAACCTATAAAGTCAGAGTAGAACTGACCCTGTGGGTTTCTGAGACTATGAACTCTTCGAGAAGTAGAAATTCTCATCTTTTCCCATGTAGCTGCTGGTGGCCCAACCATAAACACTATACCACCAGGGTATAGTGTTTTCCAGTAACAGAACTGGAAACATCATATTTTATTAGGGTGTTCTGTAATGTACTTAGTAGGATTTTTGCCTCAGTCCTGGGGAATAATCAGTACTAAAATACACACTGTTCTGGCACCATCTAAGAAATCGTAACTGCAAAGTTCCAAAGGATAAAATTGTCTATAAATAACTTAAAGGAATATCAAAACAACACTCAAAACATTTGAGAAATTTTAGAAAGAAAGAAATATATGTGTATGTGAGTACATATGTGTGGGTGTATTCAGCACTCATCAAAATAAAATTAGCAACTGCTGCCATCCAGTCCAAGATTACATACACACAAAGAAACAGGAAAATATAACATAATTAGGAAAATATCAATTGACACCAAATCAGAACTGATAGACATTAGAATCGATAAAGTCATTTTAAAAAAACAACCAGAAAACAAAAATAAATGACCTACTGACATAACATTGGTTTCAACTTTAGTGATCCTATAGGCAGAGTAGAATCATTCTATAAGTTTTCAAGACTATAAGTCTTTATGGGGATAGGCCACCTCATCTATCTCTTGCAGAGCAGCTGATGGAGTTGAACTGTTCTGGTATTACATCGTTTCATGTCAACTTGAAGATATTTAAAAGTGTAGGGGTGGCGTTTAGACTGTCAATCAGGTCACTGCCTGATGGGGACTCCCTGTGGCAGTGGCCTTCTCATAAGGAGGGCCCTGGAAACTGCCCCCTCTTGCCTTCACCTTCCTTCTGGTGGGCCACTCTGAGGCCTGCCAGAGCCCTGCGATGCTTCTGCCATTGAATACACAAGACTTTTCGCCCACTGGCTAGCGCTATTCCTGCATTTTGCATCATTGCTTGTGGCTTAGTGAGTCTGAAGAGGGATTTATGGACTGGTATCAGACTCATGAACTTGAGTTGGAATAAGCTGGGATGTTTTCCCCATATACAATTACTTAATGATATAATCTCTTTCTTACACATATATGAGTGTCACTGGATTAGTCTCTCGAGCCAACTGGCCTCACACAACTGCCCACCTTTGTAATCTACTATGTCACTATAATAGAGTACAGAAAGGACTAAACTTCCCCTAAGGGTTTCCTAACCTATATTCTTACCAGGACAGACCTCCACGTCTTTCTCTCATGGACCCATTCATATGTTTCAACCGTTGATGCTTCTGCTCATAGCTGAGCGTTGAACTACTGTGCCACCAGGGTTCCTTTGTCCACCCACTAGAATGGCAAAACCGAAAAAGACTGAGCTTGCCAAGTGCTCACAAGTATGTGGAGCAACTGGAAAGCTTATTCGATGCGAGTGAAGATGTGAAATAGGGCAATCAATTTGAAGAGCTATCTGGCCGTTTCTTAAGTTAAGCATGTACCTACCATAAGATCTGGTGATTCCAGTCTTAGCTATCTACCCAAAGAAGTGACACCATCTGCACAGAATAAAGGCTCGTACACCAATGTGCCTAGAAACCCTAGCTGTAGTAGCACAGAACTGTAAACAGCCCGAATGTCCATCAGCAGATGGACAGACAGATTGTGTTGTATCGATGCAATGAATCAACATCCAGCAATGAGAAGCAACAGACTATTTGTAGATACACACCACAATGTAAACAAACCTTCCAAGAAAATATGATATTGAGTAAAAGAAGCCAGGAACAGAGTGCCTATGGAAAAATTCCACCTATGCATATGCATAGAAAACAAACTATCGTGACAAAATGCAGATCCGTGACTATTGAGAGGCAGAAAGAAAGCATTAAGGATGCACATGAGAAAAACCTTGGGAACCAAAGGATCTGTTGATTACCTTAATTGTGGTAATGGTTCCATGGCTGCAAACCTATGAAAAAACTTATCAAATGGCAGTTTTAATAATATGTAATTATGTGAAATTATACCTCAATAAAAAGAAGAAAATGCACAGGATAGTTACCATGCCAGTTTTCATACATTTCATTTATGAAATTTTATAAATTTCATTAGAGTCTTTATTCATAATGCCTAGTGAAACAGTTGGCACTAAAATACACTTTTAAGCAGATGGTGATAGCAATGGACCTTCTAGAATTTCTCTGATGTTCTGCTTCCTATTTCAGATTGTTCCAACTGGAGTTGGAGGTAGTATTTACTCTTCCATTTGTACTTCCCTAACGCCTATTGCTCTCTGTTGTGCCTATAATAGGCAGCAATGCGAGTCCTAATATATAGTAAAATGGAAAGTATCAAGGGGTATGATCTTGAGCATTATGGATTATTCCAAAGATCTGATGTTGCTAAGATGACATCTGCTTACTGTCCCTTTAAGTTGGTAGAAGGATTAACACCATCCCAGAAGCACAATCCTAACAATGTATAGGCAGTCCTCAATTTACATACAACTCATAGATAGGAACCAATCCCTGCCTACCTCCTGTAACGCCGGTCATATTAAAAGTTTAAGACACAAACACTGGTTCATGATAACCAATCATGCGACTTTTTGGAGTGCATCCAGACATCAATAGTACATATTACTGAAACACTACGTTAAATGTCAAAGATGTTTTAATATCTGGAAGTGTTTCTTTAATGTTTTACTGTATAGAACGGTACCCTGCATATTAAGGCAAGCGCTTGACTAACTGGCATTAGATATTAACTATATTTAAATTCTGGTTCATGTGCAAATTCAATTTAAAGGTAGACTTAGGAATGGAACTCATTTGTAATCCAGGGACTTTCTCTCCTGGAAAACAACTGCTGCAACCTGTACTCAGACCTAACCAAGATAAGAGATCAACAAATTCCGGCCAACACACCACAGCATCTGCTGTTGCATAAACTTAGCCCAACTGTGGCAGTGCTTACTCATGTTGGTATTCTGGCCCCTGGAAGCCTCCTAGGAATCTGGGCAGAGTTGTCCTTGGATTTAAACCTTGAAGAATTGGAATGTGAAAGGCATGCAGAGGCCCACACCAGCTTTTGATGTGCCCCCAGGAAGTCTTTCCAATGTACCTTGGCCCCCTCATCTCTAAAGTCTCAGCATTCATCCAGCCTATGGTCAGATAATAGAGACGTCATTGCCTGGTGCCTCGTATTGTTGTCTAGTGTGATAACTTAGCTCTTGCTGTGAAATTCAAACTTCTGTCATCATTCGTTCATACAGTAAATATCTACTTATACCAACAGTGCAACAATGGTTATATACTGGAGTGACCAGGATGAGTAAGGCAGACACTGCCGTCATGGAGGTGAAGTTCAAGAAAGGGAGATGGATGTTGAATACCTGATTGCTTGATGGGTGATCTGATTGTAACTGTGGCAAGTGTTAACCATACACTTGGCAACGAGGCGCTGCAACACAGAAAATTGAAATAGTCTGGAGGATTGGGGCCAACTTGCTGGAGAAAGGGACATTGCAGCTGAGATCTGAGGGATGAATGAGAGGAGTTTGGAGAAATCAGGGCAGCTGATTTCAGGCTGTGCGGGAGGAGAAAGACTTCAAGAGTTAACAGAATTGTAAGGGAATGGATATATTGGATGGTGTCAGATAGAGCAGTATACATATAACAATAATGACATATAATATAATACGGGTTCCTAGGGAGAAGGGTGGGAAAGGAGGGGATAAAGGGAAACTGATAGCAAAGAGTTCAAGAAAGAAAATGTTTTGAAACTGATGGTGGAAGCAATTGTACAATTGTGCTTGATTTAATTGAATTATGGATTGTTATATCTGTAAGAGAGCTCCCAATAAAATGATTTTTTTAAACTAAGACAGTCAGTGGGGCTGGAACTGACAGAGAGGGAAGGAATCAGTTGAGGTCGGCAAGAACCAGATGACAAGAGCCTTGTGGGCTGTGATGGGATTTGGAAGTATAGAAAGACATTGGAGGGTTAATGTTTTATCATCTCTATTACACAGTAAAGTCTCTGAAGCACAGGGATTGTGTAAAATTAGCACAAAGTAGCCTATTCATCCAGAAAATTCCACTTGCAACTAAAAATCATAAACCTTGGCTCAGAGCCTTCCAGGATGGTTAACCGGGGTGAACTATTTTTAAAGGGTTTTTTTTTTTTGGTTTTTGTTTTTTCAAAATCAGATTCCACATTTGATGTTGTTCAGCCCAGTCCCACTAAATCTTTCTTTGGTAGCTTGTAGGGGAACTCCGAGTCACTTACTGTCTAGAAGTCGGAGGGAGCATATTGCAAAGCTAGACAGGAGAAATGATCCTCAGAAAAGGCTGCAGACAGGGCTGGTATCCACGCATCTCCAATCTTTACCTAAATTCTCATGACTCTAGTATTGTCCTTACATGTGATTCCATTTTACATTCTTGTTATTTGTCACTCTCATAAAAGTCCTGGTGATGTTCTGCCTGCCACAGCAACTGCCGGCAGGAAGATAAGGCTGTCCTTATTTCATAAAGATCTACAACAGAGAAGTGGGTGAAGGGAGACGTTGGAAGGTGGAAGACATGACACAATAATAATAATGTATAAATTATCAAGGGTTCATGAGGGAAGGGGGAGCAGGGAGGGAGGGGGGAAATGAGGAGCTGATACCAAGGGCTCAAGAAGAAAGCAAATGTTTTGAGAATGATGAGGACAACAAATGCACAAATGTGCTTGACGCAGTGGATAAATGGATTGTGATAAGAGTTGTATGAGCACCCAATAAAATGATTTCAAAAAAGATCTACCACCTTGGAAATGCTACATAGGGTGACTTTGATTCTGAATGACTCCAGGCTACTGGGTTTGAGTTTTTTGGTTGATTTTTCATAAACTTGTTACTCGAGGATTTAATCTTGTTGGATTCTAGCTAATTCGTGTTGGTTTTAGAGGTAGTTTAGGCAAAAGAGCTGTAGAGCAATTGGAGGCAAACAATGACATTTACTTCCAACACCTCTCTACCGAAGGCCAACGACCCGATGTGTCCCACTCAAAACCCCCTTGAGATCAGTATTATTAACCCAGTTTAAAGATGAGGAAACTGAACCTTGTAAAATAACTCCTCCAAACCCCCAAACAGTAAGCGATCATAAGACAGAAAGTTGAGATCCCAGTGCAAGTCAGTGTTACTCAAAGGTAAAGTTTATACTGTTATGTCATGCAGACTCTTAAGACCAAGAGGGCTGGGTATCCACTCAATGATAGAACTGTTTTACCTTTGGGGAAACTTTATGGGGTGACTGGTGTTGCTCTAAAATTCAGGACCCCGCAAACCTTGCCACATTTTCAGACAATACTAATCCCCAAGTAACTTGTTGATATTATCTCCCCAAGAACGTTGACATTGGATAACCCCAATAGGGGGTGAAATTGCCTGCGGTGGGTGTATTACTTTGCTAGGGTTGCAATAGAAAATAACCATGATCTGGATGGCCAAAATCAACATAAATTCATTCTTTCACAATTTTGGAGATCAGAGGTCTGCAATCAAGGTGTCACCAGGGACCCTTTTCTTTCAAAGGCCCTTGGGGACCTTAGGAAAGTCCCTCCCTTGCCTTTTCCAGCTCCTTCTGGCTCATGGAATTCCTTGGCTCTGGCAGTAATTTCTGCCTCTGTCTTAACATGGCCTTCTCCCCTCTGTATCTGTGCCCTTTCCTTTTCTTGCAAGCATGTCAATCTTTGGATCTAAAGCTCGATCCAGACCTTAAATCTAAGACCTTTTCATCTCAAGATCTTCAACGAATGATATCTGCAAAGAACATACTTTCAAATAAGATGACATTCTGAGGTTCTGGATGGATAGAAACTTTTCATTTAACTAGCTACCATGTATTAGGGGCCAAGCACGATATGACAAAGGTACAGAAAATCCCCAAACCAACCTTTCCCTGGGAAGTGCTTTGTTCTTATCTCAATAGAGTCACCTGACCATGCTGGGAGCTTCTTCCTGCCCTACCCATGAAAACAAACAAACAAACATGCAAGAACATTAAATCTGTTGTCATCGTCAATTCCAGCAAATAGTGACCTATATAGCAGAGTAGAACTCCCCTCTAGGACCTCTGAGGTTGGACATCTTTAAGGCAGTGGATAGCTTCATTTTCCTCCCTCTGAGTTGCTAGTAGGTTCCATCCACTGAGGTGTGGCTATCAGCACTGTGCACAACCCCCTCACCACCAGAACCCCCTACACACCAAACCAAAAGCCAACCTCATTGCCGTTGAGTTAATTCTGACTCACAGGCACCCTCAAGGAAGCGATAGAACTGCACCTGTGAGTCTTCAAAATTATAAGAGCTTACGGAGTAGAAAGCCTCATCTTTCTCTCTCAGAGCAGCTGGTCATTTCAAATTGCTGACCTTGAGGTTAGTAGCCCAACCTGAAACTTGCTTCACCGCCGGGCTCTCACAGGATCATTACAAGTGCGCCTTCTGAAGCACACAGCTGGCCTCCTGTGCCGTCGGCTAATGAAGTGTCTTCTGTCTTAACGCCGTCCTTCTCAGTTTCTTCTAGCAATGACACAATTTGTGCTACACAGCGGTACCTGTGTTTGCTTTAGATGACATTTCTTGGGAAGAAAGAAGGAAGGACCAAAGAGAAAATGAGTCGTGATTTTTCTAGTTGCTGGGAATTTTCCAATGTGCTACCCTGATCCATTGTCCTATTCATTCCTAAAGAAAGGGTCCCACTTTAGTGGGTCAGAAACAACAAAATAAATGTTTTCTCGTTATTCGGAAAATACTTCTCAGCATCTGTTCCATTTCAAGCCTTAGAAAAGTAAACTTATGTCATCACTATTCACCTTGCTGTATGTTTAAGGCACCTGCTGTGTAGGATTTCCACGAGGAATACCATTTAACTTTGGAATGAAGCTCATACCCCAGTCACCTTGGTGGTCAGGGGGAAAACATCCTATTGTTGTTGTTGGGTGCCATTGAGTCAACTGAAACCCATAGCAACCTTGTGCATAATAGAATCAAAAACTGCACTACACCATCCTCACAATTGTCCCCATGCCTTGACCCACTGATGCAGCATAATGTCAAAACATCTCATTGAGGGCCTGCTTCTTTTTTGCCACCCCTCCATTTTATCAAAAATGATATGCTTCTCCGGGGACTGGTCTCTCCTGTCAATGTGTCCAAAGTATGTAAGATGAAGTTTAGTCGTTTAGTCATCCTTGCCTCTAAGGAGCACTCGGGCATTATCTAGTCCAATACAGATTGGTTTGAACTTTTAGCGGTCCATGGTACTTTCAATATTCTTCTCCAGCCCCATAATTCAAATGCATTGATTATTCTATGGTCTTCCTTATTCAATGTCCAAGTTTCACACTCAGATGATGCAATGGAGTATATCATGGGTTGGGTGAGGTGCACCTTAGTTCTCAAAGCACATTCTTGCTCTTCAATACTCTAAAGTGGTCTTGTGCATCAGATTTACCCATCATAATACATCTTTTTAATCTCTTGATAACTGCTTCTGTGAGCACTGAGTGTGGAGTCACGGAAGACATCACCCTTGACAACTTCAACCTTTCCTCAAGGAATTGCAATTCAAGCTTGAATTTATTCTTGATTTCTTTCAGTTTCAGATATGCTCAGTATTCTCTTTTCATTTTCTAATTCTATATTCTTTCACATTTCATTATAATATTTGGCCTTGTCTTCTTGGAGCCTTTGAAATTTTCTATTCAGCTCCTTGACTTCATCTTTTCTGCTACTTGTTTTAGCGACTCGAAGATTAAGCAAGCTTCAGATATCTTCTGACATTCAGTTTGATCTTTTCTTTCCTTCCTGCCTTTTTAATTACCTTTTGCCTTCTTCGTGGTAGTCTTGATGTCCTCCTGGAGGTCGTCAGATCTTCTGTCATTAGTGTTCAATGCATTAAATCTGTTCTTGAGCTGTTCACAAAATTTAGGTGGGATTAGCTCAAGGTCATAGTTTGACTCCTTTGCAATTGTTTTTATTGATGGTCTGCTCCACAGCTGGCCCCTGGTCTGGTTTTAGCTGCTGCTACTGAGCTTCTCTATCATGTCTTCCCACAGATGTAGTCAATTCAATTTCTATGTATTCCATCTGGGAAAGTTCATGTTCCCTTTGTGGTATTGAAAAGAAGTCGTTGGTATGAATAAATTCTTGGCCCTGCAAAATTCCATCATGTAATCTCTAGCTTCATTTCTTTCACCAAGTCCATATTTTCTAACTACTGTTCTTTTTTCTGTGTTTCCAACTTTTGCATTCCAATCATCAATAACTAGCAATACAACTTGATTGCATGTTTGATCGATTTCCAACTGAAGTCATTGGTAGAATTTTTCAATTGCTTCATCACTCGTTTTTGTGGTTGGTACATAAATTTGAATAGTAGTTGCATTGATTGGGATTCCCTGAAGGTGAATAGATATAAACCAATCACAGATAGCATTGTACTTCATGGTGGATTAAGCAAGATCCTTTCTGACAATGAATGCCACTCCATCCCTCTTGATTGTGTTATTCCCCACATAGTAAATCATATGGTTTTCTAATTCAGCATGCCCAATACCAGTCCAACTCAGCTCACTGATGCCTAGGATATCAATCTTCATTCATTTCATTTTTGAGCACTTCCAAGTTTTCTTAATTCCCACTTCAAGGTCCATGAGGACTGGATTGGGTACAAAGATGGAGTGTAAAAAGAAAGGATTAGAAATTAATTCCAGAAAGCAAAGGATAAAGAAAAGCAATGCAGTGTTGCAGAAAGAGGATTGGCAGGGAGTTGGGATTTGCAAGTTGTTGGGACCCTCTCCCCGGGAAAGCTGGCATTTGACGGCTTCAGTGAAATTGCCTATAGGGCATGTGTTAGTTCCCTAGCTTTGTTTCCCACTACTTGGATGACAGCTGGCAAGACACTTAGCCCTCTGGGTGGGCCTCAATGTCTTCTGTGACATAAGAGAGTCTGATATGACCTTTTAAAGTCACTATTGGTAATGACATTCTGTTATATCCAATGTCTTTTGAAGTGAAATAGTGAATGAAAGGGAAATGAAAGGAACCGAGAATATGGGGAGTTTAAGCATAAAAGATTGAATTTAAGCATAAAAATTAATGAGGGAAATAAATTTGGTAGATAGCACAAGGAAGAATGCCTAGAAAAAGAGGAAGCATGAAGAGCATTCAAAGAAATTTATAAATGTTAAGTATTATGATTTGTGCAAGGTGTGATTCCAGTCTAAAATTTAGGAACTAGTGACTAAAAAGAGCTCACATTTGATGTAAATTTAGAATGGCAAAGTAGGGTGGAATGGTGGGTGGGGTGGGAAAAGGGAAAGAGAAACGAACATACATCATCTCCAGAGGTAATAGCTGACTATGAATGTAATTTTGTGACTCAACGTTCAGAGGGCAGAAAGAACACAATCTCCGAGTGGCTCTAAGTAGTTCTACGGGTGGCCTTGGGCTGGTCCATCATTGACTCCTCCTCTGCCACAGGCCTGGAAAGACTGGCCGTGACTTGCTGCTGGAGGGAAGCTTGGCAGATTTCATAGAATGAGCGCGTATGATGTTCTTGGCAAGCCAAAGCAATAAATCTACGATGCTTTATCTCCTGGAGGGCAGCTTTAGGACAAGGAATGATGAGAAATGTCTACATAAACAAAAACCCAGCCACTGGTCAAGGAGAGTGGCCTCTCTTTGAGGCGACATCAAAAGCCAGCTCTGTCTGCTCCCTACAGCCTCGACAGAGTCTACCCTGGGAGCTCAGCTGTTTACATGGAGCCAAAGAAGAAAGGAAACATCTCCATGTCCAGTGGCTCTTCTGAAGTTGTTCAGATTTGGGTGTGCTGGGTCTGCTGGGGAGAGGGTCATTACCTCCTCCCCATCTTCCTTTTCTGGAAATGTCTCCCCTATCCAGAGAAGACAAAGGATTTTAATGGGGTTATAACCTGATGGAGTTTTGTATTAGGAGCACTAAACTTGGAATCAAGAAAACTTGGCCTCTAGACTGCAACCAAGAGTCTTGAGGAAGTCATTTCCTTCTACAAGCTGATTCCTTATCAGGTGAACTGGGAAAGATGGGTGCATGGTGCTCTGAAGCACCCTCTCCAATGACATGGATGGACGGAGTTGACTTTAGACTTCAGGGAGTAAAGGGAAGTCTCTTGAGAAAAATAATTCCACTCAGAAGTAGATATGACTACTGGGCTTAAGAGATCCACACCAGTGCCCATTCTAAAGCAATGGAATGCATAAATTTTCTAATAATTAATATCACATGCAAATAAAATATTGATGAAGATAACTTGTAAAAGGGTGCAAGAGTGCTTGACAGGGAACTGCCAGAAAGTCAAGCCAGATTCTGAAGAGGACATTGAATGAATGATGTCAAATAGATCTTTGTTGAAAGTAGAGGATAGCAGAAAGATACGCACCTGTGTTTTATTGACTGTCCAAAGTCATTTAACAGTGAATCATAACAATTATGGATCATGTTGTGAAGAATTGGAGTTCCAGAACACTTAATTCCAGAACATATGCTCATGCAGAACTTGTACCTAGAACAAGAGGCAGTCACTCACTCAGAACAAGGTAATTGTGGTAGTTACATAATTTCATGTCAACTTGATAACAAGTGTAGAAGTAGAGTCTAGCCAGTCAATCAGGTTACAACCTGATGAGGCCTCCTTTGGGGCATGACCTTCCAATGAGGATTGTGGGAACTTTCTCTCCCTCTGCCTACACCTTCCTGTTGACAAACCATGTGGAGCTACACTGAGACCTGCGAGAGGCTTCCCTCACCACTGGATCCACAAGACTTTTCACCACCCACTGGCCTGTGATCTTCCTGGATTTTGCTTTATAGCATGTGCTGCATGAGTCTGAAGAGGAATTTATGGACTAGTATTTGTCTCATGGGAGAATATCAGATTTATGGACTTGATCCGGCCTAGGCTGGGACATCTTCTTAATATACAATTACTCTTTGATATAAAGTTCTTTCTTGTACATATATGAATGTCATGAGGAGCTGATACCAAGGGCTCAAGCAGAAAGAAAATGTTTTGAGAATGATGATGGCAATAAATGTACAAATGAGCTTGACACAATGGGTGGATGTATGGATTGTGATAAGAGTTGTATGAGCCCCCAATAAAATGATTTAGAAAAGAAAAAAAACTAATGTCTTTGGATTTGCATTTTTAGTCAATCCAGTCTAACACAGTAATACTGCGTGGTTTAAAGTCAGGAAAGGTGTGTGTCATGGTGGTGCCTTTCACCATTCTTATGCTTCTAAGGTATGCTGAGCAAACAATAGGACTGGAAGCAGACTCATTAATAGCCTGTGATATGCACAATCCTGCTTGCTGAAAGTGTAGGGTATATGATGCATTGACTGATGAAGATCAAAGACTACATGTTTATATGGATCACATCACAAAATGAAGACAACAAACGTCCTCACCACTGGCCCAATAAGCACATCAGGATGAATGGAGAAATGAATAAAGTTTTATGTAAATCCACAATTGATGCTCATGGAGTCAGCAGTCAGGAGATCAAAGAGTGCATTGTATTGGGCAAATATGCCCCCCAAATTCTCTTTCAAGTGTTATAAAGCAAAGATGCCACTTTGGAGACCAAGGCACACAGCCGACTCAAGCCACGGTATGTTAAATCACATCTAAAACCTAGATAATGAATAAGGAAAACCAAAGTAGAATTAATGCCTTTGAAGTTTGCTATCAATGAAGAATATTAAGTATATCATTTCCTGACAGAAGTACAAACAAATCTATCTTGCAAGAAGTATAGTCAGAACGCTCCTTACAAGTAAGGGCGAGGCTTCATCTCACATACTTGGACATGTTATCAGGATGGACCAGTTGCTCAAAAAAGGATAGCATGCTTGATCAAGTAGAAGATCAATGAAAAGAGGAAGACCCTTAGCCAGGTGGACTGCAGTGCCTGCCACAGTGGGTTCAAACACAGACATCATTGTGGAGAGATGCAGGCGTGGGCGATGTTTCCCTTTGTGGTACAGCAGGTACCAACTCGGTGGCGCTCACAATAAGATCTCTTTTTCTGTAAGTGACTCTCTAACTGGCCACACTGACTCTGGTGAAAAGGACCAGCGAGGGTGCAATAAGAAGCTCAAGCTAACTATTCTAAGACTGATTGAGAAGGTTTGTCTCACCATTACTATAATCGACACGTCTCTAAGAAAGGCTGGATGCCTTTCCCAAGATCAGCAGTTCAAAATCACCAGTGGCTCCTCAGGAAAAAGATGCGACTTCCACTCACACAAAAAGCCACAGTCTCAGGGTCGCTAGGAGTCAGCGTTGACTCTTTGGCAATGAGAGGATACTGCCATATCCATGGGATTACTCCAAACTCTGCCCACACCTTTGAAAACATTTTTATTTTCAATTTACTTCCTCAAATATTTTAAATTGGCTTCTCCTGAAACACTGATAAGGAACCGTGGTAGCCCTGTCCAAAAACTGCAACGTCCGCAGTTCAAACCCACTAGCTGTGCCAAGAGAAAAAAATGAGACTAACTGCTCCCCTTAAGATTCACAAAGCCTCCCAAACCCTGCATAAGCCGCTGTGAGTGCCATCAGCTTGTTGGCAGTGAATGTGGTCTGGGGGTGTAGGTCAATGATCCTTTTTCCCTTTACTTTTTATTGTGATTTAGATGAAGGTTTACAGAACAGTTCATCAGTTTTACATTAAATAATTCCTGCGCATTTTGTTTCAACTCATCCATTGCAAACCCCTCAATGTGCCACTGTTTATCCACCTTCCTCCCTGTGTTTCCTGCTTCCATTTATCCTAACGCTCCAAACTTTGTCCTGGGGAAGATGCTACCCCTTTAAGCTTAAGTGGTTAGTTATTCTCACAGGGGGGTTAGTTTAGTTGCAGACCTGAGAACATCGATACTTTTACTCATATATTTTCTGTTAGACCAGACCAGTTGCCATCAAGACTCATGACAATCTCAACTCATGATGACTCAACCTATATCCGAGTAGAGCTGTACACTTTGGCATTTTCCAAGGCTGGATGTTTAGGAGTACGGTATATACTCGAGTTGAGCCGAGTCTTTCAGCACATTTTTAATGCAGTTTTGTGGTAAAATTAGGTGCCTCGGCTGATATTCGGATCAACTTATACTTGAGTATATACAGTATATCAACAAAATTTCTCAGTGAATTCAAATTTGCAATCTTTCAGTTAGCAGCCAAGCACATTAACTATTTGCACTATCTAGGGATTTTTCTTTCTTTCTACCACTCCGTAAATCAGATCTTCTTACCCCATTTTAGAAATAAAGGAGCAGAGTTTCAAAAAGTTACATAACTTACCCAATGTCAGGTTAATACATAGATGAGGAATTCATCAGCTAAGAGCAAAGCCTGAGGTTCCAACCCACCAGCCACTCCTCCAGACAAACCCTATGGACCAGTCTACTCTGTCCTTTGGGTTGGCAATGGGCGAGATGGGCTTGAAGGATCCCTGGTTGCATAGCGGGGTAAGTTTTGGGCGATTAACAAAATGGTCATCAATTTAAACCCTCAATTGACCCTTGAGACAAAGATGAAAAGGCTGCTACTGTAAAGTTTTACAGCTTCAGAAACCCTATGGAACAGTGCTGCCCTGTCTTAAAGGGTCAGAGTGAGTCAGAATCAAGGCAATGATGGTCAGTTGGGTTTTGAGTGTGAAGATGATCTCAGTTTGTTGGCTCAGATTCTCGATTCAACTTACTGTGATACCTAAATATTCTTCTCCAAATGATTCTCCTTTTCCACCATAAGCTTGCAAGGAACAGGAGAAAGATGGGAAAGGAATAATATTCAAGATGGCAGAGTGTTCTTAATTTTATCATGGAGGTGAAGGGGCTAAATAAGGGGAATGCATATAAGTATTTTTCATTTCAGTGCTGGGTTTAAGGACAAAAGGCTAGAGATAGTCTACTTTCTATTCTTACTCTAGCCAATTTTCTGGAACGCTTAACATTTATTTTCTAAGTTATCTCTCTCAATTAAAAAGTTAAATCATTTCAGAATCCTAATCAGCTCTTTTACTCTGGGCAGGTCACATGGCCTCTAGGTTTTTAGCCTCTTCACTTGCATAAAGATGGCTTAACTATATGTAACCCAAGCCCCTTCCATTCTGGATTTCTCTGAGCTCCTTGTTCACTTTGCTTCTCTTATCCTAGAAACAGTCAACAATCTTGTGGGTATGCTCTTATGCTGACAATTCTCATCCCTGGGAAAAGAAGATGGGATTCGAGTGGTTTTACAGACAGTCATGTGTTAGCTCTACAGAGCGTTTCTAAGTCTCATCTGGCTGCCTGCTTTAGGATCACAGGGAAGCCTAAAAAAGAAAGTGGAGATACTATTTCACTCTGCATTGTTCCCGAAGCCCCTGAGTGTGGTGGATTCCTAGACCTCCACTCCCATCCCCGGTGGTGTCTCTGTTTCTGAATCCCCCCTGCACGAAGTTTCTTTGTCTTCCTAGTTCGAGAGTATTGACAAATTGCCCAACCCAGAGTCTGAGAAGGTCATACACTGATATTGCTGCCAGATCTCCAAAGAGGTTTCACTCCCTTAAAAACCAGTCACGAGGCAAGAAGAAAATTAGCCTTGTTCCATTTCTGAAGTCCTCTTCTTCAACTTTCGAGTGGAAATCATGGACCCTGGGTTCTATCTAGCACTGTCAAACAGTCAACATGGGTCAAGTTATTTCCTGTGTCTAGACCTCATTTTCATGGTCCTCAAATGTAAATGTGAATAGCATTATCCCTTCTAGTTCTAACTTTCCAAGAGCCTATAAGATATAAGTAGAAATTTGATAGATTTGTTGGATAGATGACATTTTAACTTGGGCTCCCTAGAAAACAGCATCTGAAGAATGTCCTAAGTGCTAATAGTTAATTGAGAGGCATGATCCTAAGAGAACAAGAGGGAAGAAGAAGGGGCAAGGCAAGGAAAGATGAAACACAAATGGATTGTCAAGCTGACCACAGCTTGACAAGCTTCCAAGGAGCACAAAGGGTCCTTCAATCCCACTGGACACCTCAGCACAAGTTGTCCAGCAAAAGGGGAATCTTGGAGAGATTTTTTTTATAAAAAGAAAAAGAAATCTTATCTGCAGACACCCTCCCATTTCCTCTCCCCCTTGGGTCAAGATTTATCCCTGCTCTTCTAGTGGCATCATCTGGATCCTGAAAGTCACAGGAGAGAGTGCGATCTTTCACCGCCAGTGAGGCATGGCATCCAAGTGGAAGAGGTGGGAGGAGCCAGAGACTTCAACATTCAGTTGACCTACCATGGTTATTCTTTGTCCTCTAGAAGACAGGCTCAAATCCTAACCTCCAGTGAATGTGACTTTGACCGTAGATAGTCTTCAAAGGTGTGGTTAGTTGGCATGAAGTCATACTTGAGCAGGCTGGGACTTAATTGAATATGACTGGAGCCCTCAGAAGAGGAAAAGAGACAAAGATAGACACACACACACACACAAGGGACAGACAGCAAAGTGGAGCTGGAGGCAGAGACTGGCAAAGGCAGAACCCCTGGGGAGATCAGATGCTGGAAGAGACAAGAATAGATCTGCTTTTAGAGCCAACAGTAAAAGCAGGGTCTCCTTCTAAATTCAGACTTCTAGCCTCCAAAATGGGAGGAAAATGTATTTCAACTGCTGGGCAGGACCCGGTTTCTGACCGTTGTTACAGCAGCTCTGGAATCCAGCACAGCGTCCTACAGCAGAGTAGAATGGAGCCTGTTGCTACGGTGGAGGCAGGCAGCTAAGAGTTTGCATGGCAATGAAACTAAGAGAATCTGAGGAGGCACAGAATCTTATCTGGCAAGGATGGGTACAACTGGATAGGATGGGAAGCTGTACCAGATGAACAGATAAAACCAGAAGATGCTTCTGATACTTTCATTCATAAACTGCTTTGCAAGATGAATACATAGAAAAGCATTGGGTCTTCAAGGAGCACATTCTCCAGGAAGCAATATTTAGAAACGAATAATGACAGCACAGTACTAGAACATTGCAAATGGCACCGCCCTCATTTTACTGATAGGAAAATGAAGCCCAGACTGGACCCATATTCACACAGGGATTCTGGCGATGACACGCCTGTCTGCAACAGAACTAGGTCTAGAAAACCCAGCCTGTTCATTCCCAGGTCAATGCTTACTTTATGGCCCATCCTCAAAGGCAAGGCAGTGGCTAGGGCAGGGTATGTGGTGAAAGGAGAGGAGATTACAAAGGGCCGCAGCATCCCAGCCAAGGCTCAGCTCTGGACAAATGAGCCTGCACATCAGATTGTCTTGCTGGACTGGGGTGGGGGTAGAGGTAAAGGGAGGGGAAGTGTCAGGGAACTCTTTGTGAAGACAACCCATTTGCTAAAAGGAGCCAAGAGGGATCAGTTTAATTGAAGCTAGAGATATTTTAAGGGAGGTAGGAGTCTAGTGGGGGTTCAGCCAAGGGGTTTCATTCTGCCTTTGAAAACGAGAAGAGCTGAACAGGATCCGTATGGATGAGCTGATAAAAGTCCTTTGAAGTGGGCAGGCATCTATTTTTAGCCTCAGAATAACTTTGCCCCTGGTGAGGGAGGAGAGTTTCTCTCACTTACAAGCATGAAGGCTGGTAAGCTGTCCCCTTCTTGCTGAATTTCTCCCTGTTGGCAACGCAGCAGAGAGAGATTGGCCTGGTGACCTTGGCTTTCTGCGAGAAGATGAGGCTGGCAGTTCTTCACACAAGAAAACATAGATGAACTGCCCACAGAAACTCCCCAGATGCTGCTTACCTGGCATTAGAAAGGTAGGCAGTTGCCCCAGAAAGCACCCCCACATCCAAGTCCACTAGCTGGATCATGGGTTGGGTGTTTCATTTATCGGTTTGTTTTTAATGACGAAGGTTATTTTTCAAGATATAATAAGAAAAAATAGCATCATAGGAAGTTTACTATGTGCCAGACACAGTGCGCATACTATCCCATTTCTTCTTCTTAACAACCCTAAGAAGGAGGTATGATTCTGTATTCAAGAACATTGAGATTCATTTATGTCCGAGCAACTTTAAGCAACCTTTCAATATGCGAACATCATCAGATCCTATCACTGATAAAATTACACTCAATGCTAAGTATATATAAGTCCTAAGGCATTTTGAACAGGAAGAAAATGTAAGTATATATACATGCTAATATTCTTTGGACAACCTGCTGCTGTTGGGAGAGATCGGACCCCGGAGAAGGACACCTTGCTTGGTAAAGCGGAGGGGCAGCAAAAAAGAGGAAGGGCCTCAAGGAGACGGATGGACACAGTGGCTGCATCGTTGGGCTCCGGCACAGCAACAATTCTGAGGATGGCGCGGGACTGGCGCGGGACTTGTTCTGCTGTTTATAGGGTCACTATGGTTCAGAACTGATTTGATGGCACCTAACAAGCAAGGTAGCATGAGGTACCTTTAATAACAAGCTCATGGACCAATTTCACCCCCTAGTTTCAATATTCCATGATCTTAGCTGAGCAACTGAACCACCTGGTCTGATCTCCCAGTCATCAGATGAAAATCACCTTTAACCACGGTGACATTTTGCCAAAGACTCGAGTCAGTTTTCCCAAGATTCTTGATTCCTGTATTGCCATAGACCGTGGAAGAGAAGGGGGCAACTTAGGGAACAGGAACCATGGTGATAAAGAAGGTGCTGTCCTGAAAAGAGTTATGGGAGCTGCAGTCGAATAGGAAAGTTATTGATCACACTCTTCACTCTGTCACAGATCGAAACAGCAAGTTTGACAGGACTGCCAACCTAAAGATGGGCAGGTTGAACCCACTCAGAGGCACTGTGACAAGAAAAAGGCCTGGTTATATGCTTGTGTAAAGGTAACAACCAAGAAGAAATAAAAACCAAAACCTATAAAGCAATTCTCCTCACAGGTCAGCATGAGTCAGAATCAGCAAGAGAGCGATGAGTTCGTTGGTTGGGTTGGTTGGTTGGTTGGTTGGTTGGGTGGGTTGGTTGGTTGGTTGATTTGTTGGTTGGTTTGTTGGTTGGTTGGTTGGTTGGTTGGTTGAAGTAAAAGAAGTCAGTCATAAATGAGTTCATATGCCCCTCATCTGAAATACCCGGAGTATAGACATCTACAGAAACTGAAAGTAGTTTTGTGATTAACTTTGGGCTGGGCGTGGCATTGGAGGATGAGGATGTGTGTTGGCTAAAAGGTAAAGAGTTTCTTTTTGAGGTGATAAAAATGTTTTACAATTGCGGTGACAGCTGCATGTATCTGTGAATATACTAAAAGCTCCTGAATTGTACACTTCCAATGGATTAATTTTACTATATATGCATACTATCGAAACAAAGCTGTTTTAAAACGTATTTTAAAAAGAAATAAAGAGTTGGAGCCCAAACTATCCTAGAATTTAACTTAGCCTTAAATTTAAATACCTTGCTAAGATGATAGTTTCCCTATGATGCAAATTATTTACATGCATCTACTAACCTAAACAGTAGCCAACTGGATCTACCCAGCAGCATATCATAAAAGCCAGACCAGCTATAAGAATGGCCGGGGTGCCATGTCTGCTTTCTTCTAATTCTATAAGCTAGAAGGAAAACCAAATTCAACACCAGCACAAACTGATTCCTATGACCTAGAGGTCAGCCCTGACTTTACCCTCTAATGCTCTTTATCAAATTTCACACCAACCACCCACTCCAGGGCACTCTATTTCTCTGGGGCATTCAATAATCCATTGCAATGGCCACACAGAAGTCATACAACACTCTTCATGATCAATTTTATTAGAGGAGTTGAAAGGTTATAATTCAGAATCCAAAATGCTGAGAACATAGCTTCAACCCAGCTATGCCTACAGACAGGCCTCCCCTGGTCCTCAACCTCTCAGTCACAGAGTCCTTTGGCCTCTGTCCTGCTAGGGCAATGTCACAAACCTCCTTTAGCACTGCCAATAAATGTCCAACGGGCACTTCATTTCGCTTGAACCTCAGCCACAAGGTTCTTGGCTCTAGCTTTGTGGCTCAGCAAACCTATTAAGTGTCTGGAGGCACTCTACTCCACAAGCAAGGGCTGGAAAGCCTGCTACCCTGTCTCATGCTCTGACTCTTGATTCTGTTGTGTCAGCTGCCACCACTCCTCAGATGCTCCTCCGGTGTCATGGCTCTGTCTCCTGATTGAAGAGGTTCAATACACAGAAATCTCAGGGTCCAGAGGATGTGTTCCATTCCTGACTCTTCTTTCTTGATGGCAGTATTCCTGTTGTTCCTGTTCCTGAGATGGCCCATTTTATACTGAGTCTCATGAAACTAAAGTCACTGCCATGGAGTGAAGTCCAATGTGTAATGATCCTATAGAACCACTCCTGTGGGTTTCCAGAACTGTAATTCTTTATGGGCATAGCAAGCCTCGTCTTTCTTCTGGTGGTTTTGAACTGCTGCCCTTGTCCAATTTGTTACCCACTATATCACTAGGGCTTCTTTATACCCAGTGCTGAACTGAGTGCCACCCTTGTGGCATAGTGGTTACACATTGGGCTTCTAGCCTTAAGGTTAGCAGTTTGAAAGCACCAGGTCCTCTGAGGGAAAATGAGGCTTTCTATTCCTACAAAGAGATATATTCATTAAGCTGACAATGTTGGCCAATATCCACATTATAATTCCAAGGTTTACAAACACAATTAACCATGTTAACAAGCACTCATAGCGGAATCATACACGTAATTGAGCATCTTCTTCCACTTTCTCTTACCCAAATCCATCATGAAAAGAGGAAATATAACCAATATGCATGGTCACACCCAGTTGTTTGGTAGGAGTTACAAAGACCATGGCTAGAAGATCCCTAGCAGGTCTATCAGAGCACCACAGCAGATGATCTGCTTCTGTAAAGATTACAGTCAAGAAACCTGATGGGGCATTGCTACTCTGTAACCATGGTTACCATGCGTTGGAATCAATTTGATGGCATATACATGACATTCCTAAAAATATGTGGAAACCTCAATGCCTGAGGTTATAAAACGGAAAGAGAGAAAAGGGGCAAAGAGCATTGTCTCAGATTGTCTCAGGGTAGTCTGAGTATTCCGAGGTGTATGGTTTAATCCTAGTTCTTATACACCTTATAGAAGCTGCAGTGGAAATCTCAATTGGGGAAGGAAGGAAGTAATGAAGGAAGAGGGGGGGAGAGAAAGACAGAATAAGGGAAGGGGGTTAAATGAGACAGAGAAGAGAAGGAAAAACATGAGCACTGGTGTGATAGTCTGGGTAGACTAGAGAAACAAATCCAGAGATACTCAAATGTATATGAGAGAGCTTTATATCAAAGAGTAATTGCACTTTAAGAAAATAACCCAGCCCAGTCCAGATCAAGTCCATAAGTCTGATATTAGCCCATATGTCCGATACCAATCTAGAAATTCCTCTTCAGACTCGTGCAACCCATGTAATGACAATAAATGCAGGAAGATCACAGACCAGTGGTGGAAAGTCTTGTGGATCCAGTGGCAGTGGAAGCCTCTCAGGACTGGCCTGGGTCTCCATGTGGCTCCTCCAGTTCCAGGGCTCTAACGTAGCTCCATGTGTCTGGTCATCAGGAATACCAAACAGAGAGTCTATCCTCCAGTGAACTATTTATCTCCTTCGTGCCTCCAAAATGAGGTCATCAAGCTGCAACCTGATTGACACCTAGACTCCACCCTTCTGCACGTTGACACCAGATTATGAGATGAATTCTTTATTATATATTAAATTGTGTAACCCCCACCACACACACAAAAATGCTAAAGTTTGAACCTCAGGTACCTGTGAATATGGCCTTGCTTGGAACAAGATCAGTGATGATGTTTTTAGTCAATATGAGGTTATGCTTGAGTAGGGTGGGTCCAAATTTTATATGACCAAAGTGTATAAAGGAAGATGATCATATGAAGAAGGAGTCAGTGATGGCAACTACAAGCCAAGAATCATGAATTCAACTACAAGCCAAGAATCACTAAAGATTCCAGGAACCTCTAGAAGCTACAAAGAGGAGATGAGAGGTCTTTCCCTTGACCCTTCCGAGGTGTATGGCTCTGCTGATACATTGATTCGGGGCTTCTAGCCTCCAGAACTATGAGACAATAAATTCCTGTTTTTATAATCCACCTAGTTTGTGATGATTTGTAGTTTAAAGCCATAGGAAAATAATACAGGCTCTGAAAAAAAGAGGATAAATACAGTTTTATATATATTTAGGAGGACAATGAACTATGGCATCAGTAAGCCTTCCAGGCATCCTGAGACACCACAAAGACAAATACAACAGCTTATGAAACTTCTTACAGAGAAACTTCTTACACTTTCTTTGAGAATGAAGCATATTTACTCTAGAGGCCTACAAAGGGTTCTTCCTGTCTGCTGGCTTCTTTATCCAGCTCTCAAAGCACACTAAATCCCCAACTCTCAGTCTGTAGGGTCTCTATCTCTGACCTGTGCAGCCGCTTACCTTCCCACTTCTCTATTAAAAGAACCGAAACAAAGGCATTAGAAAGAGGTGACCTGGTGATTTGATTTCAGGACACATTAGAGCTGAAAGAGACTTTGGGGGGGTGATGTTTTAAGTTCTGGGCAAAGGGGCATGTGCTAATTGGTCTAGCTCTAGCTATGAAATAAATTGCTATCATCATTATTTTATTCTCTGAAGGAGACAACCCCAGGTTAGTATTTCAAAGAAGAATGAGTCATTGGAGAGGTTTTAAAGTACCTGCTAATTATTTCTTTAAAGAAAAACCTGAACTCTGGGAGAAAGGAGTTATACGTGGCCTCAATTGCCCATAAAGATGAAAGGGCTGAGTTACCTGGTTGCCCTGGGAGGCCCAGAAATAACAAGAGTGCCCCTTGTATTTACTGAGAAGATTTCCCAGCAGAGGCCCTTCCTCAGACATGATCTCACTGACCCTAAATTCTGGGGAAGAGCAATCCCAGCTGTTTTATGATGCCTCATTTTCTCCCTTGCTGCGATGCAAGGAGGCTTGGGGAAACAGGTCCGTGTTAAGAAAGAATATGAATCTTCTTTTTATGGAGTCAGCGTGAGGAGAATTGTTTAGAAAACTAAACTCCCAAAGCTGTGAACTCTCTGCAGATTTTCTCCAAAGGCTTCTGAACATGTCTTGCTTTCATTCAAATAAAATCCTGTGCCCAATCTCAATAGTCAAGCTAGATGATCACTTCATGCTACAAGTTCAGTTGACTAAATGTCTTGAATATTTATTCAATATCAAGTTCATCAGTGAAAACAATGAGGGTCATATTATATTTTGTGTGTGTGTTTTTTAAATCATTTTATTGGGGCTCGTACAATGCTTATCACAAGCCATACATCCATCCATTGTGTCAAGCACATTTGTACATTTGTTGCCATCATCATTCTCAAAACATCTGCTTTCTACTTGAGCCCTTGGTATCAGCTTCTCATTTTCCTCCTCCCTTCCCGCTCCCTCCTCCTTCATGAACCCTTGATAATTTATAAATTATTATTATTTTGACATATCTGACACTGTCTGACGTCTCCCTTCACCCACTTTTCTGTTGTCTGTCCCCCAGAGAGAAGGTTATATGCAGATCGTTGCAATCACTTCCCCCTTTCTATCCCACCTACACTCCACCTTTCTGGTATCGCCACTCTCACTACTGGTCATGTCTTGGATTCTTTGTGCTTCCAGTTCCTATCTGTTCCAGTGTACATCCTCTGGTCTAGCCAGATATGATATTTTTTAAAAGAATATTTCTCTTTTTTATTTTCAGTGTTACTCTAGTTGACTTCAAGTATGTTAACCCTGCACAGATGTTATTTTCTTATGTGTATTTTTCAGGTGAATGTTGGGGCTTAAAGAACAAACAGATATGTATTGGTGATCATGGTGTCTTTATAAAAAAAATGCAACCAGTTACCCATACCTCAGTGATCATGACTCATACTTAGACGAATACCGTGTTTTAAGACTTACCAACGTCCCTTCTAGACAGTGTTTTCTAAGACGTTAATTGATAAAATAGAGTTCACCAAAATAAAGATGTGTGCACCTAGGTGGCCTTCCTTCCTGTTCTCCTTTATTTCACACCCACTGGATTTAGCTTCTCTCTATTGCAACTCAGGTGCCAGATAAGCAACTTTCACCCTGCTGTGTGTTTATAGAACATTTCCATCTAGGAAGCATAACAGGATGAGATATTGAAATATTAGTGGTATCTGTTCTTCTGTCTTATTTCTGACTAGCTCACACACACCCCAAATTACTAATTTTTCATTTTCTCTTTAAGGAAGGATAGCCAGTCTTGGTATTTGTAAGCATTGAGTGAGGTGAAAGGTATGTTTTGTGTGTTTCAAGGTGAAAAAAAATGAGAAGAAGAGAAGGATATGGAGATGATGGAAGAAGAGAATAAAGAAAAGACAGAGGGGTGGAGATAGAAGAGGAAAACAGCAGAGCAGGGGGACAAAAGGATAAATTTACCTATTTCTAGAATTAACTCCAAAGAGGTTCTGTTTGGGGAGGTCTAGACCAATTTAGAAGGAAACCTTTTGTCCTAAAGAGCCTTCTGACCAAACATCATGCTCGGTCTTAGTCAGTAAAGAAGAAGATGTTTTCAGTGAGGTAGGTTGGCACAGTGGCTGCAAGAGTGGGTTCAAGCATGACAACTGTGAAGACGTCGCAGGACCGGTCGAGCAGTGTTTCACTCTGTTGAACATCAGGTCGTTATGAGTCAGAACTGACTGACTTTATCTAATAATAACAACAGGCCAAGGGAGACCCTCCTGTACTGTTCATACAAGAGGAGGAGGAGGAGACAAAGGCTGTTTTCTAGAGGACAGTGACCCAGCTGCAAAGATGACCTTGGATAATAATCCTTCCTTTATGTACCTCATAGATGCTACATTGGGAGACTCATTTGGGGAAGGAAGGAAGGAAGGAAGGAAAGAGTGAACGAAGGATGAAGGGTGGGTGAGGTAGTTACTTTATTGTGCCAACCTGGCCGATAAACACATGTGGGATTAATTGAAGGGCAGAGAGATAAATGGCTCAGTGAGCCTCCCATTTCTTGTCTCTTGCTCTTTGATGATCAGACCAGTGTGCAGCTGTCTTGCTTGTTCTGTGCCTCAGTTTTCAAGCTACACTACCTGTGGGACACCTAGCCCTTGGACTGTGTGGCTGTAATTTGAGGTTCCTTCAAGACCTGCTTTGCCACACCATTGGAATTTACATGTCTTGAGCTTGGGACTGTGGGACCCTGTCATCTGGATGACTGTTGGTGACCTGCCTTGCTGTTTGCTGCCTGTGCCCGATAGCCTGAATTGCTCTTTAGAGGACTACCCTGTGACCCTCAAGACTTAAAGGACTGCCAGTGTCTCACAACTGTCTCACGGGAGTGAGTTTCACTGAGCCATTTGTACTGCTTTATGATTTAATTAACTGTTTATTTCTTTTGTTATACATCTATCTATCTGTATAAATATATATACAATCATTAGAGTTCTGGGTATGTTTCTCTAGAGCACCCTGTCTAACACAGTGGGTTACTGCTAATGAGGGTTGTTACCTTGGAGCAGCCAGGCCAATTCACTAACTTCAAGTTAGAGGGAAGAATGGAAATTCAATTTTCAGGAGACGGCGCCAGTGCAGAGATCAGCAACAAGACAGGCTGTCCTGATGTTGGCCTGTTTAAAATCAGAATACATAGAGAATAAGTACCTTTTTTTTTTGGAACTTATACTTTGGGGAGTCCCATGGTTTGTGGGGAGTTTTACATTATCCCCAGCTTTAGAATAACAATGAGAAACAGTTATTGACACTGAACAAGCAGACAGACAATAAGGTTTTTCTAAGTTTTAGTCTCAGAATGACTGTTTTAACTCACCAGATAAAAGGAATTAACTTTGTGACCACTGACAGACAATTAGAGAATATTCTTAGTTATCTGGCCCTACCACGTGGCATCTGCATCAAATCTCTAACAATGTGTAGAGACTGCATTAAGTAGAGTGCCTTAGGCTAACTGCATTGGGTGAGTTAACTTGAGTTACCAAAAGGAGGGTGGGATGGAAGGAGAGAGCAGGGGAGTGGAGGTGGGGAGGAGGAGGAGAATAAAAGGGAGGATGTGATGGGAAAAAGTAGGAAGGAGAAAAGGGGGGAAGGAAGGGAGATAAAGAGATGAGGAGAGCAAAGGAAAGAAGGCAGGGAGGAGAAGACAGGAAAAGAAGTGAGGGAAGGAGAGGAAAATGGTTGGATTTCTCATAACTTGGAGAGTGAGGGAGCTCCTGTATGCTTATTCAAAAACATCCTAAAAGAACTTCTAATAGAAACTTGCATAGTTGCCCAAGGGCTAAGTATTGGATACTGACACTCTGGGAGCTGTAACAGGTTGATGACCTGGAATATTGATTTTAAATTTCCTATTCAGGCATTTCTAATGCACATCTTAAAATCCACTAGTTTTAAAAAACAACAACAAAAACCTCTTTGTTGTGAACTGAGTGAAGTTTTCTAGAGCGTATCAGTTTTCCATTTCGCTATTCATACAGCTTTTGTTTCATGTGATTGATTGCAATCCCTACAATCACTCATTTCCTCCCTGTGTTTCTCATTTCCATTCCTCCTTTTCTTATTTTCTATTCTGATAAATCATTTTATTGGGGGCTCTTATAGCTCCCATAACAATCCATGCATTCATTGAATCAAGCATATTTGTACATGTGTTGCCATCATCGTTTTCAAGATATTTTATTTCTGTCTGAGCCTTGGTATCAGCTCCTTTATTATTATTTTCATGTCTTCCACTGCCTGCTGTCTCCCTTCTCCTAATGTAGTTCCTTCCCCAAATGAGACTCCCAATGTAGCATCTATGAGGTACATAAAGGAAGGATTATTATCCAAGGTCATCTTTGCAGCTGGGTCACTGTCCTCTAGAAAACAGCCTTCATCTCCTCCTCCTACTCCTCTTATATGAACAGTACAGGAGGGTCTCCCTTGGCCTGTTGTTATTATTAGATACAGTCAGTCAGTTCTGACTCATAACAACCTGATGTTCAACGGAGTGAAACACTGCTCGGTCCTGCAATGTCTTCACAGTTGTCATGTTTGAACCCACTGTTGCAGTTATACGTTAATCATTGTAGTCAGTTCCCCATTTCAAAACTCACTTCTTAAAGACTAGTAACCAAACACCTTTCCTAAAAAGGTCCTAAAGGTAACCTAAAGGAAAAAGAAAACTAAGGAAATGGAAGGAGGCACAAAAATGAACTTTTAAACACCTTAAGCTTTGGGGCTTTGACTTAAGTTTTGTCAGGCTGCCAAGAATAAAGGCCATTTCCACTGATGTCTCAAGAGTAGGTATTATAATGGTTTTATGGCGGTTGCCTTTGTCATTTCCCATATGCTAAGTCTGGTCTCTTTGCCTATGGACTGTTTCCTACCACCAGACACCCATCTGTTTACTTCCAGATGGTACTTTTGCCCAAGCATTTTCTTCTCAACCAAGGACACCATTAGACAGAGAGGAGGTGCATTAATGTTGATAGTATTGATACTGATTATCATCTGGGTGAGTAGACATTTTCAAGAGATCATTGCACCTCATCTCTATGGCTGCATATTTTAAGGCAAATGGCCCCTCAACTGATTGGTAAGTCAACCTGAATCTCTTTAGTCATTTTTATATCTGTAATTATAATCCTCTCAACATAAGCATGTATTTCTTCAAAGTATCGGCTGCATCTCCTATTTGGACTGGTATCTCAAGAGGTTAGCAAATCCTGACTGACCCACTGAGGCAGGCAGCAGAGGAAGGGAGGATAAGAGACTCTGATGTAGGAGAGCAACGCCTCTCCTCTCAATCTTTCTTCCCTTCCATGTAAATTTTGGATCACGCAGATTGCTAGTAAATCCATCAGAGGTCTTGGAATCTCCAGATGGGAACCACTGCTTTTACTTCCTAAAGGATTAAAGTGTTGAAAGTTAACCCCACATATGAGTCTCTGACACTTAACTTGCTATCATTCCATCCTTGTCTGTTTGCATCAAGAAGACAAAAGTCCCTCTGCAGGTCAACATGCCTGAGGGCGAGCGCTGCCGTGAACTGGATGTGTGATCCCTACACATTGCTTCACCAACCAGAGTCCCCTCGAGCTACCTGGTGTCACTTAACTCTTTTATGATATCCTGCGTCCTTCAGCCATGTGCACAGAAACAAGGACAATTTACATGAGCAAGACCATCAACAGGCCCAGGAGGTTGGCAAAAGAGATGCCAAAGGAAACAAGTGGGACGTTCAACTGAGCTTCGAAAAGGAAGTAGGTGTAAGTTCACCTAGAACTGGGATAAAAAGCATTCTACAATGCTGAGGTCGCCCTGGCACAGGGTCCATACCTCCTGAGGACTCTGAGCAATGGGGAAGGGACCAGGAAAAGACAGGAGTCCTTCAAACACTGACCCAGGAGAAGCCAGAGACCAATGGGGGCAGATATTTGTCCTCCTGGAGGAATGTAGCCATCCAGACTTTCGCTTATAGGAGAGACAATGATCCAAGTTAGGGTAAGGAAGCAAGGCTGAGCTCTGGAATAAATCTGGAGATCCCAAAAGCTGGGGCTCTGCCTTGGCATCTAAATTTAGCAAAACCCAGATAATGTAGGCCAACAACAGGCTTCCAGAACCAAGATTGAGCTGGGCTTTATTAATCAAATGTATATACACACTACCACCACAGCTGCCAACACAACTGTTTCTATAAATTCTCAACCCTATCCTGCCTGTAAATTGGCCTGGGATATCTTGAAGCAGAGAGGACGAAAGCACAATGGCAAACAAAATCTATTTAGTCAGAAGAATAAACCAATTCTACATGTGCAAAGACCCAAAATTAGAAAAACCAAAAGGGAAGAACACATTCATCAGATCTGGAGCTAAAAGAACTCCAGAAAAAATTCAGACCTTGAATTACCTTCTTGAAAGATTCTAAAAGAAGATGGAAAGAATACACCGAATCACTGTACCAAAAAGAACTAGTCGATATTCCATGATTCCAGAGGTATATGAGCAAAAAACCAATGGTATTAAAGGGAAAAGTTCATTGGCCAAAATCAAGGATAAAGGAATGGATGGGATACAAACTGAAATGTTTCATCAAGCTGATGAAGCACTGGAAGCATTCACTTGTCTGTGCCAAGAAATTTGGAAGACAGCTACCTGGTCAACTGACTGGAAGAAATGTATATTTGTACCCGTTCCAAGAAAAGTGACCAATAGAATGCTCATACTATGGAACAATATCATTGCTATCACATGCAAGCAAAATTTTGCTGAAGATCACCCAACAGAGGTTGTGACAATATATTGACAGAGGTTCAGAACAGATTCAGAAGAGGAATGGAACAGATGGACCATGGCTCAAAGCAGAGAATACCAGATAAAAAGAAGGAAAGAGAAAAAGAAGGGAGAGAGGGAGGGAGAGAGGAAGGAAGAAAGGTAAGGTAGATAAAAGGAAAAACTTGAGTTTCATCGACAATGCCAAGGCATTTGACTGTGTGGACGACAATAAACTGTGGATAACCTTGATGAGAATGCAAGTTCCAGAACACCTCATTATGCTCATGTGGAACTTGAACATGGATCAAGAGACAGTAATGCAAATGGAACAAGGAAATACTACATGGTTTCAACGTTGGAAGTGTTGGAAACATGGAAACTACAAATGATAGAACTGAAGGTGTTTTGTGGATCGGAGAAAGCAGGGATTATGACATCTGGATCAGGAGCAGAGATGTGGGAGTCATCAGCATGGAGATGCAAACTCAAGCCATGGAAGCAAATAAAGAAGCAAAAAGAGTAAGCCCCAGCCAGGCACACTAACGGTGTGGGGAGAGGATGCGGAGCCAAAAATGAAGATTGAGAAGGGGAGACTAAGAACTAGGAGAATGAGAAAAAAGCCCGGAGAAGATCATTTAAGACAATACAGTGGAGGTCAGGCAATGTCGAAAAGCTGACAGTTCGATGAGGAAAAACACATGATCTGGAAAGTTGCATAGCTCTGGTTCTAAGTTTGAACCAGATGGTAGGTCTTGTCCATTCCTCTCCTGGTGATTTTCTGGGTGACCACATACTTTCTTTGCACTGACAGACAGCCAATATTTATCCAAATTCTGAGTGGCTTGCTCTCAGAGGGTATGGATTCACTTGCGCTTGGGTCATGGCCTCCAGAAGGGAATGGGAAGCTGAGGATGGGGTGGTTCTTCATCACAGCATCTCTGTCCCCAAAGCCTGTCCTAGTTTGGAACAGGTTGAAAGTCTTCGAGCACTTTTCAAATAACTGTGCTTGCCATTCAAAGATCTTCTAGCCTAATGACACCCATATCATTCATTCATTCATTCATTCATTCATTGACACCCAAATCCTTTCAAAACCAGCTACTTATGGGAACTTTGTGTTTGCAAATCATGGCAGGGAGCCCTAGAGAAGGGAGAAGGAACATAGGTAGTCAAAGATGACCAACACATTGAGAGAGGGAACTCTGTCCTCCACCTAGTGGGGAAGATAGACTCGCAGCATACAAATATAAACAAAATGCCATGGGAACCCAGGTGCGTCCCACTAAATCTGGCCTAGTGGCTCACAGAAGGCTAGACAGAGGAGGTGCTACCTGCAGTGAGTCTTGAAAGCTAAGAAGGATTTTTATATTGCAAGGAAGGAAAAATGTATTGTCAATGGGGTGAACACCCTACACTCAAAGCTTTGGGGGATGGGAAGTAATGTCCTTTCAAGGACCAGGATGATGGGTTGGGATGTCAATCTACCCTCTAGGGTAAGTTATGAAATGGTTTAGAGCAGTGAAGTGGTAGGATGATAAAGTTTTTTGGCCAGGATATGAAGCTAGGATGGAATGGCAGAGGGGCTAATGGGGAAGACTTCTTGGAAGTCTATTATTGGAATCCAAAGGAAAAATTGCCAGCATCCTAAAGAGAAAGCCCCGAGATTGGATGCATCAAAGATTGTTTTAAGCTTTCCCAGAAGATACCAACCAGAAACACAGAAGGAACGGGAGTAAGTGGAATCTAGATAAAGTTATTTTAGGACAAGCCGAGTCTGACACAGTTGAATATAAGGATCTGGAGCCAGGAGAAACGTGGTCAAGAAGTGAGTCAGAAATTGGTTGGAGATCAGTGCCGTGCAATTTATAGGGGAGTCGGCTCTGAAGGAAACACGTAGGTTTAGTCTTGAGCAGAGGCAAAATGACCTCAGAGGGTTGTCACTTTCAAGATTGACATTCAGCGACTCCTTGAGTCCAGTCAGGCCAATGATTCTTCCAGAAGAAGGATCATGATTCCACTACATGAACTAGTAGACTTATGTTTGGGGACTTGTCTTAACAAAAATATTAGAAGAGATTGGATTACCTGCCCACTAAATAGAATGGCGATCTCTATGACCTGAGTTATCGAAACTGCGTTTTCTCTCTCCTGCTCACACAAATACACATGTGCACGCAAACATAGATTCATTAATTAGTTTAAGTTAATGTTTCCAAGTTGGTTGATACAGCCCCCTGGGCGCGGATAGCTCCAAAAACAGATCATTCCACTTTATCCTGGATTGTGGGCTATAGTACGTTAGTTAGTTAGTTAGTTAGTTAGTTAGTTAGTTAGTTAGTTAGTTAGTTAGTTAGTTAGTTAGTTAGTTAGTTAGTTAATACAACATTTTTAATTGCCATAGTGCCAAATAATTTTTTTTGCAAAAGGGGTTCATAGAACAAATAAGTTTTGGAATCTCTGGTTTAAAGTGACAATGGGGCAACCTGACTTCACAGAGTCAGGAATCCAAAATTTGGACATAAAGGGAAGAAAACTTGAGGGTTAGTCTAAGGTAAAACAGGGATAAGGAAATATTCTTAAGGTTATGGATTTGTTAGCAAAATTAGATAGGACCCCAGTTGTTTAGTAATTGTAATGATAGCTAACATTTATTGACTATTTACTGTGTCCACTAATCATTCCTATTATTCACATAAGGAAACTGAGCTTTAAAAAGGTGCAAGCAAATGTGCCCAGCTCCCACATTTGTTGAGGAGATTGGAGAAGAGTAAGTCTGGCTCTGGAGATTCACTCACCTGAGTAGAACAGAGGAAGAGTCCCGAAGTCACATCGCAGAGACAAGGGAAAGAGAGACGGTTTGGGTCTGGGTGAGAAAATGTCCTACACTGTACCATTCATTTGCAGGATTTCAAAAATTGCTTCTCTATCGAACTCTCGTGCACAGGTCAACAAGCCCCAGGGCCTTCTGCTGCAACCTCACAGGGTGAATTCAAAGGATGCCCAGGCTGCTATCACCTGCGTTCATTCCATCACACGTAGCACATTACAGACCGGATATTTTTTTTACCAACTTTCTCAACTGGTCATGTATTTTTTTTTGGCTATTAGGTTTTTGGGGTTGTTTCTTTTTTTCATTAAACCATAAATAGATTTAAATCTCATCAAACTTTTACCATATTTATTTATAACTTTCAGCTTTTGAATCTAAAACGTTGTCTCACACTATGAAACAATTTTTTGCAATGTATGCAGAACATTATTACTTTTATGAACTGTAATCTTCATGAAATGATAAACTTCTTGTAAAAATAATCAACATGACCCATATTACTTTGAAAACTTAGAAGCATTAGGGCTAAGAACTTCTTCATGTCTTCCTGTGTAACGGAAGACCACTTGAGCGATTTAGGGGATGTTTTACATTTCACTGAGGTTTGATCATGGTAAGTGCACAACTCCTTGCAAAACAATTCAAATAGTAACTATTTGTTTTAATCAAAATGCACTAAAATGCCAAATAAACAAAAAGAACATGAAGACAATCGAGCTTGATACATTTACTACTGATGTAATCACCTAAATAGACGAAGTAGTTAAAATATATCCAAGCAGGTGGCATCTGAAGAAAGCATGTAGAAATCATGAGTTATCTCGTGATCCGTCTGAAACAGATGGCACGTGAAACACAAGATGAGGAAGTTCAAGGAAGAGTTGATTCCTAGGTGCATGAGCTCATAGCAGCTAGACTCCTGAGAATCACTGAGGCTGAGGAACAGTGACTTCCCACTACTCCGAGGTTAAGTGAGGAGAGCGCTCTGGGTCTAAAGGAGGAAAGAGGTGGGGAGCAGCCAGAAGTACGCACCTGGTGAACTGCCCTTATCTATCCCACAGTGTGGAGTTCCCAGACAGACCTGAACATAGAGCACTACATGCACCCCAAAGTGAAATGAAATAGTGTGGAAGAAGTCAGGACCTACTAGGTTGGGACCCTGCCCCTCAATCAGCCTATTTTTAGTGAACAAGTGCTACAGGTTTAGCACTGTGCTAGCTGGTTGGGTGGCCCACTTCACTGAGAGTCAGATACACTTCACTGAGAGCAGAGTAAGCGGGCTACACTTCCCGAAAGGACTCGCTGAGACCAACCGCATAGTTGGGGGAAAGACCAGGTACAAGCACAGAGTATATTACAGAAGGAAGTGTGACATTATTCACTCTAATCTCCAGAAAAAATGAATGATAATATATTGACCTAATGGGTCACAGTTTACCAAATACTTTCTGAGTTGTTTTCTTATTCAGCGTGATTTTATATCAGTTCTTTAAATTACATTTCACTCAGACATAGAAAGAGTTAACTCAAAAAGGTGAGTGACAAGGGCCCCTGAGCCAAGTGATTTGTCAACTGGTTTTGACCCCAAATTTTCTGCCAATTGTCATAGTAGTGAAATTGACCTTCGAAAGGTAGAAAACGCAGGTTTGACCCAGACTGACTTGACACTGTCCCACATGTAGAAAATGGTTTAGATTGTAGTCTTTGCCTCACCTGCCCATCACTCAAGCACACAAAGTAACCTTTAAAAGGGAGGTAATTCACTAATCCATGCTGGCAAAAAATGAAGTCACCTTACTTCATATACTTGGATTGTGCAAGGAAAGTGATTTGGAGGAGCTCTGAAATTACTCAGAGAGTTGCCTAGAATTACCCAGATGGTTTGCCTTGTACACACAAGCTCATGTCACAGGGAAACGTCCTGGCAGACAGTTTCAAGGTTTCCTAGGACCTAATAACTTCACCCTCCGCTGGGTGACTCAGGCATGAGATAGGGTCTAGCCAGAGCATCTAATGTGACAGACCAAGTCAGACTCTTGAATCAAGGCCTACCCACTGCTAAGCTACCGTGTTCTAAGGTGTCAGAGAACATGGCCATAGGCAAGGGGTTGGGGACCCCCTTCAACTCTCTTTCGTCAAGACAAGCCCGTTCTCCAGACTGTAATCAAGGGTTTCAATGGAGGTTTTCTTGTGGGCTGGGAGGATGATACTTGGTTGGCCAATTGGCAACGTGCTCTAAGAAACAAGTCACTTTCTTTCATGTGGCAACTCCGACATGCTTAGAGCATGCCATGAAGTGGGGGGGGGGGGGCGAGATCCCTGGAATTTCTTTTCAACTCAGCACAGTCTTTGTGGGGGTGCCCAGAGGCAACTTGATGACAGAGCTGCTCAGCCAGGCCTGCAGGAGGGCTGCTGCCTGCCAAGGAGAGGACTGAGGCTCACTGAGGTCCTGGGGCCTCCTGTCATCATCCTGACAGGGCAACTAGAAGGACCCGTGAACCTGCCACCATTCCGGGGAGGCACCTAGGAGTCTTGAGTCACAGACTATCCCGACTTAGGACATTCTTTCCTTAAAAGCAAAAGAACTTTAAGTCCAAGCTGCAAGCACCTGGGGAGTTTGTCAAAACTATATGTTCTTGGTTCCTTCCACAAGACCATGCTATTGAGCATCAGCCAGATTTGGAAATAAGCCCATTGTGATACCTGGAGAAGAGGAAGTGGAATTTTTAAAAAGAAAGATCCATTAAATGTCCAACACTAGGTAGAGCAACTCTTGAGCAGGGAAGCAGGAAGGGAGCCTGTGGACATTAAAAAACATGAAATGGATTTCCATCAAAACCAGTAATTTTCCCCACCATGGGATATATTTTTTATTTAAGTTTTAATGATCATATATTGAAATGACAGTATCTTTCCCCTTCTCTCTCCCTTGTCTTTTATCCTCCCCATCCCCCAGCCTCCAAGTAACCTTCAAAGTCTGCTTCTTTGGGTGTGAAACAATTTTTCTTGATTTCTTTCTTTTATAATAATGGTATCATGTAGTATTTGTCTTTACAAGATTGATGAACTTTGATAAACAAAATGCCTTCCAAATTTGTCCATGTCATGAGATATTTGACCACTTCACCACTGATTTTAGAGATGCATAATATTCTCTCTTACGCATGTACCAGAGTTTATTTATCCATTCCTCCACAAATGGACATTTCCGTTGTTTCCATCTTTTTGGTATTTAGATAATGTTGTGAAGAACACGAGTGTGCGCATATCCACTCATGTCCCCCCCTTTGAGGTAGGTTATCCACTCATGTCCCCCCCCTTTGAGGTAGATTATCCACTCATGTTTCCGCCTTTGAGGTAGGTTATCCACTCATGTCCCCACCTTTGAGGTAGGTACTGAGTAGAGGGATAGCTGGGTCATGGTTATCTCTATTCGCATTTATCGCATCAGCTCTCAGTCATATGCTGCCTCCTTAAACTCTGGAACACTGAGAAATTCTTCTGGGTAAATCTGACTGTGTGTGTTCCTTCCCTCTTCTTTGACCGATTACTAGAAAACTACTTATTGCAAATGGAGCACTGGCTGTGCTCAAACAACCAGTCACAGAACCAGGGCACAAAATCCAAGAAAGAGTCTTCGAAATCCTGGGACTCTAGGTCAGATTTTTTGACATCATTTTGGGTGCAGATTGGTTTCAAAGTCTGGAATAGGACTTAGGTTTCAGGTGGGGTGAGAGGATCCCAGGTAGGAGCAAAGAAGGGAATAAAGTGTGAAGCCCACACAAAACCTGATATGCCATTCCTTAAAAAAAGCAATGATTATCTCTGGCCTACAGGCGCCTCTCCAATAAACATTCCAAACAACATTCAGAGACAGCTACTGTTGCATAGAAGTGATTTATTTTTGTCTACCATCGAGGGATATGCACATCGTGTATCTTCAATAAATAAGTGTCGGATGAATAAACACATGGTGCAAGTTGGTTCGTGGGTCTTTTATCTCCTTTCAAGATGACTATTTTCATATTCTCTGCTCACATGAAAATTATCAAAAAGCAATTGATACACAGAAAAGTCAAAAGATTTAAATTCTAGTTAAATAATATTTGGAGAAAACAAAACTTGCAGATGTACAGAACACATTGTTGCTATGGTTTAAGGGAAGGGGACTAAGAGGTGGCATGAGAAAATCCCTTGGTGCCAGCCTACTTCGGCATCTTGATTGCACTGTCAGCGATGTGGGCCACACATGTTGCCCCACTGCCATAGAGGCCATTCTGACCCCTCAGGACAGATACGGATTGTCCCACAGAATTTCCAAGACTGTGGATAACTACAGAAGCAGATCTAAACATCTTCTCCCATGGAATGGCTGCTAGGTTAGAGCCACTGACCTTTCAGTCCATTTAATCACTGAGCCATCAGGTCTTCACATAGGTCTATAAAAAAACCTAAACTCACTACTATCCAGTCAACGCTGACTCATCGTGACTCTATAGAGCAGGGTAGAACTGCCCCTGTCGGTTTCCAAGACTCTTTACAGGAATAGAAATCCCCATCTCTTTCCCATATCTACTATACATATGATAAAAGTCATACCCAAAAACACATCATAAAAACGGAGTATGTGCATAAACAAGTAAAATCTGAATAAGATTTGTTGGCTGGTTAAGGACATTGTGCCAATATGAAATCTTTGTTTGATAATGTACTCTAGTTATACATTTCCTCTCAATCGGAAAACTAAATAATCGATACAGAGACCACCTCTGTACTATTGCAAATGTCTTGTGATTTCAAATTTGAAAACATGAAAGCAAACTCAGTCTAGCACCAGTCACCATGTGTGGATCTCATTTGGATCCTGCTTAAACAAACAAAAAATTGTGAGACAATTAACAGTTTGAAAACACTGACTGGTTATTTCACATGATGTTATTAAGAATTTTATTTTTTATGTAATAGAGACCCTGGGATTTTTATATGAGCTCTTACCTTTCATTAGAAACATATGAAGTATTTAGACCTTGTGTTAGTCCAGGTTGAGTAGAGAAACAAATTCATAGACACTCATATGTGTATAACAAAGCTCTTTATATAAAAAAGCAATTGTATATTAAGAAAACATCCCAGCCCAGTCCAGATCAAGTCCTTAAGTCTAATATTGGCCCATATGTCTGATACCAATCTATAAATTCCTCTTCAGACTCATACAAAACATGCAATAACACCAAATACAGGAAGATCACAAGCCAATAAGTGGAGAGTCTTGTGGATCCATCTCAGTGCTGGCAGGGGTCTCCACATCCTCGAGCTGTAGGGATCTAACAAGCCCATGTGTCTTGTCAACAGGAAGATGAAGCAGAGCGTATACGGGTCTGGCCTCCAGTGAGCTATTTATCTCTGTTGCACGACCAAATGAGGTCATCAAGCTGCAACCTGATTGACAGGCTAACCTCCACCCCTTCACTCTTAATAGTCTCAAGTAGACACCAGATTATGTAACTACCACAGCCCTGAAATGATGTGACGTTTTATACGGAAAGAGAGAAGAAGGAACATAGAAGAAACAGCAATGGCCATGACCTGGCCATAATTGGAGTTGCCTGATGGGGTGCATTGTGGTTCTTTGTTCTGTTCTGTCTACTTTAGTACACATTTAAAAATCATAGAGTAAAAATTTTTTAAATAATAAAATAAATGTCCACTGCCTCCCTTATTTCTTACTAACATAAGTGTATTAGTATATAACTCTTCTTACTCTCTAATACTCGGGCAAATTCAAGCAGCTTTTCTGCCAGTTATCATGAAGGAAATAGGCATACAGATAAACACAAAAAAGCAAACTAATCCCTTTAAAACAAACAAGAAACTCACAGTACTTTTGGAGATTAACTTCTGGTTTCGGGTAATTCAGTGCCTGAATTTCTCTTAAAAAACAACTCACAGCCATCGAGTCTATGCCAACTCATAGTGACCCTGTAGGACAGGGTAGAACTGCTTTGTGAGTTTCTGAGACTGTAACTGTTTACCAGAGTAAAAAGCCTCATCTTCTCCCTTGGAGCGGCTGGTGGTTTTGAACTGCTGACCTTGGGAAATGCAGTGCAACAAGTAACCACTCCACCACCAGGGCTCCTGAATCTCTCTAATAGACTTCCTCTAATCAATCTTTAAACAGTCTTTCCGGTCATTTCTACTCCTACTTCAGTCCAGATCTCTAATTCACTGTAAAACATTTTGAAAATGTAAAGCAGATGTGAAGTTGTCCCAAAGAAGCCTGCCTATTCCCTCCCTTGTTTTCCTCTGTGTCCTTCTCCCAAGAGATTCCACGTGAGACCCAATGACCACATCAGCTCATTTTATAACCATTTATGAAGAACCTCTGTTTTCATTTTCATATTTATCCTTACTGTTTATAGATGAAGAGCCTGGAAGTTAGTGGTTTCCAACAAAGAGTGTACAATTTGTACCGAATAAAGAGTGGTAGGAATTTATTGAAAGGATAAACTGATGTCAGATTTTTAAAATACATTTGAGGACTCCAAAATTTATTTCGTCAGCCCTGAACCATCATTTCAGAAGCCTCTGGTGAATTTGGGATTTCTAAGCAGCCTGCACTCAGCATCACACTTCCATAGACACTCTTCCACTCTTGTAGAGGAACGCAAGAAGAAGTTAACACATCCTCCCAGCACAGCAAACGCCAGCAGACAATCTTTATTCTAGAATATCCTGATCATTCCTGTTGGACTGTTATAAAGAAAGAACTAGCATTGAAAGCTTTAATTGTCTTTGCCCTAACTTTAAAAGATTTCAAGGCTATACTATGCAAAGGGTGAACCCTAAGTAAACTATAGATTAAAAAAAAACCCCACCCAGTTGAAGTGACGCTGAGTAGGGTTTCCGGGGCTGTTACCTTTAAGGGAACAGATAGATTATTCTTCCTCCTGCAGAGCAGCTGCTGGGTTTGAACTTCCCATCTTGTGGCTCAGAGTCCAATGTTAACCCAACAGCAGTCTGCGGCACTTAACTCTGGACTTTATTTATAATAATACATCAGTATTGGTTCATCAATTATAGCAAATGAATCACATGTAAGCAAGATGTCAGTAATAGAATTAGTGATGAACAGGGAAGAAAATAGGCCTAGGGGAGCGCTGTGTAATTCCTGCATCATTCCTCTGTAAATAAGAGCTACTTAAAAAAAAAGTTTAGGAATGGGGGATGTGACCACCCGAGAACAACCTCAGGACAATCTTCTCAGCAAATGTGGGAGAAGTACCACTCGGAGTGACTGCCTGAACTTTCTGAAAGCAAGAAAATCAACTTAAAAACTAAATAAATCCACGTTTCTGATAGTGGGAGAGCAGCAACTCCTGGTCACCGACTCCCCTCCCGCTGCCCATGGCTGTCTCCATGCACCCTGGTCCTCCACAGCACAGCCCACATCCTGACCCGACACAACCCAGCCAGCCAAACCCCTTACCTCACCGGTAATGGAGGCCTCAGGTGGATAGCAGACCTCATGGACAGCATGGTGCAGGTATTCTAGATTAAAGCATAAATCCTGAGCTCAGTATAGCTCAAGCTGAAATCACTGAAGAAATAAAAGCAGGCTTTTCATTATAACATTGAAGATTCTATGAGGAAAATCTTGAACGATGCAGGAAGCATCAAAAGAAAACAGAAGGAATCAGTCACTGGACCAAAAAGAATCAGCATGTGATACAGAACCAAGTTTGGAAGGGAAACGGCCGAGCTGCACGGGAAGCATTTGTGACAAGCAAGGCTCTTGAACTGATGGAATGCCAATTGAAATGTGTCAGCAAACCGATGCAGGGCTACTAGCTCTCAGTAGGGCAGTGTCAAGGAATTCAGAGGGCAGCTACCTGGCCAAGAAACCGGAAGAGTCCCCTATTTGTGCCCATTACAAAGAAGAGTGCCCAAAGAGACTGTGAAAATTATCAAACACTATCATTCATAGCCCATGCAAGGAAAATGCTGTTGAAGAGAACCCAGTAGTACGCGGATAGAGAAGAGCCAGAAGTTCAAGCTGGATTCAGAAGAGGAGGCTGACGTCACTGTGAGTCAGAATCCACCCAATGGCAGAGAGTTTATTGCTGACCTCAAATGGATCCTAGCTGAAAGCAGAGAAAGCCAGAAAGATGTTTACTTGTGTTTTATTGACTCTGGAAAGACACTAGACTGTGTGCATCATAACAAACTATGAATAACATTGGGAAGAATGGGAATTTCAGGGCATGGGATTGTGTTCATGTGGAGCCTGTATATACGACGCAGTGACTAGAACAGAAGGGGTAAGGGGTGATTTAGAATCAGAAAAGATGTACTCCAGAGTTACATCTTTTCTCCATATTTACTTAATTGGTGTGCCAAGCAAATTAATCAGAGAAACTGCATATTATGAAGTGCACAGTATCAGGATTTGTAGGATTGTCCGCAACCCGCAATTACAGGTGGCACAATCTTGCTTGAATCGGACTTGAATCACTTACTGATGAAGATCAAAAGCAATAGCCTTGAGAATGAATTACAAAGCAATGCAAATAAAACAAAAATCCCCAGAACTGGAACAATAGACAATAATGATAAAGAGAGAAAAATTTGAAGTTGACAGGGATTTCATTTATTTGGATCTACAGTCAATTCTCATGGAAGCAGCAGTCAAGAAATGATGCACCGCACTTGGCAAATCGGCTGCACCAGACGGCTCTAAAACATTAAAAAGCGAAGATAACATTTTAAGGACTCAGGTGCATCTGATCCAAACCTTAGTATTTACTTCAATCACGTTAGATATGTTTGAAACCTGGACAATGAATAAGAGAGATGGCAGAATTGATGCCTTTGAATGTGGGTGTTGACAAAGACTGCCAGACGAACAAGCAAATCTGCCTTGGAGGAAGTACAAGAAGGATGCTTAAAAGTGAAGATGGCAGGCTGTCTCACGTGCTTTGGACATGAGGTCAGGAAAGGCCAGTCACTGAGAAAGGACCGGATGCTTGGTAAAGTGGAGGGTCAGTGAAAAAGTGAAGCCCTCCATGAGATGGACTGACCCACTGGCTGCCATGAGGGCTCCAATAGAACAATTGTGAGGAAGGTGCCAGGCAAGGTAGTATCTACTTCTGGAGGGTTGCTAAGTGTCAGAGTCAACTCAACGGCATTTAAAAATAGCTCAAGTGCCATTGATTGGCTTTGACACCTAGCAACCCTCCAGAAGTAGACACTACAGTAAGGGTTCAAGCAGAAAGCCAATGTTTTGAGAAGGATGAGGGAAACAAATGTACAAAAGTGCTGGACACAATGGATGGATGGATGGATTGTGATAAGAGTTGCATGAGCCCCCAATAAAATGATTTTTTTTTAAATAGCTCTCTGAGTGCTTCCAAGTTACCTCATGCTACTTAGGAGAACCTTCATCTTCTGAAGCAAGAGACGTTGGATCTTGTTCCATCTCTTTCTCAAGGGTAAGGGAAAATCTGAGGAAAGAAAAACAGACATTTGAATATGAAGTTTCAAAAATGAAGACCTTCAGGGAAAAGACTAGAAAAATCCGAATCTGGCCCTACCACTAACACATACCTGGGAATATCATCAGAGACTATGGATCTAGAACCTGATTCTAGCTCCCACGCCATATCCTCCCACAGCCTCACCACACACAACCATGCTGAACCACAGCTTCTTAGTCTTTTCTAATTACACCCATTTGTGTAGGCAAGAAGTTATATCACATTGGGCCTTCATTTGCATCCCTCTGACAACAACCCTGGTGGCAGATAAAAAAGTTGGCTGCTAACCAGAAGGTCAGCAGTTCAAACCCACTACATAATCTGCTAAAGCAAGATATGGCGGTCTGTTTCTGGAAAGATTTGTAGGCTTGACACAAAGAACAAAAAATCATATCATTTTGAATGGGGGGGGGAGTGCGGAGTGGGAAGCCAAAACCCATCTGTAGGCCACTGGACATCCCCTTACAGAAGGGTCGCAGGGACAAAACGAGCCAGTCAGGGTGCAATGTAGCAACGATGAGACATACAACTTCCCTCTAGTTCCTAAATGCTTCCACCACCGCCCCACTATCATGATCCCATTTCTACCTTACAAATCTGGCTAGACCAGAGGATGTGCACTGGTACAGATAGGAACTAGAAACACAGGGAACCCAGGACAGATGATCCCTTCAGGACCAGTGGTTAGAGTGGCGATACCGGGAGGGTGCAGGGAAGGTGGGTTTGGAAAGGGGGAACCGATTACGTATAACCTCCTCCCTAGGGGACAGACAGAAAAGTGGGTGAAAGAAAACATCAGACAGTGTAAGATATGACAAAATAATAATTTATAAATTATCAAGGGTTTATGAGGGAGGGGGCAAGGGGGAGAGAAGGGGGAAAATGAGCTGATGCCAAGGGATTACATGGAGAGCAAATGTTTTGAGAATGATGAGGGCAACAAATGAACGAATGTGTTTTATACAATGGATGTATGTACGGATTGTGATAAGAGTTGTATGAGGCCCCAATAAAATGATTTTAAAATAAAATGATTTAAAAAAAAAGATTTGTAGCCTTGAAACTCAACGAGGCAGTTCTCCTCCCCCTTATAAGGTGGCTGCGAGTCAGCGTTACCTTGTCTACAATGGTTTGGGGTTTGCAATGACTAGGGGTGATTCCCTCTCTGGTGTAAACAGCTAGCACAATCGGCTGCTAGTGGAAAAGTTGGAGTGTTGAGTCCCCCAGAAGTGACTCAGAAGAAATGCATGGAAGCCTACTTCCAAAAGCACGGGACAGTGGAAACCCAGTAGAGTACCGCTCTCTTTTGACACACATGAGGCTGCCTTAAGTTGGAGTCAACTCTAGGGCAACTAATTTCAACCATAATGGAAAATATGTCCAGGTATTATTGTCCAGTTATATATTTTCTTGGGTTAAATGTCTGTTCAAATCTTTGTTCATATTTTAATCTTTATATAGATTTTTAGAGTTCTTTTTATAGGTTGAATCTAAGTCCTTTGTCAGGAGGGTACTGAATATATGATTTACAAATATTTCCTCCCTATCCACATGGCTCGCCTTCCATTCTTTCATAATGTATCTTTCAAAGAACAGGGGTGTTTCATTTTAATATAGCACAATTTATCCAATTGCTATTTTATGAGTCAAAATTTTGGTATTATGTCTAATAAATCTTTGCTAAAATCAAAGGTACATAGGTTTTTTTTAGTTTTTTCCCCCATTTAAAAAAATAATTTCTTTCGGGGGAGGGGGGATCTTACACATTGAAACATGTATTGCCTTCACCCTATTTGAAACATTTTCTTTCTACTTGAGCCCTTGGTATCAGCTCCTCATTTGTTTCCTCCCTTCTCCACCCTCCCAAACCCTTAGCAAATTACAAATTATTATTATTTTCATCTCTTACACCATCTGCTGTCTCCCTTCACTCATGTTTCTGTTGTTTATAACCCTGGAAGGGGCTATATGTCAATCATAGTGATCGGTTCCCCCTTTCTCCCTCCACCTTCCCTTTACCCTCATGGTATTGCTACTCCCATTATTGTTCCCGAGGGGTTGATCTCTCCTGGATTCCATGTGTTGAGAGCTCTCATCTGTACCAGTGTACATGCTCTGATCTAACCAGATTTGTAAGGTAGAACTGGGGTCATGAAAGTGGTGGTGATGGGCGGGGGGGGCGGAATTAAAGAACTAGAAGGATTTTGTATGTTTTGTCAGTGCGATATTGCACTCTGGCTGCCTTGTCCTTGGCTCCTATGTTTTGAAGAATGTTTTTCGTTATCTAGTGAGCAGAGTACACACTTTGTATGATTTCAATTATTTTCAATCTTTCATGGTTTGTTTTATGACCCAGGATGTGGTCTATCTTGGCAAATGTTCCTGTGTGCTTAAAATGAGTGATTTCTGTGGCTGTTAGGTAGAGTGTCCTACAAATGACATTATGTCCAGTTGATTGATGGTCTTGTTCAATTCTTCTATATCCTGGCTGGTTTTCTGTTGACTACTTCTATCAGTTAGGGGATTAAAGAATTGAGAAAGGATTTTTGAAGCCTCCAACTATAATTGTGGATTTGTCTTTCGCTTTTCAGTTATTTCCACGTTTGCCGTGTAGACGTAGGAGCTGCTAGAGAAGGAACATATACAGGTTTTTATGTCTTCTATGTGAGCTGACCCTGTCATCATTGCATAGTGTCCCTTTGTCTCCAGGAGTGTTTGTGTAGCACATCTGCTGTGTCTCAGATCAATACAGCCACTGTAATTTCCCTGGAGCACCATTATCCTAACAGGTCATTTGCCATATTTTTACCTTTAACCATCTCTACCATTATATTTGAAGTGAGTTTCTTCTAAAAGATAGATAGATAATAGATAGATAGATGATTTGGGTTTATCATTTTATTCTTTTTTATTTGTTCCATTTCCCCCCAATTTTCCCTTGCCTGTCTTCTTTTTTCTTTCAGTATTTCAGTTGAATTTAATCTAACTGTGGTAGTTATATAATTTCACGTCAACTTGAAGATACATAAATGTGTAGGGGTTGAGTTCAGCCTGTCAATCAGATCATAATCTTATGACACCTCCTTGTGGGCGTGGCCTTCTCATAAGGAAGGCGCTGGGAACCTCCCCCCTCTCTCTACCTTCACCTTCATGCTGGCGAGCCACTCTGAGACCTGCCAGAGCCCTGGAGATGTGTTCACCACCATTGGACCCATAAGACCTTACACCTACTGACCAGTGATCTTCCGGCATTGTGCATCACTCTATGTGACTGTGAGTCTGGGGAAGGATTTATGGACTAGTATCCAATTTGTAGACTAGAGTTGAACTGGGCTGGATGTTTTCTTCGTGTGTAATTACTTATTGATACAAAGTTCTCTCACACATGTACATCTCTGGATTTGTTTCTCCAGTCAACTCAGACTAATGCACTATTGTTGTTTTCATTAAATATCTTTTTCTGTTATTTCCTATAGGTCAGATGATGACAAGTTATTTTCCTCTGGGATTTTCTTTATTTCCCTTCACCTCAGATTGTCTTTACATAGACACTGCGATCCAGGGAAGGATTTCATGTGGCTCTTCTAGCCGGTTTCCATTATTGTTATGGTTGTCAGATGCCATCAAGTCTGCTGGGAACCATAGCAACCCTGAATATGATAGAAGAAAGCACTGCCCAGCCCTGGACCATTCTCATAGCATTGTGAATGAGGAGGTGCAGAGTGGGGACCCAGGGCCCAACTGAGGGCAATTGGACATCCCCTTGCAGAAGGCTCTGCGGGGTGGAGACAAGCCAGTCAGGGTACAGTGCAGCCATGATGAAACATACAATTTCCCTCTAGTTCTTGAATGCTTCCTCCCCCCGGCCCCCCATCATGATCCCAATTCTACCTTACAAATCCGGCTAGACCAGAGGATGTACACTGGTACAAATGGGAACTGGAAACACAGGGAATCCAGTACAGATGAAACCCTCAGGACCACTGCTAAGAGTGGCGATACCGGGAGGGTGGAGGGAAGGTGAGGGAGAAAGGGTGAACAGATTACAAGGATCTACTTAAAACCTCCTCCCTGGGGGACGGACAACAGAAAAGTGGTTGAAGGGAGACGTCAGACAGTGTAAGATATGACAAAATAATAATTTATAAATTATCAAGGGTTCATGGGGAGGGGGGAGTAAGGAGGAGGGTGTAAAATGAGGAGCTGATACCAAGGGCTCAGGTAGAAAGCAAATGTTTAGAGAATGATGAGAGAAACAAATGTACAAATGTGCTTGACACAATGTATGGATGGATGGATGGATTGTCAAAGAGTTGTATGAGACAATAAAACGATTAAAAAAAAGAAGAAGTCTTGAATAAAGTACAAGAAAATGTGAAACAAAACCACAACTCATTTAAAAAATCAGGCTTACTGGTTTGATAGAGACTGGTGGGACCCCAATACTACGGCCCTTAGTCACTGTTAGTCCACCCAGATCTGGATGGACTGAACTCATTCCTGTGTTAGAAACATAAACCATTTAAAATCAAAGGGGCAGCATTGACCCACAAAGCACAGGGGACTGAGAAGGAGGCCTGTAAAGAGAAAAGATAGGATGGAAATGGGAAAGGTGGGAATACCTGGAAGGGAGTTGTTCTGGATGAGTTGGAGCAAAATGTGTAGGAACTGTTGAGTGTAAAACTGATGATATGCTCTGTAAACTTCCACATAATTTGCAATAAATTGGGCTATTCTTAAGTGTTCTCCTGTTGGGTCTCGTTTACATGATACTGCCTTCAAATGTCAGATCATTCCAACATCTGCATTTTAAAGGCCTCAGTACCCATGATCGGCTTTTCCCATGTGGGTTGAGATTTTCATGGTTCTTTGTATGCCAAGTTATTTTGGATTGAATCGTGAACATTGTGAGAATTATGTTATGAGACTCTGGGTTATATTTAAAGGCAACAAAGAATAAATATTCTCTTTATTTTAGCAAGCAAGCAACCCAGTTGGTTTCAGACCACAAGTTCCAACTGGCTTTGTAAGGGCTGTGATTACGTTATCAGTTCCATTTTCAAAACCAGGGCGATATTTAAATCTGCCTCACAATGTATCACTCAGTAACAGCCTAGGGGATTGGTGGCAGTATGCTTCGTAGTTCTGTTATCAAAGACTCCATATACTGTTTCTCATCAAATCCCTACGCATGCATCTCAGGGGTGAACCCAGGAGTCACTTTACGGAGTTGCTTCTCCAGCCCTGCCCTCTCAGTTACCTTCCATGTACTGTTTCCAGGGGGTCCCCGCTGACCAGAAAGCTTGAACCACTGCACTTGGCTGCTCAGGTCCCACAATAGTGCACATGGCTGTGGTGACTCAAGAGGAGGACAACAGAGATGAAAATACAATAGAGATTTGTGTTAGTCTGGGTAGACTAGAGAAACAAATCCAGGGAGACTCGTATGTGTATAAGAAAAAACTTGATATGCAAGAGCGGTTGAATATGGAGAAAACATCCCAGCCCAGTCTAGATCAAACCCATAAGTCCAATATTAGTCCATCTGTCCGATACCAATCTATAAATTCCTCTTCAGACTGATGAAACACATGCAATGATGCCGAATGCAGGATGGTCACAGGCCAGTGGGTGGAAAGTCTAGTGGATCCAGTGGTGGTGGAAGCATCTCAGCACTGGCAGGGGTCTCCACCTGGCTTCTCCAGCTCCGAGGTTCTGGCTGCCATCAGCCTGTCTCCATGTGGCTTGTCAACAAGAATGTCTAGCAGGGACTGAGCATGTGTCCCGCCTCCAACAAGTTATCTCCTTAGCGCCTCCAAATGAGGTCATCAAGCTGAGACCTGAATGACAGACCAAATGCCACCCCTCCACTCCTAAGTCTCAAATTGACAATAGATCATGTAGCTACCACAAGGTTTTACACGCGCACACACGCACATGGAAACACAGCGACTCTAATGGCAGAGAAGGGCTTTCTTCCCTTTGGTGCCGCCAACAGTCTCAGGGTGAAAAGGAACTGCAGGAAAGAATGAAAATGGAGGAAAGGAAAATCAAGGATTTGTTCTCCTGAGTGTTCGGAGCTTTCCCTCCCACTACTAAAGTGAGAACGAGACAGATTTTTCTGGACCTCTGTCTGATCTCATTACCTCCTTCCAGGATCTGGGCTACACTCAGGTAGGGAATCACAGAGGGAAATGCGTTGAACTCACTGACTGGTTCCATGGTCACTCAGAGTCTACTTTTTCTTCTAATCTACCAATGACTCTCTCAGCCCCGGAACAGTGGCCCCATGCGTTCTTCCCAGGCCTGATAGCTGTGGTGAATGAGAGACACAGGATGCCCTGCGTTTCCTCCATCCAGAATTGAACCTTCTTGTGTCCTGTTTTTAAGTGTAAAAATGGCACGAGGTTTTTCCATACTTTTCTAATGGGAAAATATAATAATACAAAACCGCTAAAATGATTGTCGAACGCAGATTCACCCTGTGGGCAGACACCTCGCTTTACTGGTTCTGTCGATGCAACATGACTCACGGTTATTTGATAGGGGCTCTAGATAAACGCTCAGGAGAATGATAAAGATCTTATAGCCTGTAGAGTCACTTCTGGTCTGTGCGAATGTTCAACAAGGGCAAGTGGAAATCCCATCTTTAGGAATCCAGGCCACCCTGCGCTTAAAGCCACCAGAGGAAGCTTAACTGGATACTAATCGGGCCACTGGCTTCTGGGCAGGAATTAAGTTTGTTTCCTCTTCTTGGAGGGAGAAATTTGAAACAATCGTTGAGTGCAAGATGCGCAAGCACTGTGTTAGATTTTTCACCCATCAGTTGAGTTCTCAACAGAGAAGTAGCTACTATTTGCACCATTTACACACGAGAACACAAGCCTCCGCTTCCTAAAGCTACGAAACAGTGAGTTTCCATTTAACCCCTGTTCCAAAGCTTTTCTTTTTCCCTGCATTAAACTGACCTGGAAGGACTGATTTATGTTTCATTGACCTTTGAGTATCCAGCGCTTTTCACTTAGTAGGAACCCATAAGTGAGTTGATTACTATAAAGATCAACAGTGGCCTGTCCTATTGGGGTTTATTTTCACCCTTCTCTTCCTGTTGATCTTCATAAATTCCCTTGATCTTCCTTTAACTCTTGCCTCCTAGGGGACCCTGCCTTTCTCAAAAACCTCACACCCCACATCTCGTCATTTAGAAACGTCACATGGATGGAACGATGTCTCCATTTCGATCCAGGTGCCGAGCATGGTGGAGAACTACAAGTTTCTCTACCCCTCCTCTGTGTTTGTCCCCCACAGCCAGGGTATGCTCTGCATGTGAATCGTGTCCCCCAAATGCTGCTAGCTGTTGCAGCCCTGGCCAGCCTCTCTCTTCCCTGTTCCTTATCCATGTGCTCCTGCTCATTTATCTTTCCCACCCCCCCTCCGGGAGAGCTCACAGTCCACTTGCTAGGCTTCTATAAAAGGAATTCTTGTATCTGGTATGAGATTAGATTATGTGCCTTTCGAAGTGGTTTCAAATGCTAACAGTCTGCATTCTGTGCTCCCAGGATTCCTGGAAGGTGAGTACCAGCTGGCTATCCCTCTGGCAAGGAACCAAGAGACACACACAAAGGTTCTGTTCTGCGCGTCAGAGAACCCTGGGTATGCTTTGACCTAGCCTTCTCACCGACACACGCTAGGAAGTAGCTCCCAAACCTTAAGAAGATAAAGAATTCCTGAGTGAGTCTGAGAAAATGCATGTGGTCCTGAATCAGTAAGTGTTAGTGAGCAAGAGGAGGACCCTGGACAAGATAGACTCGGGCTGTGGCTTCACCAATGCTCTCAAACGTAAGAACAGTTGTGAGACTGAGTCAGGACCAGGCAGTGTTTTCATGGTGGCACGAAGAATTGCTGCCTGGAAACCCGACGGCACCTAACAACAACAAGTGTCATAGGGCGCCCGCTCCTGTATTGCTAATAAATACTCAAATACGTCGGCTGCAGGTAGACCACTCACCCACTGTAAGAGACCCTGGACCAAAGGAAAGGCTTTAGTAGGTGTCCTTGTGTTGGAGCAAGCACCCAGAATACCTGAGCTGAATTAACACACAGACTATTCATAACCACAATAATAGCGATGCCTTGCAGGGGGGCTTACTCTGAGTCAGAAACAGTGCTAGGTAGGCTCGTGCCTTATCTGAAGGTCTTTAAGGAAGTCAACCTGGAGACCTGAAGGTTAAGAAGGGCCGTAGCTCTAATCTGGCTGAGCCTGGATTTGAACACAGACCAGTGCGCCCTCTCAGAGGCAATGCTCATTCCACACAACTGCACATCTTCCCCGCATAGCAACAGCGCTGAGGGGCAAGGCAGGAGGATTGTTCCAGAGGAGCTCTGCAAGGTAGCGCTCACTGCCCTCCCTTAAAACGAGACAGAAATAGGGTTCGGTCATAAAGAAAAGCCTCTGACAATGAGCCCAAGGAAAACTACGCAAGGTTCCATTAACCTACCACTGTCAAGTCACCCGTGACTCAATTGACCCTGCAGACAGAGTGGACGGGCTCCCTGGGGCTCCCGAGGCTGTAAATCTTTATGGAAGCAGGAAAACTGCATCTTCCTCATGAGCTGTGGCTGGGGGATTTGAGCAGCCCCGGGCTTAACCCACAATACCACCAGGACCCCTTTACACCTTTCCATTAGATGTCTTTAAAACATAAAGAATCCAGATGCCGGGCTCTTTCCTTCCTAAACGCAGAGAGAAGGAATAGTTGACCCCCTTCAAGTCTTTTCCAGGCCAAGAATTCCATTAAAAGGTTGCCCCCAGCTGAGGACCTCCAGCTCTCAGAGCAGGACTGGCTGCCCTGAACTTCACCGTCCTGGAGGTGCAAACATCTGCAGGGCAGGTGTTTGAGCTTTGTAGGCGCCAGAGGCCACAGAGCTGAGGCTGCACAGCTGAGCCGGCAGGGGAGGAAATGTCTTACGTTGACATCGCACCCTTCAACTCTCCCCCATCCCCCTTCAACGGGGACGTGATTGGGGCCAGGAGGTGACTGGAGGGCCACCAGCTGCAGAACAGCTGCACAGGGGAGCATTTAAGACCAGGACAGGAAGGGAAACACAGAGGGCAGCCAGTCTCGGGGAGAGGTGAGAGGGAAGTGCAGAGGACGGAGGACGGAGGCTAAATCTGCTGCCTGACTGCTGGGCCGGGAGGTCGTGGTTCTGCTCAGAAGACAAGGACTCCCTCCTTCCGTTTCTTCCAGGGTGCGGAAAGAAAGAAGCCGAAAGTAGTTTTCTTTCCTTAAAAACTAAAGAGTCTCCCAGGCATCATTTTTTTCCCTTCCATCTGAAGCTCCTACCTGAGGCTGGCTGGGGCATTCAAAGGGCTCCTGAATCCACATGTACTCGTTCTCACCCCCAAACCCTGTGACTGCGACCTGAATGGGCAACAAGAGCCTTTAAAGGTACTGTTGGTGACGGTAACAGGCTGTCATACTGAAGCTGGGTGGCCCCTAGTCCAATCTGAGTTGTGTCCTTCCAAGGGCAAGAGAAACAGAGAGAGAGGAAGAACAGCCACGTGAAGCTGAATTTATAATCCAAGAAATGCTGGAAGCTACCAGAAGCTGGACACAGAGTGAAGAAAACCACTGAACTGATGCGTTTCTTTAAACCTGTTTGATGCGGACTAAGGAGGGTCTACCTTGCAGCTCGTCGTCTTGGCATTCAACCTCCCAGTGGCTTGCCCTGTTCCTCGCCTTTTGGGCGATTCTCTTCCCAGAATGGAAACCTTCAAATGGCGGTGTTGGCACAGCACATGAGAACCACTGTGGGCTGCCACAAGAAAACACAAACGGATTTTGGAAGAAGTTCGGTCAGAAAGCCCCTTAGAATTGAATGACAGAGAGCCTTTGTCTCACCGACATTAGAGACCAGTCCCTGGAAAAGGACTTCATGATTGGTAAAAGTCAGGGGCAGTGAAAAAGAGGAACACCCACCAGGAGATGGATTGACACGTTGGCTGCAGCAATGAGCTCAAACATCACAACTGTGTGCAAGACCAAGAAGCATTTTATTCGGTTCTAGGTGGTTTGCTATGAGTCAGAACCAACTCAGCAGCAACTAACAACCACAACCAGAAACTGGAAGAAACAAAGGGGATCATGTCCCAGAGGCTTCAGAGGAGGCCTGGCCCGGCTGACCAGACACACTGATTTAGAAATTCTATTCTCCAGAAACATCAGACAATAAATATCTGTTCTTATATGTCACTCGGTGTGTGGCATTTTGTTATGACAGCCCTAGGAAACCAATACACCTACCAGCATAGTCTGACCTGAGCTTCTCTCTGCTCTGAATGCCATAGAAGCACAAGAAGACAAGACAAAATCTTTAAAACAAAAAACTAAATTCTGCTTCATCAAGATTAATTTGTCATAGATCACATTTTAAACCAAACGTGACTAAGATCCTTTGAGAAACAGTGTTAAAATGTTTACATCATAAGCAAAAATGATGGGTTAGCTCAATTTTGTCCTTGTGTTAAACGGGGTTCTCTAGAGAAACAAAACCAGAACACTAATAGATAGATGAATATATAAATATATAACTTAAGAAATAAACAGTTAATTACTTTATAAAACAATGCAAATGGTTCAGTGCAACTCACTCCCATGAGACAGTTGTGAGACACTGGCAGTCCTTCAAGTCTTGTAGTCCTCTGTAGAGCAATTCAGGCCATCCGGGCACAGGCAACAAAAAGCAAGGCAGGTCACCAAGTCAGACAGATGACAGGGTCTGACAGTCCCCAGCTCAAGAGATGCAAAGTCCAATACTGTGATGTAGCAGTTCTTGGAGGAACCTCAAATTACAGCAACACAGTCCATGGGTTAGGTGTCCCACAGGTAGTGCAGCTTGCAAATTGAGGCACAGAACAAGCAAGGCAGCTGCACACCGGTCTGATGATCAAAGAGCAAGAGACAAGAGAGACAAGTCTCACCAAGCCATTTATCTCTCTGCCCTTCAGTTAATCCCACTTGTGTTTATCAGCCAGGTTGACACAAGAAACTAACTACTTCAACCATATATCAACTGCATTTCTGCAGATCTATGCTGAGCGCTGCCGTCATCTGCTACATGAGTTTCTTATCATCTAATAATGTAACAATGTGCCCTTTAAAAATAAAACAAATCCAGATCTCCATGTTGGGGGAGGGGGCGGCGCGAGGCTAAGCTGCAAGGAGAACCATCAGATAGCAAAATAACTTTCCATCATAAAACACAAGTCTTATTTGTATAGCATCATCCCTAATCCTTCCCTAGCTTTCCTACTCCGATTTCTTGGACCTTTGAATACAACGTGTCCCAATAGAAATCTTTTCTTCTTGCCCTAAAATTACCTCACTTCTACCTCCTCTGCTTTAACATTAGCATTATCATCTTTTCCATCTTCCAAGATCGAAACTTGAGAGTCAGCCTGTATTTTTCTCTCTCTTCCGTCCCCAGTTACAAATGGCTTCCCAAGAACTGTTCATTGTTCTTCCTGAATATTTGTTTGTTTTCCTCTACCCTCATGCCACTAGGGTGAATCTGAGTCTTCTCAATATTTTCAGTTTTGCTGTCTGTCAGGACTTCTGAAGAAAGTGCTTCAGCTTTGCTCTTGTTCTGCTCCAGTTTAAAACTCATGTCCTGGTTGCTCTTTGCTTTTTCCCCTCTCTATCAACTCTTTCCCAACATCACCATCTCGTGCCTGTGATATTCCCTCTCATCGTTTCTGTGCCGTATAGCACCAATTCACGTGCTTAGTTTGTAATCCTGCTACAATTTGCTCCAAGTTTGTCTTACCAAGGGCCCCTCCACATCACAGTTCCTGTGTTAAGAACCCTTCTAACTTCTGCAGCTGCAGGTTGTTTAAAATACCCTGGACAATTTATGTTTTCCCTCCCTCCCTTCCTTCCTTCCTTCCTTCCTTCCTTCCTTCCTTCCTTCCTTCCTTCCTTCACTCCTTCCTTCCTTGTTCTGTGTTTTTTTCTTCTGTAATTTCCTCTCCCTGGAATTTTTATCTCCATTTTCTCTGCTCAAAACACTCAAAAATATCTTTCAAGAATCCACTGCATGGTCACCTCTACGACACCTGCCTATGGAAATTTAGCCACTCTTGTGTTCTCAGGACCCCTGGTTGGGTAATGGCCCTGCTCTGGGCTGCTGAATTCAAGATCTGCTGTTTGAAACCATGAGCTACCCCGCAGGAGGAAAAAGAGGCTTTCTAATATGGCGAACAGAGACAGTCTCAGAAACCCATATGAGCAGTTCTACCCTGTCCTTTAGGGTCGCTATGAGTCGGCATCAACTTAATGGCAATGGGTTTGGTTTTGGGTTCAGTTGTTTCCAAACTCTCTGGGGTAGAATCCCAAAAGTTGCGTGTAAACATAAATAAATACAACTAATCTTCTACTTTTAGACTACGAGTTCTAAGATAATGGGTTAGAATGGGTCAAGAATCCAGTCTTTTCAACTTTATTACCCTCGTAACAATCAGAGTACCCAGCACAATGGGACGACGCCCTATGTGTTTTAATGCAAGGATTGTAACTGGATGAAAATGCTTTTAACAAGCACAACCTTATTTTATCATACGAGAAATGTGCATAGGAGATATTTGGGATAAAAGCTGGTTTGGCATTGAATCCTGCCTCTCCTGGTCAACTTCATATCCTGAGAAATTTCCTTAACCTCTCTGTGCCTCGGTTTCCTCAAGTGCAAAATGGCTCTAGAGTTCGTATAGATTCTTGATAGTCAGCATTAAGTGGATTTAATGCACACAAGGCTCTTGTACGAGAACGTCAGAACTAACAAGCACTCCATAAATAAAGTTTCCTCTTATCAACTTTGGACATGTTGTCAGGGAGACAAGTCCCTGAAAGAGGACATCATGCTTGGTAGAGTAGAGAGGCAGCGAAAAAGAGAAAGGCCCTCAATGAGATGGGCTGACACAGTGGCCCCCAAAATGGCTCAAGCATCAGGACAATTGTGGGGATGGCGTAGGACCAGGAAGGGTGTCACTCTGTTAGACATGGGGCCTGCTCGGTTGGAACCAACCTTGGACCCAACATGATCAGATTTGTAAAGATCATGCACCAACTGTAATTACTAACGACCTCTCTCACATACAGTACTGCCTTTTCTTTTGTAATGTTTAGGGTCCAAAACCAAGCAACTCCAAGCAAAGATTTCTAAATCATACTATGTTTCATTTGTATCATAAAGCAAAGACACAGAATTTTTCTTTTCACAAAACCTTTCCTGTCGGTCAGGTTCAGGAGAAAAGACACGGGTGTTTAGAATCTGCCTGAGTTTCCTCATTTTCTCTGTTCCCTCAGTGGGTTTTCAAAGCAGAATCTCTCACATACCACAACAAGGGAGGTGTATTCAGCTACAGAGACCTAGGCACTCAGACGCTAATTTCATGGGTCCAGAGCTAGCACTTTCCAATGCCTATTGATCCACCTGAAGTGGTCCCCTCCTGCCTTTAGGGACAACTTCCCTGTTAACCCTTATCCAAGACCTAACGGGGAGAGAGATGCCTTTCAGAATCTTCCTGAGCAAAATGAGGCGGCGGCAGCGGCAGCGGCAGTCACAACAGCTGGTAAACATGCGCTGCAGCATCTCTCCGTCTGCCTGTGGCCAAGCCTTCTCAGCACTCCATGAATAATAACCGTCCCCATCATAATAGCTGGAATAAGTGGTCTGAAATTAAACAAAGGAGAAGTGGAGCTACATCTGGAATGTGCAGAGGTAGAATGGCATGGGGGGAGGGCAGTCCAGACTCCCACTAAGGAGAGCACTACAGAGGCCCCACTGCTGCGCTAACCTCGGGTCCGACAGCAAGCAATCCTCTCAACCATGAGGCAGATGCAAAAATTCCAACACAAACTCAGCCCCATGTAACAATTCTTGACTCCTTTGTTTTCAACCCACACTCAAGTGTCCAAGGCTATGCCCTCGTCCACCCCACCAAGATGTCACTCACTGCTTCTGTCCAACAGCCTCCGCTCCCATCACCAATCAACCAACATTGAGGTTGCCCATGTGTATAAGGCACTGTGTTAGTCTGGGTACATTAGGGAAACAAATCCACAGAAACTCATATGTATAAGAGAGAGTTTTATATAAAGGGTAAGTGCACATCAAGAAAACATCACAGCCCAGCGCTGCCCAAGCCCACAAGTCCAACATTAGCCCATATGTTCAACACCAGTCCACAAAGTCCTCCCAAAACACACGTAATGATGCCGACTGCAGGAGGAAAGTCGAATCAGTGAATGTGTAAGCATCTCAACGCTGGAAGGGGTCTCCACAAGGTTGCTCCAGCACCCAGGGCTGCATCCAGGGTAGATCCATGTGTCTTCTCCTTAGGGATGTCTTGCAGGAACTGAAGCCTTGCCAGAGGAAGCAGGGAACTGGCTAAGGTAGCTGCACCCTGGTCCGACCATCAGAAAGCAAGAGACCGGAGAACTAGAAAGGTGAGGCTCGCTGAGCCATTTATCTCTCCGCCCTTCAATTAACTCCACATGTGTTTATCAACAAGGTTGACACAATAAACTTTAACTATCTCAGGCGCTATGCTAGAGCTAAGATCCCAATTGGGACACAGCCACACTAGCCTTTCAAGACCTAGCAATACCTTTGTCCAAATGAAGGCAAGTACTTGATTAGTGTAAAAGTCAGAAGAGAAGGAAAAGGCTGTGGGTGGGTGTAGGTGGGGTGGGTGGTGGTGAATCTTCTCTTCTTGCACTTTTCCCTCACTCCGTTCTATGCCCTGGAGGGTGAGGTCACAGTATGTGAACCAGGCTCCCTTCCTTCTAGCATCTTTGTGTTCAACCAATGAGAGTCAGTAGTGGGAGATATGAAAGGTAAGTTGACTGACACATATAGAGATTTAGTTATTTAGTGACAACTCTTTCTGCCTAAGGGTTGGCAATGGCTGCTTTGGCTAGATGGGACCATAGCCACTTTGGGGAGACCCTCTCCTATAGTTACTATCTCACAAGACCACCAATGATACCTCCCTAATCCAGTGGTTCTCCGCCTTCCTGAGGCCGCGACCCTGCCATACAGCTCTTCATGTGGTGGTGACCCCCCAACCAGAAAATTAGCTTCGTTGCTACTTCATCACTGTCATTTTGCTACTGTGATGAATCGGGCAACTCCTGTGAAAGGGTCGTTCCACCCCCAAAGGGGAGGCGACCCACAGGTTGAGAACTGCTGCCCTAATAATACCTTATGAAATAAAGGTGGTAGCTACAGCCAACACTTTGGGCCCAGGTGTCTCAGCATCTCTCATTACTTTCTTTCAATGCGACCTTGAAGGACAGAGTAGAACTTCTCCAGAGTGTTTCTGAGGCTCTCAAACTCCACACCTGTGGACTCCCTCATCCTTTCTTGGGGAGCAGCTTCTTGGCTTGAGTTGTTGACTTTGGCCTTGCAGTCACTGAACCCACCATCCCACCAGGTGGTCTTCTTTGAGTCGCAGGAAGGCCGGTTGTCACGGATGATTTTTGCCACCCTTTGTGAGTATCTCATTAGACATCGACTATGTCCACAGGTGTCTTTTGCAGTAAGTGCCTGTGAGTCTTATGTGCTCTCTCTGGCTACAGAGGCTTTCCTGGCCTGCCCAAGGGTTCACACCCTGACAAGAGTCCTCGGAGAGTGATAAGTAGCCCCTCAGGACAGCTCTGAAGTGTGTTGTATAACCATCTCCTGGAGGTCCAACATCCCTTCGCTATGCACTATTAAGATACCTTGTACATTTTTGTCCATCTGTTGAAATGAGCAGTTAAGGAAAGGTGGCGTGTTCAGAGTCCTGGGAGTCAGAAGAGCTTGTAGAAAGAGAGGTACAGACCCAACCAGACTCACTGCCTTAGAGTCCATGCCAACACATAGCAACCCTACAGAACACGGAGGAACTGCCTCCGGTGAGCGTCCAAGGCTGTTATTGTGTATGGGAGTAGAGAGCTCTGTCGTTCTCCCACAGAGCTGCTGCTGCTGGTTTCAAACTGCTGACCTTGTAGTTCGCAGCCTAACTTTTAACCACAGGCAACCAGAGCTCCCTTAGAGTCAAGAGTCACAGAAAAATCTCTCACTACATCCATGCTGCCGTCTCAGAGCATGAGAGTTCCCTCTTTCCAGGTCCATAGCACAGCTCGGTCCTCTGAGACCCCTTCAGTCACCTACACTACCAACATCACCTTCTCAATCCACAGCAACATGCCCAACGAGCAGGTCCTAGTGAAAACAACCTTGTAGAAGAATGGGACAGGAGGAGTGGGCACTGCGAAGAGGTGAATGGAGAGAAGGGAGCCCACTTCACCCTGTCCCTCTTACCTCCCTCCTTTCTGCTCATCCTCTGGCTGCTGTTGCTGCTTCATCAGCCATCCCGGGCCACAGGCTGGCCTTCCTGTGGGAGCTGCTGGAAACGCGGCTGGTGACGGGGACTCTGGCAGCCGCAGCTCTCCAGTGAACGCAGATGGGTCTCCGTGGAGCACAGCTGTGTGAGAAGAGGAAGAATGAGCCCTTTCTTTCTCTGCTCCATTTGATGACCGAATAAATCAGCATGAGGAGCCGAAGCCTGGAAACAGCCTCCAGGAAGTCAGAGCAGGTAGGCAACACCTGGTATCAAAGGAACCATGCTTCAAAGGTTGAGAAGCTCTAGAGGTCACCATGGACACCCCTCCTGTCTCCATCCCACACTTCAGTTGGGGAAAGAGCTTCCCTTTTCTCTCAGGAGTCTCACCGCCTCAAACAAATGCCCTTCCAGGTCTCTGCTAACCAATGACCTCATATATCTAGCTTTCTTCCTGCAAAATTTTGAGAGAGAAAGGCTGAGGGAGTCTGCAATTTCATGATGAAGCAGTGGGTCCTTAAACTCCTTCCATCAGCGAGGAAGTATCAGCGGTGGATCCAGGAACTGCTTTCAGGAAAATAACTACTCTTGTGGCAGGCAGGGATGAGCATTCCCTTAGGTCTCTCTGATTTCTGACTCCAGTGGTGATCACTTAGGTCCAGGAACCTTACAGCGTTCAGTTTTATGCCCACACTAGTTGATACATAATAAACATTCGGCCCATGACTGTTTCAGTTCCATTGAATTGAAGTCATCCGGTGAGGTATATCTCTCTGTAGCGAAAGGTAGAAAGAAACATGTAACACAGTGACAACGCGGAACACTATCTTCAAGGACACACTGTTCACCATGCAATGAAGCCTCCTTGGTCATTGGACTAGAGACTAAGAAAGCCAACCTTCCTCCCGCATCCAGCAAAACGCTCTATATAGCATCTCATTTAATCTTCACAGTAATCTTGTGAAGCAGAAGCATTTATTTTTCTTATTGTAAATAAAGCAACCCAGCTAGTGGTGCACTGTTACTTAGTGAGTGGGACAGGGAGGGACACCAGCAAGTCCTACACCGAGGCCTGTCCCCCAGGAAAGACAATATCTCTATTCACTGTCTCTGTGATCCTTTCCTTGAAGGGATCCAGGGAAAGAGACTTGGTATCTTTGAGTTCATCAGTGAATCCACACCCTCATCATCTCGTCTGTACCCAAATACTCACTTTTGCTAGTCGAGTCCACCTACCTACCTACAGCCAGGATCCTAAGTTTCTTCATACTTCTCTGTCCAGAGGCACCATTTATGACAGAAGAAACCGCAAGTCAGCATAAGCAGAACTTCAGAAGGAACGTTGGAGGTCAAGGTCACCTGGTCCATCCTCCCTGCCTATGTCTGATGATCTTCCAGCTACTGTTGCTGACCTAAGTGTTGAGGAACTCACCCCTCCTTGTGTTCCCATTAACTGTGGGCAACTCTGACGAGGAAAACATTCTCTCTTCAAAGAGTATGGTTGCAGTTCTTCTTTTCATTGACTGATTCCTCTTCGATTCCCTGGAATGATGATCGTGGCGACCATGATCAGGGCGATGGTAATCTATCACCACTTACTATTCCCATCTATGACTCCCTTTCCACTTGGCCCCACCACCTATTGATACTCCCTTCTGTTCTACAAAAGGGCTTCCAAAGGTTTTGGCTTGGGGGAAATGGAATGAAAGGACAGTGGAATGATCCCACAAATTTTAAAGTCCCCTCATAATTACAGGTGCCATGAGTCAGAGCCAACTCCACGACAACCAATAATCATTCGGTCATTACCCCTCCTAAAGTGAACATACAGCTTTTAGAACAGTGTCCTCCTCTTTTCAGAGACTTGGTATATAAGAACCAAAGACATGGAGCAAAACATTCAGAAAGCTACGTGTACCAGCATGCAACTGAGCTCGTAGACCTGGGCCTGTAGCTAAGACTTAAGGCAGCCATGGAGGTCCCCAAGGGAAACACTTCTGCTTCACACCACCAGAGACTTCCACATATCACCTGCCACCTCTGTGCAGATGACTCCAGGGGCAGCAACCTGGGAGAGACATTGTTATAGGGGCTTCCAGGAGGGGCAGCTGCAGTGGGAGCCAGGGAAAATTCTATTTACAGACGTCTCGTGTGCACACCGGGAGATCTGGACAGCCCGGTGGCCTCCTCCAGGATGTGAAATTCTGTGGAGATGCCAGATGGTTATCATTGTCAGATACAATTTCCTCCCACTGCCCCTGCCCCTCCGCTGGGCCCGCGGTGTCCATCTGTTTATGGAAGCAGAGAGGTCCCGGCTGGGTATTTTTAGACAGGTCTTTGTGAAGCAGCGGTGACTTTCCATCCGAGTCCCGTTTGTCAGCCACTGTCAGACCTCTCCTCCTTGTTCGTTTGTTGTTCCGATCTCTCATCATACATGAAACCACAAAGCAGGAGGCGGCCGGTTTCTCGGAATGTGGTGGGAGCTGACTTTTCTCCGCACCTCCTTCTGTAAGGGTGGACTTTCCTGTTTGGATTCACTTCAGCTCTTTTTTTGGTTCTTTTTCTTCTGCTGTCATTATTTTGATAAAGAATGTTGCTCAGCTCCTCCCACCTCCGCTGGGGGGGGAAAACAAAAACAAAGGGGGAAAAACAAAAACAAAACAAGCTTTCTTTGAGGACTTCCTGGAGAACGGGAAATGACACCACATACTTGTGACAGCTGGGTCTGGGGCGGAGAGGAAGTGAAATGAAAGTTGAGGAAAATAAACAACATTTCAGCATTAATACTATTGGGTCAACCCTGGGCTATCCAATTGTGTGAGTCCAGGTAGACAAGAGAAGCAAATTCATAAATTCAAATTCACGCATATGTATATAAGGGAGAGGCTTATATACAAGAGCAATTGAACATGGAGAAAACATCCCAGCCCAGTCCAGATCAAGTCCATAAGTCCGATATCAATCTATAAAGTCCTCTTCAGACTCAGGAAACACATGCAATGAAGCCGAATTCAGGATAATCACAAGTCAGTGGGTAGAAAGCCCTTGGGTGCAGTGCAGTTGTAAGCATCTCAGCGCTGGCAGGGGTCTCTCTGTGGCTTCTCCAGCTTCAGAGGTCTGGTTGCATCCATGTGGCTTGTCTTCTGCAATGTCTCACAGGGAGTGGCAGAGAGAGACTCCTGTCTTCTGCCTCCATGAAGGAAGTCCCAGATTTCCCGGAATTCTCAGGAGAAGGCCATGCCCACATTAGTCTCACTGGCTATCTCCAGATTGACAGCCTAGGCCCCACCCCTACACTCTTAGTCTTTAAATTGACAACAGATTAGGTGACAACACACCAATGAGCAATCATAGATAGCCAAAAAGACAAACTCACTGCCAGTGAGTCAATACCAACCCAGAGGTACCATAGATAGATGCCCTTGATTCATGGCAAGCCATGTGCAATCGAACAGGATAGCACACAGTTGGTGCCGTCTTCACAAGCACCAGCAGCATGTTTAAGTCCACCCATCCCTGTGGCTAGTGTACCCGTTCCCTCACGGAGGGTCTGTCTCCCTCTCCCTCACTGACATCAGACTTCACCGAATGGAAGGCTCTCTCCTAGCCATCAATGATCTCTCCTGAGGTGGGTCCCAAGCCAGTGAGTCAGAAAAGGCTCTGTTGGGATGACATAAGGTTTTCACCGGCTGCATGTTGGAAAGAGATCATCAAGCCTTTCTTCCTGGTCTTTTTGGTCTAGAAGCTTCCCTGAGACCCGTCCCTGATGAGACACCCTGGTGATATTTGAAATGCTGGTGGCAAAGCTTTTGATGTCGTTGTCACGGCAACCTGAAAGATGGGAGTCTGTCCATCTTTGATGAGTAGCAAGCCCGTGCGTGCCAAGGAGAGCTGTTTAATTGGGTTTTCCAGGCTGTGACCTCTTAAAAGCTTGGTTGCCAGGCCTTACGTGGGAGGTGTCTCGGTGACAAATTCAGTCATTTCACAGGTGAGAATAATGAGGTCCAGCAAAAAGAAGGGTGGTCATGGTGGAAAAAGCAATGCTCAAATGTGAAGCACCCCCAAAATAATAATAATAATAGAAGTAACCTAATTCCAGAAAGTCAAGACTAAGATGAGGCTGTGGGCGTATTGGAGGAGCCGGGGTGGAACTGAGATAGAAAGTCCCAGAGAAGGGGAGCTAACTAAAAGCCTGAAGGAGATGCAAATGGCAACTTCGAACTGTCCACTTCAGAATACTGAGTGGTGCGGGTGGAAGGTGGTAAGAGGAGGGAGGGAGGGTGTAGATGGGAAGAGATCCTTTGGTAAGAAGTCTTAGGACAGAGAGATGGTAGATGAGAAAGTAAAATTCCGATAATGCTTAAAGAAAGTATGTCTCCATAGAGCTTGATTAATTAATCATGTCTCCTTGAAGACATTTTAATGGTGGCTGAAAAGGAATTCCATCAGATATGAAAATGCCCGGCTGGTCAAACAGCTTTGAGAAAATTATTTTAAGCCTTCTCGTGGCTTAAACCCCATTGAGCACCTGATTGCAAACTCAAAACTATCTGTGTAAAGTTTAACAGATTTCAACTACAAGGGCTTTGAGTTGGATTGAATCCACATACACCTGCGTTGGGAGAAAAAGCAAGGGAAGTGACTTCCAGCTCCAAGTCCTGGAAGCATGCTCAAGCCATGTGAGGTCCTGGGCCTTCGCTTCCTCATCAGGAAAGTGTTAGGTCAGCTTCTAAAGATTCGCAAGCTGCTTTCCCTTCCAAAACTTTATATCTCTTGTCCAGGACAGCAAGTTGGGAATGCATCTAAAGACCTCCACCTCTACGTACTTTGATTGTTTTCTAATACACACTTAAAAATGAAAATCTAACAGGAATAGGAACTGTAGGTGACTGAACAGGCTCGGGATGTGGAGAGCCAGGATGCAAAAGCTGACTCCACTCTGCACGAGCTGCATGGCCTTGGGCAAGTTGGTTGGCCTCCCTGTGCTTCACTTTCCTCATTATATATATTTAAAAAGATAATAATTGTAACTCCATCAAAATACAGCTTTGAGAATGTAATGACGTCACACACCTTAGAGTCCTTAGAGTCTGGCGTGTACAGCAACCACTGAATATATGTTAACTATCAAAATAACATTTGTCCACTGTCCTCCAAACGTATTTCTTATACCACCCAACCTGAGGCAATAATGAATGAGGGGCTGGGACCCAATCCATGCACAGGAAGGAAAGAAAAGACAGGGAAACTCAGTAAGTGTGGTGTACAGAGAGAGGGAATAGAACTAGCTTTTTTTCCCTTTTTGCACATGGAGGATTTGGGACTTGGAGTTTATTGAGAACTTTTTTAACTGGTAGAGGCCTTCATTGGTTAGACCCTGTGTGTTAGTCAGGGTTGACCAGAGAAACAAATTCATAAATATATATATACATATAGGTATATATATACACATGTATATGAGAACTTTATATCAAAGAGTAATTGCATATTGAGAAAACATCCCAGCCCAGTCCAGCTCAAGTCCATAAGTGCAATATTAGTCCATCTGTCTGACACCAATCTATAAATTCCTCTTCAGACTCATGTAAAACATGCAATGACCCTGAATGCAGGAAGATCCCAGGCCGTGGGTGGAAAGTCTTGTTGTTCCAGCGGCGATGGAAGCATCTCAGTCAGACAGGGGTCTCCACGTGGCTTATTAAATTGTAGAAACTTGAGCCTTCCTTATGAGAATTCTAATGATGGGAATAAATACTCTCCTAGGAGATCCTAACATAGAGTCCGATTTAAGAATCAGAGCTCTAGATAATGCCAAGGTGTGTGGCCACCCTTCTCTCAGTTGGAAGGTACAGACAGCTGGTTGAGCATGGCTTGGTCATCCATTACCCAGCTTGGGAGCATCCCTGAAGCCAGGTCAAGCAGAGATCAATATGCCCTGCTTGTTCCTCTCAAGAACATGCAGGATGTGGACCGGGGAAGCAGACCATCAGACAGGTCATGAGAATGCATCTGTGTGTTAGAAGGATAGAGAGAAGTCATCAAATAAAATCAGTGTGGCAGGGGCCTAAGAACGCAGCATGAACTCGGGTGACGTAGATCAAGGAGAAACCATTCCTCTTTCTACATTGAGCAATTAGATCCATCATGCAGTGACGCAAACAAGATGACCATTAAGAGTCTCGTAAGAATTAAATAAAGTACCACACTTGGCACACAGTGCCAGGCACTTGGTGACTCCCACATCCTCCTTTCTTGCCGTGAACTTTACCAGTGAACCCCTGCCAGTCAGGATTCCAAAGAGACAAAAATGGGATCTTATCGGTAGCTATTGTTGAACTGTACTTATCAGGGAGAATAACACATTCGTCTAGTTATCTGAGAGCAGAGGACTTTGTTTCACATCCTATTGTAAGACCAAAAATAGGAATCCATGCTCAGGGGACCTTAGGGCTATTTGTTTCAGCCCATCAGGGTGTTTGGAGCCCTGGAGAAGCTTGTCCTGGGTATTGTAATCTATGCTTTCCCAATGGGTGGGTGGTCTTCCAGACTGCTCCTCCCGAGCAGCAGGACCAATGTGGTCTTGGATAAAGGCCAGCATCTCTTCTCTTGGGGATATGTCAGCCCAAGACGCCAGTACAAACCACCTCATTTGTTTGATGATGCTCTGGCAGCTATGTATATGTAGTTTATAAAATGTTTTCTCTTGCATTCGTTCACAGCATCCTCACATCTACCCTGGAGGCCGGCAGCAGGGTGATGTCAACAGCAATGTTGACATGACATCTTCAAGCTCTCCCTCTTGAGTCCTCCAATGTTTTGCTCACTATCACTGTCCTAGTGAGGCCTGGCCTGGCTATTCAATTACCATTTTATTTCCTCTTCTCACTCACCCTTCTTCTTCTTTTTTTTTTAAACAATTTATTGGGGCTCATACAATTCTTTTCACAGTTCATACATATACATACATCAATTGTATAAAGCACATCTGTACAGTCTTTGCCCTAATCATTTTTTTCTCTTTTCTTCTTTTACATTTTATTAGGGACTCATGCAACTCTTACCACAATCCATACATATACATACATCAATTGTATAAAGCACATCCATACATTCCCTGCCCCAATCATTCTCAAGGCATTTGCTCTCCACTTAAGCCCCTTGCATCAGGTCCTCTTTTTTTTTCCCCCTCCCTCCCCATTCCCCCCTCCCTCATATGCCCTTGGTAATTTATACATCGTTATTTTGTCATATCTTGCCCTATCCGGCTCACTCACCCTTCTTATCCTGCTCCTTAAAAAAAAAAAAAGGAAAAGAAACGAGCACCAACAAAACATACCACTTTCCTCTAGTTCTTCAATGCTTCCTCCCCCGCCCCACCCCACCATCATGATCCCAATTTTATACCTTACATGCTAGACCAGAGCATGTACACTTGTACAGAAAAGAGCTGGAAACACAGGGAATCCAGGACAGATGAACCCCTCAGGACCAATAATGAGAATAGCAATACCAGTAGGGGAAGGGGAAGATAGGGGGAAGAAGAACCGATAACAATGATCGATATATAAGCCCCTCCCAGGGGGATGAACAACGAAAAAGTGGGTGAAGGGAGACAGCAGTTGGTGTAAGACTTGAAAAAAAAACAATTTATAAATTATCAAGGGTTGATGGGGTGGGGTCAATGAGCTGATACCAAGGGCTCAAGTAGAAAGAAAATGTTTTGAAAATGGTGATGGCAACATAAGTACAAATGTGATTGACACAATGGATGGGTGTATGGATTGTGATAAGAGCTGAAAGAGCCCCCAATAAAATGATGAAAAAGAAGAAAAGAAAATTATTTTCTCTTTGAAGCAACCACAAGAATATCCTCCAACTCTAGGGAATGTAATTGGTCCAGGGCCCCAGGTGCTCATTTTTGAAATTCATCATCCCCACTCTATTCCAGCTGGGACCCCTGCTTTCTACAACTGCTTTCAGCCAGTAACTGGATCCAGCAAGGGAACACAGGATCCCCAAGATGCCCATCTTTGGTTCGAAGTTTCCCAGATGGCTTTTCCAAACCAGAATACCTCCTCCATTCAACCTTCTCCCGATCTCTCCTTCACTCAAAGCCAAGATTTCATTGTCTAAGGACCACCACCTCATCCCCACTCCCAGCCCTTCCAGCCTCCTCCCTAGCTTCCCTTACAGGCATGTCTCCACATAAAACCCTCTTGTGCTCAATCCTGCCTTGGCCTCTGCTTCCAGAGGAACACCTCATAGTATTTATTTTCTATTACACTAAATATCTAGTCATTATGTTGGTTTTGTTAAGTTCCCCTGAATCAGTCCCAACTCGTAGAGACCTTACGTTCAATAGAGCAAAGCCCTGCGCACTCGGTACCCTCCTGACAACCCTTGCTATGTTTTAGCTTGTTGTAGCTACTTGTGTCAGTCTGTCCTCCTTTTTGTTTCAGATCTTCTACTCTACCAATACTATAAATCAAGGGCATTCATTTATTTAGTCTTTCTAATTATTTTTTAATAAATCATTTTATTGGGGATTCCTACAACTCTTATCACAATCCATACACCCATCCATTATGTCAAGCACATATGTGCATTTCTTGCCAGCATCATTCTCAAAACATTTTCTTTCTACTTGAACCCTTGATATCAGCTCCTCATTTTCCCCCTCCCTCCCCTCCACTCCCTCTCTCATGAACTCTTGATAATTTATAAATTATTATTATTTTTTCATGTCTTACACTGTCCAATGACTCCATTCACCCACTTTTCTATTGTCTATCCACAGAGAGGGGGTTATATGTAGATCATTGTGATCAGTTCCCCCTTTCTACACCACCATCCCCTTACCCTCCTGGTATCTCTACTTTCATTATTGGCTGAAGGGTTTATCTGTCCTGGATTCCCTGTGTTTCTAGCCATTATCTGCACCAGTGTACATGCTATGGTCTAGCTGGATTTGTAAGGTACACTTGGGATCATGATGGTGTGGGGAGGAAGCATTAAAGAACTAGAGGAAAGTTGTATATTTCATCGGTGCTATACTGTACCCTGACTGGCTCATCTCCTCCCAGCAATGTCCAGTTGGGATTGTAGTTGGGATTACCTACAGATGGGCTTTGGGTCTCCACTCTGCACTCCCCCTCATTCACAATGATATGATTTTTTTGTTCTTTGATGCCTGATACCTGACCCTAACAACACCTTGTGATCACACAGGCTGGTGTGCTTATTCCATGTGGGCTTTGTTGCTTCTCAGCTAGATGACTACTTGTTTATCTTCAAGCCTTTAAGATCCAGACAATATGTCTTTGACAGCCGGCCACCATCAGCTTTCTTCACATTTGCTTATGCACCCACTTTGTCTTCAGCGATCCTGTCATGAAGGTGAGCATCATGGAATGCCAGGTCATTAGAACAAAGTGTTCTTGCATTGAAGGAGTACTTGAGGAGAGGCCCAATGTCCATCTGCTACCTTAATACTAAACTTACAAATGTATGTACATAGATCTATTTCTCCATCATCATATATAAATATATTTACATGTGTACATGCCTGTATTTAGACCTCTATAAATGCCCTTGGCTACCTAGTTCTTTCCACTATTTCCTTTTACTTTCCTCTTGTCCCACTATCATGCGCAACCTTCGTTTGGGTTTCAGTAATTCCTTCCAGTTACATTGTCCTTGATTAAGCCCTACCAGGCCTTCTGTGCCCTCCTTGACATCACTTTTAGAACACTTGCTGTTCCGTTGTCCCTGGATTTGTTAACATCCACTTCCTTTCCCCTGTGTCCTCCTCTCCCATGTCCCCCTGGAACTGCCCTGTTGATTTCTCCTCCAGATTGTTGACCCCACCTGTCTTATCTAGCTAGACCTAGTCTTTCTAATGCAATGTCCAGACTTCACCTTTATACCAGGCATTTGAGAATACCATGGCTTGGGTCACGCTCACATTGGTCTTTAAAGTATCATATTTACATTTTAACATTTTAGAGAGATCTTGTGCATCAGATTTGCCCCAGGCAAAATGTCATTTGATTTCTTGACTGCTCCTCCGTGGGTGCCAATTCAAATAAAATGAAATCCTGAAGAACTCCAATCCTCTCTCTGTTATTATCATGTTGCTTACTGGTCCAGGTGTGAGGCTCTCTCTCTCTCTCTCTCTCTCTCTCTCTCTCTCTCTTTCTCTCTCTTTACATGAAGGCTGTAATTTTTGTGTCAAGTCCTCTTCACTCTCAGCAAGCAAGGCTGTGTCTTCGGCATATCATAGGTCGTTAATGAGTCTTCCATCAATGCTGAGGCCACATATTCTTCACAGAGCCCAGTTCCTCTCGTTTGCTTGGCACAGCGACTGACTACGTATGAAGAAAGAATGCAATCCCTTTCACACACCTCTCCCAGTGTTAAGTCGCATCGTCTCCTTTTGTTTTATTTGAACAACTGCCTCTTAATCCATGTACAGGTGTCCGTTTGAGCAAAACGAAGTGCTCTGGAATCTCCATTCTTCTCGATGCCATCTGTAGTCATGGTAATCCCACAGTGCAAGCCCTTTGCATCATCAATGAAACAAGTAACAATCTTCTTTATGTCCTCTGCCTTCAGACAACAGCCATCTGATATCAGCAACCATATCCCGTTCCTCTTCTTGAATTTCTGGCCGTTTCCTATAGATATGCAACAGCAACTGATGTTTAATTATTTTCAAAAGGTATATATGTATATATTCAACAAAAAGTTACTTATTATATTTACTCTGTCTTATCTCCCCACCCACAATAAGAAGGGTTAGAGCAGTGGTGACACAGTGGATCAGCATGAGGCTGCTCGCCAGAAGCTCAGCCACTGAATTCGCCCTCAGCTGTGCGGGAGAAAGAGGGGGCATTCTGCTTCCACAGACGACAGTCTGAGACATATATTGAGGCAGCTCTACTCTGCTCTAGAGGGTTATTACAGATGGGAATCAACTTGATAGCAACAGCCTTGGTTTACTGGTTTATTTACTAACTGATCTACCTCAAGTGTCCAGAAGGTAATGATCTGTATTTATGAGACACCGATTTCAGAGATACAAAATGAGGGTCAGACAGGTGAGGTGATTCTCCTGAGGGACTCAGTCAATACATGGGGAAACTAGGTGTTGAACTCAGCCCTGTTGACTCCAAAACTTTCAACTTTCCTCTTTCTGTCTTTATTAGTGCCAATTATCTTCCCCATGCCTATCTCTCTGTGTGGGCTACCAGCCCCCACAATCGAACAGGACTAAGGGGCAGTTCTATAATTGAGGCATAAAATTAAAAAGACATCAGACAAGATAGAGCATGCAATTGCTCACCTCTGGGACAGCCATGATCTCAGCAGCCAGGTCCGTGCAGAGAGAGAGAATATTTCCAATCACAGCTTATATACACTTAAAGGGCATGCACGTCCCCCTAATTACAGGTAATCACATGCATAACAGGAAGGGGTTGTACAATAGGCGTATGTGCAACAGGAAGGGGATGAGCAGAGGTGTACATGCACTAGATAGGGGACGTACTAGGGGTGTACATGTGCCAAGATGGGAAGACTCTAAAGTCAAGATGGCAGCCTAACTTTGGTTCTCCTTGTGTTGGCTTGACCTTGCCTTTGGGCTCTCTTTCAGGGGAATAACCCGCTATCCCCATCATCAGGGAGTGGCCCCACCTAGGGTGGGACAGACTACAGGGTCTGATTGCTTTATATGGCTCATACGCTCAGGGAGGTAACCTGTAAGCAGCTGACCTTCAAGTGTACAGTCATTTACCAGGTGTTAGCAAGCAGCCTCTTAGATTTGGCATGTCATATGGGGTGGGGGGGCAACCTAGGGCATAATCTGTCTGTATCACACATATCTGTCTTTAATTCTCCATTTCTATGTCTCTGCCTCTGGCTCTTTCTCTTTGTCCCTCTTTTTCTCCTCTTCCTCATGATATTGCTTACCTCTTACTCAGTCATCCCTCTTCCTAAAGTGTGAATAAGGTGGACGCTGTGTTGGTGTTGCTGAAGAGGCCGTACACCTCTGGAAAGGGAGGGAGAGAGACATGGGGGAAAATGAAAGGCAGCCATGGAGGCGTAAGACTATAGAGGACGTAAAGGGGGAGTAAAAAGCCTGCACGTGGGAGAAATAAGGACTAGAGAAAATGAGTTCAGATGACCAGGACCCAACTCTATTTCTTGCTGGCTTTGTGACTTCCACTCAGCCCTATAACCTCTATAAACCATGATTCCTTCCCTGAATTAGTATACTCTATAACTCAGAGTTCTCTTCACAGTAATGCAGACACCAGGAGATGAAGGTTGGGAAATGTTTTGTAACTGGTCACAAGTGTGGGCATCCTGAGGGAAGGGAGATGCGTGACAGGAGGACCAAGACTCAGTGTTTAGACCTCCCCTGCTCTACTAAGTTATCCAGATGCTGCTGTTCATCTGAGTGGTTAGAAAGAGAGCCTGGAAAAGAGAGGGGAACCATGTCAGCCTGGGGGATTTGAGTAGCAACAAAGAATTTCCAGATGATGAGTGTGGGAGAGGTGATGGAACAGGTGCCCAAAGAAAGTTGCCTTCCTGGAGAGTGGGATCAATTTCCATGTATCCAGGGTGATTTATACAAGGTCTGAAGTGCACACCTGGGAAGGGAGATGCATGAGGTTCATGAGGACAGCAGCCGATGGCTGAATCTCAGGAAAGGGGAGACAGTTGGTTTGGTGTTGTCTGCAAAAAGAGGCCAGGCAACAGCAGAAAGTGCTGGTAGGGCCTCACCTGTGCAGGACATTTTTCTAGTCAGTGGATTAAGAGGTCAATTGACATTCCCCTGCTCAGAGCCCTCTCACTCCTTAGCTCCTTTAACTCCGGGCTGCTAAGGAGGGCCCTCACCAATGGTGATAAAGAAAGCCTGATGTCACAGTGGTTAAGAGTTTGACTGTTAAATGAAATTCAAATCCACCAGGAACTCAACCCGAGAAAGATGTAGCAGTCTGCTTCTCTGCAGATAATACAGCATTGAAAACTATGACACTATTTCACTGTGTCTTACAGGGTCACTCTGAGTTGGAACAAAACTGACAGTAGCTTTGGTTTGGGATTTTTTTGTTTGGAGCATGGTGGGGATAAAATACAAAGGGGAGGGTCTGGTTTCACCTGGGGCACTCCCGACCAAACAGTCAGGAACTTGATGGTGCTGCGAATTCATCACCAGCCCTGGGAATCCAGCACTGGCATACGCTGGGATAGCCTTAGGTGGTGCAAATGTTTAACATGCTCAGGTGCTAACTGAAAGGTTGAAGGTTCAAGTCTACTCAGAACCACTTGAAGAAAGACCTGGTTATCGAGACATTCCTGACAAAAAGCCAGATGGAGCGAAGCTGACAGAGCCAGAGCACTAGAGCTGGAGCAGCCACCTGAACACCCACGCCAGTGCTGAGATGCTTCCACCACCACTGGAGCCACAAGACTTTCCACCACCTGGCCTTTGATCTTCCTGCTTTCAGCATCATTGCATGTGCTGCATGAGTCTGAAGAGGATTTTATAGACTGGTATCAGACATAGGTGCTAATATCAGACTTGTGAACTTGATCGGGGCTGGACTGGGTTGTTTTCTGAATATGCAATTGCTCTTTGATATAAAACTCTCTCTTACATATATGTGAGTGCCTCTGGATTTGTTTCTCTAGTCTACCTGGGCTAACACAAGTGCTCACTACATGACTGCATCAGGTCAGGTCTGAATCGGCCGAGTGGTGCTCTCTGGAGTTCTATGAAATAGAATAAGTACATGACCATGGCTGTTGGCTTCCGTCTTGCCTTCTCCAGCCCCGTGCCTCAGCAGGGCCTCCGACCTGAAATAGCCTTCTCTTTAACTCTATTTGACAGTCTTCCAAAAACAGAGCAGAGAAACGGAACCAGGAGAATGCTAAGGTGAACTCTGGCTCAGAGCTCTCAATCTGTGAGTGAAGAAGAAACGGGGACACGCTGCTTTCATCTGAAAGCTGGGCACAGCCTGCAGCCTCCTATGCTTCTTTCCCTCCTGTTTTTCATCTTCTTTTGTCCTTTCTTAAAATCCCAAAGGAGCTGAAGTAGTTGAAGAAAGCAATGGCCAAGACACAGAGAGCATTTGGTCTATGGTCTTCTCTGTCTATCACAAATTTAACAAACTAACTAAATAACTAAATGAATTTCAAAAGGCCAATTTAATAGTCTCTCTTTAACATTCTTTTACCCCCCCCCCCAAATTTATTAGAAGCTCTTACAGATATCATGCCATTCCATAGTTCAATCACATCGAGCAGTATACAATTGGTACTACCATCAGTTTCAAAACATTTTCTCCTTTTGAACTTCTTGATATCAGCTCCCCTTGACCTCCCTCACCTCCACTGTGCCACCCAAGAACCCGTATGTACTTGTTGCCCCCAGATGTTCATCATCTTTAACTCTCTTTGCCTCATGCTCAGTCATAATCGCAGGATCATGGTGTCTGCGAACTCTTGCTACTTTCTGATATGGAAGAGGTAAGAGTCATTGGATTCCTTCCTGAAAATTAAGGAATTAAACAAGATCATCTTTCCCATCATCTAGATGAGGGCTGGGGAGCAAGGGTGGTGTCAGATCCCTCTGGGATGGTCCATAGTGCAAAGTGGAGTGTTGAATCCCATCCAGGCTCTGTCCTATGAAAAGAGCAGCAACAGGGAAAGGAAGCCATGCTCCTGCAGGACTCAGAAGGAGGTCAGCCTCTATAGGTATCTGGGAGCCCTGCTGGGGTGCATTCTCAGCCTGCATAGTCAACATATGCCATGGTAAAGCAAACAGCAGGGTTTGGCAGGTACACAACACCACAATGACCCAGAGGACAGCATGACCACAGGGCCATGTTCTCTTTTTAAGAAGCCACCAGAACAGAGTTTGCCTGATGGCAGTTTTATTTACAGATCCTGAATCCTGCTGGGTCATCCCCTGCTTTCCTCAGCTTTAGACGCAAAAATGGCTCGGACAGCTTGTTTCAATCTAAGCAGGCTAAACTAAGCTCCATTCCAACATCGCTCTTCCAGCTCAATTCGTCAGGCCTTCTGGCTACTCCTAACCTACTTTACCACATTATACTAAGGGACCATGACTTCTTCAGAGCCCCGCCCCGACCCCATGTTAGAAGCGGGAGCTTAGGAACACCTTTAGACTTGACAGTTCACAAGAGAGCCAGCATTTGGGATCTGGTTTGGGGTTGTCTTCTGTCCCAACTCAATCCCTGGGGGTGTTTTGGGTGAATCTGGGAGAGCAGTAGACTGGTCCCACATGAGCATATGACACACGGCTACCTGCCTGGTTAAACCACTAATTCTAAAGCATTCTCACGGTAGAATAGCCTCTTCACTGTCTGTCAAACCAAAAGCCAAACTCACTGCCGTCGAGTCAATTTCAACTCACGGTAGAACTTCCCTGGTGGGCTTCCAAGATTCTAACTCTTTAGAGGAGTAGAAAGCCCCATCTTTCTCTCATGGCTCAGTCTGTGGTTTCAAACTGTTGACCTTGGAGTTCTCAGCCCAAAGCATAAGCACTACACCACCAGGCACAGTCTTTTCCAGAATAGGCAAGGATACTTCCAAGAAGCGCCTTCCCCACACTCTCAGTTGTTTGGTTCGGTATCCCTTTCTCCACTGTCCTCCGGAATTCTGTGATATAAACCTGGCACACGACCCGAGAAAAACCATAGAGCTTTGGGTTAAAACTGTTGCAAAAGTATAGTGTTTGTGGGGGATGCTGGGCGGCCACTAGCTAAGATGGGAAATGTGCCCATTCTGCCACTAGAAGGACGAGTCTTCCTGAGGATGAACTCAGTACAGGAGAGCAAACTCACAAAGATACACTGGTTCTCAAGGGCGCGGGCAGAGTAAGCTGGATCGACCACTGGATTTTAGAGACCTCTGGTCTGGAAGGGAAAATACAAACACTGACTCCAGCATCACTCGCAGTAGCCTATGCCACTTTGTTAGCGTGAGAACAATGAACCCACCACTCTATTCCCAACAGCGTAGCTCTGTGCCAGTTCAGGCCTCAGCATCCGCCCCGAGAAGGTGAGAAGAAATCCTCACAAAACACGGAGACCGTTTCAGGATATTCTGAATGGATTTCTTTTTTTTTTTTAATCATTTTATTAGGAGCTCATACAACTCTTACCACAATCCATACATCCATCAATTGTGTAAAGCACATCTGTACATTCCTTTCCCTCGTCATTCTCAAAACATTTGCTCTCCACCTAAGCCCTTGATATCAGGTTCTCATTTTTCTCCCCTCCCTCCCCACTCTCCACTCCCTCATGAGCCCTAGATAATATATAAATTATTATTTTGTCATCTCTTGCCCTGTCCTACGTCTCCCTCCACCCACTTTTCTGTTGTCTGTCCCCCAGGGAGGAGGTCACATGTAGATCCATGAAATCAGTTCCCTCTTTCCAACCCAGTCTCCCTCTACCCTCCCAGTATTGCCACTCACACCACTGGTCCTGAAGGAATTATCCACCCTGGATTCCCTGTGTTTCCAGTTCCTAGCTGTACCAGTGTACATCCTCTGGTCTAGCCAGCCTTGCAAGGTAGAATTCAGATCATGATAGTGGGGGCGTGGGGGGAGGAAGCATTTAGGAACTAAAGGAAAGTTGTACTTTTCATCGTTGCTACATCACACCCTGTCTGGCTCGTCTCTTCCCCAAGACCCCTCTGCAAGGGATCACCAGTGGCCGACAAATGGGCTTTGGGTCTCCACTCTGCACTATCCCTCTCCTGAATGGATTTCAAGAATCAAACAGAACATGGATTTGGGAATTGGACAAATTTCCATTGCAGTGAAATCATAGACAGGTTATTATGTGTACTGAAGGAAGAGTCCTTTTGTTGAACAATATGGGTAATTCATAAGTACACCATTGTGTATTGTGGGTAATGCAATACACACATCCCAAAAGTTAAATCATGAAAGTCTCCTTTAACCAGCCTATCTCAGCCTCTCAATTCCAACTCTCTTCCCTAGAGAAAACTTTAATGCATATCCTCTCAGGTTTTGATATGCATTTGCATATATACAAACACATGGATTCATGTTTTTCCTAAATAATTCTAGCAGAAATTGTGCTGTGTTAAGCACATCATTGCCTGATTCCAGGCACACAGTAAGAGACTATGTTTCAATTCCCTTGCTCTTAGGTTAGGATCCTTGACTGAGTTGTTGCCAATGAGAGTGTGTGCAGAAGTCACAATTCACTTCCAGTCCAAGGTAGCCCAGGGAATGTCTTCTCCAGGTCCACTCTTTTCATATTTGTGGTAATGAGATGCTGGGATTGTAGCATGGAGGAACCATGACTGGTAGGACCCTGCTTGAGAAAGAAAGCCACACCAAAGAGCCATCTGACCAAACTGGACTACGATATGGGCAAGAAGTAAACCTTTAAATGATGAAATCATTGAGATTTTGGAGTTCCCAAGGAAGAGCCTGTAAGGAGCCCTGGTAGCCCTACACCTTGCATTTGACTGCTAATGTAAAGGTTGGCAGTTTGAATCCACCTATCATCTCTGTAGGAGAAAGACTGGGTGATCTGCCATCATAGATTACAGCCAAGCAAACCATAAGTTTTATTCTGTCACAGGGGATACTAAGAGTTGGAATCAACTCAAAAGTATCTAACAACAATACTGGAAAAACAGACTATCTTGACCAATACAAATAAGATCATAGCTACCTATTATTCTCGGCTTATTTTTCCCCTCTTAACAATATGCCTTGTTTGCTTTAGTCAAAGAAAAACAAACAAGCACAAAAAAATTCATTGCCCTTGTATCGATTCTAACTCTCAGAAAAAGTAGAACCACCCTACATGGTTTTCAAGGCTGTTGGTCTTGATGGAAGCAGACTGGGGAGCGGCTCTCACTGCCATCAAGTCAATTTCAAGTTATAGCAACCCTAGAGGTCAGGTTAGAACTTCCTTCCCCTTTGGGCTTCCAAAACTGTAACTTTTTATAAGAGGAGAGAGCCTCATCTTGCTCCCACCAGCAATGGGTGGTTTTGAACTACAGACCTTGTGGTTACCAACCCAATACATAAACCATACACCTCTGAGAAGTGGCTGGAAGGCTGGAAGTGCCCACCTTCTGATTGACAGCTGAGCACTTTAACCATCGTGTCATCAGGGCTCTGCACTGCACACTATTCATGATGACTCAAGAAATCCTTTCTGCTTCCTCTCCTGCATGCCTTCCTTGGAGCCAATATTACTGAACGAATGAATAGATTAACTAATATAACCAGCTAATAGTACCCAAAAAGGCCTGAAATGCTGATGTTTTGTTCAGCTTCTTAAGAAACAGGTAGGTCATATACTTTGAAATGCTTTAAGAAGACTTCCTTGTCTCCACCTAATATTTTTAAAAACTCTAGTTTCTCGGGATCTGAAACTTCACCCTTAGCTTTGTATTCCTTTGGATTGGACACTGTAATACTGCCTAGAAATATTCCAGAAAACGTAACACCCCCCACCTTCACTAATTAAGTGGGATGCATAAGCTGAGAACAGAGTGGAACAGGATGAAGGGTAGTAACAAGAACACCATGGGAAGAAGGGAGGCGAAAGAACACAATGTCTTTGACTATTCACAGTCTGTTCCATCAATGAAAAGGAGGTGGTTTTGGGTTTTTTTCCTAGTTTAGTTTTGGTGTTCGTCACAGTCTATTGCTTTCTAATTCTTGGAAAAGTCATCAGCCATGGACGGAATCCCTGACAACACTCCACCAGCCAGAGTGTCCAAGAACTCAGAAGGCCTCGGGGATGTTCAGTTGGAAGACACGATGATGAGTCCTGTCCATCTTGTTTAAGTTTTAACAACTGGTTTATTATGTAGGATGTTCTGGGTCACTCCTGGGAAACTATTTAAACAAACGACCTGCAGTTTAATGAGCTCATAGAACAAGCGCTGTCAGGGTCTTGGAAGAGACCTATGATCGAAAGCTATTCATAGAGTCTTAGGATGTGAAGGTATTTTCAGTATCTTCCAATAAGATCCTCTAACTCTATTAGTGAGTACAATGGGACTTAGAGAAGTTAACAACTTGCCCAGGGTCAAATTTTGTCTTCTTGACAAATACCCTTGCTGCCAATGGACTGATGTCATGTCCACTGATACTGAGTACAGAATAGAAACCAGGAGATGAAACCCAAGAACCACTTATCTCACGACATACAGACTGAGGTCCAGGCAGTCAGGTGGAGGTCAGACCAAACTCAAGGAGGTACATGTGAATCCAACACAAAGAGGGGAGAGGGGGAGAATGGGAGAGGTAGGAAAGGGTGGGGGCAAGAGTGAGAGGATGGCATGGGGAGAGCGGGGCACTAACCCACCCAAGGGGAGAAAAATGGTTATGTCTCCACAGAATTGGGAGTGTGCATACAGATCCCACCATGGTGCACCAACCCTTAGGGCAACGTTGTCACGAGAAGGAATGCAGGACAAGAGTGGGCTACAGGGCTAGCCCCAACCAGAGCCAAACTGGCCCCCTCCCTAGAAATGTGTGCAACAGAGAACAACACTAAGCCTACAGGTTGGGGTGTGGGGCCAGCATATCACACCCACACAGAAGCAAACCAAGAAGGTAAAAGAGAACGGGATGGTCAGTCTTGACCCCATATGGGCACAGCAAGCATGGAGGATGACGTCCCTGCATGGAACTGCTAAAGCACAGAGAGGACTGTAGGGCTGACAACAGCTCATGACATGTCCCCTTACTAGAACATACTGAAACAGAGGACAATACTGGGGACACATGGCAGAGAGGACATGTTGTCCTCTTACTGGAACATACTGAGACAGAGGACAATACTGGGAACACACGGCAGGGGGGTGGTATGGTCTGAACCGCTGCAGCTGGGCAAACCAAGAAAGGAACATAACAAATGAGCAACGGGAGCAAAACCAAGCCGCAACCTCCCTAAAGAGCCCCCAAAATAGACTTCAGGCTAGTAGGGGCAGCTCCAAAAGTTTCCTCAGAACCAGTGGGGAGATAGTTTTAGAGGTCAGCAGACAGACCTGGAATGATGTATGGTTTTTTATCTCCTTTTCAATCTTTTGTTTTCTATTCATTTGGTCTATGCCATTGTTGGTATGCCTGGTTACATATGACAGGCATGTAAGCAAGTTGAGGAGAAAGCAATGGGACCAATAGTCCCAATGGGGGTGGGTGGGGGAAGGGTGCAGTGAGCAAACAATGCCATAGACAGGGGAACAACTAGGGAATTCAAATCAACAACAAGGAGAATATAGAGATCGTAGCAGTGTTGAAGCAACAGCAATGTAACTGAGAGGAAGTACTATGAGGCAGAAGTAGGGTGAGCGTAATAGTGGGGGAATAGTATGGATAGAGGTATAAGCATAAGCATATACATATGTAAATATATTAATCCATAAAAATAGAGGTATCAGCCTATGTACATATATTTATATGGCAACACACTGAGGTAGTGGATGGCTTGAAGTGAAACAAGTGGACATCCAGCAGAGAAACAACAAGCGCACATGGAAGAAGCACACCAGCTGTGCAATCACGAGGTGTCATCAGGTAACAGTCAGCAGAAGACCCTCAACAAACAAACAACATATTGTTGAGAAGGAGGGGAGTCGGAGTAGAGACCCAAAGTCCATCTGTAGACAATGGAACATCCCCCACAGAAGGACCACAGGGAAGGGATGAGTCAGCCAGGGTTCAGTAAAGCACCGATGAAACACACAATATTCCTCTGGTTCCTTCAGGTTTCCTCAACCCCCAATATCATGATCCCAGTGCTGCCTCTCACTTCAGACTAGACCAGAGCACACACACAGGTATAGATAAGAGATAAGAGCTCACAACACACGCAATCCAAGAGGAGGAATGGGAATAGCGATACCAGAAGAGTAGGGAGAAGGGGGCGGGAGTTGAGGAAGGGGAACCAATCCTAATGATCTACACATGACCACACACTGTCCTCCAGGGGAGAGAACAACAAACGCCACGGGAGAGGGGAGACAGCAGTTGGTGTGGGATATGAAAATAATAATAGTTTATCATCTATCAAGGGGCCACAAAGGTAGGGGAGGAAGGGGGATAAAGAGAAGCTGATACAAGGGTAGGGGGGGAAGAGAAGTTAATACCATAAGACCCCAAAAAATGATCTTTTAATACAAAAATTTTAAAACAATACTGCTAGTTGGGTTCCAGTTCCTATATGCATGTTTGTTCCAAAGTAATTGTATTGGAGCATGTATCTGTGCTCAAGGGTAACTACAGGTCAGGTCTCTCAGGAGGACACTTGGCTTCGTCTTATGAGGGGGACATCATAAAAAGGTCCGATCAAACAGTGGCTTCTGCGGGCACCTGCTGAGTTAGTTCTAGTCAAGTCAGGGAGAGCATCTCAAAAGCTGATGGTGACTCTTTTTATGAATCCCAAAGGGAAAATCTTGCTGCTTTACCTCAAATCACACAGGATGATGATGGGCATTTCTTAGGAAGAAGTTTGAAGAAAATGGAATACTGAATTCCTGAGGAAAAGGCCAGAATATTTCTTCCCATAATGACAATGTACCCAATCATTCTTCAAAGATAGCAAGAATTTCATCTAAAAGCCTTATCCGATTCCACCCTTCGGCCCTAATATTACCCTTTCAGGTGCCTTTCTGTTCTCCAAACTCGAATAATTTTTTATGAGGAGTCTGATATGGGACCTTTGAGGATTCCTGAATTGCCCTTTTTACATGATATAAAGCAAAGAATATAGACTCCCTCCTGAAAGGTTAGAGAGAGAAAGAAACACTCCTGAAGTAGTGTACACACTTAGATGGAGGATATATCAAGAAACAATAATTTCATATATTAATATTTTTGTTTTAAAAGGTTTCTAGGATTTGGTGGCATTATAATGAGATTTGCAAAGACCTAGAGTTAGAAAACCATACAGGAAAAAATACGCTCAGAATATCTCAAGCTGAACAAAATGAAGAAAGAATCAATCTTGAAGTTGAAATATTAAAGGATTCCATGGGTGAAATATTGAATAAGGCTGGAATCATCAAGAGAAGATGGAAGGAATACATAGTCACTCCTCAAAAAATAATTGGTCAATATTCAACCATTTCGAGAACCGATGATCAAGACCATGATTCAAGAACCAATGGTACAGAAGCTGCAGAATAGTTATGAAAGAAAAGATCTAATCTACAGAGAAGGCATTACCAAAAAACAAGGCTCCAGAAATTGGTGGAGTACTAATGGCCATGTTTCAAAACACTGATACAGCATTGAAAACACTCCTTAGTCTGTGTCAAGAAAATATGGAAGTCAGTTACCTGGTCAATAGATTAGAAGAGATCCATATTTATTCCCACTCCAATGAAAGGAAGCCCAACAGAATGCATAAATTATTCAAGAAACCTTCATTGTGGATTATAGTTCAATATAAAGAGAACCAAAACCCTCCCAACTAGACCAATCGACAAATCTTTGCAAAGAGAGAAAGGACTGAAGATGTCAAGAATGTAATTTTATTTAGAATCAACATTCATGGAAGTAATAGTCAAGACATCCAATGACATGTTACATTGAGCAAATCTGCTCTACAAGGCCTCTTTAAAGTGTCAATAAACAAAGATATCAATTTGAAGACTAAGGTGTACCTGACCCAAGCCATGCTATTGTCAATCACCTTGTATGCGTGCAAAAGTTGGCCAAGGAATAAGGAAGACCAGGGAAGAACCCATGCATTTGAATTGTGGTGCGGGAGAAGAGCGTGGAAGGTACCATGGACAAGCAAATCTGTTCGGAGGAAGTTCACCCGAATGCTCCCTAGAAGGAGAAATGGTGAAACTGTCTCACGTGCTTTGAACACACTGTCAGGAGAGAGCTGTCCATGGAGGAGGATGTGGTGCTTGGCCAAGAAGCCGGGCGGGGGAAATGGGAGATACTCAGGGAGATGGATTGTCACAATGAGTGTGTTTTTATTATTACTGCCTTTATCATCAGAATCATTACAAATCTGATCTCTATTCGCCTCTGCAACTGTGTGAAAATATTAGCATCAGCAAAGAATGTGCTACAACACTGTATGGAGTACACAGGATGAATGATAAGACTAAGGCATGAATAAACAGAATGGCAGTTAAGTGGTTTGTCTTAACAAAAAAAAAAGAATTGCACAACCCTTCTTAATATGATCAAACTATTGATCTGTATGATATGTTAATTCTAGCTCAATAAAAACATTTTTTAAAGGGGCGATGTGGTAACTGTGCACCACAGTTTGTCTTGATGCAAATAAATTGGTGATTACCTATATACTACACCAATATTGGCACTCTCATCTCCCCAACACGTATTTGACTCAAGAGCTCAGATTTAAGCCAATCAGCACAAGGCATTGCCCTGACAACAGCTCTTTGTCCCAAACTAGGTTCATGGTCTAAATTAGGCAGTCGGGTAAAAGGGAAGCTTTCATTTGTGCGGTCTAAGTTAACAATCAAGTTAAGGGGATGGATTTTTATCCCTAAAGAAGATATATTCTTCCCTTTAACCTGATTGGCTCATTTCGACCATGTGCCCACATTAGGGTGATTGACAGTTCTCTTTACCAGGCAGAAAGGATCCCGGGTGGTACTGTGGGATAAGCACACTGCTGCTGCTGCCACGTCAGCAGCCTCTCCAAGGGATAAAGATGAGGTTCTCAGCTCCTGTAAAGATTGACAGTCTCAGAACCATGAAGAACAGATCTAAATCTGTCCTACTGCATCCTATGAGTTGGCATCAACTCCATGACAGTGGGTTTGCATGTGTGTGTGTGTGTGTTTCTTTATTTTTGCTTAGGTTTTTGTTTATGTTTGTTTGTTTTCCTGAGCAAGAAATTTCCTTTCATCTTCCAGCATCTGAATCAGAACACCCAACACCCCCATTTGATGTCAGGATTCCTATGAGTCAGCATTGACTCGGTGGCAATGAGTTTTAGGTCTTCGGCCATCTTCACAGCATGAACGAAGACAGCCTACATGAAGACCAACCCTTCCATGAGAAAAGAACTGAGCAAATCACAAATCGTGGCAGATGAGCAACTCGTACCAGGAGTCTGGCTTACCTTTAGGCTTCCTCTCTATGACATTTATAATGTCTGTCTCTAGCACTTCGCTGTTCATGGTCATCGGCCATTTTTAATCCCTCAGTCATATCTATTCTACTTAGCCCCTCTGTCTCCCTGACCCTCAAAGAACAGGGGACGTATGAAAAACAGAATGACCAGAGCTACCTCCTTGGCAGGTATGGTTTTACTCAACAGACATGGGTAGGGCTGAGAAATACTAGAAAATTCTTCAACATAGAACTACTTCGCCCTTCTGCATCTAGCTCATTGCCTGGCCACACCAGGCAGAAGGCTTTGAACGTTCCAGATGGGACCATGTGTCCTTTGCCTTTGAGGCTCTATAAATTGCATTCCAAGGAGGTGGAACCCTGCAAGCCATGTCGGCTCCTTCCTGAGAACTTTGGACAGGTAGCAAGCTGCCACATTCTGAGAATAGGGCCATCCCCAGGGGTATGGAGGTTGAGGGGACCAGATCATGTTATGTGAATCTCCTGCTTTCCTCCCCCAATACTGAGTATTTCAGCCAGAGGTCCTGGATTAGCCATACACACAGAGGTACACCTTGTTTGGAATAAGAAATTGAGCATAAAAGTGTGATGCAGCCTGAGGAACACGTCCAGGCCTCTGTCTCTCTGCCAAGGATACATGAGGCAATCGCTCTTCTTTAACACCCAGGGTGCCATCAGATATTTTACCTTCCTCTCAGGACAAGCTATGACAGTATTCAGATGCTTCATATAAAAAACAAGGAGGTCAGAAACGAGATGCATCAAAGTCAGGTCAGATCACAGCGATAGCATCTCCTACCTGGAAAGGAATTCTTGAGACTTCTGGAATTAAATTCGGCCAGGAACTCACTTTAAGATGTCAGCCAGGTGGCTTCTCTCTGGATTCCACCTCCTTGTTCTTTGGAACTCTACGTGCCCCACCCCGCCCCCACTCCTCGCCCCCCATAGAACCAGAAGTCCAAGGAAAAACGTGCCTGTGAGATGGCAGAACATAGGTAGGTAGCTATACTTAGTTCATATATTCTGTTAGTATAGCCATATCCCCCCTTGTTTCTCGTCCTCCACTCCCTCTCCCCTTCTCCCCTTCTCCCCACCTCTCCAGGGAACACGGACCTGGAATCTCATCCCATCACCCCCACCCCCCCATCGATGTTTCCTCTCCCGTGTGTCTGAAGGAACCACGGGGCCCCTTTCCACAGTGCTTCTCAGCTGAGAAAGACAAGCCGCCCTTGGGCAGAGAGCACAATCCACCCTGGTCGCTCAGGGGGTTGTGTCTTTCCCGTGCTACTTCCCTCTGCCTTCCTGAGGAGCAGCTGTGGGGTGTGAAGACTGGGCCTTAGCAGGTCAGCCTGGGGTCACAGAGCAGCCTCTGGGCGATGGGGATTTCCAGCGAGGCCTCCAGCCTGCCTCGCAGGGACTGAGTGAACTTGGCTGCTAACTCCACCTGGCTCCCCATCTGCCTTGGAATGCACGGACAAGTGTGGTGGGGGTGCTGGGGTCGGGAGGGGTCCAGGAGGCTAAGGAAACATCTGCTCTTCCCCTGTAACTCTCTCCCTCTTTCCAGCTTAGCAGACTAGAGTTGACGACAGGGTCGGGTCGTGGAAAGGCGGCTATTAATGGGGCTCAAATTTCAGCTAGAGAAGGCGTGGGGCAAGCAATGTCTGGGTCTCTGCCTCAAAGCATCATATAAGACATTTTCTCTTTCTTCCGGAACCACTTGCCAGGCTGTCAATTGAGAGCCTGGATCCCAGGATAAGCCCGAGGGAGGAGGGTCTAGGGAGGGGACACACATCATGGGGTGAGAAAATACTGGCGGCAGTACGTGCACAGGGCCGTGAAAATCCCGAGGTGACAGCGGGAGTGATACTTTTCAAGTGTGGGCCTCATTCTAAAGCACACACACAAGAGAGTTCGACTCTCCATCCAGAAGTAGAACCAAGCCCTCATGATGGAGTCTCCCTCAGCGGTGCAGAGCCTGCCTGTGTGACCCAATGCAGCAACCGTACCTGACATAAGCTTGGCACACAGCACCAATTCCCTTCATTTATTCAACCATTGTAAAAAAAGCAAAACTGATCAAAAGCCTACCATGTATCATCAGGAAAAGAACATCATGCTTGGTGCGGTGTTCAGATTTTATGTCGACTTGCACTTACGTGAAAGGGTAGGAGCAGAGTCCAACCTATCAATCAAGTCCCAGACTGATTATATGTTCTTAGATGTGTGGCCGAGATATAAGAGAGATGCTGGGAACTTGTCCTCTCTCTCTTACCCTGAGCCTTCATGCTCCTTGCTAAGGCTCTTTCTTCCCCCAGGGGATGTGGGCCACTGACCCTGGGAACCCATCGCCAAACTGTATGACCTCTGCCATGTTCCCACCGACCTTGGATCCACGTAACTCTGCACCCAGTGGACCTATGGGCTGGAGTGAGACTGCTCTGGGATGCTTTCTTGATATAAAATTACTTCTAGATATAAAGTTACTTTGGATACATATACAAATGTCCCTGGTTTTGTTTCTCTAGACAACCCAGCCTACCACACTTGAAAAAGTAGAGGGTACGTGACAAAGAGGAAGCTCCTCATGGAGGTGGATGGACACGGTGGCTCCAGCAATGTGCTGAAACATAACAACCACTAGCACAGGGTCGGGTGGGGTTTCCTTCTGTGGTACATAGGGTTGTTATGGGTCAGAATCATGGGAGTGTAACTCGATGGGACTTAACAACGTGTACCAGTTGTGGGGCAAAGGCTGAGACTGTTGGCCCCCATAAAGATTTACAGCCCTGGAAACTCTATAAAGCAGTTGTACTCTGTCCTGTAGGATATAGTGTTGCTGTGAGTTGGAATTGATATGACATCCATAAACATATGTAAAAGGAGGCAGAAACAGCCAAGCACCCAATTATTGGCCAGAGTTGACAGCTCAAACCCACTCAAAGATGCCTCAGATGACATATGTCCCCAATCTGCTTTTGAAAGGTCACAGCTTTGAAAACATTATGTAGCAATTCTACCCTGCAGTCACGAGATCTTCATGGATCTGCATCTACTCAACAGCAACTAACATGTACCAGTGCTGCGTCAGATTTGATGATTGCATGTTCTAGTTATTGGATTGTAGCCCTGATCAGCCTGCAAGTTTCATGAGGGAAGGAGATTGATTGGCCTTGATCATCCCTATGCCCCTAACCTCAGTATGGAATTCAGCACATACAGATCAAACTCACTGCCATCAGGTCAATGCCACCTCATAGCAACTCTACAGGACAGGGTAGAACTGCCCCTGTGGGTTCCCCAAACTGTAACTCTTTATAGGACTAGCCTCATCTTTCTCCCATAGTGCAGCTTGATGAATGAATGGAGGGGGAGGGGCGGTGATAGTTATGGAGATTTGGAGTAGCAGTGCTAAAATTGTGATGTAGACAGCAGTTTTCTCTGGTTTTTCTTCTACTTTCCTTAACCATAAAATAAAACCTATTATCTTCAAGTCCAGTCAGACCCACAACGTAGGCATTCCTAGACTATAAATCTTTATGGTAACAGGCCCATCTTCCTCCTGAAGGGCTGCTGGGTGTGAACCACCAACCTTGTAGTTAGCAGGGCAAGCCTTAGCCCAGAGTGCCACATGGTAGACATGGCTAGAGAAAATAGGATAGGATATGTTTAGTTGGAGAGCTTCTTAGAAAAAAATCTAGAACAAAAAAATGTTAAAGGCATATAATCATTGAAAGAAACCATTACCGTAGTGTGAAATTCATACTCAGAATGATCTCACAGGACAGCGTAGACCTTCCCATAGGATTTTCAAGGCTGTAAATCTGTAGCGAATCAGATCTCCACTCCTTTCTCCTGAAGAATGGCTTGTGATTTCAAACAACCAGATTTCCAGTTAGCAATCTAGCACTCAACCACTGTGGAGTCCAAAGATGGAATCTATTCCTAGAGGGTTGATTCCCATTCACAGCAATACAGGGGTAGAACTGCTACCTAGCATTTCCAAGGCTGTAATCTTTATGGAAAGGATCCTTGGTGGCACTGTGGGTTGAGTATTAGGCTGCTGACTGAAATGTTAGCAGTTCAAATCCACCAATCACTCTTCAGGAAAAAGGTGAGTTGTCTAGTCTGGTAAAGAAGCTCTTTACAGAGTCTCTGTGAGTCAGAATCGACAGACTGACAATGGGTTTTGTTGGTTGGTTTGGAATCTTTAATGAAGCAAACTGCCATATCTTCCTCCCATAATTGGGTGGATTCAAACCATCAACCTTTGGGTTAGAAATAAAACACCACCAGAGTTCCTTCATATAGTCAAAGTCCATGCTTATATTTAATCCTCTTCTTTCTCCCACATTTCTCCTCCTGCGTCTATGCCCCCCCTACAGCTCCTTGCCACTCACCCTTAAAAAGGGTTGGCGATGCATCATGGGTAAAGAGCTGAAAGGATGATCGCAGGAAGCTGTATTTGTGTGTTGGGAGAGAGCTCTGAAACAGTGCGGCCAAGTTTAGTGAAGATCTACTCAGTGAAGAAGATCAAAGATAAATATGACATCTCTCCAAAGACAAGATCAATCACACAACGATGCAAAGAATATTTAAGTGCTAGGAAACTGACAGAGTGATGTTGGGGATTTAGAAGAAGGTAAACTAGAAGAAACCATGACACGTTTACATAGCAAGTAACATTTGAGCTGTATCTTACAGTCGTGCTTGTAGCGATAGCGATGTGAACGGCATTTAGACTAGAGGAAACAGCATGAGCAAAAATAGAGAAATGCGCTGTGAATTTTCCCTTCCCAGTCTGGAGAATGCATGGAGGGCCAGGGCAAGATTTCAACAATAATAAATGATGGTGTTGTTGTTGTTGCTGCTGCTGCTGCTGCTGTGCTTGTTAGCTGCCGCGGAATTGACCCTGACTCATCCATTGTGAACCTGGGTTTTCTTTGTCAAATTTCAGAAATAGATTACTTGGCCTTTGTCTTAGCCTGTTTAGTCTGGGAGCTCCACTGAAACTAATTCAGCATCATAATTACCCACAAATCTCCACAGCAAAACAGACAGTGGTTGAGAGTGAAGGGTATTTATTATGAATTCAACCCAAGTCTCCTATATAAATCATGAAAATTCTACCACTGAACCAGACTATAGCAATAATGGCTAATATTGGTGGCCCACCAAGCCCTGAGGATGATACTCCTATTCAGAGCAGCCAATGCACAGAGAGGACCATAGGGTCAGCCCCACCAGGAGACAGTGTTGTCCCCTACTGGGGACAACACTAGATACACAGTATGGGAATTGTGCCCAGTCTGAACCCACCACACTGGGCAACACTAAGGGCATGCAACAGAGCAGCAAGGAGAGCAGAGCAATGAAGTCCCTGGGGAATACCAAAAATAGACTTTGGAGCCAGGGCATGGCACCCCATCAGACTCGACCGGAAAACACTTCTAAAGGTCAATAAACAAACTATTTATAGGCTTTTCTTTTTTGCCATTGAGGTTTTGTTATTGTTGTTGTTTTGTTTTGCTCTGCCATGTTTTGGGCTTATTATTATCTCTGCATGACTATTTAGATAAGATAGCCAGGATAAACAATCCAGAGAAGAAAACAACAGGACTGATGCTTCGGGGGGAATGAAAAGAGGGGGGAAGGGGAAATGAAGGGGTGTCAACAAACCCAGAGACAAGGGAAAAAGTGACCTAAAGTAGATGGCAAGGACGGCATAGGATGGCTGGTGGGGCTTGATCAAGGGCATTGTAGCCAAGAGGATTACTGAAATTCAAATGAAGGCCAAACATGATAGTGGGACAAGAGGAAAGTAAAAGGAAATAGAGGAAAGGACATTTATAGAGGTTAAATACAGGCATGTACATATGTAAATATATTTGTATATAATGATAGGGGAATAGATCTATGCATATATATTTATATGTTAAGTATTAAAGTAGTGGACAGGCATTGGACCTCTACTCAGTACTCCCTCAATTCAAGAATACTTTGTTCTAATAACCTGGCATTCTGTGATGTTCACCTTCCCTGACACATCACTGAAGACAAAATGGGTGCATAAGCAAAGGTGGTGAAGAAAAAATTGATGGTGCCTGGCTATCAAAAGATATAGCATCTGGGGTCTTAAAGGCATGAAGATAAACAAGCGGCCATCTAGCTTAGAAGCAACAAAGCCCACAAGGAAGAGGCATACCAGCCTGTGTGCTCACGAAATGTCGATGGGATCAGGTATCAAGCATCAAAGACCCAGAACAAAAAAAATCATATCAATGTGAATGAGGGGAGACACAAAGTGGAGACCCAAAGCCCATCTCGGTCGAAGGGAGGAGACAAGCCAGTCAGGGTGCAGTATAGAACTGATGAAAAATATAACATTCCTCTAGTTCTTTAATGCTTCCCCATACACACACACACACACACACACACACACACACACTATCATGACCTCAATTCTACCTTACAAATATGACTAGACCAGAACATATACACTGCTACAGATAAGAGCCTACAACCCAGGGAATCCAGGACAGATAAATCCCTCAGGATCAATCATGAGAATAGAGATACCAGGAGGGGAAGGGGAAGGTAGGGGTAAGAAGGGGGAACTGATCACAATGATCTACCTATAACCCCCTCACAGGGAGATGGACAACAGAAAAGTGGGTGAAGGGAGACAGCAGTCAGTGTAAGAAAGGAAAAATAAATAATTTATCAATTATCTAGGGTTCATGAGTTGGAAGAGGAGGGGGGAAATGAGCTGATATGAGGGTTCAAGTAGAAAGGAAATGTTTTGAAAATGATGGCAAATATGTAAAAAATGTGCTTGACACAATTGATGGATGTTTAGATTGTGATAAGAGTTATAAGAGCCCCCAATAAAATGATTTTTAATAGCTAATATTGGACAGCTTAACAAGTATCATTTATTATTGCTACTAAAGGATAATTGTTCACTTTAATTGAGGTTTCAATACTTGTTCTGTTGTTAGGTGCAGTCAAGTTGATTCTGATCCATGGTAACCTTATGCACAACAGAATGACATGCTGCCTGGTCCTGTGCCATCCACTCAATTATCCCTGTGCCTGAGCCCATTGTGGCAGCCACTGGGTCAATCCGTCTCATCAAAGGTCTTTCTCTTTTTTACTGCACTCCACTTTACCAAGCATGGTGTCCTTCTCCAGAGACTGGTGTCTCCTGAGACTGGTGTCTCCTGAGAATGTGTCCAAAGTATGTGAGACGCAGTCTAGCAATTCTTGCCTCTAAAAGCACTCTGGCTGTACCTCTTCCAAGACATCTGTTTGTCCTTTTAGCAGTTCATGGTATTTTCAATATACTTCAGCAGCACCTCAATTCAAGTGCATTGGCTCTTCTCTGGTCTTCCTTATTGAATGGTCAATGTTCGTATGTATAGGAGGCCATTGAAAACACCAAGGTCCTCAGCTTAGTCCTCAAAGTAACAGCCTTGCTTTTCAATACTCTAAAGAGGTCCTTTGCAGCAAATTTACCTAATACAGCATGCCTTTTTGATGTCTTGACTGGTGCTTCCTTAAGCATGGATTGTAGATCCAATCAATCAAAGACAAAATCCTTGATCACTTCAAAATTTTTCTCCATTTATCATGTTGTTGGGAGGATTTGGGTTTTCTTTACATGGAGTGTAATCCGCACCAAAGGCTACAATCTTGGATCTTCACCAGCAATTGCTTCAAGTCCTCCATATTTTCAGCAAGCAGGGTTCTGTCATTTGCATATCACAGGTTGTAAATAAGTCTTTGATCCTGATGCCACATTATTCTTCATATAATCCAGCTTCTCTGATATGGATTGAATAAGCATGGTGAAAGGATACAAGCCTGTGGCACACCTTTCCTTTCACACAACTGCCTCTTGATCCATGTACAAGTTCCTCACGAACTCAGCGAAGTGTTCAGGAGTTCTCATTATTCTCAATTTTTCCACGGTTTGTTGGGGTCCACAGAGTCCAAAGCCTTGGCATCGTCAATAAAACCAAAGTAAACGTCTTTCTGGTATTCTCTTCTTTGATCCAAGATCCTTCTGACATTAGCATCGATGTCCCTTGTTGCACATCCTCTTCTGAATCCAGCCTGAACCTCTGATAGTTCCCTAGCAATGTACTGCTACAATCGTTGTTGGATGATCTTCAGCAAAATTTTACTTGATTGTGATATCAGTGCTATTTTCCGTGCTTTGAGCACCTGCTGGGTCAGCTTTCTTTGGAATGGGTACAAATATGGATCTCTTCCAGTCAAGTTGGCCAAGTAACTGTCTACCAAATTCGCTGGCATAGATAAGCAAGTGTTTCCAATACTTCATCAGCTTGTTGAAACATTTCAATTGTTATTCCATCAATTCCTAATTAACTAGTTCATTGCGGGTGCTATTCATGTAATCCTCAGAGCTCTGTATGTACACAATATTAGTATACCTGCAGGGACAGTGAATTATTTAATATGGCTCTTCTAGCCAGTCTCTAATTCCCACCAAACGGCTTTTCCTTGCATGGGTATGGTATGAAGTTGGGGTGACGGGGTGTCACAATACTGATAGGATTCCTGCTAGGTATAAAAAATGTGCCATCTGTGAAGCAGGAGGCAGGATCTCATCAGGATCCAGATGACAGCTACAAGATCAGAGCAACAGCAGCAGATCCAGGAGCCTGAGCATGGAACAGAGTGAGTAAAGCATTTGTGCAGGAGGCTGGCTTATGGAGTGGGGGTGCCTCTAGGCCTTTAATTGGGGGTATTGGGGAAGTGGAAATGAGGGTCTTCAGGCTAATATTTACAATGGAGGGGTATGCCCCTTTTGACCGTTATTAGTAGACCTGAAAGAAGCTTGCAATATGTCCTAATAAATAACTCAACCCTGCGCATTTCTCACTGGCATTCATCATGAAGTTTATCTGTAAATTCTGTATAGCCATTGGAATTATTAGACTATTAGAACTATTAATAACTATCTAGACTATTAGAACTAGAGATCTATTAGAACCTAGAGATCAATTAGGAATATTAATTAAGATAATGCAATTCCCACTTTACAGATGCAGAAACCGAGGCACAGAAAGATGAACTAACTTGCCCAAGGTCACATTTCTTGTAAATAGTAAAGCTAGGGTTTGAATATGCGCAATTTGATTCCAGAGCTTTTGCAATCTGTATGCCAGACTAGAGTTGGGTTTAATTTTATGTGACATGTGATAGGACACAATATGCTAAGATTAATCTAAACGAAGTGAATAAGATGGGAATGTGAGGAAGTGGAACCTGAGGCAGGACCTTATAATAATAGCAGGGTTGTAGGACTAGACTATCTGTTCCTTAATGCTTGCCTCCATGTAAGTCCACTAAACCTCAAGACCTTGACAGCTATTAGAGATACAATGCTCTTAAATGGCCAAGTCGAAATGCCTTCTGATTCATTTATGTGAATGGTAATAGTCCTGTAAATCTGTGGCCCCTTTCCACTGCGAATTAGAAATTGCATGCAGTGCTTTCTCAAGCTTCACAGCATCTTAGCATCAAAAGCTCTTCTAACCAAGATGACAATTGAGTGAGTGCCAGGAGAAAGCATCCTGCTTGGTCAACTAGAGAGACAGCAACAACAACAACAACTTCAACAAGATGGACTGACACAGTGGCTGCAACCGTGTGCTCAACCACAGCAATGATTGTGAGGATGGTGCAGGACTGGGCAGTGTCTTGTTCCGTTAAACACAGGGGCTCCATGAGTCAAACCAACTTGACCTCCCCTAACAACAACATGTTTCTCAACCATGTCCCAACGAAGACTGGTTTCATGGAGCATCACCCATGCAAAAAAAAAACACGGAGTCAAATAAGCTTAAGAAACCCTCAAAATTAAACTCCTCTCATAGAATCACCATTACAGATCAAAACCTCTAAACTTCTATGGTTTAAAACAAAAATAACACCTGTTTAACATTGTTTAACCTAATGCGCTCCAACTACATTTTCATAAGTTTACACATCAGGGTTGTAAATAGTGTAACACCTATTCACAACTCAAAGAACAAGTGAGCTACAAAACATTCTTGGGAAGTGCAGTCTGAGGAGACTCTTCCTCAGTTTCTTCTATTAATGACAATGTCATTCATGAGAGGAATGATAATCATAACGTATATCCATTTAATTCTCCTCAGTTCCCAAACTTACTTGGCCTACTGCCTGTTTTTTCAGAAAATAAAATAAAAATACTACATGTCCCCCTGTGTAATAGCCCATAAGTCAGGATAAAGTGTACAGGTATCTGTTTTTCAGCCCCCACCCCACCCTATTGGATCATCTCAGCACACCCAGTGTTGTGAATAGGCCACTCTGGGAACGACTACTGGATAGTCCAAGTGTTTTTATAATTCTCATTTTCTCTTATAATATGTGGAGCATCAGCTCAACAAATCTTTCAAATTCCTTCTTTTCCCTTCTGGGAAGCAGAATTCTGAGCGATTAGAGTTAAGTAATCTTAAATCTCAGAAAGTTAATACCCATGTCTATCATGTTTTTCAGATCAGAAGAGTGAAATGTTCTATTACTTAAAAAAGAGAGGGAGGGAAAGAAATCCTTTTCTCCTGAGAGATTTTATCAGCTTCTAAGAATTCCTTTCAATGCGCTTGTAATCATTAATGTCAAAGATTAACACTTCTCAAGTCCCATAAGAGATCCCTTTCAAAATAGAAATTCTGATACAAACCACTTGCTCTTAAGGACTACTTTACCAGGAATACAATTATCTAAGGTTATTTTAAAAGAAAATGAAGGTTGAAAAGATAGAAAATTTGTAATGACTAAGTGACTTATCATCAAAAACAAAATACAATCAGAGAGCACTGTTTAACTCAAAGCAATGATTCTGTAACATGGGATTTCAGGCCTTAAGTGAATCTTTTTAAGAAGGTGGGGGTCTTTATTTTATCCCCCAAACTAACTTATAGTGGCTACTAATTGGACTGCTATGTGCAAGTTCAGCAGGTTGAAATCACCTGCTGCTCCCCAGGAGAAAGATGAGACTTTCTACTCCCATCAAGGGGTACAGTCTCAGAAGCCCCCAGGAGCAGTTCTACCCTGTTCTATAGGGTCACGATGAGTCTGAATCGACTGGATGGCAGTGAGTTTGGAAACCCCCTCACATAGATAACTTCCATCTCCAGCAGTAAGGTTCATTCTGAGCATCCCTACCCCTTTTACCACTTTCTAAATCATTGGATTATCTGGAATCTGAAATTGGAACGTGTGAGAATCTTAGATCCAACAATTGCTCATCAGACAATGTTTTTTTCCACCAGTAACTCATTGGACAATGCTTCTTGAACTGCCTCTATCTCAGTTCTTTGATCATTAATTACAAGATAACACTATTTAATAATAGCATAACACTATGTTACTGTGAGGATTAAACTGAAACTCATGCAAAGCACAAGCCCCATCACTATTACGTAGCAAGTTTCCTGTAAATGGAAACATAGATCTACACTTCTTTTGGCACTCCGCATGTGAGAGAGACAACCAGTAGTCAGATACTACCTCAGTGGCCCCCAAAACATGGCCTCCCAGATGGCTAATTAACATGGAAAAGCGAGTTAATTTTTGTCTTCCATCCCTCTGAAACCCAAGAGAAGCTAACCAATGACCCCATTTATTCAGCACTGAATCCCATTGACACCACAGTGACAGAGTGCGGGGCCCCATTACGGAGTGCTTGAGCCATGGAGAGGGATCACTCATTACTTCTTTTCCTCTGCAGCTGTGGCCACAAAGCCATGCAGGAGAATGAAGCATCCAGAGAGGTTTCATAGACTGAGATAATAGTGGACAGGGACCAGGAAAACAACACATTCAAAGTCAAAAGGCCTACTTCAATACCCACTGCCACGGAATCGATTCAAACTCTGAGTGAACCGATAGGACAGAGTAGAGCTGCTCTTTCGGGTTTCCAAGGCTGTAAATCTTTACAAGTGCAGATCGTCTCATCTTTCTCCTATGATGCGGCTGGTGTGTTCCCACTACCGACCTTGTGGTTGCCGGACCAGTGCTCAACCCATTATAACTTCCAAAGCTAAGAAGTCACAATCTGGAAATGAAACACCACCACTCATAAATTGTTGTGGGAGGTAAAGCCACTAGGAACCCCGGTGGAGCTGTGGTTAAAGCCCCAGGCTGAGAACTAACAGGTTGGTAGTTGAGGCCACCAGCCACTACCTAGAACAGAGATGTGGCAGCCACTCCACAAAGACATACAGCCTTGGACAACAGATAGAACCATTGTCCCCTGTCCTATAGCATCACTATGGGTCCAAAAGAGTCCAAGACCAGTGCATTTGTTTTGGTTTAGTTCAATTTGGTTAGACAGTACCAATGACTTTCGAAAGACGTTGATGGAAATTGTATGAATTCAGGCTCAGTTTCTCCCTTTAGTGGCCCCTGTGCTCTCTTCCTTAACGAATGGAGTCTCCTCATCTTGATGTGAAGGAGGAGACCCCACATTGCCTGGGGTCACTCCTTTGAGAGGGGGAAATTGGAAGATGACCGTCCACTTGAGGCTACACAACATCAAAAGAAGACCAGGGCAAATCAATGAGCCCCACCAATGGGATGGAAGGAGAAGCTTGTGGGAAATTCAAGCCAAGGCCAAGATCAAGATTGGAGACGAAATGCTGATAGTTCTGTTGAGAGTATGATTGGGGAGAAGTAACCACAAACCAGGAAGGGAGGCTAAACAATGAGTATAGGGTACCTAGCGGGGACAATGGGTCAGATTTTAGATGCCTGGGAAGATGCTATGAATTTGTTTCTACCCAACCTTCGATGAAGCACACCATGGACTATGCACCATGATGATCATGGAAGCTGACCTTGCCAGCAGTGTGATTTAACACAGAAGCTACACCAGGACTTAACATAGAGGCCCCACTGAATGAACTCAACCATGACTCAAAGCTGCCTATGTCCTTGGACTGAGGGCAGGAGTACTTGGATGGGAGAGGAAGCAGAAAGTGGCTGCCCCTGGAATGTGGAATTGGTAGCTATTGGACCTTGTGGGGAACCCCTAGCTCAGTGGGTGTCCAATGGGAAGGGATCCAGGATCACCATACATGTAGTCCCTCAACGCCCACCTTGCAGTTGTGATCCCTTGAGCGGGGATCTTTACTTGGAAGAATTGATCCAGGAAGGGCTCCCCAGGCATCAATCATAATACTTAGGATCAACAGAGCCCAATCAAATGAGAGTTTGAACTTAGGACAAAAGCTCTTGGGTTGAGGCTCAAGGTAGAACTATACTCACATTAACTCCTCATACTGATTGTGTCTGGAGTTCTAGGTCATTGGAGAAATCGATAAAGATAATAGTGCAGTTGTCTTATACATTGGGGGTGGGGTGATTGACAGTGCTGTACTTCTTTATTTATATGGGATTTTGTTTCCTGCTTGTGGCTTCCTTTTTATCCTTTCTTTCTTGTCTTTTTGGGTGTGTATGTGTTGTTCCTTTAGTTGCTGGTTGGCATATAGTTGCTATCATTGCAGTTGGTCTTACAGGGTTTTGATTTTATCATTATGACCGCCAAAGCAAACCTGAGACGTGCAAACCCCATGAACAAGCAGATAGAGTACAGCTTCCTACTTACCTGTATCCCCAATTCAAGAACAATTAGTTTTGATAATATGGCCTGCTTTTTATTCACCTACAAGAAATGATCACTGAAGATAAGGGTGCTACAGCAAAGTGTAGTGAAGAAAGTAGATGGTGCCCAGCTATCAAATCTGAATAGTGGATGATGTTTTAAAGGCTCGTATTTAGACAAGTAACCTTCAAAGTGAGGAGTCAACTAAGTCTACACGGAAGAAGCACACCAACTTGTGTGCTCCAAGGATGACAATTACAAAATTCAAATATAGTAAGGAGAAAAGCAGCAGAGCAAAAATTATGAAAATCCAATTTGTGGATGGCTATGAGGGATGGTGGAACCCCCAAGCCCACCTGCAGAGTACTTGGTCAGGCGGGCTGCTGGCAGATCCACTCTAGCCAGAGGAACACACACAGGCAGGGACCACTGTCATCTTGATTATGGTGTGTCAACTCCATACTTGGGCTGTTGACCTCCCTAAAGATCCAGTCTCTTCCCTAGCTGTTTGAATGTTGATGGGACTCTTTTCCTTCTTACTCACTATTTGTATTTCTATCTTTATATTATTATTTTATCCTTACCACCTTATTTTGATTTTTTTCATATTGTTTCTGATGGGTTTCCCAGTTTGGGACACACAGGAGTGATAATAATGGATGCAAAGGTTGATAGGGGATGCAGGGGGTGGGGAAGTGGGTGATAGGGATGGAAAGGAGATTTGAGGAATAAATAATGAAGGGGGAGAGGAGAGGGAGCCCTAGAACTGACTGATGGCACAATTCATTCTACAGGCAATTTAACCATGGCGGGGGTGGGGAGTGATGTTCTAAAGTCGATGTGGTAGTGATTGTACAATTCTCCTTGATCTAAATGAACTATTGAATTGTATGATATGTAAATTGTCTGGCAATAAAACTGTTGGAAGGGGAATAAAAAGAAGAGGCTCTTTGTCCGAAATGGTGACTGGAAAGCAAGGGGCTGTAGGTGGAGGGTGGGAAGCGGGGAGTGAAGGGAAAGGAAGGAAATGGAGTTAGTGTCTGTGACAAGTGCTGAGGAGCTGCCCTTAACACGTCTCTTTAAAATGTGATGCCGCAGCAGTAAGGCTGTGGCCTCCTTGGCTACTGAAATGTTGGCGCTTTAACCCACCCAGAGTCACCAAGGAAGAAAGGCCTGACAACCTGTTTCTAAACCACCCCAGCCAACATACCAGCCTGTGTGATCCAAGGATTGTAAGTAACATCATCCAAACCTAAAGGAGGGAATGGTATCAGCGCTTACATTGCCAACGCCTGGTTTGCAGAAGGCTCTAAATGGCAGTGGAAGCTCAAATCCATTTTCAGTATCCACACATGATTAAGCCTCTCATGAATTCCCTCTGAGTAGACCTGAGGGCCGTGACAGCCCTGTTATCAAACAGAGAGCTTTGGGAAGACGATTGTGGCAGACATTGTTAGGTCAACATGTAATAGCTTACCACTTGCTTTCCCTTTTAAAAATTGTTTTATTTTTTTAAAAAAGAAAGCATGAAGAAGAAATACACAGAAGAGGAAACCCCTTCTGACCGTGGACCAGGGATGTGAACAGCCGTGATGTCAGGCAGAATGCACTGAAAAGTGGATGACTGCAGATACATTCGGGTTAAAAATTTAGCAACCTATCCTTTGTTCTCCCTTATGAGCCATTTAAATTTGTTCTCATTTTTTAACATCTTCTGCTTTTCAAAACTGAGGTTTTTATCTGTTTTCCTCTGTTATTGTTCTGAGTCTTTTTGGTTTCATGGGATCTTTTTGTTTGCTTGCTTTTTGGTTTTATTTTGGGTTGTTTTTTTCCTGTATGTAAAATCCAGGATAAGTAAATCTATAGCGCGTGACAGTGACTGAAGTTATGGTTCCTTCGGGGTATGGTAGGGGAAATGGAGAGGAATCGCGATGATGAGCCCAAGAATGAAGACAATGTTCTAAACGGATCGGGTGGTGATTGTATGACTCTACTTGATGGAACTGAACTATGGAATTGTATGACAGGTGAACTATCATACAAGCCGTAAAAACCCCACGGAGCTGTTCTACCCTGCCTACAGGGGACTCCTCAGGTGTTAAATCCCCTTGGCAAGTACCTGGCCACAATTGGCTTCCCGTGTGGGCAAAGGAGACAGGTCAGTGAAAAGCTGCATTTCTTGGGCCCTGGAGCGCTCCAGCCTCTGCCCCATATCGCCCACCCTGGAGGAGAGAGACCCCATGCCCTTCCCTCTACCCTTCTTGCCATTTCAGATGTTGCCCATGAGCTTGTCAGCCTGCCAGGCTCTCCATGGGTACCCCAGGCAGTACCCCAGGCCCAGCCAGTAGGACAATGAGTCTGCTGGGCTGAAAGCATCCAGTCTCCCCTATTCAGGAGGAAGGGGTGTGCAGTGGGGAAGAGAGGTCATTGATGCAGACAGTTTATGTTTTCCCAAGCCAGCATTCCTCACAAACAGCTGTGTTTATTCAAAACCAGAGAGGGAGAGAGACAAGAGAAAGGACCTGTCCTAGGGATGACATCATTCTGTCTTGTCTGCTTTGGCTCCCACCACTGTGAGGGGGTGGGCGAAACACGGAGCCGGCTGGAGGACGTGCTTGGAGGAAGCCGGGGCAGACGGTTTGTAGGTGTGTTTATTGGATATATAATTCTCCTGCGTTGCACTGACTTCTCTCGCTGCTCACCCCCGCGCGTCCTGATGTGCAGTTCCCAGAATACTGTTTCCCCAAGGTAGCCCCCAGCACAAGGCTATGTGGCTCATGTCCTCTCCTTGGAATCTAGTTAACAAACCTCTCTTACTGGGGGAAGGGGTGGGGGTGGGGGGCAGCCCGACAGGAGGCAAAGTCATTAAAGTGAATGTAAATGCATCCAAGGAGAGATTAGCCCCCAAAGCCATTCCCATATCAGACAAAGGCCCCTTTCATGCAGACTCCAGCCGCCAGGAGTCCTGTAAACAGGGATTAAGAAGGAGATTCTGACCTAGCAGAACTGGCTCTTTGGGAGATGGGCCAACACTGAACCTACCCTGGCCAGACCTGGAGAATTCAGCTTCTGCTTCTTAAAACCCCAGCCCGAGGGGGAAGGGAGCTCAACAGAGGCCCAGTTATAGTCTTTCCCTTCTTTTAGCCAATTTTTTCCCCCTAACACAATCCAGATGCACGGAGCCTTCACCTGCTCTTCAATGTAATGTGATAATTCCCCAGTCTCCTGCTTCGGTCTCTCAAGTAGGAGGTCCTTCCATCAGCAACCAGAGCATAGTCCCTTCTGAATGTCATCAGCAACCGGTTGCTCTATTTCGAGGGTCCATTTCGTGTCCGGCTCAGAGTGACTCAGTACTATGTCAAGAGAGGGCCAGGCTAGGCTCCCTGAATAGGCACTCGGCTCTGGGTTGAGGAGGTAGGGTAACAGTAGGTGCACTGAAATATGATAGGGAGCCAGTGAAAGACATCCATGATGGGCACCTGAGATGACATGAACAACTCTCTAACTGGAAGGCTCCGGAAACGTTTGTGATTATAGGCGACACATGAACTAAGTCTTGAAAGAGGAATAGACGCTAAGAGGTAACCCTGGGACAGGAGTGAAGGAGTAAGGAGTGGGGAGAACATTCCATCAGCAGGGAGGGGAGCGTGAACCCATCATCCAAGTGTCAAAGAGCGTGTTGTTCTAAGGAAGCTCCCGGAGCCCTGCCCTGGAGGAGCAGGACATCCTCGGGGTGGTGGTCCAAGAGATGTCATGAGAGGAAGACAGGATTCAAACAATAATGCATCTTGTGTGCCAATATGGGGGGGGGCGTTAAGAAATGTATTCATCGCATTTGGGAGCTGCTGAAGGGTTTGAAGTGGCATGGTAAGACAAGCCTTTTAGAAAGGTCACTTGGGGAGGAGTCCAGGCTGGAGGCAGGAGAACTCTCTCAAGAACCCAAAGACGAATGGGTGCGGGTCTGACGAAGGAGGTGGTCGGATAAGGGTGGGAAAGAAGGCATACATATGAGGCAGATTAAAAAGAGAAAAGCAGAGAAGTATCTGACTTTGGCTAGGAGGGGTGAGGGAAATGGAAAAGCCTAGAATGACTCCGAGGCTTTGTGGCTGGACTGATGTAGTGCCAGTACCCAAAATGGGGCTTTGAGGACAAGAAGGACATTGACAGACAGCCATCTGTCACCTGCCAATCACTCTCGGGAGCTCCTCATCCTCCGTTCTTACTCCAGCCCGAAACACACTTGCTAGCTCTGGGCCTCACTCCCATCGGACTCACGGTGACCCTATAGGACGGGGTAGAACTGCCCCTGCGGGGTTTGGAGAGTGTAACTCTTAACTGGAGGAGAAAGCCTTGGTTTTCTCCTGCGGAGCCGCTGGTCGTTTTGAACTGCTCTCCTCATGAGTGGCAGCCCAGTGAGCAACCCACTACATCACCAAAGCCTCTGCCAATTATGACCCGATGCAACCTGGTTATCCCTCCCCTCCAGCCCGGGGCCTCTTGGCCCAGGCCTCCTCTGAGGACATTGACCTGCGGGTCTAAGGGAACCTCCTGGCCCTCGCGCATGCACAGCCCAGAAGAGCCAGAGGGTTAACCTCAAGTGCACAATCAGTGAAGCACCTTGGAAAGTCCGTTTGTAGTGGTTCTCTCTCCATCCCTTTGGACTCCCCTTTCCCTGACTCTCCCTTGGGGTTGTTCTCCCCAAATAAACAAAACCCACTGCTACCGGCTTGATTCCACCTCATAGTGACCCCCTAGGACCCCGTGGGACAGAGTAAACTGCCCCAAGGGTCTCCAGGGCTGCCACCTCAGCAGACGCAGACTGCTACGTCTTTCTCCCGCGGAGCAGGCAGGGGCTCAAACTGCCGACTTCTTGGTTAGCAGTTGAGCGCTTAACCATGGCACCACCAGGTTCCCTCCAAATAAACAGAACCCATAGAAGTCATTGTCTGGGGCTCAGCTCTCAGGAGAACAGCTAAGAGGGCAGACAAGATGAATGCAGTCCCAGTAGGATGAATGTGAGATCAGCCCCCGGGCCCGAAAGGTTAGACGTTGGAGTGCTCACCCCAAAGTGGGCCATTCAAACTCATCAGTCCTGCCCCTATGGGAGAAAGAGGGGGCTCTTTGTACCCATAAAGAAACCCTCTCTGGGTCATGATGAGTAGAAGTAACCTTCTAGCAGTAATCAGGGCAGGGAATAAAGGGAGGCTCTCTACCCAGGGTCCCTGCTCGAGGGATATGGACCAGTATCACCCGAGGGCTTGCAAATGGTCCTGGAAGTGATGGGAATGCATGAAAAGAATGAAAAACGGAAGTGGCGCAGGGTCTTCAGAGACTCAACCCGTCTGGTGTTAGACCCTTGGTCTTCATCCAAAAGCAATGAACTCAGCTTCTTTGTACAAATGTACTCAAATATTTAGAGGAGGGGGGGGGGATGAAATGACAATATAAAAAGTATCTTTATACTCTGGAAGTACGGGTACACATAATGGATCTCACCATCATAGTCACAACATCAATATGGAATATATAAAAATAATTTCACTCTTTACCCAGTCCCCCATCTAATCCCACCCAGTGTGCACCATGGTCATATTGGGCTCATATAAATATATAATATGATGTGCCCATCCTTTCTCAATATTAACCCTATCATCCAGGCCCTAAAGCAGATGCTAAGTCTCTGTCTTTTTTTATTTGGGACTTAATCCAATTCAAGGTTTCTCAATGGCCATGGCCCTCATTGAGCCTGTGGAGCCCTGGAGAACAGGTGTAACGGTGAGAGCAGTGAAGTTCTAGTCGTTGTTCCAATCTTGGATTCACTATGCAACCCAGAGCGTGTTACTTCCAATCTCTGGCCTCAGTCTTCTCATGGAAGAGCAAGGAGCGTTGACCCAGATGCTCCTTGTGGTCCTTTTCATAGAATCCCAGTATTCTAAGATCATGAGTGCCTGTGCCCAGCACTGTTCTTCCTGCTGTTTGTTACTTGCCACCAAATAATTTCTGGTCCATAGTGACCCCATCCATGCATGTGGAGTGGAAGGCTCCACGGGAATGTCAAGGCTGTGGTCTTTCAGGAGCAAACAGCCATGCTTGTCTTCTGAGATACTCCTAGGTGGGTTTGAACCATCAACCTTTGGCTAGTATGCAACAGTTTAACTGCTTGTACTATCTGGGCACTCCTACCACACCCTTTCTCAGGAGGTTGTGGTAACTCCCATTCAACCCTCCCAAGCACTAGTTCCTTTAACTACCATGTACTCAATGACCCAACACACACACACACGTACAAATGCTCTCATAACTACCCCCATGTGGGCACACTTGTTTGCTCACCATGCCACGGCCTATATCCATTTAGATCTGTTTTAAGAGAAGCCCAGCCTCCTGAAAGCTCCTTAGACACAAAGATGGTGAGATTTCCTCTCATATGCTTTGGACATGTTACCAGGAGGCACATGTTCCTGGAAAAGGACATCACGCTTGGTAAAGTAGAAGACAGAGGACAACCCTCAAGGAGATGGATTGACACAGTGGCTGCAACAAGGGCGTTCAATGTAACAGCAATGGTGCGGATGGTGCTGAAATCAGGTCATGCTTCATTCTAGGGCCCATGGGGTCGCCATGAGTTAGAATCTACTCTACAGCACCTAGCGACAACAGCAAAGCCACTTGAGAACTATACCCACCATGCTGCCTTCACCTTCCTTTGCACCTGCATGGGAAAGTCGTGGACCAGGCTGCAGATATAAATGCTCCAAGAGAAGGGAAAAGGAACAAGGATGCTAGTAAAATAAAAGTTTTTAAATAAAATTTCCCCCAACCTATTCCCTTAAAAAATGTAAAGGCTATTCATCTTTGATATTGTACTTAGCTACCTCATCAGCCATCAGGGAAAATACCTTTCTTTCTTAAGTTCTGGGAGGAATAGTGACTCACTTTCATCTTTAATTATTTGTCCTTATGTTAACATCTGTGCACATTCTGCAGCCTCCGACAGTTTTATGTTGCATACTCTGCACAAAACCCCAAGCACCGACCCTCCCAGGTCAAGAATCCCGCTGGTCATGTTCAAAGGGGCAGGAAGCTATTCATTCCCAAATCCTGGCCCAGACTGAAATGTTTCCAGCAAGACAAGAAAGCCCACTGGCCCCTAACTATCTCATCTGAAAGCTCGTCTCTAGCTCAGCCCTTTGTTTATTTCCTTCCGGGTACCTATTTGGAAATATACTTTACATTTATACTTTTGCTTTCTCACTTACTATTCACTCTCCGACTCCTAGGCTAGACCATAAGATCATTCTGGAACACATTCTCCCTATTACACCCTCAGCCCTCAGCACCATGTGTGGCCTGTAATAAGTGCTCAATAAATGCTTGTTGAATGCTGATCCATGAAGGAGTTGGAGCAAAAATGCACGACAGTAAATCTTATGACAGAATTAACAACCCTCAAGCCTCAGCTGTTGTCTCAATTTGAAGACTGAGAACAAGAAAATGGGCTGAAAAGCATCCAAGTTATAAGGGCCATGACTCTCTGGAACAAACTGAAATAGTGGAGGGTGGGAAGGGGGTAGAGAACCACCGGATGAAGAGGTCAGGAAGACCAAGTTCAAATGCCAACCCCATTTCTTAATCAGTACATGACCTTGAGCATGCATCCCATCCCCTTGGATCTCTAGTACTGTATAATGAGGAAACTGGCACCTCATCAGTATTTTTCCAAGATTTTCTTTTCATAGTGGTACTTCATATTTTATATAAAAGATGAAAGATAACATAACTAGCTACATCTACTGATGAAGGGGAACAAGGAGACTAACAGTTGAGTGAATACTAAAATATTAAACCCAGAGCAATGGATAAAAACAGTACCCTACCATTGACCTTACCTACACAGCCTCAAAAGCCAGATTCACACGGATAAACGAGTTTAAAAATGATGAGGCCTCAGAAAAAACGCTCTGATTCCTACATCTGTGCCTAAAGAGTTAACATGGTAAATCAAATTCTGATTAGCTTTTCACCACACCCATCTCCACCTCTAGACAAGTAGATTACACTTCCCAGTATTCCTCAGTGAGTTGTGGCCAGGTGACTGGTTTCTGGCCAAAATTATGTGGATATTTGTTACCAGAAAAATTAGCATAGTGTGCTTATGAAAAGATGTTGGGTGGGGGCGAGGCCACAGTTGGCAAACCAACATAGAAAATGCATGCTATTTGCATAAAAATAAAATAGAAGAATTTGCACTGCTTCTTAGCCTAGACACCCACTGCTCCTTTCTTCCACTCCCCCACACCCCCACACCCGGCAAGAAAGGAAACAAAACCTTTGATCACAGAAAACCTGGAAGTGGTGAGTGGGAGATGGTAGAACAGCATCCAACACCCCCAATTGGTAACGCCATTTCTAAATCTTATTCTTCCTGTTTTTGAGATATCGTGTAATTTCTTGTCTTTTATTCAACTTGCTTATTTATTTTACATTTTTATTGTTACCTAATCCACATATCATACAATTCAGTAGTTCGATCATTCAATCGTATCAAAGAGCATTGTGCAATCATTACCATGAGATTGTATCATTTTTTACAGAATTACCCTAACAACCTGGCAACATCAGCTACATTTTTGGAGTTCTAAGATGTATTAAAATGTGGCTATATAAAATGTGCTATTTTTACTAGAGCTTTTAAAATTGTTTAAATATTTTCATAATGAAATGTGAATTAAATAAATGTTCATGGCATACCTGAAGTCCTTTCAAGAGGCCCCAGGTTTTCATGAAACACCTTTGAAACTCATTTGACTAGATGCTTTCAAAGATTCTTCCCCACTCTAATATTTTACTGCTGAATATTTTCTAGTTTTTACAGGGAAGTCAGATTGGTCTTCATAAAAATGAAAACAGGTTGAAAAGAGATATTCCTTCTACATTTGTATGAGTCTGGGTATTTTAGAGAAATAAATCCACAGAAACTCATATGTATGAGACAGTTTTATAGAAAGGGTAAGTGCACATCAAGAAAACATCCCAACCCAGTGTTGCCCAAGCCCACAAGTCCAACATTAACCCATAGGTCCAACACCAAGCCACAAAGTCCTCCTCCATCTCACAAAACACACACAATGATGCTGACTGCAAGAGGAAAGCTGAATCAGTGAATGTGTAAGCATCTCAGCACTAGCAGGGGTCTCCACACGGCTGCTCCAGAACCCAGTGCTGCATCAGGGTAGGTCCATGTGGCTTCTCCTTGGGGATGTCTTGCAGGAAGTGAGCCTTGCCAGCTGAAGCAGGGAACTGCTACGGAAGCTGCACCCTGGTGCAACCATCACAAAGCAAGAGACCCAATAACTAGAAAGGCAAGGCTCACTACTCCATTTATCCCTCCGCCCTTCAATTAACCCCACATGTGTTATTTGTCCAGGTTGACACAATAAACTAACTACCTCAACATTGATAAGAAAATACTATCTTATAAATACCTAAGATCAGAGGTATTTCTAGTGTAATTGTTCGACACTTACGGAGAGAAGCTTTCTTTGGTTCTAGATTTATCTACCACTTAGTGATAATAATGATCATGGTAAAAATGCGCCCAAACTGTCTGTCAACCATGCCATCAAGGATCTGGAAGTCCTCCAAAGCTAAGTCAAGATTAAAACGTTCTATCCAAATGTATTATGAAATAGCATTTTGGTGAATCTCAAAATTACTAACCAGATCGAAAAGAGGCAGGGCCATTTTCTCCCCCCACGCGCTTCCTTTAGAAACCATCCTTTGCAGAAGCTGGGAGTGGCGTCAGGGACCACCGCACAGAAGTAAATGGAAACCACACCCAGGCACAGATCAGACATTCAACCCGTCAGCAAACACAGCCCACCCTAGAGGGCAAGACGACCTTCTTCTGGGACCACAGGTCAGTTCTGCAGGGGCTGAAACCAAACCCACTGCCATCGAGTTCATTCTGACTGCTAGCCGCCCTGTAAAACAGAGCAGAAGGAGCCCTGTGGGTTGCCGTAACCGTGACCTCTTTATGGGAGAGGAAAGCCTTGTCTTTCTCACGGGGGAGCTGGTGGTTACAAACTGCTGGCCTTCCGGGCTCCTCAAGGACAGGATAGCGGTGTGGGAAATCTTCGGGTCTGTAAACGTTTCTCAGATTCTAAATCCACATTCACTCCATCATGTCCACCCCCACCTAATTTTACGAATCCACAGGGAACGTCAAACCCTCAAGGCGTCTCCTCTCACCCCTGTCCGCCTAACCCGGCCCTAAAGGAAAAAGAAGAGATGCTCAGAGACTTTGGGTGAATTTGAATTTGAACCCAACGCCTTGCCCGCTGCTGCGTGATCGTGTTGGGTAAGTTATGTAAGCCCCCTGAGCTCTCTCAAAGCTTACAATGTGAACATGGCAACTGGAGATGAATTCATGTTCCAAGTTGACATGGCCCTAAAACCTCCTACCTAGCCGCAAGCCTCAGATCCCTACTGAACTTCACTTGGCCACACGAACACCCTGCTGAGTGGCCGAACCTCCCAGAAGGAGAGAATGTCCTGTCCCAGGACCAGAGAGGCGGAAACCACCCCGAGTCCTTGCCCAAGTTCTGTGGTAGAAGCAAAGGGTTGGTTTTCTTCCTCTTTTCTTCCCCACTCTGGTTTTCCTTTTGTAAAACACTTGCAAAGCCTGAGGAAAACAATCTTTGGGAGTCCCTGCAAAGATGTAACTCCAGCCTCCCAGCTGGGCCAGGCCTGCCAAGTGTCAGGCTGGAGACCACCGAGAGAGAGAATGGTTTCTGTACAAAGGAGGCACAGGTCTCTGGGATGAGGTGATCCAAGGTTGAACCAAAATAAACTTGTTGTGGTCAGAGTGCAAGAACAGGCAAAACCCACTCTGAGAACACAAAGACCTCCCCCACTCCGGGTGCAGCGTAGAAACAGCTCGCAGATGGAATTTGCTGCTCAGAGGAAGAGTGTAAGATGGTCGTGCCCATCCTCCATCGGGCGGCAGTCGCCTCTGTGAAAGTGCTGGGGGACAAAGGAGGATTGCTGATTAACCCTCCACGGAGTGGCTTTCTGGCTGTCTAGCCTGTCTCGTCCATTCTACACCATCAGGTCTAGGTCCCAAGGTGTGACATTAGAAGGTAACACTCCCTTTCCAGATGAATTGCACCTGTATCTGTGTCTCAGGTATGCAGGCCCATCGCCCCCTGGACCTGGATTACTTGCTCAGTGGAGTGCCTCTGCTGCTGCTACTACTGCGACCTTCACATCGTCTTCTAAAGCTGACGCCTGTCTCAGTCTCTCCACTGCCTCATGGCCTCCATCATGCCTGTGGTGGTGGCACCTCCACGGTTCCAGACCCCAGTTCTGGCACACCTGAACTCAGGGAGGCTCTGGCCTTGCCAGCAGCTGCCTGAACAGGTGAACTTTGACTTATGAGAGACAAAAATAAAATTAAAAAGGAAAGGATTCAACAGAGGAGTAAAACTAGCCAAAGGTGAAGACTCTGTCATGTGGGAATACGGCAGAGAAGAAAAACGCAGTTGAACTTCACTCACAGGGAGCAAGGGGAACCTCGTAAGAACGCATCCTGTCAAAGGCGGAGAACTTGCCAGACCCAGAAAAACAAGAAGTCTTGTGGGCTTTCAGCTTCTACAGGCTCCGTTGTAGAGGCTTCTCCCTTCCTCCTCACTATATCAAAGATCTCTCCCAAGACATTCCAAGAGTAGGCCTTCCATTCTCTCCAAAGCTTTCCCAGGTGACCAAGCAGCTCCCTGTGTGTCTTCTTGTAGACAATTCAGTAATGCGCGACCTTGTCTTTCTTTTCCCTCCTCCCCTCCTTTATCCTCTGGCCCTCACGCTTGCTGCCTTGGGATGGGAGTGAATCCTCTCCCCCAGTAAAATGGTAGCGTGAACTCTTGGCCCCAAGTTCTACTTCGTAGACACTTTAAACTAAGACCAACCAACCTCACACTGGTTTTTTGCTCTTCAGCTGGAGGAATTAATCTTGACAAGCTACTCTCACCTCTCCTCCCTTAGCTACTCTAGGCGGTGCCTCTTCTAATTCAATATCTCCCTGGAGATGGAGATTTAGAGCGATGGGTCCAGACATCCAGGTATTGCCATCACCAATGGCCAGGAGGGAAACATGGAAGAAACTCGCCCTTGGAGAACTCAGAAAGGGGCTTCTAGAAGTGTCAGGACATAAATGCCCCCCTTGCTCAGCAATCCAGGTTTGGGTTTCTGTGTTACAGCCGCCCTAGGAATCTAATACACATAGCAAAAAGATTGTGAAGGTGTGAGTAAATTAAGGCACATGTGTTGGGGAGATTTTCCTGGATTACCTGGATGCGCCCAATGTAATTACAAGGGAGAAAGGAGACAGGAGGGTCAGAGTCAGAGAAAGCAATGTGGTGATGGAAGCAGGGATGCATGTTGGCGAACGAAGGAGCCACACACTATGATATTCAGATGCTCCCCCAAACCTATGGAAACAGATGGTCCCCTAGAGCTTCCAGAAGCTTCCGTTGTTTCCACATGGGCCGGAAGCCACTTATTTATTAGCCCCCAGACCTTTGACCTCCAGAACTTTAACATATATATCTTAAAGTGAAAATGTGAGAACTACCTCTCCAGCTATTGCTTCAGTGAATCATACACACTCTGTTTTCATTTAGTGTGTTTGGTTATATATCTTGAGCCTGAAATCTTAGGATAGCCTTAATCAATGGATTAAAATGAACATACAATCCCATATATCGACCAATTCCCAGGATCCAGAAGGAATCGCCAGCTTCACATACCCTGAGCAAAATCTCCATCTGTGCCCAAAGCAGAGCCAGACCAAGTTTCCCTGGCAGATTTTGCCCTGGGGTAGGCATTCCCTATGTCTGCTCCATAAAACACTATTTGTGTGGGATATTAATAGATGTTATGAAAAATTCAACCGTGCTGTTCTCAAGTACTCTCCAGTGCCTGGGGATGAGACATAATTAAGTTGCACTTCTTACCCTGTAGGATGTCAGATATTTTAGTGTTGTGTTACATTCCAAAAGAAAGAGTTTCCGGTATGAGCATACTTTCCTGGGCTATCCCTTCACTTCTAGAGCAGCGCCAAGGATTGGGGCTACACAAAATACTCAGAAAGCTCCCGTGTTTGCTGATGCGGTCAAAACTCCCAAAGGGCCATCCTCTGCAAAGAAGACCCTCTGTTTCCCCAACTTCCAAGTATAGAAACTTGGAGTCCCTGTTGAAACTTCTACAGCTATACAGAGCCAACCTTGCCCTTCATGCCCTTGATAAAATGATAAAAGGCTATTATTATCTGTAGGTCTAAAGAGCTCTGCTGGAGTAGTGGGTTCAAACCCACCAGCCACTCCTTGGGGGAAAGGAGGAAGCTTTCTACTCTTGTAACACTGTACAGCTTCAGAAACCCACAGGGCAAGTTCCACGCTGTCCTCTAGGGTGGGGATCCCTCAGAATGGATTGAATGGCAGTAAATATGGGCACATTTTATCAGCAGGCTCTTGTCATTGTTGTTCTTATTTGCCTTCCAGTCAATAGAAACTGGAAGTAAAAGATGGGTTTTTTTCATTAAGAACGAACTAGCCCATTTCTTTCGTCCTGCTCTCCTCCAGACACAGATGAGTTGTGTTCATGATCCTTCCACTTCCTGCCCACACAGTGCACACCCGCACACTCACACCACAAATAATAACCACTGTCAACTGGTAATACAAGTCCCAACAGAAGCATAAGATTGGTGGTACAGCTGTACACTCCCCAGGCTACGCGTGCCCACGTACACCCTGCCACTACCAGCACCACCCAGCACCACTCCACTCAAGCGGGACCAGCAGCTATTGAAAATTTGAGTCGTTCTGTTCATCTCCCCACACATCCATGCTCCCTGACATGGCATTTCAGTTCTAGGATTAACAAAGGACCACCAGAAATGGTGCTGCTCTTAGCCCTGAGGGTTGAAGCTGCCATCAGACATAAAATCTCTGGAATGAAGGTTTCAGTAAGCAAAGCGGGCTAATGGCTCCGTCCCTTTGTTAATAGGCAGCGGAAATGAGCTGCTGGGGAAGCCAGGGGCCCACATCAATTCACCTGTTCGCAGGCCTGCCTGTGGGGGGGTGGGGGGAGCAGTCTGGCCAAGGGCTGCAAGACCTGGCAGGGCAAAACACAGGACTGCGATTGTCTTTGGAGACCACCTAACCCAGGCCCCTCTTTTTGCAGGGAAGAGACAGAGAGGGCCAGAGAAGCAAGCTTGCTGACTCTAGGGCAAAATATGAGTTGATGTTGAGGTTGGCCTAGAACCCAAGGTGAATCTTCCCAGGACAAAGCATGGGGCAGTCAGTCAAGCCAAGGTATTTTGAACAAAAACCTTTCTTTGCGTTTCTCAAATATGAATGTGTGCCAACCAAATCTGGGGGCCCTGGGGGCATCAGCAAAGGAATAAAACCTGGACTGAGGAATGGAAAAGCACAAAACAAAACTGTGCCTCAGTTTCTCCCTTCCTAAAAGCAGGAGGTGGGCAGTCCTGATATGGGGACAGTGGTGCTCAGGTCCTTGGAAGGAAGTGTGAAAACACCCCTGCCTTCTGGATGCTTCCATCATAATCAACTAACCCTGACTTAGCAGCTGAATTTTGAGACTATATCCTAGAATGTAAAGCAAAACACATGAGAGGGGAGGGGGAGTTGGAATAAGAAGCCCTTTGAGCTGGATTCCTTCCTGGTTTAACTAAACAGAATGTCCCTCCTTCTAACACTGAAGGGTCTTATAAATTCCCCAGGAAAGCAGGTCAGAACCCTTTCTCATGGGTGCCTAAGGCCCAACCCCAAACAAACAGAGCATAGCGTCTATGTTGTGACCTTCATCTAAATCCAGTGTTTATGGAGTTCTAGAAATAGGATAGAATACTCCAGAATGTCGAATTGTAAATTCTTTAGTATCAGTTCTCACTCAACAGGCACATGCTCTGTGAAGTGTGTCGATGAGAAAGTCCTGCGGGTTCCAAAGGAGTGCCCCTAGTCCCAGAAGCCTGGAAACCCCAACAATGTTCCAAGCACAGATCCACAGACTCAGCACGCAGTGTTCCGTGAACAAGCTGACTGGGGAAGGAGCCTCGGGCCAGGGTAAATGAGACCTCATGGCCAAGGGGGGCTCCTGTAGAGACTCATTCCCAAGGTCAGTTGTTATTTCCCTTTCTCCTGCCCGACTGGCATTCAGACGCTCCTCTCGTATCAGGCTTTTGGAAAATAGCCAGAACAAATGATTTCTGCAAAGCCAGCATCCTCTTAGCATAGGCCCCAGCCCTAGCCCTGCATGGAGCCCGAAACACACACAAGGCCACTGTGAGAAAGCCCCACTGCCCAGAGCTTCACATAGTCCACCCTCCTAGCCAACGGGGAGCCGGATGATCTCTATCCAGCTCCATGATTCTGGGACTCTGTTGCTTATGACCTGATGACAGGACAGACCAGTGGCTCCCAATCCAAATCTATGCAACCTATGACACCCCCACCTGGTGCGTCTTTCTGCTTTGTTTTGTTTTTGTTGTATGAACCGAGGGGCATGTGTTCTACATAGCTGACGGAACAATTCCCATGATGAAGGACTGTCAAACAGGCCGATCACTCTGAACCACCACCTCCCCTATTCTTAGAGAAGTTCAAAAGATTCCACCACCACCACCCGCTCCTACCTTTTGGGAAATGCTTGAGCATCAGGGTTACCAGAGTTCAAGTCACTTTTGAAAGAGAGGAATAAAGGCGGGGGGGTGGGTGACAAATTATTGGGATATAGATAGTAACCCATAGAGACTGGTGAGAGACTGGTCAACAGACAAATGGCCCCAACCTGTCCCCCTCCTCATGAATGCCTCCCAGATTCCCTTAACTTCTCTGATAGCAATCTCTCCGTGGCACCATTCCACGCACTAGCCATCTTCTCTCAACCAAGCCCTCTCTAGCAAGCCATGGGCCTGCTTTGTTCTCTGGGTAAAAGGAAACTGGCCCAAATCTGGTCAGAGGCAGGTGGAGGCTGATTCTCATCTGGTTGACTCACCGTCAATCCAGCTCAATTTATGCCAAAAAACTAAGAAAAGGAAGCTCAGGTTCAGCTGCTCAATAAACATGCCTCTTCCAGCAAGGAGATTCTCTTCCCTCCTGTCCCAGTGACTCCAGAAGACAAACCCCAAAACCACACAATAATTTCTCAACATACTTCTTGCCATCTGTCTAAAACGTACTATGAATTATTCTTGGTTTATGTCATAAAGGACACAAAGATTTCACCCTTGAGCCAAATAGTGATGTGCTGCATGTACGTCAGGTGCAATTCATCATCCTGTAAACATGAGAGGCTAGACGTGTATGGATAATTAATTTCCCTCAAAGGCCAGTCATTTTTCAGCTGATTCCAACAGCTAACCTGCCCTGGAACTGCTCCCAGGGAAGAAGAACATCCAAACCAGTCCCCTGGCCATTGAGTCAATGGCAACTCATAGCAACCTTGTTGGAAAAAGTAGAGCAGCTTCTTAAGGCTTCTAAGGTTGTAAGTCTTCACAAAATCCGGCTGCCACCTCGTTCTCCAGAGCTTCTTGCAGAACATCCACATCAATGTATCCCCTAGTGATCACAAATCATGCTGAGCACTGGAGACAACCCAGATGCCACACAGATGCTCTCCCTACCCATGCCCCCCAAGCGGAGCCATGACAAAAGGAGCCTAAGGAAGGTTAGTTACAGTCATATTGTAAAGCCTGAGAGATGAGTAACTCAGAACTGCTAACCCGGGAAGAATCTCCAAAATGTCCAAATTCCTAAAAGTGCTACCAAGCCCCATTTCTCATAGCCTCCAGAGCAGAGGTTCTCAACCTGTGGGTCATGACCCTTTCGGAGGTCCAGCGACCCTTTCACAGGGATCGCCCGATTCATAGCATTAGCAAAATGACAGTGATGAAGTAGCAACGAAAATAATTTTATGTTTGGGGGGGGTCACCACAACATGAGGAACTGTATTAGGAAGGTTGAGAACCACTGCTCCAAAGCCTTCCTTTGCTTCCCAGGGCCCAGAGAACTCCAAAGGTAACACTTCCTTCATAGGCCTCCCTGGACTGCACACAGTCCATGACCAAACTCCTCCATTGTGTCTGCCTTTGTATTCTCTGTCCATGCAAAGCAGTCTGGCCACAATTTCTCACATGCACTCTCTGTACTTGGGTCCGGGGTACTTTTCTCCTTGCCTTCTATACCTCTATAACTACCCATCCTTTCTACTTCCTCCTAAGGGACCAGCTCAATCGCCACATGCTGCATGAAATGTCACTCCCAATCAGAATGAGCACATTCTACTTTTGTTTTCCTGTGAATGAAAGCACCCACCTAGAAGGACACTCGGGTTACATGATCACTGATTAATTCCCCCATAAACACCTGCTCAGGAGCTAGGATGTGCCAAGTCCTCGGCGTTTTACTAAGGACCGTCACTCTAAAAAGTTGAACAAGACACAGCCAGGCCCTCAGACTGCTCGTAGTCTGTGGGAGTTACATAATCTGGTGCCAGTTTGGGACTTATGAGGATTAAGAGTGAAGCGGTAGAGTCGACTCTGTCAATCAGGTCATAATCAATGAGGCTTCTGTGTGGGCATGGCCTTCCCCTGAGGATTCTGGGAAATCTGGTTTTACCTCCTTGGAGGTGGGAGAGGTTCTCTGCTTCACTCCCTGAGAGACATTGCAGCTGACAAGACACACGGAACTACACTAGTGCCCTGAGCTGGAGAAGCCGCATAGACCTCCCCTGATGTGACCAGACCTCTGAAGCCAGAGAAGCCACGTAGAGACCCCTGCCAGTGCTGAGATGCTTATGACGCCTCTGGATCCAAAGACTGCACCCACTGGTGTGCGATCATCTTGCACTTGGTGTCAATGCATGTGTTTTGTGAGTCTGAAGAAGACTTTATAGATTGGTATCAGACATATGGGCTAATATCAGACTTATGGACTTGATCTGGACTGGGCTGGGATGTTATCTCAATATTCAACTGCTCTTGTGTATAAATTTCTTTCTTGTACACATATGTGTGTCTATGAATTTGTTTCTCTAGTCTACCCAGCCTAACACATGGCCTAATAGGCGATAAAATAACACAACCCACAGTCGAGCAGGAAAATTGTTGCAGCAGAGGTGCAAGTGGAGCACTAGTAGGATGACGCATGTGCTTCAGAAATGAATTCTTTCAGCCGCTGAAGAAAACTCAGCGACCACAGCAAAGAGTCTTGGGAAGTATGTAATATACGGTGTGTGGGAGGGACCAGTAGCAATGCTGACTCCCCTTCTGAACAAAGGTCTCCGGATACCACATCTGTTAACAAAGCCTCCACAGGTAAAACAAAGTCTGACCTTACTTAGAGTACAGGAGGAAAAAAACCCTGGAATATAAATTAAAGAGCTTGAATCCCCAACTTGAACACAATTTCATTTGATGAGCATCTGCTAGGCCCTATGGAGTGGCGGTATTATTGTATTCCCATGCTCACTCCTGGGGGAATGGGTTCTGACTCCAGATGCCACAGGTATTCCAGGAGGCTAGGAAATGCCAACTCTTGGAGAACTTCCTTGTAACCCACTGCACAACATTGGCTGCATTCTCAAGTGCCACAGCAGAAAATGTCAACCCTCAGAAGAAAGGAAACCCACTGGGACAATTCACGAACCCTAGAACCCTATTTCAATGAACTCTTAGTTGGGAGCATGAATGAAGAAAACAGCAAAACAAAGCTTCTTTTAGGTGGGGCAGAGCCAGTATTGATGGGTTTTTATTAATGGCTGCCCAGTGCTCAGCCAACAGCCCCACCAATAACTTGATTTTAGTTTTAACTTAATTCCCTTTTGCAGTCACAGATTCCAAGGAAGAGGATGTAGACCTCTTTGGAAGGCCATTATTCTGCAAATCGATCCCAACCTGAGAGCTCTGTGAAACACAGATTGAAAGCTGAAGCTAAGCCCATTGTGTGCACCCTGCGTATTATGGACATACAGCATACATCGGCGTCAAACTGATCTCCGCTCTTTGCCCACCAAGCTCAAGATACTGTTCCAGTTGCCTCTTAACATCTCACCTAACCTACTCTCCCCAGCTACATCATCCCCTTTGAAGGCAGGCAGTCATCCCAGGGTGAAGGGAGGCTGAACAGAGGTCCCTAGATATAACTGGAGTGAAGATTCACAATGAACCGAGAACACCAGGGAATAAAAGTTATTGGTAAAAGGCACATCCTTGGAGGTCCTCTTCATAACTAGTATCCTTCTCATTCCATCTAGGTCAACGACTATCTGAAGGCAGGGCCTATGTCTTACTCACTTCTGAATTCCCTGCTTTTCCCATCTCTGGCCATAGGAGTTGTGTGGCTCCGGGCAGGGCAGGCATTTCCATGGACACTGTGGGGAGCAGCCTTCAACCAATGATAGAAAGACTTGATGGATAGATGTTCCCATTTCTCTTCCCAACCACACCCCACCCCCACCCCAATGGGAAAATTCTAAGACGTGTGCCGCACAATTGCACAGGTGAACATGATGGGACTACCTTCCAGTTAGGGGTAGTAATAGCCTGTTCATCACACAACTCGGACGACCAACCTGCGCCGGCTTTAACACTGCCAGCACCGCCCTCTTGGCCAATTGAGAGTTGATTATCCTAAACACGATTTCTTTATTGACACCTTTCTTCCCATCTCATTTTCCCACTCCCCGACTGGTGCCTCCTGGGATCATTGCCCACATCCGTAATTTGGACCCTCTCCTGGAGACAGTCTAACTAGGATCCCTGGGGTCCGTTTTATGTCTGACTGGCCGGGACTTAATCATCCTGTGCGCGCATGTTATGCTCCCCAAAACTCCAGGGGGCGCCACTCACACGGTCTAGGGTGCAAATTAATCTTCCTAATGGAGTACATGGCAGGCCCTGATAGCAGATGGTACCTTTGACTGGGTCCTGGGTCCTGTGCAGTTCTCTTTTCCCAGCTCACACCACATGGGAAATAGCACACATGGCAGAGACAATCCTCCCATAAAGAAGGAACAGGTTTAATCCTCTCCCACCCTTCTCCTCCTCGCTTACTCCTGCCCTGCCCTTCTCCAGATGTTCCCATTTAGTTATGGTGGGAGCTAAGCCACGGTCGCAGAACAGCATGCCTGGGCCTGAACACCCTTCACAATCGATTGGGCTGTGGCAGCTGGGCTTGCTTGCCCCCAGAGGGGGCGAGCTCTGGGCGGACAGTGATTCTGCATGGGAAACCGGAGAGCTTTAGAGACCTGATGTGGATGGTTGGTGTTGTGGTAATTCTCCGTCAGCTTCAATTAGCATCCCTGAAAACTAGGGAGGCCTCTCTGAGTCTTTGACATGCCTCCTCCAGGCACCAGTTTGGCCTCACCTGGGGAGACGGCCTGCCCCCAGGGATGGGAGGCAGCTCCAGCAGTGGACATCTGGACACCCTAATGAGGCCAGCCCAGGATGGAAGCTCGGCTAATTGCTCAAGTCTGCTGTGATGTCTGGCTTCCAGCTGCCATGTCTGGCAGCCCCATTTGGATGTCTTGAGTTTACTGTGAGGTTAGCACTGAGAGACCCTTAGGAATGGGGAAATGTCAGCCGGGGTTCATGTTGAAGCAATTAGGGGGACATTTGTTGTAGGTGAAGAATGGCGGGACAGTAAAATAAAAATATCACAGCTTGCTGACATCTCACCAGGAAATCCGCAGTCCCCCGGCCAAGAATACTGAGCATGTGGTGTGTGGCTGCCGGGATAACGAGAAAGAGAGATTCCTGGGTCCTGGGTCAGGAGCCCGTGTCCCGAGATGGGAATCCACTGGATCATCGTCCTGCCTCGCCTTCCTATTTCTCCCCTTTGCTGGAAAACTGAAAACCACTTACCTATCCGGTGCCCAGATACAAAGTCACCCTGAAGCTGATGGAGTTTAAGCTGCAAGGTCCTTCATTGGAAAGGACCAGGTCCAAGGCTCTGGGAAGAGTCCCCGCAACATTTCACACAGTGGTGTGTTTTTTCTGACATTTTTGAGGACTTTTGAACCATAAGCAGTCTAGACCAGTGTCTCTGTCGTGTCAGGTGGTATTGGTGTTTGGGCTAAAAGAGGGTTTCATTGAGGATACACATCTTTTTGGTATCGTGGGCCTATTTATTGGGGGGAGGGGAACCAGTGTTTCTTCTATTTCTAGGTCTAGGTGTCCCTGGGTAAGAACGGCTTCCAGAAATGGCCTCCAGTCTCGCCCCACCACCTAATGTAGTGGTTTACTCAGGGTCAGAGCCCAGCAATGCACTGTCAGAGGGTCTGCTTGCCAACACCCAAAACTGGGTGTATCTGCATAAGGTAGAAGAATTGAGGTTTGAGATACAAAGAGCAAGAGCTAGTTTGTGGCTGACTATTCAGGCAAGAGTGTAAAAGGGTACTTAGAGGGTTCAGGGTTCTTGTCACTGCCTAGAGAAAGTGGAAATGTTCTCTTCTCAGGAGTATAGGTGATAATTCAGTGTATATCATGAGGAGCATACTTTATCATGAAGTTCATTTTAATATCTTTCATATAAAACCCAAAGAAATTAGTCTCACATCAAGATGAGAATTTGGGACAACAGTAAAAAGTTTAGATCACTCTAAAAGTTGTAGTTTATTAAAAGAGGTACATTGCAAACCAGAGTAAGAAAGAGACCCATGAATTGTTTGTTAATTTAGTTTAAAAAGAAAATAAAGTCATATAAACACATTGAGAAAAATTTCATTTATGCTGGTTGTACTGGTGCTGGCCACCACCACCAACAGCAAATGTTCATAACATGTTATTGTAATAAGACTGGCAAAGGAAATTTGGCTAATGAGCTTAATCAATTTAAAGAGCATTTAAATTAATCACTGATCAAGAAAGCTCAGTATATCTTAAGTCTTATAGCTCATCTTGGAGGGGAAATTGAAGCGTAAAAAGTAAGCTATAATGGCAATCCTAAAAATGATGTGACATTGCAAATAACAAACTATAATCTTGAAATTTACTGAATAATCAATTATATAAAAATAAATTTTTATATAGAGGAAAGACTGAATTAGCTTTGTTTTTGCCATATAATGTATAATAAGATTCTTGATATATAAAGAAAAATTTAAAATTATGCAATTAAAAAAGCAGAGATTTTTTTAAAGCCTGACAGTGGGGATCCTGTTAATTCACGAATATATAAACATTGGATTTTCTAATGCTGATGACACATTTTGTCGGCATTCTGAATTTATGATTTGTTGGAACTTCCTTTCTCATTCTAACCAAATATTCACTCTTATCTGGAATTTTGCATTCTTTTTCTGAAAGTTGTTGCTGTTGTGTTCCTTCCAACTCATGGAAACCTGGGAGTCCTCAAATTTTTTAATCTTATGCTGCTCCAATTGTAGAAGCTGGAGATATTAAAATTAAACCCCAATTATGATATTGAAAAGCAAAATTGTTACTTTGAAGACTAGGGTTCCTCTGATCCAAGCCGTGATATTTTCAATTGCCTTATGTGCACATAAAAGTTGGATATTGAATAAGGAAGACAGAAGAATTATCAATGCATTTGCATTGTGGTGCTGGAGAAGAATATTGGAAGTTCCGTGGACTGCCAAAAGAACCAACTAATCTGTTTTGGAAGAAGTACAGCCATTCAAATGCTCCTTAGAAATTAGGATGGCAAGACTTGGTATCACCTTCTTTGGACATGTTATCAAGAGAGACCAGCCCCTAGAGAAGAACAGCATCCTGGGTAAAGAAGAGGGACAGTGAAAAGGAGGAAGTCCTCAATGAGACGGACTGACACAGGAACAGGAACAAGTGTGAGGATGGCACCGGATTGGGCAGAGTTTCATTCTACTATGCAGAAGTCAACTGACCCAACAGCACCAAACAATAACAGCAAGAAGAGCTTCAGCACAGCCGTGCTCTTAGAAACACTTAAGCTCTTTGGTCTATAGCTGAAGCTAGAGGAGCCACATGACTATTACTCTGCCTGTGTGGTCTTGAACTTGTCTAGTCCACAACCTAGGCCTCAGTTTCTCTCTCAAAAACCAGAACCGAACTCACGGCCGTAGAATGAATTCCAATTCATCACAACCCTATAGGACAGGGTAGACTGTCCCTGTGGGTTTTCAAGGCTGCAATTCTTTATGGGAGTAGAAAGCCCTACCTCTCTCCAGTGAAATGATGGGTGGTTCCAAACCCTTGACCTTGAGGTTAGCAGCCTAATGCATAGCCAGAACACCATGAGGACTGGAGATAATTTCCCTTTAACGTCCCAATTCCTACAGATGACACTATGATACATAAGAAATACGAAGAAACCAGGAACACCCTAGAAAGTCAAAAGGACAGCAAGAGTAAGCCAATATTCAATGAAGCCTTGTCTCATTTGTCTAAGTTCCCCCAAATGGCCTTGTTCCATTTAACCTCCCGTCTATGTGTGGTAGTGAGTATTGTCATGAAATGACAGAGGCCACAAGACAATAACTAAGTATAAGAAAAGTTTGAAGGCAGACAGACCTACCTCCCTTGGAGCCGTTGAACAAGTGGACGCCTATTTAGCATCTGTTGAACAAGGAAGTATGGGGAAATGGGTGGGCGACATCCTAAAAAGGGTCAGGAAAAAATCAGATTAGAATACTTAAGCTGAAGCCACTCCCCTTGACCTTTCTTCCTCGTAAAGGGAAGCAGTCGACTAGGGACCCAATATTCTATTGTTGAACAGAGCTGGAGTGTAGTATGAGCGTGAGAGTAACAAGGAGAAGAGTGGAGTGAAACTCTTCCATTTAACACTCACAGACTGGATGTGGCAGAAAAAGACAAGAGTGCGATCAAGAAGGATTTCGAGATTCCGGACTTGGGCAAGTAGATTGAAGATCATGTTGTTTACTGAGATAAGGAAGGCTGAGACAGAATGAGAGAGAGAGAGAGAGATGGAGAGCAAGAGGGACATCGAGTTCCTTTGATTCAAGTTAAAAATGGAGAAACATTGTAAGACATCTAGATGGGGTGGCAAGCAGGTTGCTAGTCATATATGTCTGCATCTCAGGGAAGAGGGTTTGTCTTAAAAATGTGAATTTGGGAGGCATCCAACTAATGGCGGTATTGAAATACATGAAAATAGATCAGACCATCTAGAGAGAGGGCAAAAGAGGGGAGGGGAGGAAAGCAGAGAGGAGAGGCTCCGGGGGAAAGGATAGGAGAGAAGGGGGGAAAGAAAGGAGAAATGAACACTGGCTAAGGAACCCAAACACCTACCTAACTCCCACGTTAGAAATGAAGAGAGGACAACTCAAAACGAAGACGGGGGTTCACTACACCAAATGCTTCTGCGGTTAGTTATTGGCTCCATGTTATCAGATAGCCTAGGTAAGCAAAATGGTCCAGTGTGTGCTGGTCAGAGCTGGAAAGGGTTGTCCACATCTTGGGAGTTGTTCTGGCCCCAAACTGAATAGAAGGCCAAAGAGCTGTTGGTCTTCAGCTAGAGAGGGGCCAATGAAGTTGTAGGCAAGACAGGAGCCCATCTGTTCTGAATGGCTCTTATAATCGCTTAATAAGGGCAGTGCACTTTGCCAGAAAATCCAACAGATATCAAAGTCAGTTTTAGGCAGAGAACGTCTACTGATGTTACTGATTAGAGAAGTAAGCCAAACATCGGCAGCCGGGGAATTTTTTTTCACGTTCTATTTCTGGTTTGCTCTGGATTCCAACCCCCGTCACATCTGTTACCTTTTGTTCACTTTCCCTTCTCAGTTGAAAGAGGGAAATTGCACTGAAGCACACACGTGCACGCACACACACATACACACACACATGCACCCACACAAAATTTCCCAAATGTTGTTTTATGGTCTTAGTGTCAGTGGAGTGCTGAGGACAGGTAGCACCAGCTCGCACCAGCTTAGAGAGCATATCGGACACATCTTTTCCCATGTTCAGGGACTTCCTTTGAGTAGCTTGAACCTGGCCAGGATGGGATTATTTCCACTGTGGAAATCAGCAAACACTATTAAGCCTGGCATTCCCCCACCCACCTCGGGGAGCCAGTTAAATCATTCCCACCACTGATTAGCATTCTGCAAGATGCAACATGGTATGCCAAGGCTGCGAAATGCCAAGGTTCTAAATGTGTAGGAAATACAGCACACTAATGGAGTCGCAGTGCATATTAGTTTCTTAATGACTTGGAGAAATCTTTCTATTACAATTTTATTTCACTTTGTTGACACATAATTCACATACCATACCATTCAATGGCTTAAGCATATTCAAAAGAGTTGTGTGATCATCGCAGCAATCAATTTTAGTTAAACTCTTTTGTAACCAAGAGTTTACAAATGTATTTACCATAGACTCTGGTGTGTGTGTGTGTGTGTGTGTGTGTGTGTGTGTGTCTGATACTTATGCCTATTATCGAGGAGCTGCTGCTTTGGACTAATTTTACTTAATACAGCTATTGTGTCAGCATTAAACTAGATGGAGAAAGCGGCCGCGATAGTTAGCCGTACATTCCCATGGCTATTTTGAGAGGTGTGTAGATGGGAATGTTTGCAGACACTCTTGTAGCTGTTGAAAGACACTCATTATTTACGAGCTGAGTCCGAGGTAGTGATTGCTGTTATTAATAACAAGGGTTTAGCCCCAAGGCCGGGGACATGGCGAACTGGGAGTCTTTCTTACCCTGCCTGACATCCCTACCACAGGAAACAGGAGTTGGGTTGTAAAACTCAAGCACTTAGTGGTCGCTCAGGGAGGGCTAGATTTCTAATTCTCTCCTCATTCAAGACCAGCCACTCTAGGGGCCTAGGGTAGTTTCTCTCTCTCTCTCTCTCTCTCTCTCTCTCTCTCTCTCTCTCTCTCTCTCTCTCTCTCTCTGTCTGTCTGTCGAAACCACCACTGGCTGACAGATGGAAACGGGGAGCTCCTGGGGACCTGGTGGAGCAGAACAAGTGTGTTCATTACAAAGAGCCAGGAAGCAGCGATGGGGGTCTTGTCCATCTACCACTTGGCAGGACACAAAGTATTTCACCAAAAGAACTCCCACAGCCGGAAGGAGCAAGTACGGGCAGAAGGGAGCCTGCACAAACACTAGAGAGAGATTAAAGCGGGAAGGAAATTAGATTTTCCCAAGTTCCACAGCGGGGAGGAGTACCCTAGGAAGAAAGCAGGAGTGGCAGAGAAAGAATAAGAGAGATGGAATGAAAGTGATTGATTTGGGGCTTGAGAGAAAGATCCTTCACCAGCAGAGGGGCAGTTGTTCTGTTTTAACCATTTAGCAGGCACAAGCCTTGACCTTAGCTTAACTCATGCCTCCACCACTTACATTCTGGTATCTCCTGGTTTGTTGTTGTTGTTTTTAAATAATGACATGTTCCTGGCCTTGGCTCCGTCAAGGGCCTGTTCTTTCCAGGATAAAGAGGAAGGGTCATGCCCGAGACCAGCAGGCAGCGGGGCTTGCCTTTCAGAGAAACGTAAAGGAGAGGGTAGCCCCCACATTTCCAGAAACCTTGGAGTTCTGCTTCTAAACCCATAGGACCACTTGGGGCCATCTTTCCTCCCTCACTAATTCCAACACTGTGCATTTGGAAGTAATGATTTCCTTTACATCTGATCCACAGAACAAAACGTGAGAGTCTCGATAAGCTACCATAGCACAGTATGTTATGTTCAAAAAGAATACAGGGTCATGGAATCAGAAAACAGAATCTGTCTGCACGCCCAGAAAAGTGGCATGCTTCATACACTTCAGTGGTTTCCCCTGTGGCTGAGAACACAGCCCAGGGCACCTCTTCTCCTCCAGACAGAGTATCTAGGAAGATTCCGGCATAGCATCAATGCATTCACATCCAAAGTCAGTGGAAATTACACTGGAAAATGTTTTGCTCTCTGTGGTGGTTACATTATTTCTTGTCAACTTGAAGATATATAAAACTAGGGATGGAGTCTAGCAGCTAGCCTGTCAATCGGGTCGCAGCCTGATGATGCCCCCTTGTGGGCATGGCCTCATCATAAGGCGGGTCCTGGGAACTTCCCCATTTCTCTGTCTGCCTTCACCTTCCTGCTGGCTGACCCCGATTGCTGCCAGAGCCACTGTCATTGGATCCACATGGCTTTGCTTCCACCAGCCTATGATCTTCTTGCATTCTGCATCATTGCATATGGCTGCAGGAGTCTGTAAGGGACTGATGAACTAGAAGCAGACTTCTGGACTTGAGTTGAACTTGGCTGGGATGTTTTCCTGATATACAATTACTTCTTGATATAAAGCTCTTTCTTACACATATATGGGTGTCTTTGAATTTGCTTCGCTAGTCTATCCAGCCTAATGCACTCTTATTCCTATTTCATCTTTATATAGTAGTTGAAAATGAAATTCTAGAAAGTCGTTTTCATTCTATGAATGTATTTGGTCCTCAAAATAATCCTGAGTCAGGTACTATAGTATCCACAGTTTCCAGTTGAAGAAACTAAGGCACAGAGAGCTTGAAGACAGGGTCCAGGTCACACAACTGGTTAGCAGATCTGTCTGACGCAAATCTCTCGTGCCTTCCCCTCCCCTCTGTCACAGTCATCTGGGAGACAGGGATCCTGGCAATGCAGCCTGAACGGCCCTCAACACAGATATTTGTGGAGGCAATTATGTCATGATTAATTAAATATTTATTAAAGATGGAAGAGGAAGCGTCTCTTTTCCACTGCCCTAATGCTGACTCTTGATGTCTGTCCTCAACAAGCTCCTATCCACTCTGTCCCCTAGTCTTGTCATATGTAAGATATTATAACCTACACCTAAACCCAAGCCACAAGGCAGATTGCTAAACTCAATGAGATGGCTAAAAAAAAGTGCAAAAAATAAGTCACAATGCCCTGTCCCAACCTTTTTCTCTCTTGATGGCCCTACCAGAAAACACAAGGTTCCCTGGGCTGGAAAGTGGGAGGGAAAGTAAGGAGATAGTAACCAGTATATGCGTAGAGCTGATTACCTCCCAGACAAGCGCAGTGAACACAGCACATGAGCTATTTCAGTCCCTCTGACTTCCAGTCAACCTTTACACCCTCCTCAGGGTTCCCTGACCTACCTTCATCCAGAGCCGGAGCCCAGCTCAGTACCACAACCAGAAACTCCTGTGAGCCCACACCTGGCCTTTGTCCTTCTGCTCTATTGACACTGCTTTACTCTCCCAAATCACATCCATCTTGCCACTTCCTCATCCAAAAACTTTCATGATTCATGACTTTAAGACGAACTCCAAATATTACAATTCCACGCAATGCATATGTAGATGTGACTATTTGGATTGATGGGTGGATAGATGGGTGGATGGGTGGACAAATGGAACTACTATATAATTTAGAACATATGAACCTGTTAAAATTTTTCCTCTATGTTCTTAAGAGCAGTAGTCTTCTATCTGCCTCTGGGGGTGGGGGGGAGGGGGAATGAAGGATCTCATTTCCTTTTTCTGCATATACTCAACTCTCCACATGCATGCAGAACAATATTGTTTCAATGGCTTATAATCGAATCCATCATCACAAGGGAAATTCCATACCCCAAAATGCGAACTATCCTGGAGCCCAAGCGCCAAGATTTCTAAAGTCAATGAACTGTGTAGATTCAAATGACAACCTTTTCTTCTCAGGCCTCCATTTCCTGGTTTGTGAATGGGAGGCCTCCCGCTATTGAACAGAGTTGGGAGCTCCAAAGAGCCTCCTTGTTTTGGAATAAGCAGTGTTACCAGCATTGTAGATACTCACTAGAGAAAGGGTAGAATTGTTGGAAGAAATTTGGAAAAGCTCCCAGTGTAGCCAATGAATCATGACAGCCAGCCTAGGCTGTGTGAGACATTGGAAGAGGCCCAAAGAGCAGCTATTAAGAAGGACCTGAAGATATCCAGGTAGACTGTTTAACTCATCCCTGGTAGTTACACTTCTCCTATAGCCTAAGCCTTGTAGGAAGGTAATGTGGGCCATCTATGAACACACAGTCTTTTAATATTCCCTCTGTTTCCCTTAGCCCCTGAAACCTGTGAGGCAGAGTATCCCATTGTCTCCCACAGTCAAATTAACGTGATGTCTCCCGATAGGTTAGTCATCTTTTTAAAAGGTCCCCTGAGGCCTGCTTCCTGATCCCAAGTAAACAGCAGTTGAATTTTTAATCAGTGTGAATTCCGGAGAAGCATTCTATTTGTTATTCCTTTGAATGAGTGGACACTCTCTCCCGGATGATCGTTGCTTTAGGGGTCAGGGTTAAGGAACATGTGATTCTACAGATGCTCTCATGCATAGTCCCCAAACTTTCTTTCACACATCTTCTACCCTATGATGCTTCAACAGCTAAAAAGGAAGGATCCCTACTTGACAGTTCGACCATCCCAAGCCCCAAGGCAGCCCTGTTCCCTGGGCCAGTTCTACTCTAGTATATACATGAGCAGTGGCTAGAACAGAACATCACGTCCTGGATCTAATAGAAGTTGGCATGAAAGGAATGAGTGAGTGGTTGACAACAGAGAGTGGTGGTTAGGAATCATGGAAACTGCTCCTCATTCTATGTGATCTTGGACAAATCTCTTTCCCTGTTTTCCTGCTGTGTAGAAGGTAGAGCCACCCAAGTCACAGTATCAACAAAAATGATTAAAGCCCATGGACACTTACCAAGAAATGCTAAACAACACGCAAAAGAGGGGCTTACAGAAGAACTGATTAAATGGGAAGACACCTTGTTCAGGTAAAGATGTCAATTATCCCATAATCTGTAACTCACTATCACGATGCTCAGGAAACTTGGTAGGGTGATTTTAAATGTATATGGGAAAGCTAGTGCTAGGAATAACCAAGAAAATATTAGGTAAATGAAATCAAAGGACAAAGAATGAAATGTATCCCACCAGAAAAAAAACTCACTGCCCAAATAAATGTAAATGTATGCTATTGACTAGGGATATTGAACAGTTCAAGGCTACAGAGTAAAACAAAAGTCAACTCATGTATTGTAAGCAGAACAATGGTGCCCAATGGGACCTACACATACACAATTTAATTCCTAGAACCTGCATTCATGTTATGTTATATGGAAAGGAGGGAATTAAAGTTACAGGTGGAACTAAGCTTGCTAATCACTTGATTTTGAGTGAGATGGAGAAATTATCCTCTATTATATAAGTGTGCCAATATTATCAGACAGGTCCTTATTGGCAAAAGAGACAGGGGTATGATCACCAGGGTCAGTGATGTAGCATGAAAGAATTAACTGGTATCGCTGACTTGAAGAGTGGAGGGTTCACAAGCTGATAGAATGTGGGCAGACTCTACAAACTGGAGAGAAACATTGAATTCTCCTCTTGAGCCTCCAGAAGAAACAAAGCTCTCTCAACACCTTAGCTTTAGTCCAGTCCATCTGTTTGCAGAGCCCTGTCGGGGTTATCAGGCACTCAACTGTTAAATGAAAGAGGGGTCGGTCAAACCCACCAAACTGATCTGTGGAAGAAAAACCCTATCCATCTGCTCCTGTACAGACCACAGCCCCCAAACCCTTTGGGGACATTTCTACTCTCCCCGTCAGAATAGACTTGGTGGCATCTAACCATACCAAGATGTTGTTGTTGTTGCTACATCAGATATTAACTCCCCTAAACTGTAAAATAATAAAGTTGGGTTGTTTTAAGCCTCTCAATTTGTGATATTGTTATAGCAGCAGAAAGAAACATATATGAATAAACTAAGAATGAGCATCACATATATGAATGAACTAAGAATGAACATCACATATATGAATGAACTATGGTCTGATAAAAGTAACATTTCAAATAACTGTAAAATGAGATATTGTCAGTAGAAGCTACTAAAACAATCAACTGGTAAAATATATATGAGGGGGTACACCCCCCAAAATAGATTTTTTCAAAGCTATGTATTTAAATTTATTTACAAAACAACCTTATCATCTTCAACATACTCTCCATGACAATACATTTGTCAAATCTGTGATTCCATTCTTGGAAACATTTTTCAAACTCAGCTGTTTAGATGGCTGACAACACCTGCCTCGTTTTTCTCTTCACCTCTTCTACATCATCAAATCATCGTGGTCCTTTCATGTCCCTCTGCATTTGCAGAAACAAAAAGAAGTTGCACAGGGCGAGGTCTGGTGAGTAAGGTGCATGAGACAAGAGAGGCATGCTGGTTTTGCCAAAAATTGGCGCATTGAGCAGGTGCATTGTTGTGGTGGCAAAACCGGGCCCCTGTCTGACACAAATCAGGCCCTTTTTTTGTCACACACTGTTATGCAATCTTTTCAGAACCTGAAATAGAAAGTTTGATTAACAGTCTGACCTGGTGGAATGAACTACAAATACACTATGCCCCTCACATCACATTCGGTTTTTGGGGGGAGACCCCCTCGTATGTCATGTAGTCCACAGGTTATGTAAGAAATCCATGTTCCTAACTAGGCCTTGAAGTCAAATTTGCAGATAAATCAGAGCATGTGCATGCAGTTCTCATTTCACCTTACTCTAGTGTAAGGAAAGGCTCAGAATCTTTCCCAGTGTTTCAAAGGTGCACTTGCAGCAAGTGGAGACAGTTGTGATAAAGAACTTCTTGCAAGTAGGAGTTGGATCAGTCGTTTCAAAGCTAGGATAAATTTACATAACACTAAAGGCAAGAAAATATTGTCCCTAAAGTAGGCATGGTAACTCAGGAATGTACTATGTCCATTCCTATGCCTGGCCATTCACAAAACCAAAGTCCAGATGCATTAAATCCTAGAAATAGACACCTGTGTGTATTGGAAGAAACTGTGGGAGAATGTTTATGACAATGGAGTAGGAAAGAGAGAACACATAACCAAAAAACGAATGACATTTATAATATTAAAATGCAAACATTTGGAAGCAAAAGATACCATTAAGAAAGTCAGAAGACAAGTAATGAATTGGAGAAACAAACTTGCAACTGACAAACTTGCAAATGTTCCTTGATTTTGTTTGTTTTCCTTTTTACAGTGAGCATGAATGATTGCCCTAATTAAAAACCAAGGGAGATTTTTAAAACATCTCTGGAGAATAATGAAAATAAGTATTAAAAAATGATTTATTTAGGCACTTGTGGTTTGGGTATCCTCATCCATCAGAACTAGAAACTGGTCCTGATGACCTTTAAAATTCCTTTGTGATCTCTGATTCTAAGATGAAACTGTTTGATTTAAATGGCAAGAGCCGCAGAGAAGTGTATACTATATAATATGTGTGTGTGTGTGTGTGTGTATTCCTACAGGAAAAATAAAAACAAAAGATAGCATCTCCTCTACCACCTTCTTTGCTTCTCCCTGAAACCAAAAGCACAAGATTGTATTTTATTGAAATAACAAAATATGGAATCTTGGAGCATTCATTCAACTCCACCTTTCCCACAGTTTCTGACTCCTTTTCCTTGCAGACAACTGTGGAGTGAACTAAAATCATTCAACATTTATAGGAAAAGACTGCTGAAAGGTTAACAGATAGAAAGCTCCAAGAATATGTCCCAGAAGTTCCCTAATTATTTACCCTTTCTCCTCCTCTTCCTGGGCACACACTAGACTACATTTCCCAGCTTCCATGGTATCAATACCCATGTGCCTGAGCTCTAGCGATGACATCATTCCAACAGTCTCTTGAAGACAATCTAGGTTTTCACTGTTGTGGTGGTTGTTGTTTGGTACCATCAAGTCAGTTCCAAATCATAGTGACCCTGTGTACACCAGAACTGAACCCTGCCCAATCCTGTCCCAGCTCACAGTTGTTCTTATGGCTGAGCCCACTGTTTCAGCCACTGTGTCCATCCATCTTGTCCAGGGTCTTCCTCAAGCCTGATGTCCTTCTCCAGGGAGGAGTCTCTCTGACAACATAACCAAAGTACGTGAGACCAAGTCTTGTCCTCCTTATCTCTAAGGAGCCTTCAGATTATACATCCACCAACAGATTATTGATTCTTTTGGCAGCCCATCATACTTTAAAAATTCTTCATCAGCCCTGTGATTCAGATGCACTGATTTTCCTTATCCAGTGCTCCACATTCTCATGAATATGAGGCAACGGAAGACACCATGGGTTGAGTCAGGTGCACTTTAGTCCTCAAAAGAACCTCCTTGCTTTTCAACACTTTAAAGAAGCTTTGCGCGGCAGATGGACCCAATGCAACATGTTGTTTGATTTCATGAGCGCTGCTTCCATGAGCGTTGATTGTGGACCCAAGCGAGATGAAATCCTTGACAACTTCAAGCTTTCCTCTGTTGAGCATGCTAGCTCTTGGGACAGTTGTGGAGATTTGGGGGATCTTTACATTTAGTTGTGATCCATACCGAAGGCAACAATCCTTGACTCTCCCATTCTCTGTCCATCTCCAGTTCTAAAACGGCTTCAATTGTTCAGAGCAGCATTCTACTCCCGGCACCAAATTCTCTTTTAGCTATTTAGTTCATTATAAGTACCACAAGAGGGTGGCATCAAAAACAGAAATATATTCTCTCACCGTTTAGGAAGCTAGAAGCCTAAATTGAGGGTGTGCACTCAGGGGCAAGGCTTTCTCAGTTGGCTCTGGGGGAAGGTCCCTTTCTCCTTTGAATATCTGCAGAACTAGTGCTCCTTAGACATCTCCATGGGTCTTGGCATCAATTTCCCCTGGATCTAGGAAGTTCTCAGCATAGGGATCTCATAGTCAAAGGACAGGCTCTGGTCCTGGCTTTCTTTCTTGGTATATTGAGTTCCCTCCTTCTCAGCTTACCTCGTCCTTCTTTTCTCGCTTCAAAAGTGATGTAATCCACACCCCTTATATCAGATAAGGGCTCTGACCTAAGTAAGGGTATTTCGTCCCACTCTGATATTCCCTGACAATTGATTGGCTGATCAGATCAGATCATAGGGAATGATTACATATTATATAACTGCCAAAGCCTGGAGAACCATGACCCAGCCAAGTTGATCATACTTCGGACTGACACAGTCCCATGCTGGAGAAGAGAAGCTGATGTATGATGAGATGCTCCTTAAAGACCAGGCTTTGTAAAGGTGTGTATCCTCCATGCAGAGGCACAAACTTGAGCATGAATATGCACTTGCATCTGGGAAGAGCTCTTTCAAAAGTACAGGTTTGTACCCATTCCCTTTGCTCTGCTGATGGGAGATATCTCATGAGACTAAACAGAATGGTTTGGAATGGAGCTGAATGAGAACAGAGTTGCCAGCTAGAAGATGTCTCTTCGGAGAGCCCTTCCCCTATTTGCCCCGTGAGCTGCCTTTTTGTCACTTGTCTGTGCTTCCACGGCTGTTGTTGGGTGCTTCCATCCTAACCCCCACCACGTAGAGTCTCAATGTATCCCCCTTCCCACTATACGAAGAACTCCTAAAATGCAAAGTCATGATATCGTTTCCATTTTGTATCATCACGCCTGGCACATCATTGGTATCCAAAGAGCAAGATACTAATAAATGAATAAATAAGTCCTGGTCCAGTGGTTTGTTCACAGAAAGGAATTCTAGCTCTAGCTGTGTCAACTTGAGCGAAAAATAAAAGATTAATATATGGATCTTATCACTGTTTTTTTTTTTTTAAAAGCTAGTCTCTTGCGAAGGGTGTCATGCTTGATGAACTGGAGGGGTAGCTGTGAGGGTGGTGAAGGCCCAGGCAGTGTTTTGTTCGGTTGTGCCTGGAGTCATTAAGGGTCGGAACTGAACTGGTAGCACCTAACAAAAACAATGGAGGAAATCCCTCCAGGGAATTCCAGATTTGGATTTTTTTTTTAAAAACACACCCTAGAGATGATCTTTTTCTATAACAAGTTTGACTATTAAAACCCCCTTCCTTTCAGTCAGCCAAACCTTTCTTTCTGACAACTTGTCTCTGTTAGTTCTGGAAAAAAGATCATTCTAAAATACTCATAGCAGAGATTCTAGAAGATTCTACAGTCCTAAACACTGGACTTTGCACCTGATTGGATCCCGCCACACCGAGGCAAAACACTAAGGGGTGCAACAGAACAGCAAGGGAATGGAGCGATGAGGTCCCTAGGGAATGCTGAAGGCAGACTTTGGGGCCAGGGCGCAGTGCCCCAACTCCTAACGGCCAGCAAACAACCCTTGAACTAACTACAAGCTTTTCTTTCTTGTGTTTTGTTTTGTTTCATTGGTCTGTTGTTGTTTTGTTATGTATTGTTGCTTGGTATTGCTCTGTCTTGTTTCTGAGCATGTTATTATCTCTGCAGGTCTGTCTAAATAAGATAGGCTGGATGAACAATCTGGAGGATAAAACAACAGGACCGACAGTTCCAGGGGGACATAGGAGAGGGGGAAAGAAAGGTAGTGGTGTTAACAAACCCAGGGTACAAGGGAACAACAAGTGATCCAAATCAGTGGTGAGGAGGGTATGGGAGGACTGGTAGGACATGATCAAGGGTAATGTAACCAAGAGGAATTGCTGAAACCCTGGTGGGGACTGAGCATGATAGTTGGACAGGAGGAAAGTCAAAGGAAATAGAGGAAAGAGCTGGAAGGGAAAGGGCATTTATAAAGGTCTAGCTAAAGACATGTACATATGCAAATATATTTCTATATGAGGATGTGGAAATAGATCTATGTGCATATACTTATAGGTTTAGTATTAAGGAAAGATATTGGGCCTCCACTCAAGTACACCCTTAATGCAAGAATACTTTCTTCTATTAAATTGGCATTCTATGATGCTCACCTTCCCAACACAACCACTGAAGACAAATGGGTGCATAAGCAAATGTGGCGAAGAAAGCTGATGGTGCCCAGCTATCAAAAGATATAGTGTCTGTGGTCGTAAAGGCTTGAAGGTAACAAGCGGCCATCTAGCTCAGAAGCAACAAAGCCCACATGGAAGAAGCACACCAGCCCGTGCGATCACGAGGTGTTGAAGGGATCAGGTATCAGGCATCATGAGAACAAGAAATCTTACCATAGTGAATGAGTGGGAGAGTGCAGAGTGGAGACCCAAAGCCCATTTGTCGGCCACTGGACACCCCCTTACAGAAGGGTCTTGGGGAGAAAATGAGCCAGTCAGGGTGCGATGTAGCAACAATGAAAAATACAACTTTCCTCTGGTTCCTAAATGCTCTCCCCACCCCCACTATCATGATCCCAAGTCTGGCTAGACCAGAGGATATACACTGGTACAGATAGGAACTGGAAACACAGGGAATCCAGGGCTGATGATCCCTTCAGGACCAGTGGTGTAAGTGGCAATGCTGGAAGGGTAGAGGGAGGCTGAATTGGAAAGAGGGAACCGATTACAAGGATCTACATGTGACCTCCTCCCTGGGGGACAGACAACTGAAAAGTGGGTGAAGGGAGACGTCAGACAGGGCAAGATATGACAAAATAATAATTTATAAATATCAAGGGTTCATGAGGGAGGGGGAACAGGGAAGGAGGGGAAAAATGAGAAGCTGATGCCAAGGGCTTAAGTGGAGAGCAAATGTCTTGAGAATGATGATGGCAATGAATGTACAAATATACTTTACACAAATTGATGTATGTATGGATTATGATAAGAGTTGTATAAGCCCCTAATAAAACGATTGAAAATAAAAAAGCACTGGGCCGAGAAAGTCTTGGTGGCATAGTGGTCACACCACTTTGTGCTGCTAACTACAAGGTCAGCAGTTTGAAATAACTAGTGAGAAAGAGGAAGCTTTCTACTCTCATAAAGAGTTCAGATTCTCAGAGACCCAGAGGGACAGGTCTACCCTGCCCCTGCGGTCACTATGAGTCCGAAGCAACTCAATGGCTGCGCGTCCAAGCTTGGGAAACACTGGGCCATTTCAGAGCTGTCACTTACAGTAAGTATCTAGCACCTTCCTGGGGTCATTCCCTGCCTCCAGCTGGGATTCTCCTTAAAAAAGAACATCATCAGCCCATCGATCCATTCTGGTACTGATGCTAAAACAGCCTAGAGCTCAGTTCTAGCTTAAATTCTTTCTATTCCTATCCCTGTCTCTCCCTTCCATGAAGAAAGGGAAGTCTTGGCTCCTGTCTACTACATACAGAATCACAGTTACTCTTTTTTCCCTTCTCCGGGCAACACTGCCCTCCCTTTTATCAACTGATTCATAGGTCTGTGTGAACAAACCCTTCCTTAAGCACCCCTAATGCCACGTGTAGGTGAGTCTGCAGCAACTCAGGGCCGGTGGAGCCAGGAAGTGGTGGTTCCACGAACTGCGCCAGCATAACAGAGGGCAAGTCCAAGTGCCCTGTGGCCACAACGTCGCCACTTGGACAGCCACGGGTGAGAGCCCCAGCTCCACTGGGGAATGGAAGGACACGAGAAGCAGCAGATCCTTCGGGGCAGATCCGTTGTGGACTCTAGCCCTCCCCTCCCTGAGTGGACAGCACCGAGAGCACTGGCTCCCAAGCCATGAGCGTAATTACTGTGCAAGAGGACAGTTTGTCTCTGGACTTCCTCTTTGTTCCCTGGGAGAGCTGGGAGTGGACAACTGAACAAAGGCAGGGTTTTGCGGAACGTGGGCAGGGGAAACCCCGTGCTGTGAATTTAGGTCTGGGCCCACGTGTGCAAAGGTTTGTGGGCATAAGGACTGGAAAGCAAAAGGATGCTCTAAGAGAGAACCAAATACTCGTATGAGTGATCAAGCAGCCTTAACTGGGCTCCCGATTAGTTTCAGCCATATCTGACCTGAGTTATGAAATTTTAAAGGAGAGAAAATGCCTTGAAGGTTTCTCTCTTCCATATCCCTGATCCTGGAAGGCCATTCTCTAAAAATTAGCTTGCTTTTCTATTTTGGTTAAGGGCCTGCCGAGTGTGAAATAGCTGTTGCTCAGCTGATAATCTATGGTTTTAATTCTTGTTATTGGACTGTTATTCATATCAAACCTACATCATTCAAACCACTTCCTCTATGGAGACACCTAACAATCTATAAGGGCATGTCCTTTCATGTGATAAAGTGGGATCAATGGTACTTTGGTTAGGTAGCTAGAGACAGGGACTGGGGGTGTCTCTCTCCATGCCTGGAGGACCCCTACAGGAGGTTGGGAGAGAATCAGGCAAGTCCTTAGCCAGCCATAAACACTAACTGGGCATGCTCCAAATCCAGGCACCTGAGCCAGGTGGGCGGTACACCTGGGTGGGCCCAAACCAGACTAGGTGGACCTAATTCAGCCAGTGGGATCCTCCAATACCTTCAACCAGGCCTCCCAGTGGAAGACCCAAAATGCAGGGACCTCAAGACCGCCAGGCCCTCTTTAGCTGCTTCTCTGTCTTCTGCTCACCCGTTTCTGAGTGTGTCTGTCTGTCTGTCTGTCTGTCTCTCTCTCTCTCTCTCTCTCTCTCTCTCTCTCTCTCTCTCTCTCTCTCTCTCTCTCTCTCTCTCTCTCTCTCTCTCCAGACCCCCTCAGGCCACCACGTGTGGGTGTGCAGTCCAGAGAGTTGACCGTATTCAGTGACAGTAAAATCTGAAACGTCTGTCCTTTATAAAAATCCACTTGGATCACAAGCCAGGCTTTGGCATGAATTCTTTCTCATGAGAACCCATGAACCAAGATATTTTCCACCCAAGAAACCTAACACTTTCATCCCCTGACTCCCCTTCTCCCTTCTCTGCTTCTACAGAAGTGAGGGGCAGTGAGGAGTGAGCCAGGGGGAGGGTCCTGAACTGGGGGAGAGAATCAATAGAAACGGAGCTAAGACTGAGTAGGGGAACTCACGTTGACAATAAAAGGAGAGAAACCTTTGTCCTTACCTTTCCATGCCCTGAGCTGTGTGTTTGTCTTTACATAAAACAATTTTCTTCAAATTCTAATTAAAATGGAGGATTTCTGTGGAATGAAAGTCCACATTTTCAAAAAATAAATAAAAATTTAAAAACCAAGCAAGATGAACTTGACAACTTCCATCTTTGCTCCATTTATCATATTGGTCTAGCTGTGAGAATTTGAGTTTTCTTTACATTTTAGTTGCAATCCATATCGAAGGCTGCCATCCTTGATCTTCATCAACAAGTGCTTCAAGTCCTCCTCACTTTTAGCAAGCAAGGTTGTGTCACCTGCGTATCACCAGTTGTTAATAAACCTTCCTCTAATCCTGATACCACATTCTTCTTTATATCATCCAGCTTCTCTGAGGACTTGCTCAGCATTCAGATTGAATAAGTATGGTGAGAGGATGCAACCCTGACGCACATCTTTTCTGCCTTTGAACCATGTGGCATCCCTGAAACAATGCATCAGCTTGATAAGTAAATAAAGAACAACTCTGCCTTGAGCGTTGGACTCTGTTAAAGAACTATCAATGGTAAAATAACTGTACATGCTATCAATAAATTATATATATATATATATGATCAAATTGACCACAGGAAATCAAAATATCTTAGGGTGCTTAGGGGGCAGTAAGTAATGTTAATGTGGGAAGAACAGTTCAGAAAAGGAAGGTGACAGGGTCACACAACATAAAAAAAATGTAATCAGTATCCCTGAATTATACATATAGAAGTAGTTGAGTTGGTATGAGTTTTGCTATATATTTTTCCAACACCAAAAATAATTTTTCAAATGTATTTTCAGTCTAGGATCGGCTTCAGCTGATCTCTTTTCTATGGGCTCAAGTATGCATGTAAGTAGGTTCACCAGAGTGATGGTGTGAGATGTGTGTTTCCCAGATGAGCAGATTCTCCTGTACAAAAACCTTTATCATATTTCAAGATAATTTTCAAATCATTCTTCAGCCTTCTTTTCTCTAAAATTACTTTCTCTCCTTCTTTAACTTCCTGACCATATATGTGTGTGTGCGTGTGTATAGATATATTTTTTTTTTAAGAGAAGACAGAAAAGCCCAGGAATTTAGTATCTTGGACTAGGAAATGAGTGAAGTCATTTCCAAAATGTTTCTCATTTAATCTTCCCAGAAGCAAGCACACTGCTGTCATCCTTTTCCTGGGGAGAGGAAGTAAGGCCCTGGAAATAAAAGGAAGTGTTCTTGATCACGGAGTTGCTGATTGGTAGCTGTCAAATCTGAGCATAAAGACAAAGGAGCCAACTTTGGAGGATGGAGGTACTGGGGGTTACTCATGAAATGACAGTGGAAGATGTCATGAAAAGATGAAGGGGCTGGATGGAAACGTTAGCCAGAAAAATCAAGAACTAAGTAGGAGCCTCAACTCAAGCTAATAGTGAAGCTTCTCAGGAAATCACAGTATGCCGTGCAAAGGCTCCACCTCCATCGTTACCAGGGTGGTGGTGTGAAAATGTGCATTTCCCAAATGTGCAGATTCCCAAATCTGTTTTCTTCTTTAAAGCATGGCTGCGAATGTCTGAGACACCATAATATAACCACCAGGTCCATTGTTACAGATGATCAGGTAGAACAGAGTCTCAAAGTTCATCTACCCCAGCAGTTCTCAACCTTCCTAATGCCGTGACCCTTTAATACAGTTCCTCATGTTGTGGTGATCCCAAAACATAACATTTTCGTTGCTACTTCATAACCATAATTTTGCTACTGTTATGAATTGTCATGTAAGTATCTGATATGCAGGATATATTTTCATTGTTACAAATTGAACATAACTAAGGCATAGTGATTAATCACAAAACAATATGTAATTATATATTGTGAAATATTTATTTCTAATAATAAATGAAATTTTGTCTTGAAGCATGGTATAGCATGGGTAACAATCTTCATGCTGGGTACTTGTATGTGGGCGTATCTGCATGTGGGCAAACCCTCTTGGATACGAATAGAGGAGCAGTGTCTCAGTTTCTAAGACCATCGGAAATATGTGATTTCTGATGATCTTCAGTGACCCCTGTGAAAGAGTCGTTCGACCCCCAAAGGAGTTGAGACCCACAGGTTGAGAACCGCTGATCTAGCCAGACCCCTTAGGACAGTCCTGAGACATTAGCAACAAACAAAGGGTCAGTCTTCTCCAGGTTGAATTGTGGCAGAAGGCAGACCCAACCCAGGACTCCCTGAACGCCCATGCAGTACTCCATCTTTTCATGAAGATCTCATGACGTCTCCTTCCAGCTCCGGCATCTCTGGGACAGTATGCATGGCGATCACAGGAAACCACATGAAGTCCCAACAGTCACCCCTACCTAGGAAAGAATTCCCTGCCTCCCTCTAGCGTTGCCAGGCTTCCTCCCATTCCAGCATCTCCTCTTCCAGGGAACACAGTCAAAGCTGCTTTCCAAGCCCTTCATCATGATACATACTTTGCCTAAGCTTATGCCTTTACCATTTGTTCCTGGAGTGCTGAATCAAAGGTGATAGAAGATAAAGCAGGTGTATAAGCAAATGTGGTGAAGAAAGCTGATGGAGCCCGGCTATCAAAAGATATAGCATCTAGGGTCTTAAAGACTTGATGGTAAACAAGTGGCCGCCTAGCTCAGAAGCAACAAAGCCCACATTGAAGAAGCACACCAGCCTGTGTGATCACAAGGCATCGAAGGTATCAGACATCAAAGAACAAAAAATCAAATCATTATAAATGAGGGGGAGTGTGGATTGGGGACCCAAAACCCATCTGTAGGTAACTGGACATGCATTTACAGAAGGGTCACGGGGAGGAGATGAGCCAGTCAGGGTGCAGTGTAGCAACAATGAAACATACAACTTTCCTCTAGTTCCTAAATGTTTCCTCCCCGACCCCCACTATCATGGTCCCAATTCTACCTTACAAATCTGGCTAGACCAGAGGATGTACACTGGTACAGATTGAAAGTGGAAACACAGGAATCCAGGAGATATGACCCCTTCAGGACCAGTGGTGACAGTGGCGATACCTGGAGGGTGGAGGGAAGGTGGGCTAGAAAGGGGGAACCGATTACAAGGATTTACATATAATCTCCTCTCTGGGGAATGGACAACAGAAAAGTGGGTGAAGGAAGACATCGGACAATGTAAGATATGACAAAATAATAATTTATGAATTATGAAGGGTTCGTGAGGGAGGGCGGAGAGGGGAGGGAGGGGGGAAAATGAGGAGCTGATATTAAGGGCTCAAGTAGAAAGTAAATGTTTTGAGAATGATGATGGCAACAAATGTACAAATGTGCTTGACACAATGGATGGATGGATGGATGGATGGATGGATGGATGGATGGATGGATGGATGGATGGATGGATATAAGTTGCACGAGCCCCCAAAGTATTTATAAAAAAAGAAGATCGATGAGGCTAGAGGGCTGAGGCTCAAAATGGCAGAGGATAGAGTTGGCGCTCATCGAGTAAGATGGGCCAGGCCAAGGTCTCTATTGAGCATTTTAGGGAAAATGGAAAACTGTGGAGGGGAAGCAAGTCCCCCATCAAACAGCAGGTGTCCAACCATTTCTCTCTGTGAAGCCACACCTCCCTGAGGAAGGACCCCTTCTTTCAATGTTCAGGAGTTGCCTAAAAACCCATCTTCCTTCTCTCCCCTCCCCCCAACCACCCCAAGAAGAAAAGGAACTAGAAGCTTTGCTGAGAAGAACACTTGTTTACCCCCCAGCCAGTGTCTAAGGAGCCCGGTGTCATAGTAGGTTACAGAATGGGCTGCTAACCACAAGGTAGGCAGATTGGACCCACCAGCCGCTCTGCAGGAGAAAAATGAGGCTGTCTGTTTCCGTAAAAGAATGACAGCAACGGAAGCTGAAAGCGACAGGTCTAGCCTGTCTTAGAGGGTCACGATTTGTCAGAATCAACTCAATGGCACTGAGTTTGGAGGAAGGCCTGACACCCAGGAGCCTCCTCCTATCCCCCAGGGAAATGTCCTAGTTCTCAGGGGTTGAAAGCCCCTCCAATTTCATCTGCTGCCTACTAGCTTTCGTGTCAGGCTAGGAAACTGCTGACCAGTCTATAATTTCCCTGAAAACTTCTCAAATATTATCTTACTGAGAACGGGGTTATCTGACCCAAAGATCATGCCGCATAGCACAGGAAGATCTCCTGACAGCCACAAAAAGGTAAACAGAGACACTAAACTCACGCCATGCGGAGCCAGCAGCAACCTAACCCTTTGCCTGGCTACCCTGAGAGAGTTCCCACATGTAAACACTTCTCCCCTTCCTCCTGTGCTTCCCCCTTTTCTCTGTGTGTTTTCTTTCCTAGGGATTAAGAGATTCCATTTTCATTGTTCCGTAGATGGAAAGGGAGATCTTTGGGAACCACACCAAGCACTGCGTGTTCCTCACGGCTTGGAAGTGACTGGAAACACGCTGTGCCCCTGTCCCCCACCCACCCCACCCAGCATGCACCACTCTGTCCCCATCCCTCACACCCCTCCCCTACTGGGCCCCCAGAAACAAGGCTGGTCTCCAGTCCCACCGGAACCATCTGGAAACCAGAGAAGGTGGGTGGACAGATTGCCCTCTTATCTGAGCTTGTGACAGGGTAAGAATTTGAGGAAGCCAACGATGTAAAGTGTCCACAAACATCTGAGGCAGGACTGGGACCCTAATTTATTTGGGGGGGGGGGCGGGGAAGTGACCACATACAAAATACAGTTCCACAGTTCCTCTTCTCTCTTGGTGTGGTTGCCGTCTAGTAAACCTCTGGGGGTTCTGGAGAGTTGGAGTGCTATAAAGAAATGGGAAGCAAGATCGTCCCGAGATGGTGGGGAAATGGGGGGCTGGTTAGTCTACATTTGTACACTACCCTGCTCAGATCCATTCTCTGCTCTGTTCCTTGGCCTGGAAGTGGATCCTGGGAAACAGTTCCCCTGAGGTACCCTCTACTTTCCAGCTGAATTCAGCTGCTGGGAGGCACTAGAAGGTGCTTGCAGAGGGGCAGGGGGAGGGAGGGCACCCCCTTCTTGCCATTCCTAAAAGTAGCAGTGTTCCAGCTCCCCCCATGCTCTGGCCCATCCACCTCAGTGGCCCAAGGGGCTAGCATCCGCTTCCTGCGACTGCTGGTCTCTGCTTGCCTTGACCTCCCTTGCCTGCTTCTTTCACACACCCTTGTCATCAGCCCTGCCATCATGTTTGTTTTGTTTTTTTGACGCATTTGGAATGAATATTGTTTCCTGCCAGGAGATTCCCTGATGTACTCAGGGTGTCCAATGCAAGTGCGGGGGTAAAGAAAAGGGGGAGGGTCTATGAACCTTAGTAAGTCATACTGCGATCAAGACCGTCAAGCCCACAGGACCCCCGGTCATGACTTTCATACAGTGGTTCTGAAAGTGTGGTCCCTGGACCAGGAGCGTCAGCAGTATCTGAGAACATATAAGAAATGCCCATTCTTGGGCCCTACTCCAGACCTGGTGGATCAAACTCTCCGGGTGGAGAGCTAGCAATTTTTGTTTTAACAGGTCTTTAGGATGACTGTGACACAGTCAAATGTGAAAACCACTGCTCTACAACTTGGGAACCTATGAGCCCCAAGCTCCATGGGAAGTGCCTCACCCCACTCTGCCCACCCACATTGCCTCTCTCATTTCCAGGACAAGATAAGGAAACTGAAGATCCAGATTTTCCAGAATTGCCAACAGAGACTGCTCTTAATTGGCCTGTTTGGCCATCCAAAGACAGAGCCATGGGTGGCATTGACCTCCCTGAATGATGACTGGCTTGAGTGGCCAATGGGAGTGCCTAGCCCTTGGCCATCCTTCACAAGAGGAGAGATGCTTTTTCATGCAGCCAGTAGTGAGTGCGTGCACACCACAGCTGCTTCTCTTAGATTCTTTGCGGGGGGAAAAAAAACCACATACGCTCAGCCCACTCTTTGTTCTCAAACACAACAGCATTTTGACTGCAGGCAATGTAACTCTGCTCCCTCTGCGTGTGCCCAGCTGTGCTTTTGAATGGTCAGGAAAGGATTCCTAGGCTCACTCCGCTCACGTGTGTCCCATTTTCACCCTCGCCCTGCTGCTTAGGATCGAATTCGCATTGGTAATGGAAACACACTTAGAGGAAACGAACAATCTATGCATTTGCGGACGGCAGGATTGTGTATGTAACAGCATCGCCTCGGTTGCCTTTACCTCTTGCACGCTTTCCCCGTGGTGGTATCTTCCCCTGCCTCCATCATTTTTTGCCAACCTCCTCCTTATATATTGCCTTACTCTTCACCCAAGTTAACACACTGACCCTCTAGCCAGTGACTTGCCCTGCCTTCCCTTTCTACAACTCATTAACTTCAGAGAACGCTTTAGGGTGTGGACCTTTTCTTGATTTTTTTACTGTAGTGGTCTCATACCATCGTTGTTCTTCTATGACTGACTAATTTCACTCAACATGCTTTCCTTTAGGCTCATCCATTTTACGAGGTGTTTCACTGATTCACCACTCTTCCTTAATACTGCCATTTTGCTGTGTGTGTGTGTGTGTGTGTGTGTGTGTACATGGTGCTGCTGGTTTCTTTGTTCTACACAATTTTCTGTGAATTAACTTTGTTTGTTGGGTTTCTTGTCATTGTCTTTGTTGTCCTTGGTGTTTGTAGACCTTTAGCATTTTATTTTGATGAGAAAGTTTATTTTCTTTGAAGCTATGCTGTAATACATTAATATCTTCCCAAGTTTAAAATAGATTTGCGATCTTAAAATCTACTTCTTCTCCGCTTGGAGGTTCTGTAACTACACTGCTCCCCCTTTTAATTTTGTAAGTGCCTTTATTACAAATTATATCTCCGATAGCCTGTTTTCAATCTTGTAAGTTTGCTTCACTTTGAACACTTCTAAATCTTGGTTGACTTCTGGGTAGTGTACTAGTCATAGGCTGTTGTCTGGTGTCGTTGGTTCTCTGTCCAAAGAACTCCCTTCAGTATTCCTTTGAGGTTCGCCTAGTTTTTGTAAATTTCTTCATTTCTGTTATGGGGAGCTCTGGTGGCATGCGGGGTTACTCGTTGAGCTGCTAACCACAGTCAGCAGTTCAAAACCACCAGCCACTCCAAGGGAGAAAGATGAGACTTTCTACTCCCATAAAGAGTTACAGTCTCAGAAACCCACAGGGGCAGCTCTACTGTGTCCTGTAAGTCATGATGGATCAGAACTGACTTGGTGGCAGTGCATGAGTGATATTTAAGGGACATTTTTGCTGGATATATGCTTCTTGATGGTGATGGTTGTTTTCCAGAGTTTTATGTACATCTGCATGGGTTCTGCTGTGAAATCAGAGTCTTGTCTTATAGGTTCTCCTTGTCTTGGGTTTTAGAAAATCTCATTACAATATATCTTGGTGATCTCTTTTGTTGTTTATCTTGTTTAGGGTTTCATCAGCTTCTTGAATGCATATCTTTTTGTCTTTCATAATGTTAGGTCAGTTTTCATCTAACAACTCATCAATAATTTTCTCTTTGTTGTTTTTTTTTGTGTGTGTGTGTGTGTGCATGTGTGTTTTCCTGTTACAGAATTCTCCTTGATCATATCCAACATAATTCTTAGGCTTTTTTTTTTGGTTTGTTTTTATTTTCTAATTGTTCCTCTAGTAGATAATATTGAGAGTGGCATCTTCAAACTCACTAATTCAGCCTTCTATTGATTCAATTCTACTGCTGTGCACTTTCAATATATTGTCTGCTTCTGAAATTCTAATATTAACTTTGTGGATTTCTATTTGGTTTTGTACTATGGCTTCTAATTATTCATATATTTCTTAGTTTGTTCCTGCAGTGTTTTCTTGAATTATTCCAAAGGGTCCCCCCCCACCTGTGGTTTTACTGGGGCTTTCACATTTTCATCTACTTTCTCAATCTTTCTCTCAATCTATTAATACCTAAATACTCTTCTTTTGAATCCGTAGGTCCAGTGTTCTCATTCAAAAACACCTGATTATGTATCTTAGTCACTTGTTTGAGCAACTCTCTCTTACTTTGTCATGTGAACTAAAATTATCTGTTGTCTCCAAGGCATCATGGTGGTGGTATGTTTGCATTTCATTGATAACAACCGCATGTTGATACGTTTTTAGGTACTTACCATCTGTCTCTTGGTGGGCAAGCTAGGGAATGTGGCTGTGTGCATAGTATTCCTTCCATGTAACACAGCTGATTATGGGTCTGGCTGGTAGCAGCCCTCACCCAATAAGGGAGGGCTGCAAGAGGAATGGGTGTGGTGAGACCAGGTGCTTACAGTTGTTGCCTCCCATCAGGTTGGACCAAAAGAAAAAGGAGTAAGAGGAGCTAATAAGGCACAGCAAACAAGAAAATATAAAAAAATAATGAATGGGAAGAAAGTTCACAAACAAGAGCAAGAAAATATAATTTCGTAACTAAAACCAAAAGGAAAAGAAAAACAAGGGAAGAGGTGGGGGGAAAGAAAGGAAAATACAGTAAGCGAAACTGGGGAGGGGGAGAACACTAGAGATAAAAACAACACCAAGATCAAATTAAAAAGAAGAGAAAGGGAAAAAAGAGAGAGAGAAACAGGAAAGAAAGGAAAGGGAAAGCAGAAAGAAATTGTCCAAAGGACCAAACCAAAAATAACACATTCACTGCCCTGGAGTCAGTGCTGATTCACAGTGACCCGCATTGGGTTTCCGAGACTGTACCTGCTTAAGGGAGTAGGAAGCATAGTGTTCTTCCCTCAAAAGGAAAACAGAGGAAGAAAGGAGAAAACTGGGGCAGTGGCAGGAAACAGAGAGGACACAAGTATTGGGGATGGTCCCCCAATACGAGTCTGTACCTTCTTCCAGCCAGGGAGCTCACAAGGGATGGAGGCAGGGAATACTTGCGCCTAGATGGAGTTGCTTTGGGTCTCAGTAATGTCTGAGGTCAAGGTGCCTGATTTGGAAGCCGTCCGTACCAGTTCAGAGGGTGACTGAGGTCAGAGTACTTGTTCTCAGAAATAACTCCTTCTGACCCAGAAGGCAGCTGAGCCAAGGAAACTGGTTATGGGGGGTGTTGTTGCCTGCCTTGGGGGTGGCGAGGGACCATTGAGCATCCCTGTCTGTTTGTTGGAGAGTCAGAGTTCACATGCCTCCAGAGGCGGGATGGTACACCAGGAGACCGATTCACATGGATGAGACTCCATCCTCAGGCAAAGTAGGGGGTGGGCAGAAAGAGATGAGTGTCCCTGGCCACCTGGTGAGCGAGAGTAGGAAATGGCCACTCTTCTGGTCACCACCGGGAGGACATGGGAAGAGGGAAGGATCCCACCTTTCTGGTCACCAGCCACAGTGTGAATCGGTGTTGGCAGGACACCATCTCAATGGCATGTCCCTTGCACACTTTCAACATCATTGCACTGCATCAGGCTAGCCAACAACGCACCCATATGTCTCCTCCCACTCTGCTTTGATTCTGTTTCTTTCTCTACTCAGAATTTAAGCCACGTCTCTGCCTTTTTCTCTGAAGCTCAGGAGTTCCAGGATTATCAGCCATTCTTGCTTTATTTCGTCTTTCCTGTCTTTGTTGTACAGGATCCTCGATCACATTTCAGTCATAACCTAGCATAGTGAATCCACATTCATTCTGAGTAATATTATTGCTACATGTTCCAGGTGGAAAAGATTCAAAATCTATCAGGGAGAGATCAACCAATGGGGACAATGAGACAAAATCATGAAAACTGGAACCGAGTTCGTATGCTTCTTTGTATCTTGCTATCTCTCATTGTTTGAAAAAGAAAGAAATATGTATTTTGGTTAGAAGGATAGTAAGGTCCATGTATAACTATCAGCAAAGAAGGCAGACAGAATCAGGGAATGAAGCACAGAGAACCTGAACCGGGCTGGTGGTCAGATAAATGACAAGGCCAGAGCAGAACCAAGGATGGATCTTTTAAAGACCCTTACCCCGAAAGACCTCTCCATTGAGTTTTCTCATTGCCCCAAAATGAATCATTCTGTTCTCTATCCCTGAGTCGCTGTCACCACCACCCACTAGGTCCCCACCCTTCTCTCTCCTAAAAAGCCTTTTCTCCTTCTCCCACTTATAGATTCATTGGGACCCAGTTGATTCCCACTTCCACTGGAGCACTTGGCATAGCAAACCCCCACATCCAGTCCCATAGAACCCCCAGGGGGGCTTAGGGTCAGCTCTATGCACACAAATGTGTCTTCTTAGCTAGCCAGTCATCGGGGTTTTACATGTGCAAGAGTTCCCTCCCAAACCAGTCTTGGACGTCTTTCTGAGGAAAGGACAATGTCATCCATTCATTCTGAATCTGGGAGTCTGAAACAAATTAGACTAAGCCCAAGGGAAGCATAAATTGTACCTAAGGAAAATGTAGAAAAGCGTTGGGATGCCAATGGAAACAAGTGCACTAGGCATCTCCATCAAGGTCTTGGTGTGCCTACCTACTGAACGCATTCTTTCACTCAGACCTGTGGGACAAGTGGAAATGGAAAATACAGTAAAGTGTTCTTTTCACAAATAATGATGAATCTGCAAAACGCCTTGTAACATGGATGTGCCTGGAAGACATTTATGCTTGGTGAAATTAGTCAATCATAAATGGGCAAATATGGCATGAGATCACTATTGTAAAAATTCCGTAAAATGTTTACACACTAAAAGAAACCTGTTTTGAGGATTACCTGGGGTGGGAGGTGAAGGGTAGGGAAGTCACTGGCTACAGGTAAACACATGGAGATGGAGGCCAAAAAAAAAATGATAAAAGCCGGGGGAGATACCAGCAAGAATGAAAGAGTTTAAGGCATGTCACTAAAGACTGCTATATACACAATCCTGCGATGTACAGGATGCATAGCTGCATGGATAGACATGCAAGATGAATGGGTATGAGAGAGTAGGACTACGTCCATGAATGTATACGTGAGCTTGACAGGCGGCATTTCTTCACATGTGTGGACCTACATTGCAATTCTATCCATCAGTGTGGTGGAACACACAAGGTCAAAGCTATGGAATCTTCCTAGACATCACCTAACACTTAAAGGGAATGAGTCCCTGGGCCCGAGGACTCAGTATCATTGCCTCGGGGGACACCAGGGTCCATTGGTCTAACATATCCCACAAAGGCAATGGTTTACATCCTTTGGTGAGCTGTGACGGGGATCTTGGAAGGGTGTGAGTGGCCATCCAACATGAAACGATTAGTCTGTCTCTCTCTGTCCAAAGGAAACAAGAGGGATGGAAATTGAAGATGCAAATGAAAGAATTAGTCCAATGAACTAATGAACCACATAACATCAGTCTCCACAATCCTTGAAGCAGAAGAAGTAGGTAATATGTGCCTACCACTGTGGTTCTAAAAGGGGTTCACATTAGAAAGTCCTGAATAAAGTGGGAGGAAAATGTAGCCCACACTCAAAATCATAAAAGAGACCAGGCTTACCGGTCAGGCAGAGACGGGTGTAATTCCCCCAAGACTATGTGTTTTACCTGCCCTACCGTTCAGGATAGAAGTGAACTCACCCTGGTGGCTCAGGTTTCAGCCAAACAATCAGTAGGTCTACCCAAGGACAAAGTTCAGAAGGAAAGCAACTAAAAGAGAAAACATTGGAGAAAGTGGGGTACGGGCTGCTCTATAGAGGGGATCGCAATAAAGGGACAAAAAGAAAACAGGTATGATTGTTGAATGAAAACTACTGGTCTGCTCTCTCAATCTTTGCCCAATTCACAATAAGAAAAAACAATAATTTCAAAGACTCTCTCTGCTAGCATCTTATTGTGAATCATAACCCTGCTAAAGAAGCCTTCAGTTATCCCCACTGCCCATGATAACGCCAGTGCTCTGCAGTTCTTCTTCCAACCACGTAACAGCACTGGACAGAGCTGTGGATTAGCAGGGCTTTCTCTTCAATATCCCTCCATTCCTTGCCCTCAGCCACAAATCATTAGAGCTTTGTTGCATGGAAGAGTTCGAGTCAAAATATCCCAAGAGATAGGAACATGGGTTGCAATTAGCAAAGAGCTATATAGAGATATTACAAAATTTGAACTAAAAAAATTAAACTCAGGAATATGTCGATACTTAATTTAACATATGATGGAGAAACTTAATATAATTAGCCAAAAGAAGACCAGAGGTCAGCCATGGAACAGACTATCTGTATTAGTCCGGGTAGACTAGAGAAACAAATCCATAGAAACTTGTATAAAAGAAAGTTTTATATAAAGGGTAATTGTACATTAAGAAAGCATCCCAACCCAGTCAGTCCAAGCCCATAAGTCCGATATTAGCCCATATGTCCAATAACAGTCTATAAAGTCCTCTTCAGACTCACAAAACACATGCAATGACACTGAATGCAGGATGACCACAGGCCAGTGGGTGGAAACTCTCTGGATCCAGTGGCGGTGTAAGCATCTCAGTGATGGCAGGAGTCCCCACGTGGCTTCTCCAGCACTCAGGGTTGCATCAGAGTAGGACCATGTGGCTTATCCTCAGGGATGCCTCGTAGGGAGTGAGACTTGAGTCTTGTCAGTAGAGAGTCTCTCTTGGCTATTACCCGATTCACGGACTAGACTCTACCCCTTCACTCTTAATCCTTGCAAGTCCCAAATTGACACCAGATTATGTAACTACCACACCATCCATTCCTGTTCATCTGTGGGTTCAAGTTGAAGTTGAAGAAATTGCAACATTGTGTATAGCTCTCCTGAATTTAAAGAGCATCTCAAGAATTTATATTTAACTCATTGAACACTAAAGACAAAAGGTCTGATGAGATGTGGGATGATATCAAGAACATCACACATGAAGAAAGAAAATGATCATTAAAAAGACAAGAATGAAAGGACAAAAATGGTTGTCAGAAGACTCCGAAGCTTGCTCTTGATCATAGAGTAGAAGAAACCAATGGAAGAAATAATAGAGCAAAGTAAATGAACAGAACATTTCAAAGGGCGGCCTAGGTAGGCAAAGTAGAGTATTATAATGAAATATAAGACCGGGAGTTAGAAAAACAACAAGGTAAGAAGATGCTCTGCTTCTCAAGCTGAAAGAACTAAAGGAAAAATTCAAGCCATGAAATGGTCTTGAGGGATTCCACAGCCAAACACTGAATGACGCAAGAAGCACCAACTGAAGATCGAAGAAATGCAGAGTCAACAAAGATTGTACCGCAGAGAATCGATCAGCATTTAACCATTTCAAGCGGTAGAATATGAGCAAGAACCAATAACATGGAAGAAGTCAGTCCAACCTGCACTGAAGGCATTAACAAAATAACCAAGACATTAAGAACTGATTGAATACAGATTGAAATGTTCCAATAAGTTGATGAAGCACTCATTAGTTTATGCCAAGAAACTTAGAAGACAGCTACGAGGCCAACCAAATTGGAAGTAATCCATATATGTACCATCCCCCAAAAAAGGTGGCCCAACAGAATGCAGAAATTAACAAACAACATAATATCTCATGGAAGCAAAGTTTTGATAAATAAAATTTTTAAATGAATGCAGCAATACCTTAACGGGGAGCTGCCAGAAACATAAGCTGGATTCAAAAGAGGACATGGAACCAGGGATACCATTGCTGACATCAGAAGCATCTTGGCAACAAGCAGAGAAGACCAGAAAGGCACTAACTTAGGTTTTATCGATTATGCCAAGGCCTTTGTCTTTGTGTATCATAACAAACTGCGGGTAACATTGCCACCTCCGCGGATGAAGGTCCTGAAATCTTTCCCATCATTAATGGCAACTTTAATTTAGGAGGCAGCTTTTTTCCAATATACATTGCATGTATTCCAAGCTGAGGGCCTCGCCTCTGGCACTGGATCCAACAACATTCCACTGCTATTTATAAGGTTGCTGGCTGCTAATCCCTCAGAAGAGGACTGCCTATTTCTTATCCCTAGCCTGTTCTTGAGCAGACATCTCCACTCAAACCAGATAACGGTGGTAGACTTTGCTGATATTTGAAATTCTGGTAGCATAATTCCCAGCAACACACAAGCCACGGCAGTACAACAAACTGACAGACAAGTAGGGCCTGTGAAAATGACAGCCGAGGCAACTCTACAGGGCAGTTCTACTCTGTCATCTTGTTCACTCTGACTCAGAATTGACCCAAAGGCACCTATCAACTACAACAATAGTTCTTAGTTACAGAAACATTTTCTTGTGACCTTGGTCTGCCCTTCCCAACTGACTCAACTTATCTAAGACCCTGTTGTTAAACCCCACCCTCCATTCCCATCAGGTTAGTCCACCGGTGACACCAAACTCCTGTCCTTTACCTTTCCTTAGCCTGTGTGGTCCATCAAATAACATTTACTTATTCCTGCTCCCTCGATCCTACTTTCCTTCCCAGGAACCTCCCACCCTCATCCCATTTCCATCCTCCTGCTGACTGGGTCCATGTGTTGGTATTGTCTCTACTGCTGCCTTTCTGACCAGCAAAAGTTGGCATTCATGGCATAAGGTGAACTAAGGATCATTTTCTTAGAACATTATACTGATTAGTTGAGGTTACCTCATGCACATATTTGTGCAAGATAAACACTCAAGAATTTGACTGATTAGGAAGGATATGCCTAAAATTCTACTTGGGGTTTGACTTTTATCTTACAACAATTTACAAAGAGAAAAATCTTCATTAAAAACAAAAATCCCTTCAGAACATGGAGAGTTTCAAATGATAGGATGGTTTCCTAGGTGAGGTCTCGATTCAAAGAAGCAGTACCCTGTAGCTCTGTTTCTTTCAGACATGAGATGGTCTCCAAATTTTAGAATACAGGGTTAGAAGGAACCGTCAAAACTCTTTTCTTCGAGTGCTAATAGATTAACAAGATGTTCCTAGAACATAGAAAACAAGCACTTGAAGCTTTCTCTAAAATGCCAGTCATTGTGTTGTAGCCCAGTATCAAAGGCCACACCTCTTTTTTTCTGGCTACTGGAGTGGCTGGTGCTCTTCTCAGATCATATTAACCCTTCAAATCCTCAGGACAGTTATTTGAGAAACCCAACCAAGAATGTGGGATTGTTGAGAGCAGGATTTCTTAGCAGCAACAGAGTTGACATTTTACACTAGGTAATTCATTGTTGAAGGGACCTTTCCTGTCTGCAATAAGCAGGGTAGCAACAGCTCTGGCCTCTGTCCGCTAGATCCCATCCGCGAACGGCCACCCTGCTCCCCTGGGAGGTGTGAACTAGACAACAGCCAAGCCCACCCTGTAGTATTTACGGTTCAGCAGGGACATCTGCATCAATAGTCACCAAACCACGATACAAGCTGTACAACGGGTACATGAATGTGAAGTAAAGAGTTACCAACTCTCTCTAGAAGAATCAGGAAAGCTTCACAGAGGAAGTAGGAGCAACTCTAAAAAATTAAGGGTGTTTTTGGTTTGGTTTGGTTTGGTTTTTCAGTAGAGGCTTGCATGTTGCAATGATAAAGGGGAAATTCTAGACTAAAGGCCTGGAGATCTACTCCCAAAATCAGCCAATGGAAACTCTATGGATCACAATGGTCCCATCCACCACCCACCGTAGGACTGCACAGGACCAGGAAGGGGTGGTGTCACTGGGCACGGGTTGCCGTGAGCCAGGGTAGTTAACAACAGCACCCTTAAAAGGAGACACTGAAGTTCTTTCCTCACGGAATGCACTCTACCATTAGGCACTGTGTCTGGCCTTCCCAAACACTCTAGCGCTTTGCTTTACCAAACTGCCTTAGCCTAGGTGACACCTCCTTCTTTGTCCATTCCTATGTAAAAACAAAACGATGATAAAATAATAGCATATCGCAAGCCATATTCTTTTTCACATACCCGACTTCTCGGCAACAAAGACCAAGCCTTCTCTTCCCTTTGTCTCATTCCCCTACCAATCCATTCCATCATCAATGGGGGCAGAGGATGCAGACGGTGACCTCTGGAAGACCTCATCCAACTGATGTGTTTCATTTGATGTCACTAAGGAAAGCAAAGAAAGGAAAATGTTTATAAAATCAGTGAAGTCTAACAAGGGGGTGGGGCAAAGGGGAGTGCCGAAATTCCACCTCTCTCCCCATGGAGAGAGGGTGGAAAACCCCAGGCCTCCCTGCCTTGACGTCATCAAACCCTGGCCTCCCAAGAGTCAGAAACAAGTGGATACGTATATACATTATAATACACCCTCATTCCAAATAAAAAATAGTCTTATATCAATATAGGGATTGGTTGAAAGGTGTTCCAACTTTGCTAAACAGGGAATGCATCAAAATGCCTATAATATTATCAAGTAAGGCAGTCACTCTGCAAACTTGGATAGAAGGCAATTTGCACTGCCAGAGAAAATCTGTTCTTCATCAACGTTTCAATACTCAAGGAAGCCGGGGACATTTTTCTGTGATTGAAGCAAATTGCCAGCTGCCAGTAGTATGACTTAATTCCCTTTTTTTCCCCTTTTATTTGAAATAATTGCGACAAGCATTTGGTGGGCCACAATGACCTGGGAGAGCAAGAAAGAGGAGATAGAGCACAAATGAGCCTGACTAAGCAGCACAGGAGAGAAGAGAGCAAGAGGCTGAGGGAGCAATGGAAAAATAGAAGAAACACTGAATCAGGACCAAATTGAGTACAAGCAAATCATACAAAATAAAAGGGGACACACAGAGCAAGGTCAAGTGCCCCCATCGTGTGATTCATCTGCTGGCTGCTACAGGCACCGTGGCAATGTAGATAAGAAGAAAAGGGGAAATGCATTCTGGTCAGACATCTGCTTTTGCACAGTTGGGATAAACACATGATGATGGCATCTGACATATCTGGTGGAAGGGGGATCCAACCCTCTCTGTTCTAGACTCTGAGACACCTTGGGTTAGATCATGGTTTCTTAACTTTGAATCCCTGAGCTCAGTGAAGTGCCTGGTATATAAGTTACAGTGAATGAATAAATGAAAGAAATTATAGACATATTTTCAATGATAGAGGTCTGGCCTCAGTAAGATAAGCAACGAGTTGGATTCTGGACGAATAGGAAGTTGCTGCAGTTGTAAGTTGCTATTGAGTAGACTCCAACTCATGGCAACCTTCTGTGCCATAGAAACAAGAAATGTTGCTTGGTCCTGAGCCATCTTCATACCATTGTGATGTCTGAGGTCCACTGGTCTAGCCTTTGGGTAGTGCCTTCCAACCCCAGGGGCTCATCTTTTAGCCCCATATCAGATAGTATTCTGTTATGATTCACAGGGTTTTCATTAGCTAATTTTTGCAAATAGATTGCCAAGACTTTCTTTTCAGTTATGTTAGCCTGGAAGTGCTGCTGAAACAGTCTACCATGGGCACATCTGTGGGTTTTAATTCTGGAAGCATAGTTTCCAGCGTCATAATGACACTCAAGCCATCACACAGCAACACGCACTGAGTATACTGGGTTCTTAGCATGCCAAGGTCAGGGTCGGATTCCCAAGAAGTTGGATCTTAAAGTGGAATAAATTGGAATTGATACGCAAATGAGGAATGGCATCCAGACAGAGGGAACATCAGATGGCCTGGAGTATTGGACTAACTGTATTCAAACAGAATGCAAGTGTCGTGAAAGATGGCCATCTCTGTAGGCGTCCCAGCATCTTACACATGCAACCATCCTGTCTCAACTCACTGTCATCCAGTCAATTCTGAACCATGGTGACCCTATATGGCCAGGCAAAGCGGTCTCTGTGGGCTTCCAAGACTGGAACTCCTTACGGGAATAGAAAGCCTCTTCTTTCTCTCTTGGAGAAGCTGGTGCTTTCAAACAGCTGACCTCGAGGTTAGCAGCCCAAAATGTAACCACTAAACCATCAGCCTAGCATGTAGATAAAATCCAAAACCAAACTCACTGCCATCAAGTCCATTCTGACTCATAGCAACCCCGTGTGGGTTTCCAAAACTGTAACTGCTTACAAGAGTAGAAAGTCCAGTCTTCCTCCTGATGGTGGTTTTGAACCATGAGATCACAGCCCAATGTGTAACCACTATACCACCAGGGCTTCTGGCATCTGGATAAGTATTATTAATGGAAGGTTAATTACTGAGGAATAATTAAGTCCCTAGAGAGCCAGAACAGAATAGAGAGATGAGGTGATCATGTTGACCCATATCAGGCTATTTGAATTTGAATTCCAACTTGAGGACTTAATTGCTATGAAAAAAGTCACTTAATCTTGCTGAGCTTAGTTTGCTTATCTGAGTCATTGTCAGCATTAAACAGGACAATGCTTTTGAAACACTAGAAAGTGCATCTGGTCTTCAATAAGCACTTGATAAAAGTCGCTGAAGGACAAGATCATGCTACCAATATCATGGCTTCGTCCGTGGATGGGCTAGTTTGCTCACAGCTCAGAAGCTGTCTCAAAGTTATTTTTTATTAAAGGACAGAGAACGTCTAAGCAGAAAACAAACAAGGTTTATTATTCTAGCAGACCAGCCCCAGCCCCAGCCTGTCAACAGCCTCTGTGTGAATTCGGGCACGCCAGACTGCTGCTGACTGATGGAGTCCAAGGGCTTACCAGGACTCCCAGCTCCTGCCTCTGGCTGAGCCCCTCATAGCTCAGTCTCCATAGCTCCGTCTCACTGGTGACACTGGCTGGGAAGCTGACAAAGAAAGCTAGACTGTTTTCAAGAGAGCAACACATCAACACCTGCTTGTCAAAACAAGCTGAATTTGAGAATGCCCAAAATAAATAAATAAATGGAAGGTGTGAAAATTGGACCCCAGGTGGCAATACTTGAGACTAGGGTCTCTCTCGGGAGGTGGCCCCACCTGACTCAGGGTTGTGTGAAAGGTGAGGCAGACAATCCAGCTGGGGTTCTGTAATGAGGTCAAAGGCAAGGTTGTGGGATCTCTAAACTGGATCAAACCAACCCCCATTGTGATTCCAATGACAACCAGCAGAAGGGCTAGAGAAACAAAAGGTCAAATGAAACCAAATCAGAATCAAATGCCAAATCAAAACTTAGAACTTTTTAGGAGGTGGGGGTGGGGGGGAAGCCCTATCCAAAATAAGTTTACCTAGAAAATCTTAACTGAAATGTAACATTGAAAGGTAATAGATACAGTCAAGTTTAGGCCTCCTGGTCTGGTCCTGGAAAAGACAACAGTGTGCTGTAACGCTCTGATTTTCAGAGTGCTGATTCTACGTTAAGGAGCCCACGTAGTGTTGTGGGTTACATGTTGGCCTGCTAACCACAAGGTCAGCAGTTCAAAACTACCAGCCCCTCCATAGGGAGAAAAATGAGACTTTCTACTCCCATAGTTAACATCTCAGAAATCCAGTGGGGGCTGTTATAACCTGTCCCTATCAGGTCACTATGAATCAGAAGTGACTGGATGACAAGTGAGTTTTTATGTTTGTTTGATTTCTATGATGTGTAACACATTCTCACCTTTCAGAAAGGAGACCTGATCCCCTTCTGGACCAAAGTACCTCATATGCAGTCAGTCACGCATCCATCAGTGGAGGGTCACATGTCACTATGATGATATGCAACTTTCAATGGAGCTTCCAGACTAAGATAGACAAGGAAGAAAGGCCTGGCAATCCATTCTGAAAACCTGATGCATCACAATGGTCATCAGGCGAATGACTCTGCACCAGGCAGCATTTCTTTTCCTTGTGCATGAGGTGTCCTGAGTGGGCTGACTCTCCAACAGCTAGTAACAACCACAGAGAGTCCTACTGCGGCCAAAGTAACTGTCACTGAACTTGAAATCAAAAAGGTCAGCTTCTCATTTTTCCCCTCTCCCTCCCTCATGAACCCTTAATAATTTATAAATTATTATTTTACCATCAAGACAGATTTTTCATTCTGGAAGTCCATGGGCGTACTCAGTATTCTTTGCCCGCATTGCAATCCAAAGGCATCGTGCGTTTGAGGTGCTATAAATAGCATAATTCGGGTAGGGCACACTTTAGTCCTCAAGGTCACACCTTCCCTCTTTACCACTTTACCAAAGTCGTCTTTTGGAGCAAATTTGCCCAAACAATAATACATCAGTTGATTTCTTGACTGCTGCTTACATGGATGTTGAGTATGGATCTTAAAAATGAAATATTTAATTACTTCAATATTTACTCCATTTATCGTGATGTTGCTTATTAGTCCAGTTGGAAGGATTTGTTTTCTTAATACAGAAGTATAATGCATATTAAAGGATCTGGTCATCCCCTTACAGAAGGGTTTCCGGGAGGAGACCAGCCAGTCAGGGTGAAGGGTAGCAACGATGAAACATACAATTTTCCTCTAGTTCTTTAATGTTTCCTCCCCCACTACCATGATCCCAATTCTACCTTACAAATCTGGCTAGACCAGAGGATGTACACTGGTACAGAAAAGAGCTGGAAACACAGGGAATCCAGGACAGATAAACCCCTCAGGGCCAATAATGAAAGTAGCCATACCAGGAGGGGAAGGGGAAGGGGAAGGTAGGATAGAAAGGGGGAACTGATCACAAGGATCTACATATAACCCCCTCCCTAGGGATGGACAACAGAAAAGTGGGTGAAGGGAGACATCGGATAGTGTAAGATATGAAAAAATAATAATTTATAAATTATCAAGGGTTCGTGAGGGAGTGGGGGTGGGGAAAGGAGGAAAAATGAGGAGCTGATACCAAGGGCTCAAGTAGAAAACAAATATTTTTTAAATGATGATGGCCACCAATTTCCAAATGTGCTTTGGATGGATGGATTGTGATAAGAGTCATACACGCCCCCAATAAAATGATTTTAAAAGGTTTTTTAAAAAGGCTCTGGTCTTTGACCTTCATAAAAAAATGAAATTAAAATTAAAAAATAATAAAAACACAGGCAGCCTACAAGGGTCCACAAAATGGAGAAAGGAGGAATGATCACAGCCCTTTCCACTCTCCCCCAAACAAACAGCCCGCTGTAGGCTCAGATCTGGAGTCTGCAAGGACAGGGAGGTGAGACTAAAGATATTTCCCAGGCCGTGTTTCCTTGCAGGCAAAATGAGACTCAGGGCATTCATTTGGGAGATACAGACGAGAGAGAATCAATGTACAGCTCCCAGCTATGAGCCTCTCCCAGGCGGCCCTCTGGACCCCATTAGCACTTTGTAAATGAGTTAGCCTACCGTGACCATAAAATTTCTGGAAAAAGTTCTGATTTCAAGTATGCTGTTCCATTGTGCCCATAGGCACCAATCATTTCATGAGGTTCTGGCTTGGGAGTACAGAAAATATGTTCAGCATAATGTACTACTAATCACATTGTAGAATGGGCATGTAAATACAAATCTGTCTCCTACTGTAAGAGACATGCAGGCCATGAACCCCTGGAAGGCAAAACACATGCTATTCTTCTCTTTTCCCCTGGTTCACAGCCTGCTACCCAAAGTGCATTGGATTCTCGATAGTTATCAATTGAAGAATAAAAGGATGAACTGGATGTTGCTTCTGTCACGTGATGAGAATAGAAAGAGAAGACACTGTGGAATCAGACAAGCTTGGGTTTGGATCTTGATTCTGTTTATATTGGCCAAGTTATTAATTAAAATGGAATACAAAAACCAAACTCCCTGCCATTTAATCGATTCTGACTCATAATGAGCTTATAGGACAGAGTAGAACTGTTCCTCTAGGTTTCCAAGACTGTAACTGTTTTTCTTTTTTTTTTAAGTGGTTTTATTGGCACCTCATCCACATATCATACAATTCAATAATTCAATTATATCAAGAAGAGTTGTACAATCATTACCACAATCAGTCTTAGAACATTTTCCTCATCCTTGTGCTCATTATTTGTGTAACTTTTTTTTTATTGTTTTTTTTTTAATTTATTTATTTTTTAAACAATTTATTGGGGCTGATACAATTCTTTTCACAGTTCATACATATGTGGCAAAAATACACACAACAAAACATTCTCCAACAGCTCCCACATGTGTAATCCAGTGCCGTTGCTTATACTCTTTGTGGGGTACAATCGGTATCGCCATCCTTTTCCAAATTCCTCCACGCTCATTAACATACACTCAACATCCTCTAAGCACAAACTCTTCCTCCACTGCCCATGGTAACCATTGGTCACATTTTGTTTTGTTTTAGTAGATTTCTTGATATAATATTCACGTCATGCACTTCACTTTTAAAAAGAGTGGTACATACATCATCACAATCTGTCCTAGTGCTGCTCCCTTACCCCCAAGACTCTTGGTGGGAGTAGAAAGCCTGGTCTTTCTGCAGCAGAGCTAGTGGGAGTTCCAAACTGCTGACCTTGCGATTAGCAGCCCAACTTGTAACCACCACACCACCAGGGCTTTCTAAAAAATGAGATCACTGCTAGTTCATAGGATCACCGTGAAAATAAAAGTCATGTATGGATAACATTCTGGCTAGTTTTTAAATTCTAATATCATTGTCCTCGACACACAGTTCCCATGCATACAGCTTAATAGTCTTGCACATGCCCACATAACTGTCACCTATAGAATATTTCTATTGCCCCCTGAAAGCTGCTACAGCAGTTTTAAATTGTGGTTAGAAATTCCATGACACTTCTCCTTCTGAACACTGGGTCTCTGTGCCCTCTCTCTGAATCGTCCTTAAACAAGAGAACACAGCAGAATTGAAGCTGTGTGGCTACGAAGGCCATGCAGCTTCCACTTCATTGTCTGGAACACTCAGTTCTGATGTGCTGAATACCCGGAGGTTACCAGGCTAGAAAATGTACAAGTAGCTCTTCGGTCAACAATCCCAGCTAAGCCTCGCCTGGCAACCAGCTCCAATCAAGATATCAGACATATGAAGGGTCCGGAACAGCCTATTCCATCAGATCCTATGGAACAGCCTGTCCCATTGATGACACATGGAACAGACTCATTCATCCAAGACCTCCTTGCATTCCTCACCCACAAAATCACGGGATATGAGACTATTGTTGTTTGGAGCCCTGAGTTTGGGGGTCATTTTATTACATGAGAAGACATAACTAGGGCAATCCATAAGTGACCTTTCCCAGTGAATAGCACCCTCCACCCTGCACCCTGAGGTCACCACATTTATGACATCAATCACCACAAAGGAGTTTTGTCTGCTCTCAAATTTCATCTAAATAGAACCATCCAATATGAACTCTGTGTCTGGCTCTTTTGCTCAAGATGATGTATTTTAGAAGCCTCTGTGTTGTTTGTATCACTGAATCTCTCTTAGTGCTGAGTAGAATTACATGTTATTAATATACGCTAATCTGTTTACCCAGTCTCTTGTTGACAGACAATTGGGTTGCTTCCACTTTGGGACTTTTATGAAACCTGCTACGAGCCTGCCCATGAAACTCCATCGTAGACTTGCATTATTTTCATTTCTCTTAGCTAGATGCCTAGGAATGAAATTGCTTGCACTTGACTAAGGGCCCTGATGGTGTAGTGAGTCGTCCCTTGTGCTGCTAACTGAAAGGTCAGCAGGGCAAACCCACCAGCAATTCTGTGGGAGAAAGAGGAGGCTTTCTACTCCTGTAAAGATTTCCAGCCTCTCACCGTGAATGAGGGGGAGTGCGTGATGGGGACCCAATGCCCATCTGTAGACAGCTGGACATCCCTTCCAGAGGGGGTAGTGGAGAGGAGATGGGTCACTCAGGGTTCAGTGTAGCAACAATTAAACTAAAAACCTTCCTCTAGTTCCTGAACGCTTCCTCCCCTCTCAATCATCATGACCCCAATTCTACCTTGTGGAACTGGTTAGACCAGAGGATGTACAGCGGTGCAGTAGGGATCTGGAGGCACAGGGAATCTAGGACAGATGAACCCCTCAACACCAGCGGTGGGAGTGGCGACACCAGGAGGGAAGGGGGTATAGAAAGGGAGAACCGATCTCAGAGATCTATGTGTAACCTCCTCTCTGGGAGATGGGCAATGGGGAGGCGGGTGAGGGGAGACGCTGGGGAGTGTAAGATAAGATATAATAATTATTTATAAACTATCAAGGGACCAGGGGTGGGATCGGGGAGGGAGGGGGACGGGGGAAAAAAAGGGAAACAGAGCTGATTTCAGGAACCCAAGTGGAAGGTGAATTATGAGAATGACGAGTGCAACAAATGTATAAGGGTGCTTTGCTCAATTGATGTATGTACAGATTGTGATAAGAGCCTTATGAGCCCCAATAAAAAGATTTTTTTAAAGCTACAAAATTAAAAATATATATATACAAACAAACAAATAAAAAGCTCCTGCATAAAAAAAAAAAAAAAAGATTTCCAGCCTCAGAAACCCAACAGGGCATTTCTTTTCCGGCCTACAGGGTCACTATGCATGGGAATCAACTTGATGCCATTGAGTTTGAGTTTGTCTTGACATTCTTCCATTAGGATTCCAACCAAGAAAGTTCTATGGAGCAGTCTACTCTGTGATACATAAGTCATCCTGAGTTCTTGACAGCAATGAGTTGGAGCTTCTCTGTGTAGGGTAAAGTTTGTTAGGAAATGCCGAACTGGTCTCAAAATTGGATACATTTTTTATACTCTCACCATCAGTGTGAGAGTTCTATATCTTCCACATGACTGTCAACATTTTGGGTTGTCAGATGCTTTAATTTTAGCAGAGGAATGCCTCATTAATTTGCATTTTCCTGATGAGCCAATAAGATTAAGTATCATATTTATCATTTGGATAGCTTCTTTGGGAAAGTTCTATTTAATTTCATTTGGGTTTTTTGTTTCTGTTTTTTCAACTGGGTTGTCTTTTTATCATTGATTTATATATAAGTGGGTTTTTTTATATTTTAAGTGGCAGTCTTTGGGCAAACGTTGTCTACAGTTTTATAGCTTGACCTTTAACTTTTTTAATGATATATTTTGATGAAGAGGAATTTTCAAGCATTTTCTCTAAGGTCCAATTTATCAGATTGTCTTTTGGTGATTAATGACTTGTGGCCTGCTTAAGTAAATGTTCCCTACTTCAATGCTGCAAAGGTATTCTGATATAGTCTCTACTAGAAATTCTGTTTCTTTAGCTCTCACTTTTAGATCTCTGATGAATGTGAAATTAATTTGTACACATAGTTTGAAGTATGAACAAAGACTTCCAATGTAGATATCCAGTTCTTTCTTTCAGTTTCCTCACTGAGGAGAATTGCCCTTCCTCCATTGAACTGCATGGGAGATTGTTGAAAATCCAGTGACCCCATATAGGTCGATATATAGAACCCATACCTCTTCAAAGTTGGTCTACAGAACCAGGTGCCTGAAATGTCCTTAGTAGAGATTACCATCTTTGTTATTTTCATCTTTATCGTCCTGAATGCGTATGCATGGGATAACACATTAATTCTTGTTCTCAATTTATACCAGATAATAGAAATACCCTGTGCTGGAGATCTTGGTGACAGATAATTCTACTTAGCTCAACTTTATCTGAGAGCCTTCTTCCTGCCAGGCAAGATGGTTGGTGCCACAGGGGGGAGGAGGAGATCCAGCACCTTGCCTGCTCCTCAGGTATTCCCAGCTGGGTTGCAGGTAGAATGACCTCGGACCACCTCCACTGACCTATGCCCCATAGAGGATGCTCAAACCAAGAGTGATGTTTTCCTGTTTTTGTTTTTAATTCCTCCAATCATTGCAGGAATTGAGAGATATTGTAGTCAGGTGGCTTTAATCAATAACCTTCACCAACTAAGCCTTGGTTTCTCCATCTTTGAAGTGAGATTAAGAATGGGCTCTGCCAGGTGGGGACGGAGCATGGTGGTGGGGCAGGAGGAAAGTCAAGGGAGAGGGAGGAAGGAGCTGGGAGTCAAGGGACATTTATGGAGGTTTAAACAAAGACGTGTACATGCAAACATATATACGAGGATGGGGAAATAGATCTAATTATCTACATTTATAGGTTTAATATTAAGGTGGCGGAAGGACCTTGGGCCTCTACTCAAGCACTCCCTCAATGCATGAATACTTTCGTTTATTAAATTGGTACTCTATGGTGCTCACTCTCCCGACACAACTGCTGAAGCCAAAGTGGGTGAACAAGTAAATGTGGTGAAGAAAGCTGATGGTGCCCGGCTATCAAAAGAGATAGTGACTGGGGTCTTAAAGGCTTGAAGATAAACAAGCGGCCATCTACCTCAGAAGCAACAAAGCCCACATGGAAGAACACACCAGCCTGAGTGAGCGAGTGATCCCAAAGGGATCAGTTATCAGGCATCAAAGAACAAAAAATCATCATATCATTGGCTGCACACCTCCATGATAGGATCGCTGAAGACAAATGGGTGCATAAGCAAATGTGGTGAAGAAAGCTGATGGTGCCCGGCTATCAAAAGAGATAGTGTCTGGGGTCTTAAAGGCTTGAAGATAAACAAGCGGCCATCTAGCTCAGAAGCAAAAAAGCCCACATGGAAGAAGCACACCAGCCAGTGCGATCACGAGGTGTCAAAGGGACCAGGTATAAGGCATCATGCAAAAAAAAAAAAAAGAATATGTGTGTGTGTATGTGTATATATATGTATATATATATTTTTATATATACCACATTGAATGAAGGGGAAGTGCAGAGTGGAGACCCAAGACCCAAGTGTCGGCCACTGGAGATCCCCTCATAGAGGGGCTTAGGAGAGGAGATGGGTCAGTCAGGGTGCAAGGTAGTACCGACGAAGAGCACACCTTTCCCCCAGATCCTGGATGCTTCCTCCCCCCAACTACCATGATCTGAATTCTACCTTGCAGGGCTGGAGAGGGCAGAGGTTGTACACTGGTACATATGAGGGCTAGAGGCACAGGGAATCCAGGGTGGATGATAGCTTCAGGACCAAGGGTGTGAGGGGCGATGCTGGGAGAGCGTAGGGTGAGTGGGTTGGAAAGGGGGAACTGATTACAGGGATCCACATGTGACCTCCTCCCTGGGAGAGGGACGACAGAGAAGGGGGGGAAGGGAGACTCCGGATAGAGCAAGATATGACAAAATAACGATGTATAAATTACAAAGGGCACGTGAGGGAGGGGGAGCGGGGAGGGAGCGGAAAAAAAAGAGGACCTGATGCAAGGGGCTTAAGTAGAGAGCAAATGCTTTGAGAATGATTGGGGCAGGGAATGTATGGATGTGCTTTATACAATTGATATATGTATATGTATGGATTGTGATAAGAGTTGCATGAGTCCCTAATAAAATGTAAAAAAAAGAAAAGAGGAGAAAAAAATGATTAGGGCAAAGACTGTACAGATGTGCTTTATACAATTGATGTATGTATGTGTATGAACTGTGATAAGAGTTGTATGAGCCCCAATAAATTGTTAAAAAAATAAGAATGGGCTCTGTCCTGAGATAATTCATATAAAATGCTTAGCTCAGAATTGGTTATCAAGGAAAAACTCCATGTGTTAGTTATTATTTTTCCTAGTCTTCCCAGGGCTGTGAGGAGGACAAAGTCAGAGCATTACAGAGTCTCAGAACTGAAAGAAACCTTCTAATTAGAGGTCAGTGACTATTTATTAGAATTGCCTGGGGGGTCTTATTAGAAAATACTAATTCCCAGGCCCCAACCCAGGATTCTGTTCTTTTATTCTGAGGTAAGTTTTCAGGGAATCTGTACTTGGAACAAAAATCTCTATGAATTCTATGACTTCAGGCAGCACTGATGAGGGATAGGGGTGGAAAAATGCCTAAACCTGTCTTGGAAATGTCACTGAACATGTGTAATTGGTTGATTGGGTCATATTGCTGTACTGATCACATTCTTTTCAAGAGGCACAGCCAGTACGGAGCCAACGTAAAGGAGGCCATGAACGATAGAGAAGGAGGGTGAAAAGGAAGAGGTTAGGAGCCAAAGACACCTTCCAACAGTTTCACAACTTTACCTGGGGCCCAATTTACAACAAGTCAATGCGAGATGAATCCAACAGTTCTGATGACTGATTCAAATTCTTAATATTAAAAAAGGAAGAGAATGAGCGAGCGAGCCAAAAACTAATTGAGCGCAAGGTAAGGCAAGCTGATACGGCAAAGTCCTGGAATAATGACTTTTAAGGAACAGTAGCAAGTTTCAAATTCTGACTGAGGCAGGGAGACACAGCAGGGCTGCTGAGGGTCAGAGCACTTCCAAAGTTGTAAAAATCCTACAGATGAGAAGCCAAAGAAAACGGATTCCAAGACTGCTGGTGGAACAAAGCAGGGAGGGGTTGGGTCTGGTTTGGGTCGGCAATGAAATTATCCACGGGTCACACAGATTTCTTTTTTCTCCTGTGAGTCTCAGGGTGGGTGAGCAGATGGCTGGAGCCTTGAGAGAGAGAGCTCAAAGGTCTTGCTGAGAAGAACAAAGTTGGGTGAATGTTCTGCTGGGTCAGAACAGACAAGAGCCAGCATGATCCCCCTCCAAACCCCAGGGCACAACCCCACGATGCAGAAGCGGCAGCCTCTGGCTGGGATATGGGAAGTCTTCTTGTGGCCATCAAAGCACAAAGGGAACTTTGAGCAAACCACTTCCATCCCCTTGGCCTCAGTGGACAGGTTGTCACTGGTCACCAGTTACATCCTATAGCCAGGACCCCTACGGTCCTTTGATTGTGGATAGCACTTTCTGCTGGTGGATCCCTGAATGGCACTGAAAGATGGCTGAGCCCACTGGAATAGGTAAGACGATATTCTGCCCACAGAATTTCACCCACTAGCCCTCACAGCAATTGTGACTCTCACAATGGATGGATCGGGCAATAGTTCCACATAGGCTCAGTGGCATGGAATTGGGGAGGAGGGTCAAGAAAAGGGCAAGGCTATTGCTAGCATCAACTCCCCTCTACGCCTGGACCATAGAGGACCTCACAAACCCCCATGGAGATGGCTGAGACCACTTCCTCATTTCTCTTACCACTTGTCATAGTCATTTTGTTGTCCGTGCTAGGCATGGGGGGACGGGGGGGAAGGAGGGGAGCAGTGGGAAACAAGAGAATCACTTTTCTTCTGGAAAGAGGAGAGATTTGAAGACCCAAAGAGCACTACCATACAGGTCCAGAAAGTCAGTAATATAAAGGGCATATCAACTTCTAATCTTGAAATGCGTCCCATTCCAGGATGGCAGGTCAATGATGATGGGAAAGCAGAATCTCTAGGGCTGAGCCTCTAATCCCATTTGGGGGAATTGACATTGAAATGGACAGTTATCTTTGGGGAACACAGCATAACACTGATATTCTCCTCTCTTCTTTTTCACACACACACACACACACACACACACACACACACACACCTGACATCGGGCACCACCACCGCCACCACTACTACAAAATTGAAATAAGCGCCCAATAAGGTCTAGGAGAGGAGAGAGTGGTCATGCTCTGCTTCTTTGCGAGTTTCCCCCCTGCGTCCTTCAGTGGGGGAACAGCATGTATCTTAGAGTCTCACTACTGGCTAGACTTCCCCAGTGACTTCCTAAACCATAACACTTTTTTTCCCAACAGTTTCCATGGCACATAATTTACATATCATAGAATTGAAAACTTCCATTGTTCAAACATCAAGGGGACAATCACCACCGCATCTATCCCAGAGCATTCCCTCCCCCCATGGTATAACTGGCTTGCTCAATTAAAATCCCTGCCAGTGGTGAGGATTTCTGAATTCTTCTTCCCATGGGAACCATGCCACCATCTCAAGATTTGATGCTCACATAAAACATGATCACGGTCATCTATATGATCAATTTAATCTAGCATTTCAGAAGAAACAGTCTTAGATACCTGGCATCCTTGGAAATGTCCTCCCCCGCCCCCTCTGGAATAAGGCCACTGTGATATGTTGGCTAGGACATAGGGCAGGGCAGATCCAAACTCTGAGCATTGAGGTCTCTATTGGTGGGACGCCAGTTAGACTCACCTAAAGAGAGCTGAGGAGCCCTCGTGGCATCGTGGTTGGGCATTGGGCTGTGCTCTGCACTCTCAGCAGTTGGAAACTGCCAGCAGTTCTGAGGGAGAAAAATGAGGCTGCTGTAAGTCAGCATCCACTCAACGGCTGTCACTTGATGTCAGTGAGGGAGGAGCTCTGAAGGAGCAAAGTTGTTGCCCATTGGGTTACTAACCACGAGGTCAGCAGCTCAAAACCACCAGCACCTCCAAAGGAGAAAGATGGGGCGTTCTACTCCCTGAAAGAGCTACAGTCTCAGAAACTCGCAAGGCCAGTTCAACCCTGCCATATGACATCATTATGAGTTGGAATCGACTCAACGGCATGAGCTTGTTTTGCATTGTTTGGTTTGTTATGAAGACCTGAAAGAGACTAGGTAGCATAATGAGTTACACCATGGGCCGCTAACCACAAGGTCAGCAGTTTGAACTCACCAACCATTCTGCAGAAGAATCAGCCATTGTACTCCTGTGATGATTGAACAGCCTCAGAAATCCAACGGGGGGCAGGTCTACTCTGTCCTGTAGGGTCCCTATGAGTCAGAATTGACTCGATGGTACTGACTGAGTAAAGGAGGCCTGATATTTTTCTCTATACTGCCTTCTAGTGAGTGTCATAATATAAGCATGCAAATGTTTGTGAAACGGGCTTTCAAGTTGAAGGTGGTGGTTAATTATTAAGGGGACACCAATACTATAAAATTTCAGATATAAGTATTGAATGATAAAATTTAATCTGTATGGAGGAGACACAAAAGCAACCAAATCTAAATAGACAACGGTGCAATATAGCACCGACAAAACACACATCGTTCCTCTAGTTACGGAATGCTTCCTCTCCCCCCACTACCATGACCCAGTTCTACATTACAAATCCGGCTAGACCAGGGTACAAACATTGGTACAGATAAGAGCTCTCAACACACGGAATTCAGGACAGATTAAACCCCTCAGAAGCAGTAGTGGGAGTAGTGATAGCAGAGGGTGGAGGGATGGGTAGGAGGGGGAAGGGGGTGAAAGGGGGAACCCATCACTACGTTGGATATATAGCCCCAAGAGGACAAATAACAGAAATGTGGGTGAAGGGAGACAACAGACAGTGTAAGATATGAAATAACAACAATATATAATTGTTCAAAGATTCATGAGAGTGGGAGGGTGGGGGAGAGAGGGAGAAAGAAGAGCAGCTGATACCAAGGGCTCAAGTAGAAAATGTTTTGGAAATGATGGTGGCAACATATGTACAAATATGCTTGATACAACTGACATATGGAATGTTGTAAGAGCTATAAGCATCTCCAATACAATAAAAATGATTTTTAAAAATTTTAAAGCTACTAAATCTACTACATTTATTCCCTTCTTAATAGAGCTAAAGCAGCTTTCCTTGGTTCAAATTTGAATTTCCTTGGTTCAAATTCGAATCTTCTGGCTATAAGCCTATTACCTACATTTGTAGGAGATAATAAAGAGTGAACAACCAATCAAGATCCTTGACCCCCACAAAAAACAAAAACTATTTATAGCCTGAGGATTCCGGTTCTATTGTCTAGCTATACAAACTGTATCACCTCAGACTATGTTGCCTATGTCTTTTAAAAATATTGATCCAATCTTCTTAAACGACAACTCTCTTCTCCCAAATTGTTGACAGGGCCTCAAAATCCCCTTCTTATGGGCACAACTGTGTCTGTTGCATTGTAAGGTCTGGAAACCTGGAAGCCACTGTTTCAGTAATGAATCCAGAGATTCTGCTTTGTCTGCCGAGAAAGAAGTCCACACACATCAGGCTAAGTCAGCAGTTCTCAACCTGTGGGTCATGAAGTCTTTGGGGGGTGGAACGACCCTTTCATGGGGGTTTCCCTATTCATAACAGTGGAAAAATTACATTTATGAAGCAGCAATGAAAATAATTTTATGGATGGGAGTCACCACATAAGGAACTGTATTAAAGGGTCGCAACATTAGGAAGGTTGAGAACTACTGCTCTAAGCTCTCCTACCTGTGTACATGAAAACTCTTTGTCATTTCCCAAGAATTCCAGCAATTCATTTTATTTCACTGTGAGTCATCTTCATGCACAAGTGGCTAAATAAGAATCTAAATTGCTGAAACTTGGTACAAGATACCCCACCTGGATAGACCAGTTTTCATTAAAAGAAAAGAAGAGGGAAATTATGGGGGCAAGTTGGAAAATTTTACCCTCCTTGACTTTTAGAAATACTAGCAGATCTGTTTTTGTCCTAAACTTTAAGTAACGAAATTACCAGCTGGAAATGTCAGATCCTGAAAAATGATGTATACAAGGTCTAATCCATCCCCAGATCAAATTAAACAATTTATTCCAAAGCTATCTATTTTCATGCACGCTGATGCTCATCTGAGCTTCTCGAAAGGACTTTGCTCAGGGAGCGGGCAGAGGGAGAAAAGCACCTTTTCTAAATGCCCAGTTCCTAATTTTCATCCTATCTGCTTCCACTCATAGTTTTGCTCATTCTTACAAATTGTGTTTATTTCTCCCATTTCTATTGACCTGCCCTTCATCCCACCACTTTTTCTAAACCATGAAGGAGAAAATTATTCTTAAAGGTCAGCGACACTAGGCAGTCTGAGGAAAGTTCTTTTGATTTGGGGTGGTATGTCAAGCCCTAGGAGATTTATGGGAAAATTCCACCACAGAACAAGAATCAGACATGGCTCTAAACGTGGTTTCAGTTTGCTTCACCTCCCCCCTACCCCCAGCCCCCAGCCCCGTCACTCTGGGTTTCATATGACAGGAAGGCGGGACTTTTCCTCACTCAATCTGAGAGCCTGTTCCGTGTTTTGAGAGCGCTGGATGGATCCATGCAAACCCTCCTGGGCACGCTGGATTGGTTCCATCATTTGAATCCTTTTGGTAATTTTTAAAACCCGTTTCCAAACATCATTACAACTTAACCTATTTCTGAAGTGGTACATTCAACAGTGGAGCTTCCGTTACATCGAATAAACTGTATGCAAGTCTTTACTGTCTGAGTACCTAGAACCCGAGCAGGCTGAAGGCATGGTGTTTATGTTGAGCTCCAGTGACGGGTAGTAGCGGGGGTTGTTGAACAAGGACTGTTGAGTGAATGAAAGCAAATGAAGGCTCAGCAGACACCCAGCAAGAACTGAGTAGACCTGGGAAGGAACGAGGAAGACGATGAAGGCAAAAAGAAGAGCAGCGAACTGACTGGACAGAACTGGTTCTCCAGAAAGGTAAAGTTCCCTGCAGGAAAGAATTGAGAGTCAGGGGACACAGTTTCCTGAGCTGGAAAGCACGTTGAAATAGAAATTAAAATGGAGTCTCCACGGACACAAACACAGAGATACTTTACCGTATATACTCCAGTATAAGTCGACCCGATTATCAGCCGAGGCACCTAAGTTTACCACCAAAAAACTGCATTTAACATGTGCTGGGAAACTCGGCTTATACACGGGTATATACAGTAAGAGTAGGAAAGGTTCGGAAAGATGGAAGACCTTGTGGCCCCTATAAAGGAGCACAGGGTTGCAGAAACCAAAGTTTCCAGGTCAACCATGTCTCTCCATCAGTCTCAGTTCAGTCCTGACACCTTTCTGCTTGAGTACAGGAACCTGAAAATAAATTTAGCCTATAAACCTTGCTTCTTAGTGCTTTGGACCACGCTACCAGCCAAAGGTATTCACCCCACACCCCTCTTTCAACATCCTCCAGGGGGTGTTCTGTTTACACAGCAAGGAGTGGGTGTGCACTGCTGTGTCCAGCATCCAGGAAGCTTTGCTAGTGACCTAGTCACTCTCTCTGTCCGACTTCCACTGAAATGCTAAAGACTTCTTCAGCCTCCCTCTTGCCTGCCTTCTAGAATGGAGCACCCTGTCCTCTCCTCGGGTGACAGAAATGGTTGAAGACACTTTCTGCCACCTCCCGAGTTGACCTCCTCACTATCATCATCTATGTTGTCAACCAAACTCCACCGCCAGGTCCTGCAGGCTTTGCTGACACATTGTCGGGGAGCCCTGTGCATTTGCTTTCTACTTTGAGTTCTACTTCATAAGTTACCTTCTGGGTGCAAGGACCTTGCAGCTGAATATCTAGAAGCCAATAGTGTGTGGCCTAATTGTGCATGGACACACACATCCAGTCAAATCCCATCCTTGGCAGGACTCTGAAGTCCTGCCTCCTCCATGAAACCCTTACATATTTCCATTGCCTAGAAACTGCTTTGAAAATTAAGAGGGTGGGAAGGAGGTTTGCCTTATGTTGACTAAAAGAAGGCTTGTTTCAACTACTTGCCCACATAGTTTCATTTTTGTCTAGATCGTCTATGCACTCCAATAGCAATAACATATTTATCTTTGGGCTTTATTCAATGTACACAGATAAACCTTACATATTTGTTCAGCATTTACTGCCTTTAATTACAATGGTCTGAGTACTGCAGATGTTCAGTTGATGCTACATGCTTTACATCAAAAGCTGCTGGAAGGCGAGGACCCCTGTCTGAGCATTGGCCTCAGGCACAGGAGTTTCCCACAAGTCATCAGATTCATCGGGAAGGCTCCTTAGGAATAGTGAGTGCAGGGCTGTGAAAAGAGATGACATGGAGGTGCCGGTGGCTGACCTCCTCCAGCTGCCCAAGGGAGAAGGGAAACCAGACTTCACATCGGCATCGCCCGTGGCCGATTCCTATGAAGCCAAGGTCATACATGCCCCCACTCTCCAGCTTTCCTTACCAATTCTGACACCAGCCATTGCCCCCACCCCCACAGCGCCCCTCAATGCTCTTTGCTTCTAAGTTGAAAATCCATCACATCTTTCCCCACGTCCTCTTTCCTGGACCCATCATGAAAGGTTCTTGGATGGGAGTTACGGAGACTATGGCTAAAGGAGTCGCATTAAATAAGGCACTGCACGGCAAGGTCCCCAACCCCAGATTTCTGAATCAGAATCTCTCTAGCTAATGCCCCTGGGGTTTCGAAGAGGGAGGGTCTTGTAGATGCCATAGAATCTGCCTGCCTACACATCCCTCTGAAAGCTACCCTCCTCACAGTACATACAAGAGCCAGGTAAGAGAAACATTAATTTACCAAACAGTGGGGGAAATCTCTAAGGAGGCATTCGTGATTCGAAACTCAAACCCACTGCCATCGAGTAGATTGCAACTCTTAGAACAGATTAAAATTCCCACCTTTTGGATGTCCAAAGCTGTAAATCTTCGGTAGGGGAAAGTTTCACCTTTCTCCCACGGAGTAGCTGGTGAGTTGAAACCACTGGTTTTTCTGCTACTAGCTCAGCGGGTAACCAATTACACAACCACGGCTCCTTTTTTTTATTATTATTTTGATCATTTTATTGGGGTCTCATACAACCCTTATCACAATGCATATATCCCTCCATTATGTCAAGCACATTTGTACATTTGTTGCCATCATCATTCTCAAAACATTTGCTTTCTACTTGAGCCCTTGGTATCAGCTCCTCATTTTTCCCCTCCCTCCCTCATGAACCCTTGATAGTTTATAAATTATTAATTTTTCATGTCTTACACTGTCCAATGTCTCCCTTCACCCACTTTTCTGTTGGTCGTCCCTTAGGGAGGGGGTTACATGTCGATCATTGTGATCGGCTCCCACTTTCTCCCTCACCCTCCCCTTACCCTCCTGGTATTACTACTCTCATTATTGGTCCTGCGGGGTTATCTGTCCTGGATTCCCTGTGTTTCCAGCTCTGATCTGTAACACTGTACATCCTCTGGTCTAGCCAGATTTGTAAAGTAGAACTGGGATTAGGGGAGGAACCATTTAAGAACTAGAGGAAAGTTGTATGTTTCAGGCTACACTGCAGCCTGACTGGCTCTTCCGCTGACCTACCCCACCCCCACCCCCAACCCCCGCCCCAAGTCCGTTCTATAAGGGGATGTCCAGTTGCCTACAGATGGGCTTTGGGTCTCCAATCCACACTCCCCCTCATTCACAATGCTGTGATTTTTTTGTTCTTTGATGCCTGATACCTGATTCCATTGACACCTTGTGATCACCTGGCTGGTGTGCTTCTTCCATGTGGGCTTTGTTGCTTCTCAGCTAGATGGCAGGGCTCCTTTTTTTTTTTAAATCCTGATTCAATCCTGCCCCCCTCTCCAAGTCCCCAAAGATTCATGGTGGAATATAGCTCACCCTGTTCCTTTCAATTGTCTCAACCGCTCCTCCCAACTCTCCTCTCCCTAAACTCTCCTTCCGCACGTGGGCTTTCTGTGGAAAATGAAGAACTATTAAAAGGTCACTCAGGCTTGCTTCTGTGGCCCACCCAAGCATGTCTGAAAAGTATACCTTCTGAGATTTGAGTTTAAATGTTATAGCTTTTAAGGTCCATCTCCCAAAGAAACATTTGTCAAGGTACTGAAGTCAGAAGATAGGACAATTCTGACCCTCTCATAAACCTCTTCCCTTATTTTATTCTAGATCCTAAAACCCAAGAGAACTATAGAGGCCAAGATCATTATGTTGCATATGCTTCTTGAACCCTACTTCTGGGGATTTAGCGAGTACACAGGATCGGCCGTGAGGATACTTCCAGTTTTCACTTTGTAGACTTCTACTCTGGAAATATTAGTCTCTCTCCACTTGCTTTTTTCTGTAGCTTGTCCATTTTATGTTATATGATGGGGTGCCCCCCAAAATGGATTTTTTTCAAAGCTATGTATTTAAATGTATTTACAAAACAACCTTGTCACCTTCAAAGAATTCTCCATTACACTTGTTGCATTTGTCAAATCTGCGATTCCATTCTTGGAAACATTTTTCCAACTCATCTGTTTGGCTGGCAGCACCTCCCTCATTGTTTTCTTCACCTCTTCTACGTCATCAAATCTCTGTCCTTTCATGTCCCTCTTCATTTTTGGAAACAAAGAGAAGTTGCACAGAGTGAGTAAGATGAGTAAGGTGCATGGGGCAAGAGAGGCATGCTGCTTTTTGCCAAAAACTGCCACACTGAGATGGCTGTGTGAACAAGTGTGTTGTCGTGGTGGCAAAACCAGTCCCACCTACCACAAATCAGGCCTTTTTTGTCACACACTGTTATGCTATCTTTTCAAAACCTCTAAATAGAAAGCTTTATTAACAGTGTGACCTGGTGGAATGAACTCCAAATGCACTAGCAGTTGACATTTTTGTCACTTTGGGAAGTTTTTCATCAATAGATATTTCACCGTTTTTAAATGAGAAAAACACTCTTGCACTTGAGTTTTCCCCATAGCACTGCCCTGGTAAGCTGTATTAACATCACAACAGTTTCTGCAGCATTTTTTCCAAGCAAGAAACAAAATCCACAGCCTCATGCTGTTCTCTTAAATCAGCCATGACAAAAAAATAAAACTAGGTTAGAGCAAAACTGCTTTTATGAAAAAATTCATTGTGCCCAGAGACAACCTTCCCAGGTGACGCCACTGGGTGCACGAACTCAGAGTGACTTGCTTGACACTTGCCTAGTGGGGAAAATGCAACTACGAAAGTTCTGCCCAGGGGAACTTTTTCCATTTGGGGGGTGGGGGTGAGGTGGGGGGTACTCTCTTATCTAGGTCGCCCACAAATCCTAGAATTCAGTTCAATCCATAGCAAAGCAAGCCTCATGCAAGACCTTCCGACCTTCTCCTTTGAACTCTCTCCAATGTTTGTCACTCCAGGAATACAAGATCCTCAGGAATGGACATAAGTCAGCATTCCTTATAGCGTGAGTCTCGTCCTCCTCCTCTACAGGAAGGTCACTCACAGGCTCCCTCCGCATGACCTGCAGTTGTATTTGTTTAAAACTCTAAGTACATAGTGCTAGTTTCTTCCAAACAATCGCCTCCTGTCCCCAACTCCCACTCCGAAGCCCTCCATTGGCCAGTGGTAAGTAGGGATCCGATTTGTAGTTCTCTTTTCTGCCCCAAGGGAATCCTGGTGAGGCACTGGACTAGCCTTCAACTGCCAACCGCAATGTCCGTGGTTGGAACTCACCAGCTGTGCCCCAGGGAAAAAGATAAGGCAGTCTATTTCCAGTTATAAATTACACTCTTGGGATTCGTGAGGGAGAGATGGGGGAAGGGAGGGAGGGAAATGAGGAGCTGATACCAAGGACTCAAGTAGAAAGAAAATGTTTTGAAAATAATGATGGCAATCAATGTACAAATGTGCTAGACACAATGGATGGATGGATATATTTTGAAAAGAGCTCTATGAGTCCCCAACAAAATGATTTTTTTAATTACACCCTTGGTAATTCTATGGGAAAGTTCTACCCTCCGATAAGGTCGCTATGAGTCGGAGCCAACTCAATGAAATGGGTTTGGTTTGGGGTTTTTCCTGCCCCGGGTTCCAGAGCTAATTTTTCCCAGCTTTCTCCCTACTGCTCAGATATGTATCTTTGTGATTCTTGTCTCACAGATGTAGTTGTTTGTGCCGTTCCAGACTGGATTTTATGAAGTTCCTGTCTCTTCCCACCAAGAACAGATCTTCAAATCTGGCAAGTTCTGTCCTGGAATCTTTTGCTGCTGTCCACACATGGCTCAGGGAGGTTATGCAGGGTCTGGTCCTCTGTGATTCAGGTGCCAAATACCCAGCCAGCACCCCACCCCAGCCCACCATACACATTGATATTGGCAAGCAACTTTGGGAGCTGCTTCCATCCCTGCCTAGGGGCTTACTCTGACCTCTTCAATCCCCAGTAGTGGAACTGGCTCCAGTACCTCCCAAAACAAATTTGTAGACTTCTCAAATTGAAATTTGAATGTTCTATTGCATTTTCTCTCCCCCCCCCAAATTCCAAATCTATAACATCTACAGAGCTCCTTTCATCCAATTATTGAGTAATTCTGTGGATGGAAAAAGCGCAGTGGGAAAGAAGACCAACCCATCCTCCACCCATTAAGTTTTGTATGTTTTCTTTGGTGTCTGCAGCGCTGACTTGTTAGCCAGGCCTGCCCCCATCACTGCCCAGGCTGGCTACTCTCCCCTCTGAGCTGACATTTCCCTTCCTTCTGTGGTGCTCTGGCTCATGCAGAATAGGGGGTGGTGTTTGCCTTTAACCTCCAAACGTCTACCACACTCTTGGGAATGAGCACTGTTGACAAGTTTCCACCCCCACCCCCCCCCCCAAGAACTTGGTGTCATGCATAGTTTTCCATCAGGTGGTCTCTGATATACGGCATTGAAGGCATGGCCTGGGTGTTGTGGGAAGGTGAACCTGTGTCTGCAGTGACTTCTAATCTCTCTCTGGAAACACCCCTGAGTTTCTTAGTCCTTTGGGATAATAAGAAAGTTGAATTCCTTTAACTAAAGAAAATGAATATATGCCATATAAATGCACAACAAACCCAGTCACTATGAAGTCAGTCACAGATTCTGAAAGTTTGGACGTTTCTGCTCTGTGGGATGTCAGTGGGCACATGTGGACTGAACTGGCATCTGATTTGACCGTCTTGACAAAGAATGAAGCTGAGCAGATCAAATCCCTCTTTGGGGGTCTCCCAAGGGATCGCCCATACATCACCTTAAACGTGGCTGCCTCGAGGGCTTCATCTAAGAGACCACCTGCTTCTTGCCCAAGAGGTTTCTGTAAGGGCAGTAAGGATCCTCGGAGATCCACACTCCTGCTGCTTACCCTGACACCTACAGAGGAACAGCCTCAAACCATGTCTTCCAGCTTCTGGGAGACAGGGTGAGCTTAAGGTACTCAAGTGGTAGTCTCAGTCATAACACCTGGTTAAAGGATACACGCAGCACATCTTGGAACTGTAGGACAGTGTCCGTACCGGAACTTCTTTAGGGGAGAATATCACCAGGTCTGGATGCATTCAAACCACCAGCCTTTGCATTAGCAGCTGAGGATTTATCCCTTGTGCCACCAAGGTCCTCAAAAACGCCATCACCTCTCCCACCTCCACGTCTTTCCATACTGCAGCTCTCTGTCCAGATCCTCTTGCTGTGGGTCTCACATCGTAGCTTGCCTATGTGGGAAGCCGCAGCTCTCGCCGCCATTACAAGATGGCGCCGGGCAGTCAGGGCGGTGGCCCAGTTAAGTGGTAAACAACCACTTAGAGCATGCGCATTGCTTAGATGACGTAGTCATAACTCCACCCTGGAGTATGCTAATAAGGGTTCTGGTGAACACACCAATCAATGCACAGCACGTCCCCATAGAGCGCATATAAGCAGCAGTAGTTTGGGGCTTCGGGGTCTTTTTCCGCATCTGCAAATCGAACCCGCATTAAACGCCTGTGGAAGAATCCTGTTGTGGCGCGACATGCCTACATCAAAACCTCCTCCGCAATCTGCTGTTTAGCTGTTCTCTAACAGCACCCCACCCTTCCTGTGCCAAAGCACAGACCACCTTGTGTGGTGGACAAATGTTCTATCGCCCCCACTCAATTTTAAGCTGTCAGAGACTGATTACACCTTGTGTGGTGGACAAATGTTCTATCGCCCCCACTCAATTTTAAGCTGTCAGAGACTGATTACACTGATTACACATTTTAAGCTGTCAGAGACTGATTACACTGATTACCCTGATTTGTAAACAGGGTTACAAATAATTTAAGTAGGAGAGGTCTGCTCTAGACCTTGAAGATACTACAGCCGTGAACTAGCCAGGCCAGCCCTCTCGGAGCTCACACAATAAAAAACAACAAATAGCTTGGCTGCAAATCTATTCATTTCAAAAATAGACAATAAACAAGTAAATTACTCATAAACGCAATGTTGACGAGTTTGAAGAAGGCCAGAAAGGAAAGAACTGGGCTGTCATAGGACATATTAGGGGAGAGGAGGGAGAAAATGAAACTCCTGTTGCAAACGTGGAGTGATCAAAGAAGTCCACTCTGAGAAGCTGATATTGAACAGAGGTCTGAGAATGGAAAAGACTCTGGTGACAGAAAACTATAAGGAGGGAAAAGCCTGGAATATTCTAGGAAGGCTAAATGTTAGTGTGACTTAGCAATAGGGGAAAATACCAACTCTTCATATTATCAAGCCACAGCACCAGAGGCTTATACCTAAGGCACTTTATCACCTCCAGGCTGAGTCACTCAAGTGAGGTGGTTCTGTTCTCTCCAGTGGGTAGGGCACTTGGCAATAAAGGAAGCCCCATATGGCATTGCCTGATCAACAAAACATTTCAAAGCCCCAAGCTCCTGCCTTCCAAGCTCAAATTCCAGTGGAGTGACATGAACCCATTTGTGTAAATGTTCTCTGTGCTAAAATTCATTAGTGACCCACCGAGGAATGAGAATGAGATTACTGTAGTTCTTTTCTGCCTGGATGAGGAAAGGTGAGGATGGGAGAAGACAGGACCGCTAGCGCCCTTCCAAACATCGGATCAGGATGGGCTTCTCCAAGAAGATAGACTACTTGGGATGGGTCATTCTCTTTCCCAAAGGTTATGAGTATGGGCCTCTGCCGAGATCATGGCATCCTCAGGTCCACTCACTTCATTCCAACTCCAAGTTCACACCTATGCCTACTAGGTCTGGATGTGCCCTGTCATCTGCTCTGGTTTGGCTCTACCTTCTTCCTGTCCCTAAACAATGCCCCAAATATAATGACTGTGAGTAACTATGGAAAACAGCGGGGCTGATGAAGCCAAGGACTGTTTACATGTCCTTCTGGACCTGTTCTCTTGTTCCACCAACAGAATCAAGGATCATTCTCTCCATGACCCTCGCTCCCCAGCCCTTACAGGCAGCCAACATTCTTAATTTAGGCAATGCATTCCTGTTGCCCTGACGCATACCACCAGAGTGTGCCAGGCAGGCTCTTGAGAGAACCAAGATACCCACCCAGTACTTGGCTTTGACCAAGGGCATGAAGCCAGTCCATGGCGTCATAGCAGCTAAGCTCCCTTGATAAGCCTCATCAGCTCAACTTTTGAGTTTGGTCATGGCAGTGCTAATGGGGCTGATGAGAATGACATCAGACTAGATGCTTCCAAAGCCCAGCTTAAATGACTCTACTAATCAGATCTGGCTGTTAACTTCTCTCACTCTAGAGCCAGCTCCTAGATCCAAATCCTGAGAGAACGTTTGCATGTTAAATCAAGCCCATGGTGTTCCGGCTCCACAATGCCTTGTGTATTATAGACTGTTAGTAGTTGACAAATCAAATTAAACTGTAAGCTCCCTGAGGAAAATAGGCTACTTTAAGACCTCTGTGAAATGTTACAACACACAAGTGCAGCACTGAAATGTTCTCTCTTCCAGGCCAAGAAATTTGGAAGACAACTTCCTTGCCAAACTCTCTAAAAGAGGTCTATCCATATGCATACCCATCTGAGTTAGTTTATTGTGCCAACCTGGCCGATAAACACAAGTGGGGTTAATTGAAGGGTGGAGAGATAAATGGCTCGGTGAGCCTCACCTTTTGAGTTTGTGGGTCTCTTGCTTTGAGCAGCTGCCATCGCCAGTTCCCTGCTTTAGCTGGCAAGGCTCACTTCCTGCAAAACATCCCCAAGGAGAAGTTGCATGGACCTACCCCGATGCAGTCCTAGGAGCCCTGGGTGCTGGAGCAGCCGTGTGGAGACCCCTGCCAGTGCTGAGATGCTTACACATTCACTGATTCAGCTTTCCTCCTGCAGTCAGCGTCATAGTGTGTGTTTTGTGAGATGGAGGAGGACTTTGAACATTGGTGTCGGACTTGTGGGCTTGGACACACTGGGTTGGGATATTTTCTTGATGTGCACTTACCCTTTATATAAAACTCTCTCTTATACATGAGTTTCTGTGGATTTGTTTCTCTAAAGGACCCAGACTAACACACCATCCCTAAGACAGGTGATCCAATCAAATGCATCCATTATCTAAAATATCATTTATACCTCATCCAAGCAAAATTTTGCTGAGGATAATTCAAAAATGGTCACTTCAGTATACCCATGGGAACTGCCTGAAATTCGGGTCAGTTTCAGAAGAGGATCAGAAACAAGGAATATCATTGCTGGTATCAGCTAGATCTTGGCTGACAGCAGAATAACAGAAAGATGTTGACCTATATTTTATTGGCTGCACCAAGGCATTTGACTGTGCAGGTAATAATAAATTGTGGATAATGTTAAGAATGAAAATTCCCAGAAGAGCTTGTTCATGCAGAACCTGTACAGAAACCAAGGGGGGCAGTCATTCAAGCACAAGAAGGGGGATACTGCCTAATGTTAAATCAGAAAAGGTGATTTGTCGGGCTTGTATGTCTTCATCATACTATTCAATCTGTCTGCTGAGTCAATAATCCAAGAAAGTAGACCACATGAAGAAGAAGATAGCATCAGGAAAGGAGGAGACTCATTAACAACCTATGATATACAGATGAGACAGCCTTGCTTACTGAAAGCGAAGATTTGAAGCACCTACTGATGAAGGTCAAAGATGATAGTCTTGAGTATAGATGACCCCTCAACAGGAAGAAATCAAGAATTCTTTCAATGAGACCAAAAGCAACATCAGGACAAATACTGAAAAGATGGAGCACACCAGGGGGGTTCACTGGATCTATCATCAGTGCCCATGGAAGTAGCAATCCCGCCATCATATAATGTATTGCTTTGGGCAAAACTGCTTTCTTCACAAGACCTCTTTAAAGTATTGAAAGGCAAAATTGTCCTATTGCGGTCAGGCTGACCCAGCCAGGGTGTTTCCTATTGCTTCATATGCATGTGAAAGCTGGACACTGGAGAAGAAAGACTGTAGAAGGATGGATGGATGTCTTTGAACTGTGGAGTTGGCAAAGAATATGGGATATACCAGGGACGGCCAGAAGAACGAATATCTCGGAGGAAATTCCGTCAGAATGTCCCTTGGAAGCAAACATGGTGAGGCTTCCTCTCATGTACTTTGATCACATACGCAGGACAGATCAGTCCCTGGAGATCTTGGTAAAGATCATGTCTGGTAAAGAGGAAGGTCAGGAAGAAAGAGGAATTCACTCAAGGTGATGATTGGGCACATTGGCTGCAGCAACCAGCTCAGACAGTACCATGCGGAGGACGGCACCGAACCAGGTCGTTGTTCATTGTTATGGATTTCTATGAGTCGGAACCAACAAGGGCCATGTTTAGCCCCTACAGGAACCGGTGTCACACTGGACATGCCGTCAGGGCTCCAATCGACTGAGCATCTTAGACTATGAGACTGGCAGGAGCATTCAGGATCATTTTGATACCTGTCTTTAGGTGCTAGATGATGTGGTAAGGTTTTCATCTACATCCTCTCCGTCTGAGAGGGCCCTTCTTAACGTTTTTTGTTGCTTGCTTCCCCCCCCCCCTTTTTAATTTTCTAATTGAGCTCCTGATTTTTGCCATGCAGCCCGTGTTCTGAAAAAATATTTTCAAACCCCCTACATATATTAAGTCATCTGTTGGCCCATGTCAATTAACCAATCAGTACTTGAAGTCGGCATGAAATTTTCTTCTGACTAAAGGCAGGCATTGATGAAATTTCAGAAGAAAAAAAATTACACTTACCTCTAAGCTGTATGCAAATAGGCAGTCTCTGTGAGACTGGTTTCTCTTCCGTTGTGATTACCGATCCTAACATCAAAACCGCATGTGAGGGCTTACGACACACCCGAGGCATTTTTATAGTGTTTCCTATGTGTCATTTAATCTTAACTTCAAGAGGCCAATACTTTGATTCTCTCCTGTTCTCTGCTTGCTTGTTTTGTTTGTGTGGTGGGAGGGGACAGGAATACGGAGCTGCTCAGACTCCATCAGGACATGACAAAATACCTGGGAGGCCCAGACATTACCGCAGCAGGATTTCCCTAGCCACATATCCCATTCTCTCGCCAACTCTGCAGTTGCGTCTGCATCACCTTCGCCCCGCTCTCCTTTTTCCTGCCTTCCCGATTGCCCTTCACCCTACCACTAGCATTCCAACTTATCTTTCTTCAATTCCTGTTCAGAAACGGAGCTCCGAGTCCACTTTGCATATCCTACCTCAAGATGCTCAACGAAACAAAAGACCGTTCATGGACCAGCAAAGTTTTGTGGTCAGAAATATAATACATTCATGTGAGACACCTGAAAAGTACTTCCCAGCTCTGCTTCTGTGCCAGCTAAGTATCTTGCTCTCCACTTAAGTTGATTCATGTGGAACACACATCAATGTGGACAGGCCCAGAGACACCTCATTTTGAAGTAAGAGAAATGGGACAAAGAAACATGGTGAATGGCATAAGAAACCCTCAAGGGCCCAGATAACCACTAGGATCTCCATTCTAGTTCTCCCTGATTCTAGATCATGAGCCATGATGCCCACGTAAGAACTTAGAAGAAGTTTCACTGAGCAGGTGTGTCTGGGCTAGTCTTGAAGACAGACACTGTCTAGGTAAGGGAGTCAATGTGTAAAGAAAAGTATTCCTGGCTTCTATGTTCCTTTGAATTAACCAGGGTACTTTTCAAGAAACCAATAGCTAGGATTGTATCTGTAGTTTCTAGGGCATCCTCAGCTACTGTGTAGCCTCTTAGACTTCGTTGCTTACAAAATTCAAAGATTTTGTTGACAGGCCCCTTCTCCACCCTTCATGCCTTTGAACCTTCTTGACTGAGTGCCTTCGACATTCCAGCTACTGTTTGGCGCTGAGCATATAAAGACAAGTGAGTTGATTCCCACTCTTGAGGAAGCTGTGGAACAGAGGAGGCCTGTCCTGTAGGACGTCCAAGGCAGTCTCTTTGCATGGTAACACAAGGCCACGTCTTTCTTCTGCACAACAGCTGCTTCAGTTTGCCAGCCTTTTGGTTAGAAGCCAAGTGCATATCCACTGCCCCTCCTGAGCTCCCACAACTGAGGCACAACCCCCAAAGAAAGGGGTTCAAGTCCAGTAGGAGAAATGAACAAGAAAACAAATTGAACTTGGGCTGATTTTCTTGCTCCCCGATCCTACAACCCTGTGGGAATTCTCTGGGCTCTCCACTCATGGACAAAAGATTCAGTCCCTTCTCTAGCATACTCACCCGTAAGGTTATACTCATCGCTATTTGGTAATTTTAATAATTTTATGGTAAGCCTGTCATGAACCAAGATGTTTTAAAACAGCCAAAGTCTCTCTGTCTCCTGACTGCTCCCTCAATCCCATTCACCAGTTTTGTTTTTGTTTTGTTTGTTTGTTTGCTGTCAGATAGAGTTCTGAATATACCAGTTACTTGAATGTACCCTTGGGTCTGGCTGTCACCCTTCAGCAATTGTTGTTGTTAGGTACCATCAAGCCAGCTATGACCCATAGCCACCCGATGCACAGCAGAACAAAACACTGCCCGGTCCTGCACCATCTTCACAATTGTTTCTATGCCTGAGCCCATTGCTGCAGCCATGGTTTCCATGCATCTCCTTGAGGGCTTTCCTCTCCTCTTTACCAAGCATGAATGCCGTCACCAAGGACTGGGCTCTCCTGACAATATGTCCAAAGTATATAAGACAAAGTCTTACCATCCTTGCCTCTAAGGAGCACTCTGGCTGTACTTTTTCCAAGGCACATTGATTTGTCCTTTTAGCAGTCCACGGTACTTTAAATATTCTTCTCCAGCACCACAATTGAAATGTATAGACTCTTCTCAGTCTTCCTTATTCAATGTCTAACTTTCACACGCATGTGAAGCGATGGGAAATACCATGGCTTGGGTCAGGGGCACGGAAGTCCTCAAAGAAACATCCTTGCTCTTTGGTACCCCAAAGAGGTCATGTGCAGATATACCTAATACAATACATCTTTTGATCTCTTAACTGTTGCTTCCATGAATCAAAATATTGAGTCAATAGAGTGACTCAAAGTATTTCTTCGAGATAGAGTTTTATCTCCAAACCATGCTCCAGAGGAGGAGAAAGGGGGCCCCTGTCTGTGCTCAGACCACCTCAGAGGTTATCTCCGTGTGCTCAGAGGAGGGAGTTCTTGTCTGATATAAGATGAAAGCAGAAGGCTATGGAGATGCACAAAGGGGATTCTGGCTTGTAAAATGCATCTCAAGTTTTCAGAGAGACCCTTCCAGAAATGTAGGGAGTTGGCCCACAGACTCACCGATGTTTAAGTTGAGTTATGTTTCCATCTTAATTGAGCACCAGCTTACACACCATGCCACAATGTACTCTGACATTCTTTATCTCTGCTTCTTTATTTGTGTGTGTGTGTGTGTGTGTGTATGTGTGTGTTTGTCTTTCTCCTGTATGTGTAGGGTGTTTCTTCCAGGACTTTTCCACCCTCTGGGCCTCACATAGAATCCAACCTAATTTGATACTCCTAGAAAAGCTGAATCCATATTAGGGCCAAAAATTATAAGCAATGTATTTAAAAACAAGTCAGCTTCCCTGGAGAGCATTCAAAGGCAGTATCGTTTCACTGCATATCCCAAAACTAGAAAGAGCTTTGGCTCAGTGTTGGCACAGAATCGGGAGGGCATCGCTAGAGCTTTTTTCCAAAACCAAACCGAACTTACTGCCATCAAGCCAATGCCAACTCTAGTGACCATAGGGGCCAGGGTAGAACTTCCCTGTGAGTTTCTGAGACTGTGACCCTTTACAGGAGTAGAAAGCCCAGTTCTCTCCCAAAGAGAAGCTCCTGGTTTCCTTCCAGTCCACAGCCCAATGTATAAGCAGCACGCCATCCTGGGACTGCCCAGGGTCTTCCTACAGTATCATGAGAGACCCGTGCTTGCTCTCTGTTTTCTCTTCCTCTCCTTTTTCCACATCCTTCTTATACGTAGGGTCCAAATCTCAATTCACGACTCCAGAGAAGGCCTCCCTATCCATCACAGGCTTCTTCCTGAGGCACCCTCGATTGAAGATGCCAGAAAGGAAGGATCACTCTCTTCACATCCACAAAGGCCTATCCCGTACAACAATAAGCCCTCATGGTGTATAGTGAGCTACAAATGGAGCAGTTAACCACAAGACCAGTGGGTCAAACCCACCAGTCACTCCAGCTGAGAATGAAAAAACTGAAAGTCAAGATTGAAAGTCTTAGAAACTCGGTGGGGCAGTTCTACTCTGTCCTCTAGGGTCACTCTGAGCCACAATAGACTCAATGGGGGTGAGTTTGGTTGGAGACTTTTGTCCTGTAGAACCAGAGCACTGGTGGCCATGCGGGTTAGGCCTTGGGCTACTAATGACAAGGTTGGTAGTTCAAACCCTCAGCCACTACCCAGGAGAGAGACAAGACTGCTTTCACCAGTAGAACTTCCAGTCTCAGAAACCCAGTGGCTATGAGTTAGAATTAACATAATAGCAGTGGATTTGGGGGGTTTCCTCTTAGAAAGGGTATTCCATTTAATCAGCATGGTGCCAGGAGAGAAGAAAAGGCATAATAGAAACTCCTAGCAGGAAAAAAAGACAATCTTGAATATGTAAATGATAAAAGCGGGATTCTGCTATTTCAAGCATCTAAAGCTACACATCCCTCCTCTCCCCCTCCCTCCCCCCACCTCCACAATTCCCACCCTGTGTGCAGAACTAGTTTTCATGGGATGCTAGAACCTCCTGAGGAAAGAACATGAACCATCCCAAACTTGGAGTGTACAGAGAGAGGTCTGACTGACGACTTGGGGGTGTGGGTAGAATATGCCTTGAGAATGAAATAGCAAAGGAAGAGGTAAAGGAGACTCTCCTTGGGGGGGGGGGGGTGCAGCGGTGCACATGGCCCCCAGGCCGGATGGCAGCACTGGTGGGAATGGAACTCCTGGGAATGGCAAGTTGGTGGCCTGGCCCGCTGATGTATCCCAGGAGACACAACCCTCGGATAAGCGTGCAGAGGCAGATGCCAGGTGGTACATCAGTGAACGGTCTAAGCCCCTAACAGAAAGGCGGGTGGATCAAGTCCACCCAGAGGTACCTGCAATCTACTTCTAGAGAAATCATCCGGTGGAAACCACAACAGAACACTGTTCAACTCTGGCCACACAGTCGCCTCGAGACAGAATTGACCAGACAGCAACTGACTCAACGTGTCCAAAGCCATGCTATCTAAGGCCCTGGGCAATGCTTTGGTGAACACCACTGAAGGATTGTGCCCAGAGAAAAAGAGGCCAGGCCTCTCCTGACACAGAAGGTTAGGATCAAGCTGCTGGAGCATCAAGGACCGTGGCAGGGTCTAGGGTGGGCAGCAGTGGCATGGCCCTGGCTCAGGCACAGGGCCACGTGCACCTGGGACAGAGTCTGCAGCTGTGGCAGTCCTCACAGGGAACTTTGAGCTACCCAGAAAAGAGTAGAGGCCCAGGCTCCAGCATCGGCCAGACTAAGCCAGGCTGCCACGTGAAACAATGCTATGGGTTTCCAGAGATGGGGAGTGAGGAGGGGAGGGGACTGGGGAGTGGAGTGGAGAAGGGAGGGAGTGGGATGGGGGATGGGATGGGGTGGGGTGGGGTGGGGTGGGGAGGGGAGTGGGGTGGGGTGGGATGAGGAGGGGAGATGTTCTCATTTGCATCATTGCTCTAAGGGCCCAAATCCTACTGCTGCACACATGGAGCCATCAAATTTGGTGTCTGTATGTTGTTAAATGGTTTTCTAAAGTCGGCCTTACCGATGCAGAATTTGCATACAGAAAAAATTGACCCTTGGTGGGTGTAAAATTTAATTTTCTTACCCACACAGCTGTAACATAATCAAGCTATCGAACGTTTCCCTCGCCCAAAAGGTTCCCTCATTCCTCTTTGTCATCAACACCTCCCGTGCTTGCAGACGACGCCAATTTGCTATTCCGTCCTGCGCTGCCCACGGAAGGTCATGTAAATGAAATCCTCAATGCACAAGTGTTTGAGGTGGGCTCCTTTCCCTTAGCACGGGGGTTTGAGATCCGCCCACGGCGCTGCATATGTGAACACTGTGCCCTTTTTCCTCGCCGGCCTGGAAGCAGTCTGTGGCACAGAGACCACAGTGTGTGGTCCACAAGCAGCCCATGGCACAGAGACCACGGTGTGTGGTCCACAAGCAGTCCGTGGCACAGAGACCACAGGGTGTCACCCAGGCGCCAGTGTATAGACAGGTGAGTTGCCTCGGGCATTGATACTGAAGCATTCCCATGCAGGCTGGTGCATGGACACCCACTGCCATTACTCTTGGCTAAATACGGAGTGGGGGTGCTGAGTGGGATGGGAAGTGGATTGTGAAGTTTTATCCCACGCCAGCAACTCGTTTTCCAAAGTGGTCAGGCCCTTATGAATAGATCCACTGCATCTGACTCACAGTGATTCCTTTTTTGTTTTGTTTTGTTTTTTTAAATCATTGTATTGGGGGCTTGTACAGCTCTTATCACAATACATACACCCATCCATTGTGTCAAGCATATTTATACATCTGTTGCCATCATCATTTTCAAAACATTTTCTTTCTACTTGAGCCCTTGGTATCGATTCCTCATTTTCCCCCTCCTTCCCTCATGAACCCTTGATAATTTATAAATTATTATTATTTTGTCATGTCTTACACTGACCGATGTTTCCCTTCACCCACTTTTCCGTTGTCCATCCCCCTGGGAGGAGGTTATATGTAGATCCTTCTGATCAGTTTCCTCTTTAACTTCTTCCCTTTCCCACCAGCCCCTTACCTTCCTGGTATCGCTACTCTCATTATTGGTCCTGAGGGGTTTATCTGTCCTGGATTCCCTGTGTTCAGCTCTTGTCTGACCCATGTACCTGCTCTGGCTTACAGTGATTTCTTTTGCTCTCACAAGTTCTCACTCTGAGAACAGTAAAGTTCCACTTGCGTTGACCCAGCGTCTAGGAAGCCAGAAAAAGGCAGAGAGAGAGTTGGCAGCCTCTAAGATCCTGACTTTCCTGTCCATGTGGATTTTCAAACCAGGGGCTGGGCAATTTCTGGCTGAGGATACGGTAGAGGGCTAGACCAGTTACCTTCAAGTTCTCTTCCAACTCTGGGTCCTGCGCTACTGTGGACTTGACCCCGCACGGCATTCCGCATCACCACCCACTCACATTTCTTTCTACTTGGTCCACTAGCCACGTGTGTGTCTTAAGGACGGATGTGTTTCCTGTATTGATATTTCCCACGGATGCAATGGGTTCTCTGAGCAGGATTGTAAAGAGGTCGTGAATTAACAGACCACCCACGTTCTGTCTCGGGTTCCTCCGCTGATGTGACTGTACTGCACTCTGCTCTCCATGTCACAGTCCCCATCTGGGGAAGACAGCACCCAGCCCTGGGAATCCTGCGGCACAGAGAGGGGCCGAGAGAAAACAGTGAACCGTGATGGCAAGAAGCACGACGAACAAAGGCTGCTTGCATTCTTTCCTCTTTGCCATGTTTTGGAACCTAGCAGGCTTGACTGTGGATCCTGACTCTTGCTGGTTGTGTGGCCCTAAACAAGCCACTTAAACTCTCTCTCCCTTGCTAAAATATACATACTCTGCACACAGCACTCGTGTAAGTGAATCACCTTGCACAGTGGTTGGTGTGGGGTATACTTTTGGGGGAGTATTCGTTTTGAGTAGTCTTTCTACTGTCCCTGGATCTCCCTCTCTCTGACTACTATGTCAGGGGATTGTCTCTTAATCTAGTGCTATAAGGGGCCTATATCTGGCATTGGGAAGGAGCCTTATACAATGAACAGACCCCAAGTTCGGGGTTGGTAAGAGAAGAGTGTAGCAAAGCCAAATGAGGAAATGGGAGGGGTCCCATGGGGACTCAGGAAAGTGCAGCAGACATGTAGGAGAAGTTGGCCCCAGATTCTAGATCCAGAAGCAGTCCTAAAGCTCTCTCTGAGATCCTAGCCCAGCACATCTTTCTGACTAAAGGCTTCATGTGTTTCGATTGCCCAGTGCTTCTTGGTCCTCCCAGACCTACTGAATTGCAGGGCCTAAGATGAGACTTCTCCCCAAATCCCCCAGCGACACCGGGACCAATGGTTTGGAGCTGAAGAGCTGAGAGACTTTTTGTATACAACTCAGAGGTAGAGGATGGATATGACACGACCTTGTTGACCAACCTTTGTCTGAAATATGAGAATGTCCTAATTTCATTTTGAAAGAGATTTCCCCCACCACAGCAACCATCACCTCTGAAATGATGGGGAAAGACCAAGTTGATTGGCCCCTCACCTTGAGAAATGTCTTTAAATAGAACTCTACACAAGCAGAGTGGAGGTCTCACCTCCTGTCTCTGCCTCTGGTCCCTCCTATCTCATCTCACTCCAGCCACTATCACCGTCCCTAGGTTTGGCAGACACATGAACTCATTCTCCCCTGTCATAGCATGGCGCATGAAGGAAGGGCTGCAGGGAAGCACTGTGCAGTGAATCAAGGAGCAGTAAGCATCTGTCCTACTGCCCTGGTCTCTCTGGACCTGGTGGAGGATGGAACGTGAGAGTCGGCTCACAGAAGCATGGCGAGGAGGGGACACACGTGACCTGGAGTGAGAACACGTGGAACTGGACCACCAACTCATCATTGCCAAAACACGCCAACTTGGGCAAAGGACCACTTCTGGGCTCAGTGTCCCAGCTTTTCCTCTATAACAAGCCATTTGTAATACTTCATAAGATTATTTGGGGGATTAGAGATTGTATAGTATAACATATATATTATTATCTCATATATCGATAATGTATACCTATAAAGGACACAGTAGGCATCTGATAAGTAATAGCTTCTTTTGTTATTCTAGGTTTTCCTTCTTGCCCTAAGAACTAAATAATATAATTAATTTGAAATTCTGGCACCAATTTCACCAGAGTCGTAGATGCATGACCCAGAAGGAGGGATTATAAAAACAAACAACTCACTGCCATTGAGTCGATGCGACCTTATTGGACAGGGTGGAACTGCACTTGGGGCAGGGGGAGGGGGGCAGAGTGGGTTCTAAGACTATAACTCTGCTTTTTCCAACCATTCTCTTCGCATAGAATTCGCATATCCTACAATTCAATAGTCCAATCACACCAAGAAGAGTTGTGCAAATGCCACCAGAGTTTGATAGAACATTTCCTTCATTCTTATGCTTGTTAATAGCTCCCCATGTGCCCCCCAGCCTCTTCTGCCATACCCCCAAGGAACCATTAATCCAATTGCTTGGACTGTAACTCTTTACGGAAGGAGCAAGCCTCGACTTTCTCTTGTGAAGAATCTGGTCATTTCAAACTGCTGAACTTGTGGCTAGCAGCTCAACGCATCACCCTGACACCCCAGGGCTCCGACACAGGAGTGGTAAGGGTGGGCTGACACCCACCAGTTCCCCTGTCTCTATTACTTATGGCCGGAAGAGAGGCAGAAACAAGCTCTTAGTTTCTCATCTACGTCATCTTCAGAGGCCAGCCTCAGAGCCAACTCAAATTGCGCCCATGTCACTTTTCAGCTATTGAACTTCAGAATCCTCTTCTGAAGGGGGATGTTCAACCACGGGGCTGATTTTACATAATCATTCTTCATTTGGGATTCTAGGTTCTTATTTCTCTGGACTCTCCCAGCGTCCCCTTGCCCTCCCACACCCACGCTCAAGCCATGGAAAATCAGGAGTTGGCTTTGAACACCGTGTTCTGCCTCTGCCTGACGCTCACAAGGCGATACCTGTTTGTGGGATAAACGGAGGAGTCTGGTTTCGGAGGCTGACAATCTGGAAGCCAATCCACTTGCTACAAAGATTGAAAATGGCACCTCAACAACTTGCAGCTAACCATGAAGGTCTCGGCTTCCAGGGTGGCTCTCGTGGTTCGGAACTTGACCGAAGCGACTGGAGCGGAGGCCTGGGAGAGAAGAGACCCGGTTTTTTTTTCTCCTGCTGCAGGAACCTGGATGCCTGGTGGGGAGGCAGAGCTGCCTCCAGATTGCAGATCCCTGCCAGCCAGCAAGCTGGCCTGAAAGAATGGGAGAAGCGGCTGCCTCCCTCTTCCCTGATGCTCCCCCTCACCTCTTTCCAATCACCACTGGAAAACAAGTGCAGTCTTGCCAACGAGTCGGAATATCCTTGGTGGAAACTGAGTGTTTTCATGGAGATTTTTTTTTAAAAGAAAAAAAGAAGGCAGACGGTATGGAGAGGGCAGATGGGTCTCAGGGAAATCCAACTCTCTCCATCTCCTGGTCCCAGTGTCCTAGCCACGCAGCTCCCTTGAGACACCCTGGGAGTACTAAGACTGGAGAGGGATGGCAGGCGATAGCAGAATTTAGGGGAGACACTTGAAAGAAGACTCAGAGATAAGAGTGATCTATGGGTACAAGATATCAGACCACTAAGGATGACCCTGATAGACCAATCTGCCAAACCCAAACCAATTAGAATTGCAAGAGACAGGCAACAATGAAGCAACCATGACAGCCTGGGTTGCCCAGAATCAGATGTTCCCAGTGCAAGCTCCACTCATCACCATCCAGTGAACCCCTTTGGTGCGGAAGGCCATTTGAGCTGGGGTTCTGTCACTTGTGATCACAAAAGCTCCAGCTTAGAGTAAGCCACTTGCCCAAGGTCACATTTCAAGTAAGAAGCAAATGTAAGCTGTTAACTAAGACCCACCTGACTGCAAACACATGCTTTTTAAATCCTCCATGTTGCCTTCCATATCCCGCTTTTCTAAGTCTGTCAGCTCCTCTGTCGGGGCAGGGGGCACTGAAAATACAGACCACGTGTCTTAATTTTGTTTTTAAGTGACAAGAATGGTTTCAGGTGTTGGGGCTACGATTGTGAGGAAGACAGCAAAGGACATAAGTGAGTGGAGAGAATGTTTGTGAACAGACTGAATGGAAGACGTGGCAGGGATGGAAGACAGAGCTACAGCTGCGCTGTGGATCCGGTTACAGGTGTTGTTGTTTTTCCCTCCCCCGAGTCATGGTGCTGGAGTGTACCTTCTGAGAAAGTATTTCCACTTAATTTCTTCCAGTGTAATATCCCTCAGATTTTTTACTTGGAAAAGGCATGAATTTGTACCAACTGTGTTCAAGTTCTACAGGATAAGGGACAAGGATTAACTATAAGACCCAGCCTCTCACACTCAGTCTCACTATATACAAACCACTAAGGCTCAGAGAGGTTAATAGCACTGGCTCTTCCATGTCTTCCTCCCTCACAGATCCACTGAGAGGAGACAAACAGGTGAGAAGTCAAAGACACTGTGTCCATAGAAGATTCTAGTTAGTCAAGGAGATAAAAACTGTTGTCTCATCTGACTAAGCCATCTTTTTGCTGCTGTCTACGTGGAAGCTAGGGCTCTGAATATGCATTGCCTATTTCTGTAAATCCCTGTTTGCAGCGATGGTGACCATGTAAGAGGAACCCATTTCCATGGAAGAAAGGCACCTGCACCACAAGGGAAGCCCCCAGAGATCTTAAAACATAGGGTTCGTAAGACCTAAGTTGTGTGAATCCCACCTTCAAACTGAGAAAATAGATGGGAATCAGAGCTCCAAAGACAAGTTTCCTCATGGCAATACCTGAAAAGAAGGAAGACACGTTTGAGACACACGGCATTTGAGAATGGAGATTTGTACTCCTGAGAAAATCAAGAGGTATATCCTCCTCTTAATGTATTCTTGAGAAAATTAACACCTGCGGGGGTACATCCATCAGAGTTCTTTGCTGCAAATGATAGAAATGAACTCAAGATTATGTTATTCATTTCTTCCTCAGAAAGAAATTTAATGAAATGGCACTTGGTAGCTCACAGAATCAATCAACAGAAAGGAGATGCTCATTAAAAAACAGACAATAGCCAAGTAAGTTCACCACACAGAACGGATCTGATCAGAGCATAATTCCCACTGTGACTGAACTTGGGCCTCTACCACCTGACCTTGGATTTGGAGTATCTCCACTTCTGTCCGTCTGACCTTGTAAGACTTGAAGTCCTCTAGGGGAACCATCCAATGGACTGCATTCAGCCGTGTGACTATGGTCTACTCTCCAGGTTTGGGGGAGAATGGGAGTCTGGATTATTGAGCTTCCTCTGTAGAAATGGAGGCCTTGCCCCCCACCCAGATTCACTCATGGTGAGTGCTCCCAGGATAGAGAGTTGGCAAGACAAGCAGCCAACGTGACAACTAGCACCACCTCTGCAGAGTTTCACCCAAACCAGGCCTGCCAGGGGGGAATCTTTTTTTTATAATATGTATAGAGAGAGATAAATGATTAGAATGATAGATAGATAGATAGAAAATTCCATCAGACACTAACTGTAGTCTCTAATGACCTTAGAGACAGAGTTTTCTTCTTGGTGTTTTCTCTATTCGCTTCAGCAGAGAGAGACTGGGGACTAGGAGTCACTTACTCAACTCTCTCTCTCTCTCTCTCTCTCTCTCTCTCTCTCTCTCTCTCTCTCTCTCTCCCCTCCCATTTTCTCCCTCCCGAGCCTATTCAATCTGCTGTAATCATTTGAAGGAGCATGGCTCAGTCTACATCATGACCACCCCATCCCCAGTTTGGCCTATGCTCTCCTGTTTACTTGAACTCACTCTTCAAACCCCTCACCCCAGCCGTTCAGATTGTGCCCAACCTGCTCTTGTCCTCCCACACATCGCATGTCCTAAAAGAAACCTAGAGTCTGAGGAAGTGCTCAGAGAGTGACTCCCACGATGCTCTGAGGACAGAAATCCTCATTCCAACATGAAAACACTCCATCAATAATCTTTCTGCTGTTTTAACAAAACCAGAAGTTAGTCAAGAAGCCCCATCCTGGCCCCTGGGCCTCCCCGCCAGAAGCAGGACCCTCTAGACCAGGGGACTGGAAACTAGCTCCCAGGCCATATATGGCTCTTTTGGTACATGCAGGTGGCTCTGAAGTAAAATGGAAAAGTTTTCAAGGATATTATTCTGATAAGGAGAATTTCATTTGTTTGTAAAAATATATTTACAGCTCTCAAATAATTTTTTTAACTGTGGTGAGGCACAGGATTGGCTCTTCCATCTCAAACATTTGCCAACCCCTGCTCTATATCATCTAGAAGATTCCAGATCACAGAAGAGACGTGTCCCAGGGACTTCCGGGAAGCTGGTGATGGAGTAATACATACCAGACGGACTCTGCAGAATTCAGCCCAGGAGAATTGCTTAGAGGGAAATTCAACGTGGCTGGAACACTGGAGGAGCATCATAAAGATAAGTAGGCACAGACCCATGGGGTGTTGAGGGACTGGGGGCTTTTGGCTTACCTCAGTGGAGGCTGGCTGGGACTTGACCTTACCCCCGCCACTGTCTCTGCTGGAGCCAGGACCATTTGGAGCTCATAGGGGGGCTTGGTCTCAACAAAGCCACATTTTGCCAAGCCTGCATCTGGGTAGGGACTAGACCCTTGCAGCACCATGAGCAGGGATCGGGACTCAGCTAAATTGTTGCGTTTGTTTCCATCTCTTTACTATATACCTGTAGAGGCTCAGTGGGCTTACTTTTTAATATATTTTTCTCCTTTGTCTCTTTCTTTTTCTCTCACATTCCACTGCTGACCTCCAGACCACTCCACTTAGCCTAGGGCATCTACACCTGTGCCACACCCAGCTAGGTGAGCTCTACCCTGTGTAGCTAGCCCAAGGCTTGGGAAAGCCCTGCTGACCTCCAGCAGGGGATACTATGCTCTACTTCTTACCGGGGAATTCCTGCCTGTGTGCCTGGGATTCCAAGGTAGCTCGGCCAACACTGGTCAATGTTCCAATCTGCTACAGGAACCTCTGCCCAACATCTGCAACACCAAAGCAGACCACCCACCAGCCTTCTGGGGGCACTCCCCTGAGAGGGAAGCCACAGGAGGATAAAGTGGTAGATTAATTCCATAGTGAAATTAGCTGCAGGCAGTTTGAAGAAGCATTCCTACAACTCTCCCAGAGAGAGCCAGTGCTCTTCAACTCCCTGGAAAATGGCACCTGGCTCCTCTAAAACAATACAAACAGCCATCAGTCCCAACAACCTCAACGAAAAAAATGGGAGAAACAAAAGGCAATGGCAGAAGATGTCCCGAATATAACAACATGCATAGAAGCAGGCATTGAGCTGCCACAGAAAGAAATGTTCAGAATGCTACTTGGAGTCATACAGAATATGAGGGAAACAATACAGAAAAAGGGTGAAATGATAGAAGGTATAAAGGTCGAACACCAAAGGGAGATACAGGAGCTTACAAGGAGATAACAAAAACCAGTAGCAGAAACACGGACCTCGAGAATCGAATGGAGGAAGCAGAGAATCACATCAGTGACTTGGAGGATAGTCAAGCAGGCTTTAACAAATGTGAACAAATATCTAATACGATCATCAGAGAAGCGGAAGAAAACCTAAGAGCTATGTCTGAAGCTATGAAGTAGAACAAAATTAGAATTATTGGCTTACCGAGGAAGACACAACAACGAAATCATCTGCAACAATAGTCAGAGCATTCTTGGAGGAAAACTTCCCCAGCTTAATGAATGAAAACCAGGCAATCATTCAAGAGGCAGAAATAACACCAGCTAGACTACATCCAAAGAAGAAGTCACCAAGGCCCATAATAGTTAAACTATCGAACTTTGAGGAAAAGGAGAAAATCATGAGAGCAGCTAGGGAAAAACAAGCAATCGCATATAAAGGTTTCCAAATAAGAATATGCTCAGACCTATCAGCAGAAACTATGAAGATGAGGAGAGAGTGGAATAACATATTCCAAAAATTGAAGGAAAACAATGCAAACTCAAAAGTACTCTACCCAGCCAAATTATCTATCAAGATAGATGGAGAAGTAAGAGTCTTCCCAGACAAGGAAAAACTCAAAGAATACATTAGAAGAAACCCAGCCCTACAAAAAATCCTTGCCGACCCAGTATGGGCAAAAGAACAACACTCACCAAGCATAAATAAGAGACCGCAACATAGAACAACCTTACCCAGAGAGCAACAAAGAGAAAACAGACCCCAAGATAGCATTGGCTTAAGGATGGAAAGAAGTCAAAGTCCACTGTGGTAAACTTTATAAAAATTTTTAAAATGCAAAAAGAGCATAGGGAAAAAACTACGGTATACAAACATTCCTGGGATGAGGACCTGGTAATGTGGCAGGGACCAGGCCAAATACAGGGATATACTTGGTAGACAACTAAAAAGGAGGTGGGGAAAGGAAATAATAATAATAATAAAGAAATGGGTAGCGGGGACACAGAGCACTAACCCACCCAAGGGGAGGATATTGTTTATATCTCCACAGGGAAAGAGGGACCAGACTTCAACCCAGTGCTCCAAGATGTGATTGCAATATGCTGGTGTGGAGTAGGGAACCAGTGGAGAGGTCTGGGGGGGCTGGTCCCAACCCCAGCTACTAAGTGGACACCTGCCCCTCCCCCAGAAGAATTTATTTTCAAAGGACAGCATTGAATCTGCAGCTCCGGGAGAGGGACAGATGAAGGGGAAGGAAGAGAGAGTGTTTGTCTGCCAAGCTGCAGCTGGGAAGAGCAGGCCTGAAAGAATGAAAAAAAAACCGAGAATTCTTCTGGAAACTTTCCTTTAGTCTGGTCTCCACTCATCTGCCTCCATCCCTACTTACCCACTAGTTTACACCCTGCTTTCTCCCTCTGGGCTGGGAAGGGGAAAAGTCTTTCAAGAAAGAGCAATGAGGGAGGCTGTGGTAGAGACAGGGAGAGCACCACTCTGTAAGTCCGGAACGCCCACAGACTCCCACCTCCCTTCCTTTGTTGCCCCCAAGCACAGGGTCTCCTGAGGGGAGCTAGCCTCTGACCACACAAGCCCCCTCTTCCTCCAAGCTGAAACTTTGGGTGGGTCTGAGTAGCTTTTAAGTGGTTTCCATTTCTGGAGTTCATCAAGTGTGTTTGATTAGATGGTTGATTTTCTCCTTGAAGAGGAGATGATTTTTGTGGTAAGCCCCAAGATGACAAGAGGAGAAAGTCAACTCAAATGTGAAAGGTATATAGCACGCCGGTTCCCCTGCCCCCAATTTTTTTTTTTTTACATTCCCAATACGAGGACTAAACTCTCAATACTGACGGGAAAAGGTAAGAAGGTAGTGGTAAGAAGAGAAAGAAAAATGCAGTGTAACATTTAATCAGTTGTTCCCTTTGCAGACAATGTTGGAGATACACCCCTCTCCTACATATACAGGCAAGTAACCCCATACCTCAAACAGCCCCTGGCAACTGAGCTCAACCTCAGATCAACAGGGTGGCCTTGGACCTATCTCATCCCCTCTCTCTTACTGATGTCTATGTCTTCATTTTTAAACAAAGTTCTTGAGTAAGATTATTTCAAAGGCTTTCTATTACAGGCAGCCAGATTGGAGGACAGACAAAGGTGGTTAGGAGGGCATCCTCGGGGTACATTTCAAGTATAAGTAGTCCCTATACTCAGGAACAGGTTAAGAAAAACAGGTACATTTGTAAGTGAATTACTGAGCAGTTAAGAACATATATTTCTATAGAAACATTGAGACTAATGATGTCTTGGCAGTTGGACAGTCCATACAAAGTAAGCCCCAAACCAAGAGAGAGGTCTGAGGGGCTGGCCCCAATCCCAGCTACGTGGAAAGCTGCCCCTCCTCCCAGAAGAATTCACTTCAGAGGATAGCACTGAAGCTACAGTTCAGGGAGAGGGACATGTCTGATCAGAGCACATGGGAGCAAATGAAGGGGGAGTAAAAGGGTGGAACACTTTCTGGCCCACCAAGCCTTGAGGACTGTATCCCTTCTCAGAGCAGCCAACGCACAGAGAAGACCATATGGCCATCCCCACTATGAGACACATAGCCCTACGGGGGACAACACTGGAGACACAGTGTGGGAATTGTGCCTGATCTGACTCCACCATACCGAGGCAAAACACTAAGGGTGTGCAACAGAACAGCGAGGGGAACAGAGCAACGAAGTCCGGAAGGAATACCAAAAATAGATTTTGGGACCAGCGCATGGCACCTCATCAGACTTGACCAGAAAACACTCATAAAGGTCAACAAATAGACCTTGAATTATTTACAGGCTTTTCTTCTTTTGATCATTGGTTTTGTTGTTGTTTTGTTTTCTTTTGTTGCTTTGTCTTGTTTTTGTGCATATTATCATCTCTGCAGGTATATCTAGATAAGATAGGCTGGATGAACAATCTGGAGGCAAAAACAACGGAACTGATGATTCCGGGGTATGGGGGAGGGGCATGGGAGATGGGGAGGCAGGGGAAAGGAAGTGCTATTAACAAACCCAGGGAAAAGGGAACAACAAGTGATCCAAAATTGGTGGTGAGGAGGGTGTTGGAGGCCTGGTAGGGCTTGATCAAGGCCAATGTAACATAGAGGAATTACTGAAACCCAGATGGAGGCTGAGCATGATAACAGGACAAGAGGAAAGTAAAAGGAAATAGAGGAAAGAACTAGGAGGCAAAGGGCATTTATAGAGGTATAAATACAGGCACGTACATATGTAAATATATTTATATATGATGATGGGGAAATAGATCTATGTACATATATTTGTAGGTTTAGTATTAAGGTAGCAGATGGACATTGGGTCTCTACTCAAGTACTCCCTCAATACAAGAACACTTTGTTCTATTAAACTGGCATTCCATGATGTTCACTTCCTGGCATGATCACTGAAGACAAAGTGGGTGCAAAAGCAAATGTGGTGAAGAAAGCTGATGGTTCCCAGCTATCAAAAGATATAGTATCTGGGGTCTTGAAGGCTTGATGGTAAACAAGCAGCCATCTAGCTGAGAAGCAACAAAGCCCACATGGAAGAAGCACAGCAGTCTGTGTGATCATAAGGTGTCAATGGGATGAGGTATCAGGCATGAAAGAACAAAAAATCATATCATTGTGAATGAAGGGGGGTGCAGGGTGGGGCCCCAAAGCCCATCTGTAGGCAACTGGGCATCTCCTTACAGAAGGGTCGCAGGAGGAGATGAGCCAATCAGAGCGCAGTGTAGCAACAATGAAAAATACAACTTTCCTCTAGTTCTTTCATGCTTCCTCCCCACCACTATCATGATCCCAATTCTACCTTACAAATTGGGCTAGACCAGAGGATGTACACTGGTACAGATATGAACTGGAAACAGGGAACCCAGGACAGATGAACCCCTCAGGACCAGTGGTAAGAGTGGGAATACTGGGAGAGTAGAGGGAAGGTGAGGTAGAAAGGGGGAACCGATTACAAGGATCTACATATAACCCCCTCCCTGGGGGACGAACAACAGAAAAGTGGGTTAAGGGAGACGTCAGACACTATAAGACATGACAAAATAATAATAATTTATAAATTATCAAGGGTTCATGAAGGGGGAGAGAGGGGAAAAAGTGAGGAGCTGATATCAAGGGGTCAAGTAGAAAGCAAATGTTTTGAGAATGATGACATGCTTGACACATGTATGTATGTATGCATGTATTGGGTTAATAGTTCTAAGAGCCCTCAATAAAATGATTTAAAATAATAATAATAAAATAAAGATACTGATCATAAAGCAAAAAATTTAAAAAAACCAAAGTTAGCCCAAATGAAGTAGAAATTCAGTCAGAAAAATATAATATTATTAGAAATATTAGTAACTTATCACAAGATTAATCAATACATTTCTAGAATCCTGGGAAGCTGATCTAATATTAAGAGCTCTTCTCAAACTGAAAGAGATAAGAAATGAAATAGATCTTTGGTATGTCTCTTTGGGCATTTATTAGCAGACCTGACAGAACTTTGTGACATGTCCTGATAAGCAACTCAACCCTGAGTATTTTGCACTGACAGTACCACTTGGTAACTTCCTTAATAACCCTCTAATCGTGAATTTTGTCTTTGAGTTCTGTGTAGCCATTGCAATGGGTATTAGTGCCCAGAGAGTGAAACAGAGAACATGAGTTACCACGGCACACCCGACTTGTGAGTGGTGCCCAGGATCTTAAAAACTCATGAGCAATGATCTAAGGTATAACTATTGGACTCTCTCTATCTGAAGAAAGAAGAGGGAAGGAAATCCAAAGACACATGGAAGTCATTAGTCCAGTGGACAAACAGACCATGCAGACAGCAGTCTCGCCAACCCTGAGACAAGAAGGAAATGGTGCCCAGCTGCCACTGCCAACTTCTCAGAAAGGGAGTACATCAACAGGTCCTCAATGGAGTGAGGTAAACATACTGAACAGAATTCAAAATCGCTAAAGACATCAAGCTTCCTGGTTGGACAGACACTGGTGGAACCCCCAAGACTATAGCCCTTACTATAGCCCTTCATGATGGACCTGCACTCACCCCCTGTTAGAATAAGGAACCATTTAAGGCAGTGGTTCTCAACCATCCTCATGCCACTACCCTTTCATACACTTCCTCATGGGTGGTGACTCCCCAACCATAACATTATTGTCATTGCTACTTCATCACTGTCATTTTGCTACTGTGATGAATCAGGCAACCCCTGTGAAAGGGTCGTTCGTCCCCAAAGGGGTCACAACCCATAGGTTGAGAACCACTGATTTAAGGTCACGAGGGCCACATTCACGCAAGGACAAAGTTCAGAAGGGTAAGAGAGAAGGAAGAATGACAAGGAACCGTAGTGAGAAAGTGGGATAAGTTGGTGCATTCAAGGGACGGCACAGGATAAGTTGAAACAAAATGTGTGACTGCAGGGGTGCAAATCGGATGAGCCACTCTGTAAACTTTCACCTAATTCACAAGACAGTGTCTATCGATTTCTTTTTATTGTAGAAAAATCCAAAATAGAAAAGGGTTTGGGGTCCAAATTACTTCCAATCCTCCCTCGCATAAGATGCAAAATGTTTCTACTAATGCTGCTTTAATAAGAAGAAAGTCATATGTTCTGTGATCCCTTTTCTGCTCAGTTATATCAATGGAATTTAATTGAGGAAACTGAGTCATTGTAAGGGGCCTGGTAGCTTATCATCATATGGATATTCAATGAATCCCTATTATTAAATACTTAAAGTTTTTCCAATTTTTTTAATCATAAACAACACTATCATTAACTTCCTATCTTACATAAACAACGGTGGATTTCTCCGGTCATTTCTCTAGGTGTGAAATTACTAGATAATCTTTTATTGATTTTTGTTAACACTTTCCAAGTTATCTTCTAGTAGGATTGAACCAACTCTTGAGTGCCTGGCTACATACTATCGCTACTAGGAGTACAACAAGCTTTTCTTGATTTAACAACTATATCCCCCTTTTATTGATAATGTATTCCATTGGCTTTGGTATGATCATCATGAGAAGCCCTTTTCTTTAGGTTGCATTTTTGAGATGAGATCAATCTTAGTCATTGCCGGCTACAAGAAAGGAGTGGGAAAGAGAATCTCATGGAGTAAATGAGCAAGAATGGAGAATAATCTAGAAAGACCAAAACTACACAAGTCATAAATGATGCTAAGGCAAAATACTTCACTGTGCTAAGAGAAAAACACACGAAAACAAGTGGACTGCGAGGGAAACTGGAGGTGTTGGAAGCAGACTTGAGTCCATTTCCTGGGCTTTTATCAATTAGCACCTTGGGCCAGAACACTTACGGTTCCATCCTAAGGGACAGGAAATCCTGTGTCCCTGCTTAGTCTTGTAATAGCCTCTTAAGAGTTGAATGTTTCCAGTTCAGGGAATGTGTAGGTCCAACTTACAGATGGTGTTCATTTGAGCAGAGTTGGCTTTGTCACGTCCATAGAAGACCATCCACAGAAAACGCTGGCGATTCCCAACGAGATGGGATTGCACTGAGTCCTCGCTGAATACAGAATCCTAGACCCTTTCGTGGACGAGAACACCTGCTAGTAACACAGCCAGAGCCCTCACTCAGTATACCAAAGCCTTTCTGAGACCAAGATTAAAGAAATGATGACCCTGTGCACGTTATTTTTCTAGGCTGAGGATTGCCTAGCTTCGAATGCATGTTCTTGCTGGAACGCAGCACACACGTTTGAGGGGATAGGCTCCATGGTTGTTCTCACTCTACAGGTGAATAAGCCATAAAAAGCTCAGACCATTGTGACAAAGCCGGAATTCAAATGTTGACTCGCTAAGTTGAACTCTGTGCCTTGTTCACTGCCACCATTTGGTGAGGTTTGGAGGAGCACTACACATGTCAATCTAGAGTCTAGAAACCTCGAAGGCGTCCCAAGGCGGCTCAGCCTCTTCTTAGTGTGTCAGGTAAGAAAGAGCACAATGGTGTAAGGACGCCACCCAACGTCTTTTCAAATCCTACCCCTGAGCACTGGGGAAAGATGTTTCCCGCACACGACGCCAATGCTTATGAGAATTTTGAGAAATGTTTTTTAAAAATCTATCTATATTAGACTAATTCAATCTAAGTGAATAATACCCAACCAGATTTTACCAGCCCACATGGTTTAGGGCAAGTTACTTAGAAATCATGAAGATCATGCAGGGACACAGTATGCTAATTGAAGACACCAATCCTTGGGTCGCCTCTTTTCCATAGCCATTTTCCACCAGGAGGCTTCAAAAGGCCACAGCCACCAGATGTCTCTGTGGGCAAGAAAGATGGTGCCTGAGCTCTGCCAGAAACCCAGAGCTCAAGTAGAAAGCAAATGTTAATGGCAACATTGTACAGATGTGCTTGACACAATGGAGGGATGGATGGATGGATGGATGGATGGATGGATGGATGGATGGATGGATGGATGGATGGATGGATGGGTGGATGGATGGAGGGATGGAGGGAGGGAGGAAGGGAGGGATGGATGGATGGATGAATTGTAATAAGAGTTGTATGAGCCCCCAATAAAATGATTTTTTTAAGTTACAGTCCCAAGGGCTCAAATAGAAAGTAAATGTTTAGAAAATGATGATGACAACATATGTACAATTATGCTTGATACAATTGATGTAAAAAATGTTTTGAGAGCTGTAAGAGCCCCTCCAAAATGATTTTCTTAATTGAAAAAAAAAAGGAAGCAAGAAACCCATCCCCAACTGTGCCACACACAAGGTGCTGTGGGATCAGTCCCATAGTGCTTACACGAGGAGTAGCTTCTTCAGAGCTCTGGTTCCCATTGCGCTGCCCTGGGGCTTAGAGGGAGGGGACATAGTGACACAGATCACTTGGTGCTAATTTTGTGTTGAGCCTGAGTTGAGTCTCGAATGCTGGTTTGAGGGTTGCTGTCTGAAATAGCAAACTAATGAAAAGTAAATAAATAAGCCAGTCTAAGATGTTCTCTGAGGTCAGTGAGCTCACTTTAGCCCAAACTGGCAACATTCTATCACCCCACCCACTTCATCCTTTACGTGGAGCCCCTTATCCCTGCTTAAGTCCCTCCCCTTAGTCAAGCGCTGGTGGCATAGCAGGCTACACGTTGGGCTACTAACCACAAGGTCAGCAGTTTGAAACCACCAGCTGCTCCATGGGAGAAAGATGAGGGTTTTATACTCTTGTAAAGGAAATTCAAAGGAGCTTCTACTCTGTCCTCTAAGGTCACTGAAAGTCGGAAACGCCTTGATGGCAGGGAGTTTGGTTTATTTGGTTTGAGTCAAAGCCTCTTCCATGCTGTTGAATCTTCTGATGGAATCTCAAAGCACTCTAGCTCCTGGGCTCCCCGCTCTTTCAGACGTCGTCTAAAGGACCAAGTAGAGTCTGCCGCAAGACTTCATTCTCCAGCCCCTGACCCTGACACAGACTACTCGTACATAGGGGTCCAGCTAGTCTTCCACCTAACATACTGAACTCATGCCAAACCCCAGACTCCGGAACTTCCCCAGATTCTTCCTTAATCCCACTTGCTCACACCAACACCAGCATCACTCTACACTCCAACTCAAATGTCAGGAAAGACGTTCATCACGAAGCTACTCGTACACAGATTCACATGTCACAGGACGAGAACCGAATTTCTTTATGGCCAAAATCATGATCAGAAATGTGTCTTTGCCACGTTTAGTAGACATTTTTTTCCTTACTCACCAAACTGCCTCATTTCAGTCAATTCTGAGACCCTCTACACTCTCAGAATATGCCAGTTACTCCCAAGTACATCCCAATGCATGGAGAACCCCCCTGCCATATTTCACTACAAAGCTGTGCCCCCCCCCGGGGGGGGGGCTTCTCCACATCTGTGATCTTTCTAGAAGTAGATCACCTGGCCTTTCTTTCCAGGGGATCCTAAGTGGACTTGAAGCACCATTCTTTCAGTGATAGTTTGAGCACTTGACCTCTGTGCATCCCTAATAATCATGATGTGTCCGGATCAACAAGGGAAGTGAGCTAACCATGATCTTCCTCTTCAAAACTCAAAAGACCAACCTCACTGCCATTGAGTTGATGCAGATCCGGCGACCCTATAGGACAGGATCGCACTGCCCCTGAGTTTCCGAGACTAGGGAACTCCTTACAGGATTAGAAGCCCCATCTTCCCCAACTGGCGCTGCTGGTGGTTTCCGACTGCTGAGTAAGGTTCAGAGAGCTTGCCCAGGTTTGCCTGAGTTCACACCGCTGGCTAGAGCCTGCCAGCTGAGATTCTCACCCCGTCAGTGGCGAGCTCAACCCTCCTCTACTCCAGGAAATCTACAGCCTGGCGCACACACGGGCGTTGTCTGCTGGCGTTAGAGAAATTTAAAGACAGAATCTGAGAAGAGGAATAGCAAAAATCGACAAAGAAGTTAACTTGAGTGTCACAATAAACAATTAAAGTGTTGCAACGTAGGCATTTAACCACAGGAGTGTTTAGCCGGGGAGGAGGTGGGGTACGGGCGGGGGGTGGTGGTGGGGGGGGAACTATGAGAGCAAGGAAATGTTACATGGAAAAAAGAAGATCTATAAAAATCATTAAATCTAGACATCTGCCTCCAGACAAAACTTCCCTTAAGCCATGCCAGGGCAGTGGAAGCATTTCTCAGAAATCTAAGCTACCCCATGCCTGTGTGGTATGACACCCCCCACGAAAGCCATGAAATCCTCACTCTAGGCTCCCTCCCGTGGGCTCCACCCCTTCCTCTAGCTGCCTCAGGAAGCTGCAGGCAGCTATGGCCCAGGAGAAAGCTGTGGTTAGAAGGTCAAAGCCAGCCACTCTTGATAGTGCCTCAGCCCTGTGGTTTTGGTGGGAAAGCCCACAGCTCCCCACACCAGGCCTTGAGTACAGGATAAAGAGCATTCCCACCTGTCCTTGGACTGAGAGCCTGGCTGTGGGCCCCTTGGGCCATTCCTAAGAGGGAGGAGGCCTGGGCCTCCAGGAAAGCTTATACCCAGAACCCTCAAGCAATCAAAGAGGCCAGAGGCCAAGTCCCAAGCTAGTGGTCTCTTCTCAGGAGCCCTGTGTGATGAGCAGGCTAAGAGACCTGGGGATGGAGTGAAAATAAGGATTCAGGAACCATAAGCCCACTTCGGGTATTAGTTTACATCCTGCCTGGTGTCATACTGAGAGGTTTTATAAATATATGTTTGAATAAATATAGTCTCCCAGATTTCTGCGAAGAATCTAGATAACAGATGCTCTTTATCAGTTTCCTCACAACCACATTCATGCTTGTCCTAAGTTCTGGTCCAGAAGAGAGGGGAAATTGCTCGATGCTAGGGAAGTGGTAGACATCGCCTACAGGAGTTGTTATGGGCACAAGTGTGGGGTTGGCAGTTCCAGCATCTTCTTCCCTTGGTGACCTGAGACTAGTTGTTCAATCTCTTGGCCTCGATGTCTCCACCTACAAAAAGGAGAAAAGCAATAGCGTCGCCTTGTCAGAGGGACAAGGTACCCAGCACATAGGGCTCTGCAGTCAACCATGGTTGGTGATGCCATCAAGACATTGGGTACCATTTAAGCGCTGCCTGTTCTGTTCTGTCCACGGCATCTTATCACACGATCCCTTGTGTATCCTCTGGTGTGACCTGGGTAGATGTGGGCAGGTTCACCTCTTCCTGTCTATGCTGTCTACCTCGGAGTAAAGCTCCACGATCCTGAGGAGGCCAGCTGAGCCCACAGACAGAGCTTGGGCGGCTTCCAAACTGCCGGGGCTGCTGGAGAGATGAATGGAAAGCACAGGGGATCCTGCAGGGATGGGCCACCTCCCCAGCATCAGTCAGCAAGGTCTAAGCAGTGCAGCTCTACTGGGCCCTTTGCCACTGGCCTTTTGTCCTCACAGACACGCATGTCTTTATCATGGACACCCCATGATCGGATGACTTCATACGGTGTCACCAGACCCACAGAAGTCCAGCGTATTCGGTCAAGCGAAGATTGCATCCGCATGTGGAAACAACCAGCTACAATGTAGACCGGTCAGATGTGTAATTAGAATGCACAAAATCACCACTATCCCGCCCCATGCAAGGTTTTATCCTTCAGTGAACTTGTAATTGGGCACACCACTGAAATCCAGCATAGAAAGTCAAGCCTCTAAGCCACCTTAAAACTCCAAACCAAACTCACCGCCAGTGTCAAGGCCTAGCAATCTGATCAGACAGGGTCAAACTGGCCCTGTGTGTTTCCGAGAGTGTAACTCTTTATGAGAAGAGAAAGCCTCAGCTTTCTCCCATGGAGTGGATAGAGGGTTTTGAACTGCTGACCCTGTGGTTAGCAGCCCAACCCAACACATAATCACTATGCCATCAGAACTCCTTCGAAGCCACCAGAGAGACCATCTGGTCCAACACCCTCATCTTCCTGGTGGAAGTGGGAATGACTTGTCGAAGACTAACTGTACAGTTTCCCATCAGAGAGCATGAGCATTCAAAAGAAACAGAGAAGCAACTTTGACTTGTCATTCAGAAAAAAACAGAACTGCAAAGAGGGGCAAGGGGAGTTTGTTGGGGTGAGCTTGAGTGTCGGTTAAAATTCTGAGGCACCACAAAAGAGGGGCGTGGATGTGCTCTGGTCGGGGAGGTTGAGAGCTAAGAGTCCCCTACTTATCTCTGACTCTTGCTAACTGGGCTACTGTGAGCTGTCCCCTTACCTCTCATTGGGGGCTCAGCTTCTTTTCATAAAATGGAGCATCCCACCTACCTCTCAGCACTGTTGTGGCCATCCAACTCTACCTGCATGGGAATGAATTCGGCACTCTATCAGGGGTCAAGTGTAAGAGCCGGGATCAGGCATAGGAGAGAGCAGAGCCAAGGCTGGGGGCTTCTCTCAGCACACGGGACGTGGAGCCCCAGGCTAAATCCATGCCATTCAAGGAGGTCTCTGGTTATGTCTAAGCTGCTTTGGTTTGAAAAGATTAGGAGGGCGGTGGAGTGGAAAGAAAAACTGATGAGCCAGCAGAAGTCTTGCCGACAGTGCCACACTGCCCTCTGCAGACCATCTAGGAGAAGGCACCTAGGATGTGCTCTGCCCGTTAATTTGGCTTGGGGGGGGGGGGGGGGTCTGGATACAGTCATCTACTTGCATGCCACATACGTAAAACTGCCCCCAAATTCACCGATGTGTTCCGCTGAGCCCCTCTTCCGCCTGGTCTGGGGACCTCTCACTTCTCACTCGGAAGAAGGATTTAATGACTGGTGAGCTGTTAGCTGCAAGGTCCGCAGTTCAAAACCACCAGCGCTTTGCCAGACTCCTGTCCCCAAATACTGCATGGCGCTGCTGCTGTATTGAGGGGTTTCTCCCCACATGCCACTTCTGCCAGTCCTAGAGGACAGCCCCCACCCCCCACTCGCGCTGAGGAACAGGCCAGGCACAGGTAAACCTGGAGACAAACCTGAAAGCCCGTGATTCCCAAGAAGGAGCTATTTATCTCCTTAGTGTCTCCACATGAGGTGAGCACGCTGCGACCTGATTGACGGACTAAACTCCACCCCTTCCCTCCTAAATCTCCAACTGACAAGATTATGTAACCACCAAGACACTCTTGGTAAATCCAACTTCTTTATTTCAATATGCCTCCCAAGCTAATCCGCTGTGCCAATGTTTACTCTTAGAACCTTCTAGTGCCCTGTGGTCAGAGCTGTCCATACTGCCCACCTCCAACGACGTTTCGAATCTGTTCTCCTCCCTGGAACTGATTTCGTCAAATATTCTGGTGTTTTAGTTACAAAACCGTGGTAATTCGTGTTTGTGAGCCTCGGTCTATAACTGCTTTGAAAATCAAAGGCATTAAAGAGAAAGAGGGCCGAAAACGCAAAAGGGGGTTGTGCTCAGTCACTATTACTGTTGTGATGAATCACGTGGTCATTCAACGGACGGGTTTTACAAAACAATGCTGTTCGTACCCTTTAAATGACATTTCATATTTGATCCTGTTCTGTAATGCAAATGGATCGTAAACTTTACTAAAGGATCTTCGTGGCACCGTGAGTTAACTGCACTGGGTGACCCCAGCCCCAGTGACACGTCACAGAGCTGGCTGCAGACGTGGGCTCAGCCCACGCTCCACGGTGCCCGGGTGAGCAGCTGGCCAGGCCGCTGGCCAGGCCACGTGGTGTGGGTGATTCACGCGCAGACGCCCAGCCAGCTTGTCCTTTCCTCTCCCAGGCCGTCACAAAAGGCACCGTCTGGGCAGGGCCGCGGGGCTGGAAACCGGCGGGCACAGAGCTCATTGTTCCCAGGGTCAGGCCAAGCCCGCTTCCTGTCCTGGCCCCAGCGCCCTGCCGCCGCTGGTCAGCATCTCCCTCCTTCCGAACCCACTTCGGTTTGGTTGTTGGCGTCCTTCACCACGGGTGCTTCCTCCCCCCGCCCTTCCCCCTCCGCCCCCTGGGCCTGTCTCTGAAAATCTGCACACGCTGTTTCTCTGTCTTCTCCCAGGAACATCATCGAGGGGCGCTGAGAGCTGGTGGGTTCGATCCCATCCACCTCAACCCAGGAGGGCGGGGCTGAACTGCTCTGGGGGGCTCCCTGAGCTGCAATGTTCCCCTGAGCACATCCCACACCCCCCACCCCACCCCCGGGACTTCTGGCTGCGTGGGTTTGCACAGTGACCTTTCAGTGAGCAGACAAGTGCTTAACCTCTGCTCCACCAGGGCCCCTTCAGCATTCTCAAGAGGCCGTAATGTCAATTCAGGGTGCAACAACTGTCCTTGGGGGGCGTATGTCATGAATTGACGTGTGCCCCCCCACCCCCGCAAAAAATTAAAATTTGTGTTGTAGGTCTGAACTCTTAAATCTTCTATGCAAATTCCATTTGGAAAATGGGCTTCTTTGTTCTGTTAATGCACAGAACTGCCCTCAGTAGATTGCCATTCCTAAATGTAGACCGCATTCCCATTCACTGATCCCTTTTGAGATGGACAGGGAGCAGATTAGGCCTGGAAGCCAGGAAGTACTAATGGAGAATGGCAGATGCCACTTGGGAGAGGGAGAGGCAGCAAGAGGCAATGAGATGATTATCCCAGAGCAGACAGAGTGCCTTACCTCAGAGCCTGGGCCCAGAACTTGGACTTCTAGCTTTCTAACCTGGGCAGGTTTGCTAAAGTCACCCACCTGTGGTGCTTCTGGGACAGCTAGGGACACCAGCAAAAGACCATCATCCTTTCTCCTGTTTCTTGTGCTTCGCAGTCACCACAAAGTGCAGGCAGGTGGAGGAGGACCAAGGGGCAGCAGGTGTGGCCAGGACTGCAGTGGGGGAATTACGGGTCAAAAGGAAAGAGAGAAACTTGTTCGGCATTAGGAGAATTGGGGGCAAAATTGGGGGATTTGGGGATTCTCAAATGAGAAAAATCTTCAGCTCTGTCTCAATTGTTGAAATTGAGTTCCGAGTAAATCCATCTTTGGCAGCGTGTGGAGGCCGGGGATCCCATTCCCATCACCTGAGGAGGGGTCCTGCCCCTGAGTCAGCCTGCCAGCAAGATCGGCTCACTCAGTCCCTCTCTCTGCCCAACAGCTCAACTCACTAGGAAACGTCCCTGGAACTGGGACGCTATCTGCCCCCACGCAGAATGTAAAAACGGCCTCCCTCTCTGCGCCCCTTTGGCATGTGACAGGTCTTATGACTTGCTTTGCCCAATAGGACTACAGCAAAAGGGACAAACCTAGGTAGGCCTCCAAGGACCTTGAATGCTTCTGCTTCCTCTCAGGTCCCTCCCAGTCCATGAGAACAAGACCGTGGTGGCCTGCTGGAGAATGAACAGACACCAGGAGCAGGGCTATGTCATCCCACTGTGGGCTTTCCCAGACCAGACCAGACCAGACCATAGCTGCGTGAGTGAGCCCCAGCTGTGATCAATCAAGGCTGGCCCAAATCAGCAGAATCGCCCAGCAGAACCCAGCCCAAACTGCTAACCCTCAGAATTTTGAGCTGAATAAGTAATTGTCGTCGGTGTAAGTCCTGACGTTTGGGGTGCTTGGTTATGAAGAGAAAGTCAATAGATGTACCCCATAAAAGTCCTTTGGAGCCACATAGAATAATCTCGATTCCTTGTCCATAGAAACAGCCCTTCGAGTATTAGAATATTGAATTGCTTTGTCTCTAAGCACCAGAACGCTTCTCAGAGAAGCCACGCAGGCTCGCCCCCTGGCTCGGAGGGACACCCCATGCTCAGGTATCCTTTGCCACTTCTTGTCTTGCAGAAGAAGCCCAGCAGCACCCCCCAACCAGACCCTCATGCCTATTCCCTAGGGCACTCTGGCAGCCTCTGGACTCAAACCCTCAACTCTCCTTAGCACATTGTATTGAAAATTAAGCGAGACTGAAAGACTGGGGTGGGGAGGGTGCTAAAAGCACAATGAAAATACTTGTCAATTAAGCTTCTTGAAGCCATTTCTGACCCAAATCTAAACTGCCAAAAAACCTCCCCAACAAGTGTCCTTGGCAGGCTCCAACAGCCCTGGCTCAGCCCTGGCTCAGCAGGCCACAACAGCAGCGGGAGAGTAGTCAGAGGCTGCTGGCTTCCAGCACGTGCCACGTGGCGCACACAGCAAATGCACTGAACCCGGCCTTTGGTTCTGATGGGGAAGGTCGCCATCCCACCACAGGAGACAGAGCGGCCCAATGGCAGCTTCCATCCCTAACCAGACACGGAGGGAAGTGGTGTTGTGGGAAACGGCTGCCATCTGTGGAAGTTCTGGCCCAAGACTTTGCTCGTATTTGGCCAGTTTCAAAGGAGCCCTTGCAGCTTGGCTTCCTGTTTTTCGTTTACGCTCCTTGTGTGTCACAGTACAATTATTCTGGGAGACGCTCTCAAAATGGACACGGGCTCCAATTTTCTTTCCCTAATAACAGTGTGGGAATAAGGGGGGTGGGGTGGAGGGAAGCAGAGAGAGGGGAGGGAAAAAAAAATCCCAAACCTCAGGAAAGGATGAAAACAGTTGTAAACTCAATCACCAACATGAGAAAACAACAATCACTGTCCATGGCCTGTCTACTCATCAACGGCTCACCTACAGCTGAGGGGTGGACTGTGAGCTCTGGCTTCCTGGGATGCAGACTATTTTGACATGTCCTTCACGGAGACTGGAACAACCATCCACTTGAGAGAGCAGCGGGATTATTGGAGGGTTGGTGGCCAGAGCATGGGAAGATAGGATCCACTCGTCATTATTTTGGCCTGACTTGGAGCAGAACAAAGCAAGCGTCACGCTTTGTCAGCATTTTCTCTCTTCTGGACAGATTCATCAGACCCAGGCCGCACATGCTGGGAGGGGAGTTGAAAGTCTAGAGTATGCAGATTGTAATGGTCTTCAGAGCTGCCTTGCTTTCGGATTGCAAGATGAGGATGTGTGTGTGTGTGTGTGTGTGCGTGTGCGCGCGCCATCTGAGTCTGTCCATGCTTTCATCCATATGCATTCGAACATGTGTCTGCATTCCTGAGAGTGGCTGCCTGCGTGTGAGTGTGGGTTTAAGTATCATAGTGTGTCTGTAACATGTAAACAGGACACAATACCTGTCGAAGCCTATGCTGTGCATGCCCACGGGATGGCACATGCATACAGATAGGCACACTCCACACACATCACACATACACACATGCATAAACACACTTATGAGGGTCTATGTGCAAGGCATGGTTGAGCAAAGTGGGTGCACACTTATGGAACAAAGGTGTTCCGTGTATGCGCACATGTCTGTGTGGGCCAGCAGAGCCCGTGCCTGCCCTCACCCCCTGCTCCCTTTCCGGCAGCGGGGAGCCTGCCTTTGTGTGCCTCTCTTTGAGATCTGCCTGCTCATGGCAGGGGTCCCTACACCCCCTCCCCCCTGCCCACCCTGGGAGGCAACACTCCTCCCCTGCTCACTGGAGTCTCATCAGAGGGCTGACTGGCCTGGAGGGGCTCCAGGCTCCAACCCATAAATGGCAGCCAGGGTGGCAATGGACGACTTCCTTAATTGCCCGTGATGCTTGCGGGTACAGCCCAAATGCGATGGTAGCTATTAGGTCGTGCGGGCTGAAGCAGGGCTACACTTTGCGCCTATGTGAATTTAGTGTTCCTGGGAGCTGAGACCAGAGCAGGTTAGAGGCCCTGGGAGCCTGTTATTATGGTCTGGCAAGGGTCTCCCGTTAGCTTCTTGAGCCCCTGCGGCAATTTCACCACACTGCAGAATTGCGACACCCCTAGAATGTCCAAACCAGAACAGTCCCTCCCCACTCCCTCCACACGCTCCACACACGCTCCTCTTTGTTCTCCTTCTCCCTCTTTCTTGTTCTTTCTCCTTGATGATTCTCTCTCTCTCTCTCTCTCTCTCTCTCTCTCTCTCTCTCTCTCTCTCTCTCTCTCTCTCTCGCTCTCTCTCTCTCCCTCCCTCGCTGCCCTCCCTCTCTGCCCTCTCCTCCCTTTCCTCTCTCCCTCTTTACTTGGACCTCTCTCCATTCCTTCTCTCCGTCTTGCCCTGCCCCCTCCCTCCCTCTCCTGTTCTTCCCCTCCCTGCTCCAGAGCTCAGAGCTATGGGCACAGCGTTGGACAATGGCCACCCCTAGCTCTTCTTCTCTTTCTCCTTGGCCCATCTCACCCTTGGGTTTTCATTCCACCCATTCCATCAGGTCTCTGGGTCCCTAGGGGAAGATGTGTGATCTCTCTCCACGGATCTCCAAGGCTTTGGAGGAGGGTGGAGTGGCCTAGCATAAGACGCTTTATTCCTTTATTTCCCAGTGCTTGCCTCCTCCTAGGTCCCCACAGCTGCCACCCAGCTCTCCACTTCCTGCCTTTGTGGCTTTGACTCCTTTGCGAGAAACTGAAGAGCTAGGGGCAGAGGGAGAACTCGGGGAGACCCGTAAGAGGAAGGGCCACTAAAATAATCATGTCAATGTGAACCAGGGGGTCAGAGTGGAAGCCCAAGGCCCATCTGTAGACAATTGGACACCCCCCAGAGAAGGGTCGCAAGGAAGGGACAAGCCAGCCAGGGTGCAGTATAGAAGCACAAACATTCCTCTAGTTCAGCAATTCTCAACCTGTGGGTCAAGACCCCTTTGGAAGTCGAATGTCTCTTTCACAGGGGTAGCCCCATTCATAACAGTAGCAAAATGACAGTTATGAAGTAGTAATGAAAATAATTTTATGGTTCGGGGGTCACCACAATACGAGGGACTGTATTAAAGGGTTGTGGCATTAGGAAGGTTGAGAACCACAGCTCTAGTTCTTTAATGATTCCTCACCCACACACACCCCACTAGCATGAGCCCAGTTCTACCTTAAAAATCCAGCTAGATGGTAGCATGTACACTGGTACAGATAAGAGCACGCAACACAAGGAATCCAGGACAGATAAGTCCCTCAGGAACAATAATGGGAGTAATGATACCATAAGGGTAGGGATAAGGTGGGGAGGGGAGGGAGAAAGGGGGAACTGATCACAATGATCTATATATAACTCACCACCTGTAGAGCCCCCAATAAAATGATTTTTTTTAAGAGGAAAGGCCATCGGGGGGCACCATGCACAGGACTGCTAGGGCTGTAAGTTAAGGCACGGCACGGCACTGCCCCGGTTAGAAGCACTACGTTGGAGTCTTCCTCTGGCAATACTGAAGGTGTTAGGGGCAGCCAACCACAGGGCTGGCTCCCTGCGGCAAGTGAGTGGAAGTGAGACCAGGAAGAGGGGAAGACGTTGCGTTACTCATGATCCAAAGTGCTTTCACTGAGATCGCCCTTCACCACCTGTCACTAGGCTCTATAAATCTTCATGGGGGGGATGGAGGAGGTAGAAATGATTGGATTCCCCTCCCTGTAGATTCCCAGCAGCAGAATAACAGTAAATCGAGTGACCTCTCAGAATAATACTAAATCGAGTGACCATTCTCAGCATAGAAGATCAGTGGTGACATCTGCAAGGCTTTCTGGCAGTAAGAAATCATCTTTGGGGGAGCCATCTCTGCTTGCGAGCCCCAGTTTCCCTTTGCGTGATGAGCCTCTGCTAACGATCTCAGCTGACAGTCACGCCAAGGAAGCCCTGAAGTTGAAGGAGGTGGGGCATTGTCCGGATGGAGGTATTTTGGGCTCTCTCGCAGTCTGAAGTCATGGCCACAATGGTCCTTAATCCAACTCAGGGCCAACGGAGGGTCTCCAGTTCTTCCCTGCAGGGAGCCAGGCAGACCCCAACCTACTGCTCATGCGACTTGGCAGGAGAGCGGGAAGGGGAGGGGAGGTGCTGGGGTCTAGGAGCTCAGCGCCCCCCCCCCAGCCTCTCTTTATTGTGGTGCTAGCTGTCATCGAGCAGATTCCAATTCTGATGCCTGCTGACCACGACTGTGCAGAGGAGATGTCCGCCACAAGGTTGTCAAGGTGGCGGCTCTTTGGAAGCAGATCACCACACCTGTCTTCCAAGGCTCCTCTAAGTGTGTTTGAACCATCCACCTTGTGGCTTGTAGTTGAGTGTTGTTTAACCATTCGGGCCGCTCAGAGACTCCAACCAATATTCACCAATGGCTTCAGGCTTTCCATTAAACTGTCCTTTCCTCTAGAAGGGAGCCTCCTGGGGATATCTTTACTACGAGGCCTAATGCACAACTCTCTACACCATTGTAATGGATGTTCATTTCTGTTTAAAGCATTGTCCACTCATGGACTTCTTGTTTGGCGGTTATTTTCAGAGTGTCGCTGTGGGAGTCTGTACAGCATCTATGGCAGCTCCTCCTACAGAGGAGAAAGCCCCCAAGAAGTCAAGAAAGCTAGTCACCCGGATGAGAGTGCAGGTCTCGGCCCTCACACGTTGCTGCGAGTCAGCTACCTTGCTAACTCCAGAGCCTCCAGGACAGGGGTGGAGGGAAGCGCCATCTCCAAACAGCTGCTAGCAGGGGCCCTAATTATCACCTGTTCACTGGACTCCTAGGGCACAGAGGTTGGCCTAACAGAGTCCCTCTGAAGAGTGACCTTCTGCAAAGAGCTGGGGACACCACGAGATGAAGATCAACCTCAGAGAGACTTGAAGGAGGAAGACTTCTCCCAGTTTGACTCTGTCCCCAGAGCCGGCATCTCAGATAGCAACTATGTGAGGAGTCCATGATCCTAGATTCCCCCCCCCTTAGACCCTCCGCATGGGGCTGGAGATGCTAAGAGGTGATTGCCAAGGATTGAGGGAGCTGCTCCAAAGAGAACACGAGAGAATGTCAGCACGGATCCCACACCCTGGAAGGCAGCCCAGGGCTCCACCATTACATAGTCTCTCCCCAAGGGAGGTTCATAAACCAGAACCTTAGGCATCTGACCCCTCTTCTCCCAGTGGTTTTCAAACAAACCAGCGGTTCCCGGCAGGGATCCAGAACGCACCAGGAGGAAGGAATCTGGGAGGCCGGTGGAGTTCTCTGCTCAACCCTGGTGTGGAACCACACTCAACCCCAGGTCTCTAGCTCCCTGGCTGTGTAGCCTCAGGCAACTTGCCTGCAGTTCTCATTGATACAGTGGAGTCCTAAAGGTATCTCCTCCATTGGGCTGGGCTGCTATGAGGGGGACTTGAGTTAATACCTCTATTGGGCAGCAAGCGGGTGTCTACTAAATCTTCATTGGTAGTTTTTGTTATTGTTCTGATTGGAGACAAAAGGAAGGGGATGTTCTGAGATGGGAAGAGGGGTAGAAAGAGTTCCCAGAAAATCCAAGCCCAAGAGAATCAGGAACAGGCCAGTGGACATCCAAAGCCAACAGGGGAGGCCGCCAAAGCCATTGCTCTTTCCTCTGCCTCCTAACTGTCCTCTCTGCAGGAGCCCTGGTGGTGTCGTGGTTACACACACAGCAGCCAACTGCAAAGGCAGCAGTTCGGAACTATCAGCCGCTCCTAGCAGAAAACAAAGAGCTGCAGTCTCAGAAACTCACAGGGGCAGCCCTGCCCTGCCCCCTGAGGGCTGCGGCCAGTTGGCATCGACTTGGGAGCAGAGTTTGGTTGGGGTTTCCTTCCTTGACCCAGGACAACCTTTGGACGCAGCGGACCCCATGGCATCTCCAATTTCAGGATGGGCCAGTTCCTGTGTTCGCTCCTTCACTCTCTGTCAGGACTGGATCCTTTCCCACCTGGAGATCACTGGGGACAAACTGTGCCTTTTAGCACCCCCTCCTCCCCACACACCCCAGCATAGTCCAGGGAGCAACTGACCCGCTCCGGATCCTCCCTGGCCTCCTGTGAGCCGGCCTGGGGGCCCACACTGTGAGACCCCGGATCATGGAAACCCTTCGCTAGCGATCTCCCATGAACCCCTGCAGCCCACATACCCCCTTGTGGACTAGAAGCCAAGGGCACAGGCCTTCCAGCATTCACTCATGCAGTCTATGTCGCAACGCCTCTCTATAATGGGCGACTCTGCGCTAAATCTGCACTGGGGGTGGGAGTGCAGAAAGGAGCACAGATGAATCATCATGGCCCTGCTTACAGGGAGCGCAGACACCACCCAAGTCACAAGGCTGGCAGCAAGAAGTGCCTTAGAGGCCGAGGCACAGATAAAAGGCTGGGGACTTCCAAGAAGGGAGTGGAGCCGTCCAGCTGGAGCCCAGCGTAGGCATCTGACCCATGTGGCATTTCTGTGCCCTGGACACCCAAATCCATGGGGATTTAGCTCCTGACTTTCCCTGGTGAGACACAGGAACAGGTGATGGCAGGCAGCTGAGGAGCTTCTCCTGAAGCCCTTGAGGGAGACCAGAGTTCAGATGTGCCCCTTTCTCCTCAAACCCAATGAGCCCTCGTGGCATCATCGTTAACGTGCTCAGCTGCTAACTGACACTTCTGTGGTTCAAACCCACCAGCTACTCCAGGAAAGAAAGATGAAATAGTGTTTCCATAAACATTATGGAACAGGTCTATCCTGGCCTATAGGATCACTATGAGTCAGCCTTAAAGTGATGGGAATTGGCTTGGGTTGGCCCTCCAGCCATGCCTCATGCTCAGACTCTGAGGCTCCCAGTCCACCCCTCAGAGCTCCCCAAAGATGCCTCCTCCTTGGGTTTTCAGGCAGACAAGTGCAGCCAGAGCAGCAGAAGACCCAAACAAAACATACTGTTGAAAACAAGGGGGGGTATTCACGGAGCAGAGACCTAAAACCCATCGGTAAACAAGGGGACGTCCCTTCAAAGAAGGGGCACAAGGAAGGGATGAGTCAACCAGGATGAAGTACAGCACTGATGAAACACACAAAATTCCTCTAGTTCCTTGAGGCTTCCTCACCTCCCACTATCATGACCCCAGACCTGCCTCTCACAGCGGGCTAGACCGGAGCATGTACACTGGTACAACTAGGAGCTCAGGACACAGAATCCAGGTCAGACAAGCCCCTCAGGAACAGAAACAATGTGTAGTTTATCAATGGGTCACATGCCTGGGAAAGTGGAGGGAGGGTAAAAAGAGGAGCTGATACCAAGGGCTCAAATAGAATGTAACTGTTTAGAAAATGATGATGGCAACATATGTACAAATATACTTGATACAGTTGGTGTATGGATTGTTATAAGAACTATAAAAGCCCCCAATAAAACGATCTTAAAGGGAAAAGAGTCGCCATCAGGACCCAAGCAAGCATTTGGAACTGGTGTCCTAAGACAACTCTGAACTGATGGAGGATCGGGGACGCTGAGACTTCCTCCCTTCTCAGCCCTCACCTCACTGTGGGTCAGTCTCACACTTCAGTTATCCAACAACCATCAACTGAACCCCACCCTGCGAACACCAGGCTGAGTTGCAGTCACATCAGCTCCTGGGTCACGGTGACCTGGAGCACAACAGAGTAGAATGCTGCCTGGGATCGTTCCACTCCCACTCCCACCCACTGTGGTGTGAGGATGTTCCCAGAGCTACCCCCGAGCCTTTCTTTAGACACCATCCGTAACCTGGAAGCTCCCCTGAAACCTGTTCAGCATCAGAACAACACTGAAGTCACCTCCGAAAGACGGGTGGTACCTGAGCCGGCGGTGCACTGGCTGGGACTCAAATGGGACCCCCCCCCACACACACACACACAAAAGTATCGAATTCTATCACTGAAGTAGCATTGTTCTTCCCCAGACACTGGCTTACAAACTCACCACCATCAAGTCGATTCCAACTCATAGCAGCCTATAAGCTAGTGTAGAACTGTCCAGATGGGTTTCCCAGACTGTACGTCTGCATAGGAGTAGAAAGCCTCATCTTTCTCCTGAGGAGCAGCTGGTGGTTTTGAACTACTGACCTTGCTGTTAGAAGGCCAGCACATTTTTTTTAAGTTAGGGAGATGATGAGGTACATGCAACTGGATGAGAAGTAACACTTCATTTCTTCCTACTGAATCCAGGTTTCTCAGCTCGTCTTTCTTCCTGGAAACCACTGACTGGTTTAATCATTCACTATTGAGCCCCGGCTCTCTGCTAGCCCTCATGGTCACTCCTTCCTCTGAGAGTTTACGTTCCTCTCTGCCGTGCTTTTTAGACCGAGGTGCATGGACCTCTATAGCAGAAACACAAGGGCATAATTTACAGGTAAGTCTCTCGGCGGGGGGGGGGGGGATATCCCTTCTTCTGCCACCTCATGAATCAGACTCTCACTGTAATGTTTTCATTAATGTTCTCCATCTTAACCCACTGCGATGACTACATAGAACTCACAGACAAAAATTCAGGATTAAAGGGTTTATTAAGGAAGTTCACACGTTGCAATGTCTGGGAGAAATGCTTAGGGCTGAGGTGTTTATCAGGACATGTCACAAAGTTCTTTCATGTCTAATAAATGCCCAAAGCCACTCATAAGGCTGCTAGGAGCCTCAACCTAAAGGCATTCCGCTTAAGCTCTGCGGGTCACCAGCCAAGCTCTCTGAATTAAGTGCCCAAGCCGTCCCACTCCATTACAACTTGGCCAGAAGGCTCTCAGCTCCACTTCTGGGGGTCAGCACGGGGTCAGGCGCCCCATTCCACAAGCCAGCCTCCTGCACAAAAGCATTCAGCTTGACGTGCTCTGTGGGCTGGGAAGTCCGTCCTTCTGCTCCATGCTCAGGCTCCTGGTTCTGCCTCTGCGCCTCTGATGGTCTAGCTCTCATCTGGATCCAGGAGGCTCACTGCACAGGGATCTCAGGTCCAAAGGACTTGCTCCTCTCCTGACTCCTGCTGATGATGAGATCCCTCCTCCTGCTTCTCAGAGGGCTCATTTTACACACAGCAGGATGCCTCTCAGAGAATCCTAGCTGCAATCACTCAGGTGAATCCTGTCAGTACCTTCACCCACCTTCTTACCAAAAGATGGCTAGAAGAGTCACCATAAATAATTCACCGCCCCCTGCACTCACCAGTAAATGTGGGATTTGTAACCAGTGCTCTGGGACGTTCTGGTGAACCTCCAAGTTTGAGACTCACTGATTTGGGGCTCTTTTCTCAGAACTTAGTGCTTTCACATTTTTGTCTCAATTTATTGCTGCGTATTCCCATTCAAGAGGATTTTGACCACACAACTTAAATTGACATTCACAGCAGGATTGGGGGCCCATCCACTATCTTTGGTTCCCAGATACCTCACCCTACACATCACACATTTTACACACGCAGAGTAGAACCGTGCCCCATCCTCTTCAATATAAAAACCCTGGGGTCGGCGTGGGTACGTGTTGGGCTACTGTCCCAAAGGTCAGCCGTTACAAACCACGCACTGCTCGATCTCGAAAACTCCCGGGCAGTTCTACCCTCTGTCCTCTCTCAGTCCCCATCGCCTTGATCACAGAGAGTTGAGTGAACTTTCAGAAAGAGATCACCACGCTTTTTTGCCAAGCTCCAAAAGGTGGCTTCAAACTGCCTACCTTTCACGTAGTAGCCCAGTGCTTAACCATTGGTGCCACCCAGGGACCTTCAAGTCAGAACGTACTTTTCATTTTGCACCTGCAAATTCTATAACGGGCCCCGAGTATTCCTGCACGCGTTCATAGCAGATGAATTTGGGATCGCACTATGCTGGATAGCAGCCGAAGACATTTTCAGGGTGCAGAGTTAGAAAAAGGATAACCGATGCTTACACCATGCCCTCCCCCCCCCCCTGCCAGCTCACATCCATTGTGTGTATCTCTGCCCAAGTCTGAATTCAGCAACCTCACATGGTAACCTGAAACTGGCCACACAGCGGCAGTTCTCAACTGTGGGTCACGACCCATTTGGGAGTTGAACGACCCTTTCACAGGGGTCACGCGATTCATCACAGTAGCAAAATGACAGTGATGAAGTAGCAACGAAAACGATGTCATGTGAGGACGGCGGCATCAGGAAGGTGGAGAACCACGGCATTTACACAACAGAAACGGGCAGACATGACAAATCGAGGCCTTTTCTTTCCTTTTTCTAGCCCATGCCCGGCCAGAGAACATCCGGTCCATCTCCTCATGATATGGAAAATGAAGAGGAAGTGATTGTCCAGGGTCACACTGCTCCTAGCTGGGGCCCCAGCCAAGAAAGGAGAGTGACTACAGAGAGGCAGGGCAGTCCGCAGAGACCGGCAACCGGCAGCCTGGCAGGTATCCAGTGCCAGTCTGGCCTGCTGCTCCTGGCATGATGCAGCCCCACCAGGATAGTCTAGGGGTTAACTGGGTTCTCCTGTCACCAGGCAGGAAGGGTAACCTTTGCACATAAACGCAGGGTCTCTCTCCAGAACTTGCCGCTTGGCCCATAATTACTTTCTGAGCATGCTGTTTCCACTTAGGGAAACCTGAGCTCCCTTCCAATGGCACCGGACATGACCTGAAATTACATGTTTGCCTTCAGAAAGGGACATGCAAGTCCAGCCTCCTGCCTTCAAGTCACAATTGATTGAGATTGAGGAGGGGCTGGAGGGAAGTTGGTGGAAGCTGCCAAAGGCAAGCTGGAAGCAGAGCGCCTACTGGGATCGGCTGCAGTGCAGAAGCCCACATCTGGACACCAACCCCCAGTCAGACCCACGGCTCTGAATCCCATGTCACTTAGAACTTGGCACCCCAGAGTCGTCATTGCTTCACACACACACAAACACACACACACACACACACACACACACACCACACACACAATCTGCCCATGCCTCTCCGTGCAGTAGGCATTGAAGCTGCATCCCTGGGTGACTCGTGTGCTTTGTCCTGACCAGGATCACAGTCTGATGGGCAGGGCAGCCAGGGACCCCAATAGGGAGATTCTCAGAAGAGCCTGGGGTGTGATCCAGGAAAGGAGAAGAAGAAGAGCTCTTCTGGTCGAGCCAGAAGGACAGGCTCCAGGGAGGAAAGAGAGAGATGACATTTCATCCTGGCTAGGACTGCAAAGACGATGTTGCGTGAGCATCAGCTAGGCTGATGCGCACATGTTACCGGACAGAATGACACCTGGAAGGGCAGCTCCACTTTCCAGACGGGGCCATTCGGGCTCAGGTAACTGGTCACATAATGAGGGGAAAGAAGAAAATAATGGAACATGCAATGAACGAGGAAGGAGATTGGATGTGAACTACGTCTAGGTGGAAGGGGATCTTGTCCCTAAAACTCATTGCGAGAGGAGGGTGATGTTGCTTTCTTTCCCCAGACCCTGATCCAAGCAAGTCCTCCACATCCTTCCCACCACACCTGACATCAACCCTCTGGCCTCTCTCCTCTTCAAAAATGCTCACCCACTCCTGACCACGAGCAGCCCCTGATCCCTGAGTCCCCACAGTCTCCATGGGTTCCCACCTCATCCCCGCCGAGCCATGCCAGCAGGCTCAGTAGTGGACCCGGTGAGGCCGGGGGCCCGAGGAGTTCAGGTATTCGGAGGTCCTAACTCCAAAGCTCTTCTGACTCCATCCATAGGTGCACCCTGCCTCGCTGGCTGCATGGCCCAAGAGTCACCTGGAGAACTTGTGAAATACAGGTTCCCAGGCCCCACCAAGGTAAGTCTGGGTCCGTAGGTCTGTTGTTAAGTTTAGGAAATCTATGTGTTTCTTATAGCTTGGAAGATGGGAGTGGAAGGAGTGCACCCCAAACCTCCCCCATTGAGTCATCTCCTGATGACCCCATGGGACAGAGCAGAACAGCATTCTCACCTGTAACCCTTACAGAAGCAGACTGCCACATTGTTCCCCCTCGGGACAGCAGGTGGATCCAGCTGGCCAGGGTTTTGATCAGCAGCCAAGTGCTGGACTGCTTGGGGAATACAAGGGCTCTTAATTGTATGTGTGCCCCTGTTGCTTTGTTATTTATTTTTTAATTATCATTTTATCGGGGACTCTTACATCTCTTGTTACAAGCCATACATTGATTGCATCAGGCATGTCTGTACATGTGTTGCCTACATTCATTTCTAGACATTTACTTTCTATTGAGCCCATGGTATCAGCTCCTCATTTTGCCCCTTCTCTCCTCCCCACCCCTCCATGCCCCCTTGGTAGATTTTAAATTAGTATTATTTTCATATCTTACAGCGACCGCTCTCTCCCTTCCCCCATGTTTTCTGTTGTTCTTCCCCCTGGAAAAGGGTGTATAGTTATATGTCAATCATTGTAATCAATTCCCCCTTTCTCCCTTCCCCTCCCCCCCTTGATCCCTACCCTTATGGAATTGCTATTCCCACTCCTGTTCCTGGATTCCATGTGTCATGAGCCTACACCTCTTTTCTATACCTGTGTACATATTCCGGTCTAGTCTGAATTGAGAAGCAGTACTGGGGTCCTGATAATGGGGGGTTAGGAAGCCTCAAGGAACCAGAGGACTATAGTGTGTTTCATCAGTGCTTTACTTCACCCTGGTGACTCATCCCTTCCCCGTGGCCCCTCTGTGGGAAAATGATTCCATTGTCTACAGGTGGGCTTTGTGTCTCTGCTCTCCCCCCACCTCATTCTCCACAATATGTTTTTGTTTGTTATGTGTCTTCTAATGCCTATTATCCAGTCCCAATGACTCCTCATGATCGCACTGACAGTGTTCTTCTTCCATGTGGACTCATTGCTTCTCTACTGAAGGCTACTTGTTTAACTTCAACACTTTAAGACACCCAGACACTATATCTTTTAATAACTGGGCACCATCCACATTCTTCACCACATTTGCTTATGCACCCGTTTTGTCTTCAGCAATTATGTCAGAGGGGTGAGCATCTCAGAATGGCGATTTGTTAGAACTAAGTGTTCTTATATTGATGGAAGGTATAAGCAGAGGCCCAAAGTCCATCCACTACCACAATGTATTGCCAAATAAATATATATACATAAGCCAATGCCTCTTTTTGTGGATTAATTTATTTATATATGTGCACACCTATGCTTATACCTCTATCCATTGCTTTATTTCCTAGGTCCTTCCTCTGTTTCTTTTTACCTTCCTCCTGCCCCACCATCACCTTCCCCCTATTTCCTCCTCCTAGAACTTCCTCTTAGCTAGTTTGCTGTTGCTCCAACGTACCAGGATCTCTCTCTCCTCCTTGTTGTTGACTCTAATGCCCGAGTAGTTCCCCTGTCTATGGCACTTTCTGCTCCCTGCACCCTTCCCCTGCCGACCTTCCCAAGTCCTCCCAGGCCTGGTCCCACTGTATTCTCCTCTCCTCCTCAGGTTTGCTTCCCATGCCTAATTTACATAAGTAGGCAAACTGACTATGACATAGATCAAACAAAAAGAAAACAAAAGATTTAAAGAAGAAAAGGAGAGAAAAGAAAAAAGAGAAGATTTTTTTAAAAGGAGAAAAATATACATAATTCCAGGTCTGTTTATTGGCCTTCATGACTATCTCCCCACTGGCTATGTGGGGTTCCCCTGTGGGGTGTCCATGCCAACTCACAGTGATCCTACAGGACAGGGTAAAACCCCCTGTGAGTTTCCAAGACTGCAATTCTTTTTTTTTTTTTAATTTTTTTTATTTTAACAATTTATTGGGGCTGATACAATTCTTTTCACAGTTCATACATATACATACATCAATTGTATAAAGCACATCTGTACAGTCTTTGCCCTAATCATTTTTTTCTCTTTTCTTCTTTTACATTTTATTAGGGACTCAAACAACTCTTACCACAATCCATACATATACATACATCAATTGTATAAAGCACATCCATACATTCCCTGCCCCAATCATTCTCAAGGCATTTGCTCTCCACTTAAGCCCCTTGCATCAGGTCCTCTTTTTTCCCCCCCTCCCTCCCCATTCCCCCCTCCCTCATATGCCCTTGGTAATTTATACATCGTTATTTTGTCATATCTTGCCCTATCTGGAGTCTCCCTTCCCCCCTTCTCTGCTGTCCCTCTCCCAGGGAAGAGGTCACATGTGGATCCTTGTAATCAGTTCCCCCTTTCCAACCCACTCACCCTCCACTCTCCCAGCATCGTCCCTCACACCCTTGGTCCTGAAGGTATCATCCACCCTGGATTCCCTGTACCTCCAACCCTCATATGTACCAGTGTACAGCCTCTGCCCTATCCAGGCCTGCAAGGTAGAATTCGGATCATGGTAGTTGGGGGGAGGAAGCATCCAGGATCTGGGGGAAAGCTGTGTTCTTCATCGATACTACCTCACACCCTAATTAACCCATCTCCTCTCCTAAACCCCTCTATGAGGGGATCTCCATTGGCCGACACTTGGGCCTTGGGTCTCCACTCTGCACTTCCCCCTTCATTTAATATGATATATATATACATATATACACATACATATATATATATACACATACATACACACACTTATATCTTTTTTTTTTGCATGATAAGACTGCAATTCTTTATGAGCATCGAAAGCCCTGTCTTTCTCCTGCGGAGCAGCTGGTGGTTTCAAACTGCTGCCCATGTTGTGGACTGCTGCCCATGCATAACCACTATGCCGTCCCTCTTTTATTTCAGGACCGTCCATCGTATTTCTCAGGGTACATGAAAGGGGGTGGGATTTTTTTAATTTAAATTTCTTTGTTTAATTTAAGCTCTCCAGTTGATCTGAGGTGCTCAGGTGTGCAAGCCAGTCCTCCAGGGGGTCACTGAATCAGTCAGTTGTGTCTTCAAGTGGAACTGCCCTAGACTCAGTCCTCCAAGCCTGAGCGAGAGGTCCATCTTCCATGGAGATTTCTGGGAAAGTCGTGGGAAGAGCCCCACTTTCTCATTGGTCCCGTTGTCTCTCCAAGAGGCTAGCCTCCACTGCACCTCTGGTACTTGCAGCCTCCATTTTCCACTTACTCTGGATTCCAAGGAAAGCACTTTTCCTTCAAGAGAGGGGACTAAACAGACTTTCGGAGCACCAGGGTGTTGGTGGTTTACATCTCTGCTTATCGCTGCCCCGCTGTGTTTTTGAAAACCACGTTTCAAGCTAGGAGCTTGCAGGGCTGGGAAAATACCAGTGAACTCTTTTTCAAGAACTTTCCAAGGGGCTTTTTAGGACAATTTGGAGTTTTGCATTGGTGGGGGACAGCCAGGGGGTGGGGAGGACAGTGAGAAAAGAGAAGAGACCAAGCTCACGTTGAACCTGTGTTGACCACAGCCCAAAGACACAACCCCCCCCCTACCATTCCCCATGTCTGTTTCACAGAAAGGCAAAACTGAGGCCAGGAGGGGCCTGCTGCCTGTCCACTGGAGCTGCAGTGAGTCATCTGTGGGGGCCAAACGCTGACCAGCAGGCCAGACACTCAGGCCAGAGTGGCCACCGCAGGCTCCTGTAAGCCTGAGGCAGGGCCTCAGCACTCAGGGAGGCGCCCCTCTGGCCCCATGTGGTCTGCTCGGAGAGCCTCTGATTTACTTGGACAGATACTTAGAGAGAGAGCAGCGCGCTCTCCAACATCCGTGAAACAGCTCGCTTCAGCTGATCAGCAAAACCCCAAATTATCTCCACTAGGTTCCCAGGCACCTCTCTGCTGAGCATGGCGGGGCCTCAAATCCCACAGCCTGGACAACCTCCATCTAGTCATTCTGGGTCACTCTGGAGTCTGAAAATCCCTTACATGAACCCCCCCACCTCCACCCCCACCCCACCCCTGGCCCTGCCTCTCCTTCGCCACATCATAAGAAGTCATCAAGTCCATACTCAGTTCACTTTTTACGTGTATGTATGTGCGGACGTGTGTGTGTGCATGCGTGCATGCATGTGTGTGTTTCTTCCAAAACCCTTCCAGGTAATTAGCAGGCAAGAGGGTATCACAGGTCCCCTAAGGGTGAGCTAACCGCCAGACGAAAGCGTTTGGATGGGCCACTAGCTAGAAAGAAGCTCCAAACCCACGGAGCACTGCTCAGCCCCGCCTCGGGGGCTCCCAGACCCTTGTGAGCAACGTTTGTGCGGCTGGACAGTGTGATGTCTGACTGTCTCCCAGCTCGAAGGAGATTGCTAGCTGGGGAAACTCGGAGACTATACCAACCCTTGGTTCTCTCTGACTCAACTGGTGGCCCGCAGGCCACATGTCACCCCCGAGGTAATTTTTTGTGGTCTACGATGCTCTGAAATAAAATGTAACAAAGGAATTGTGTATATGGTATTGCCTCGATCTCCCCTAAGTGCTATTTTCTTCATAACAATGTTTTTCTATTTTCATTTTATTTCAGAACTTCGTGGGCCACAAAAAATTACCTTTGGTGTCACATGCGGCCTGCAAGCCACTAGTTTGACACCCCTGCCCTAAGTAATAAACTTGGCTTCCTGCGGATGCCCCAGGCAGGCAGAAAGGCTTGAAAGCAAGAACTGTGGGGATCAATTCGTGCCGCCCTCCCCAGGAAGTGTCAGCCCCGCAGTCCTGTACTAAGCACTTCTGTGACCTGGCCCAGTGCTTGGCCTGCAGGTGAGGTTCAGGCTGTGGGCCTGTGCTCTCTGGAATTTGCAGTCAAAAGCGGTTATGCCCAGACCAAGCCCATGGCCGCCAACACCATCCACTTCATAGCCACCTCCTGGGACAGAGTAGAGCTTCATGGAAGAAGACTGCCGGGCCGTGGCTTTCTCCCCCAGAGTAGCTGGAGGCTCCCAACCACCCGCCGGCCTTTGGGGTAGCAGCCAAGCTTCCGGGACACCTCCAAAGCAGATGGGGGGGGCAGCAGATGCTTGGAGCACGAACGTGGGGGGTGTTCGCCTCTCTGATTCTAGGGCTCATGTCTGCCTTCCTCTGCATTCTAAAGACTCACATTCCAAAGGCTCTCTTGCCCACAGACTACAAGACAAACTTGACCCCTAGGAAACACGATTGACATGTCAGGGGCAGAAAAGAGATGGCACCCATGCTTTGCCCTCCCCTCTGCTGTGGACAGCATCTCTGGCCCTGGCAGCCCCTGGCCTGTGGCACTAGCTCCCACCACACAGGACAGCCACAAATTCAGTGTCAGGGGTTCCCAGCAATGCTGCCTCTTGCCTGATCCCGTCAGCCCTCGGATGGTCGAGGCTTCCTGAGGACCATTAATGTCTGGATGGCTTCGTCATTCCTTCCCCAGTGTAGCCACCTCCTGGGTTCAGCTCACTCATCTGAAATACTCCGCAAGGTTTTTGCTGTCCACCTGGACCCTGATAACGAGCAAACGACAGGCACCAGAGGCTAAGGAGGCGGGCCAGAGGAGGGATGGATGACCACATCGAAGGTAACCGGGTGCAGCTGGTCTCAGGAGCAGTCGGAGCCCGGGTTCCCTGCACAACGCATGCCGGCTTCATCCTGCTCACCAACTTCCTGCCTCCAGACACGTCCTTCCACCTCCTGGCAGCTCGCAGACACACCTGCAGGCTTGATGCTGGAAAAGAATCACGGATTTCCCTGATCGCTGATTCAAAGGAGTCCAGGGATGACGTGAAGTGCAGACTCTGCGCCGCTGAGTTTATACGGGTAGAAATGGCTGAATTGGCAAATGTGTTGTGCATGTTTCCACCATGGTAAAACCGGGTGGAGGGGGGGTGGACAGCAGGTGAGGCTTGCTATTGGCCAAGGTTCCCACGGGATAAAGAGCCAATAGCACAGGGAGTACGCACTCTGCTGATGATAAAGGCCAGTGGGTTGTGCTGGTCAGTCGCTGCGCACGAGAAAAGGCCTCATCTCATAGAGTTTAACCCTTAGAACAGCGGTTCTCAACCTGTGGGTCACGACCCCTTTGGGGGGGTCAAATGACCCTTTCACAGGGGTCGCCCGATTCATCATAGTAGCAAAATAACAGTGATGAAATAGCAATGAAAATAATGCTATGGTTGGGGGTCACCACCACATGAGGAACTGCATGAAAGGCTCACGGCATGAGGAAAGGTGAGAACCACTGCCTTAGAAAGTAGACAGACATGAACTCGGGGGAAGGGGGAGACAGCATTCTACACAAAAGAGAAGAGGGAGTGAGGAGGGGACAAGGGGAGGGCAAGCTTTGGGGTGGTTTGCTAAGTAGTTTAAGTTGTCGAATACAGTATGGATGCTCTGAAATGTAAAGCCCCATGTGATTCAGAATGAACTATATATTTCAGTTACTTCAAGGGTATCTGTTCGAGCCTAGGAGACCATAGGGGTGGCAGCTTTACTGGGTCACCAAGTGTTTGCTCTGGGCTGAAACCGACTCTGGGACACACAGCAACCGCTTAGGACATGTGCCCACTTCTGTGGCCGAGGGAGCAGGGCCCTAGGTGATCACAGTCCACTGGGACCACGCGATCGGGGGAGGGTCTAGGACAACAGGGTTAGGGGCATCCCTGAAGGGACCAGATGCGTCACTGGGATTGGAAGTTCCAAGGTCAAGGCAGTGGGAGGGACAGGAGAGGGAGCTATGACCAGGCTGGGGAGCCATGCTGGTTGGTGGCAGCCTGGCGAGGACACGCAGCCAGGTTCTCCCCTGCAGGGACCCTACCCACCAGGAGAGCAACGATCCCACCTGTGTGATGCCACAAGGCAGCCCATGTGTAGCAAGGTGCCTGGCACGTAGAAGGCACTCGGTCATGAGGGAGTTAATTCATGGAGGAGCTGGGTAAAGAACTGTTATAGTAGGAGAAAGCCGGCGCGTTGTTGAGTATCCTCTGGCCCCTGAATCTATGCATATGGGGAAAGCTGCCATATCATAAGAAAGCAGAGCCCTGCCATCGAATCTGTTTCGACTCATGGCAACCCTCTAGCACAGGGGAGAACTGGTCCTGTGGCTTTCTGAGCCTCTGACTGATGGCAGAGTTACGACCACAGCCATCACTGCTGGGACGCTCCCCGGGCGAAATCATTCAATTGATGGATTTTGATCTTTAAAGCAACTTTTACCACGCACCAATCAAAGATGTTTTCATTATTATTATCTGCAGTAAAAAGAGTGGAAGTGAAATTTGGGAGTGATTCAGGTCCCCTTGGAGTTTAGCTGAAGAGGGTTAAGCCACGCCCTCATGGCAGCTCAGGGCGGCCAAGCTGAGTCAGCAAATCTAAAGATAGAGCCAGACAGCAAATTGCCCAGCAGCAGGGGCTTAGAGCCAGCAAGAGGGCCCAAAATCCGAATCTGGCCTTCCCCTGGCCCTGGCGCCCTCCACAGGACAAGGGGGCACGGCAGTCCAGAGCTCATAGCCCGCTTCAGAACCACACTTTGCCAGCCAGGGTGCGGCTCTGCCCCCAGTTCTTTCTCCCAAGTCTGGGCCGCACATCATCACGTGCACATCCAGGTTAGAGACGTGGCCAGGCTTGGCTGGATAAGTGGGACCTGGGGGCAAGAAGAGCAAAGGGGGATGGGATCAGGGTCAGTTCTCGCTACTCCAGTCTCATCTCCCCGGGAACTCTCAAGAGTGGACTGGGGTGAAAGGCTCGGGTCAAAGAAGGAGGAGAAGAATATGGAAGTTTGCAGATCTGTGGGAAACGATTGAATATTTAACCGCACGCGGAGTTGTTGCTGCTGTTGTTGTTGTTTGCAACTGCAGTTGAGTCAAACCCAATCGGAAAACCCCACGCACCGCAGGAGACTGATGTGAGCCGGAACCGTGGGATTTCCACCGGCTGGTTTTTCAAGAGATCGCTAGGCCTTTCTTCCTCGTCTCTCTTCGTTTAGAAACTTTGCGGCAGCACATACCCTTCCAGTGACAAACGAGCAGCGGGGACCACCTTTGAGGTGCGCTGACGGCTTACTGAACCCGGGTCTTCTGTGGGGAAGGCAGGAATTCTACCACGGAAACATGGATGTCAGGGCTGGGTCTGGTGGAACCACTGCCATGCAGCCGGGAGACCTGGAGTACCATAACCCCTAGAAGGGCCCTGCCCCAGGACCTCCCATGGGTCTCCCCCAGGCAGAGCCTCCCCTGAATGGGAGCCCCGCCCTCCTCAGGCAGTAGGGAAAGGAGTTTCCTGAGGGGCAGAAGGGTTTGCCAAGGTCCCTGCAGCTGGTAAGCCAGAAGTTCCCAAAAGGAGAAGAGGAGATGAAATGAAAGAACCTTTGTCGGGCAGAGGAAAGGAGGACTGCAGGCACGGGTGTCGGGAGGACCAGGAGCACTCACTGTCTTTGGACGGTTGATTCTCTACAAGGGCGGGGGGATTCTGAGAGACCGTGAAGGGGATAGAAGAAGAGGACAGAGGTGTTTCTGGTTTTCCCAAGCCTCGGGATGGGGGTAGTGGGTTCCAGCCCTAAGCCTAGAGGCAGTGAGTGAAGACCCTGCTCAAGTAATGGTAGCCATGAACCATGTCAGACAAGAGCCAGGTACCCACCGTGTGAACAAGAGGCAGCTTCCAAGTCAATATGGCTTCCCTCCCTGGCTTGTCCCTCTCATCTCCCACTCTGCCACAGAAACAACATCTGTTAGTTAAATGGAGACAAGGACTCCCTGGGCAGTGAGCTGAGGGAGAAGGCAGGGGAGCCTCATGGTGCTTCCAGGTGTCCAGAAGGCAGCGAGAATACAGAGCGCAGATTTGCAATAACCTGACAGCAACCCCTCATCCAGGACCAGAGAGGGAGGAGAAGGGGAGGAAAAGGCTGGCACCTGGCACGTCACCAGGGAAGGAACGACTCCTCTCCGGCTGAGCGCGGGTGTAACCTTGGGGACTCCGCCGCCTGGCAGGCTGAGTCATCTGACCGATGACACCAGCGTGCCCTGCAGTCTCGGACACCCACGCGAGCAGTTCGACTCCAGCTTCTGAGCAGTCTATCGGATCACTGTGAGTTGCACTTGACCCAACGGCAGGGAGTTGGCATTTCCGTTGAGTTTGAGTGTCTCAGCAATTCAAAACCACCAGCCGCTTCCTGGAAAAAAGAGGAGGTTTTTTATGCCCTTAGAGTTAGAGGGCCGGAGCCCCACAGGGACAGATCTACCCTGACTTATAGGGTGGCCGTGAGTCAGAGTTACCTCAATGGCAGTGAGTTTGTTAAGTAAGATTGCTTCTGAGAAATTCCAGGGACACGGTAGCACAAATAGTCGGCTATTGGCTGAAAATTTACCGTCTGAACCCACCCAGATGCACCTTAGAGGACAGACCTGTGGTCCTGCTTCCACAAGGTCACTGCCTTGGACACTGATGAGCAACGCTGCTCTGCACAAGCAGGGTGACCTTAATTCAGAGCCAGCTTGATGGCAACCAGCCACGACAGCAAGGGAAGGGGGCAGTTCCCAGGTGATGCGCACTGTGAATGCACTGGGCCGCTCATCACAACGCTGGAGATTCAAGACTGCCCCGCGTCACTCAGGAGAAAGGCTTAGAGATCAACTTCCCAGAGGGACAGCGATTGAAAACCCATGGCGCTCTGTCCCACGTGGGGTCTCCGTGAGTCACAGCCGACTGAGAGCAATGAGGACTGGTAGGGAGTGATTGAGCTCTGCTGGCATAGCAGCTACACATGGGCTGATAAGCACAGGCTTAGCAGTTCAAAACCACCAGCCTTTCTTTGTGAGAGACACAGGGCTTTCTACTCCCATAAAGAGTTTCAGTCTCAACCAGAGGATGTACAGTGGTACAGATCAGAGCTGGAAACACAGGGGATCCACAACAGATAAACCCTTCAGGGCTAACAATGAGAGGAGAGACACCAGGAGGGGAAGGGGCTGGTGGGGGAGAAAGGGAGAACTGATCACAATGATATTCCTATAGCCCCCTCCCTGGGGGACAGACAACAGAAAAGTGGGTGAAGGGAGACATCAGATAGTGCAAGACATGGGAAAAATAGTACTAATTTATAAATTATCAAGCATGAGGGAGGGAGGGTGGAGGAGGGAAGGGAAAAGATGAGGAGATATCATGGGCTCAAGTAGAAAGAAAGTGTTTTGAGAATGATGATGGCAACAACTGTACAAATGTGGTTGACACAATGGATGTATGTATGGAGTGTGATAAGAGTTTTATGAGCCCCCAATAAAATGATTTATTTTTTAAAATTGTTTAAAAGAGTTACAGTCTCAAACACCCACAGGGGCAGTTTCACCCTGCCCTCTCAGGAGGGGCCCTATGAGCTGGCATTGACTCGATGGCAGTGAAGCTGGTTGGTATTATTGCTGCTGGCTAGAGTTTTAACTATCTTTTTATGTAGGAGTCAAGGAAAACCATCTAAATACAGACCAACACCTGTCACGCTCAAAACTTATTTTATGAGACTTAAAGCAGCCAAGATCTCGTTAATGTCCCAAACCAAACAACATGTGCGGATCTGGGATCCACGTTGTGGACACTTCCCCCAAGCAGCTCATCCCTGCCCTGGCGGCTAGTAAAACCAAACAAACAGGGGAGGAAGGATGGGCAGAGGCAAGCTCATTCCTTCCAGCACAGCTGCCTAATTTCCATCAGGCTGAGCCTGAGACGGCTGTGGCCTGGCCACGTGGCTGGATTATGATTTGGTGGCTGGCAGAGTGGCACGTGCCACTGCAAAAGCTAGAACCTTTTGACGGTTGCCCACACATGGAGGGAAACGGGTCTTATTTCATACTGTGCCACTAAGACATCCACTGGAGAAATGAATGTATTCAGCTGTCCCTGCCTTGACAGTAGCCGTGAGAAAGCAGGGTGCCTGACATCGTCACAGGGCAGGGCTTATTGTGACCTGGACTAGGCTCTAGAATGTCCTCAACCCGGGCCGGCTGGTTCCATGGCAGCACTTGCCTCCCTTGCCAGCTGGAAACTCTGAGTGGCAGAGGGGAGTTCGTTCTCCATTTCGTCCTGCCTGCACTGGAAGTCTTAGAATTTAAGCAGCTCCAAGTGACTGAATGACGCATGGGAAAGCTACTGAAGGGCTGTACATTTGGGGGCGGTGAGGTAAGCAAGGAAGAGGTGTGAGAACGATGTCATCATGTGAAGAATGTGGCCAAGGCCCCCGCGTTGTATGCAGACATTGCTGAATGGGCACGTTTGACTGTGTATGTTTTTCTTCCCCCCCTCCCCACAAAAAGAATTTTTTTTAAATACAACATGAAGCAGAGCCTAGATTGGCTGCTCCCCAGCCACCTTTTCCCACTCAACAATGGCTAAATGAACTCAGATGAAAGTTTCCAAAGAATTCCACGTTGGGGCCAAGCCCGGAGATGGAAACTTTGAGCCTGGGAAGGGAAATCACAGGAAGCAGAGCAAGTGAAAACAGAAGGGTGGAATTAGGAGGTAATGAGGGGCACGGCGGCTTCCGCACACCCGGCCCGCGCAGGCTGAGCCGCAGGCCCGGACCGTCCCCCATTGAGGCATCCAGCTGCCGAGCCGCCTGGCACTGCTACAGCATCCTGGCAGGTCGGCACTGGTTTCCCGGCCCTTGGGCCTGAGTGGGGAGAGAGGGTCTCTCACCTTTATGTCCTTTCCAGGATCCAGGTACACTTCTAGCCCTCTCTATGGAAGACCAGGGTTTGAGTCCCTCCTAGCGCACCTCATATCCAATGACCACCACCTGCCAGTGGAGGATTGTGTGCTGAACAGGCTCGAGTGGTGCCTCCAGACTGAGAGGTGTAGGAAGAAAGGGCTGGTAGTCTAGTTCAAAACATCAGGACCACGGGGATGCCACGCGTTGGGGGGGCAACTGAATGACTGCAGACAACAACCTATTCCTTCCAAGGTCTCATGGGAGGCTCTGAGGTGGGCCTCCTCTGGGGCTTGTCATGCCTGCAAGGTTAAAGGGGTGCTAAAGAGTCCCACAGGGTCTCTCCCCGGCCACAGAGGAGGTACTCAAGGGGCCCACCCAATGTCTTCCGGGAAGAAGCACTGTCTCTGTGGGAAAGCCGCTGACCACTGGGGAAATCTCTCATTACCAGGAACGCTGAACAACCCACTGGCAATTCCTGAGAATGGTTTTCTACAGAAAGGTGAGAGCCCTGCCCTACCTACCAGGACTACAGTCAGAACCCAGTGAAATAACACATGCTGGGCTCTCTGCTCAGGACTGACACTCCAAACAGGCCTGGAGGCAGAAGTTGCTCAAAGGCAGGGCACCGGCTGACATGCTACCTGGCGCACCAACCCAATAACCTGCCAAGCCCCTGCCAGGAGTCGAGTCCCACCCAGAGTGACCCTGCAGCGAAGAGGAAGACTGCTCTCGCATGGTTTGGGAGACCACAGATCTTTCCCAAAGCAGTCCCCTTCCCTTTCTCTCCCCTGGAGGAGCTGGTGGATTTGAACCAACAACCTCATGATGAGCAACCTGATGCTTAACCCACAGCATCACCACATCCCCTTATCCAGCAAACAGTGGTGCCACATGACTGCCACTGAGAGGCACAGTCATACATTGGGAGCGAGGGAAGTAAGCTGTGGGTGCACCACGTAGGAGCCAGGCCCCAGGCCCACAGATGAAGGCCAACTTGAATCTCTGGATGCAGAAGAGGAGAAAATTGAGGGGCCGCTTCCATTGAGGGATAAAAGGCCTGGTCCTGGACACCCTGCCCCAGAGGCCCCACTGAGGTCAGGTGTTCAAGCCACTAGGACTACACCTTGGGACGTTCAGACCTATCCTATCAGGACATGTCTCCTTCACCTGGGGCCAATCAGCCCAGAGTGAGCAATGGCAAGACAATGGGCAAGGTGGCTGCATCTGTGAGACTCACAGACACAATTTCAGATAAGAGGAAATGGGGCTGTAGAGCACTGTAACTCTTCTGACAAAGAAGCACCTTAACTCACCTGAGCTCACAGGCATAGAGGCACCATTACTCACCTGAGCTCACATAGACATAGACACAGCGTTACTCACCTGAGCTCACACAGGCATAGAGGCACCGTTACTCACCTGAGCTCACATAGACGTAGACACAGCGTTATTCACCTGAGGTCACATAGACGTAGACACAGCGTTACTCACCTGAGCTCTCACAGGCATAGAGGCAGCATTACTCACCTGTCTTCATATAGACATAGAGACAACATTACTCACCTGAGCTCTCACAGGCAGAGAGGCACTGTTACTCACCTGAGCTCACATAGACATAGACACAGCGTTACTCACCTGAGCTCACATACAGAGACACAGTGTTACTCACCTGAGCTCACACAGGCATAGAGGCACCGTTACTCACCTGAGCTCACATAGACATAGACACAGCGTTACTCACCTGAGCTCACACAGGCATAGAGGCACCGTTACTCACCTGAGCTCTCATAGGCATAGAGGCAGCATTACTCACCTGTCTTCATATAGACATAGAGACAATATTACTCACCTGAGCTCTCACAGGCAGAGAGGCACTGTTACTCACCTGAGCTCACATAGACATAGACACAGCGTTACTCACCTGAGCTCTCACAGGCATAGACACACCGTTACTCACCTGAGCTCACATACAGAGACACAGTGTTACTCACCTGAGCTCACACAGGCATAGAGGCAGCATTACTCACCTGAGCTCACATAGACGTAGACACAGCGTTATTCACCTGAGGTCACACAGACATAGACACAGCGTTACTCACCTGGGCTCACACTGGCATAGAGGCACCGTTACTCACCTGAGCTCACATAGACATAGACACAGCGTTACTCACCTGAGCTCACATAGACATAGACACAGCGTTACTCACCTGAGCTCAAATAGACATAGACACAGCGTTACTCACCTGAGCTCACACAGGCAGAGAGGCACTGTTACTCACCTGAGCTCACATAGACATAGACACAGCGTTACTCACCTGAGCTCACATACAGAGACACAGTGTTACTCACCTGAGCTCTCACAGGCATAGAGGCACCATTATTCACCTGTCCTCATATAGACATAGAGGCACCGTTACTCACCTGAACTCACATAGACATAGACACACCGTTACTCACCTGAGATCACATAGACATAGGCACACCGTTATTCACCTGTCCTCATATAGACATAGACACAGCGTTACTCACCTGAGCTCACATAGACACAGAGGCCCGTTTCTCACCTGAGCTCACATAGACATAGACACTACTTTACTCACCTGAGCTCACATAGACATAGACACTACTTTACTCACCTGAGCTCTCACAGGCATAGAGGCACCGTTACTCACCTGAGCTCACATAGATATAGACACTACTTTACTCACCTGAGCTCACATAGACATAGACACACCGTTACTCACCTGAGCTCACATAGACATAGACACAGAGTTACTCACCTGAGCTCACATAGACATAGAGGCCCGTTACTCACCTGAGCTCTCATAGACATAGACACAGCGTTACTCACCTGAGCTCTCATAGACATAGACACAGCGTTACTCACCTAAGCTCACACAGGCATAGAGACACCGTTACTCACCTGAGCTAACATAGACCTAGCGGCCCGTTAGTCACCTGAGCTCACATAGACAGAGACACAGCGTTACTCACCTGAGCTCTCACAGGCATAGAGGCACCGTTACTCACCTGAGCTCACGTAGACATAGACACAGCGTTACTCCCCTAGCTCTCATAGACATAGACACACCATTACTTACCTGAGCTCACATAGACATAGACACAGTGTTACTCACCTAAGCTCACACAGGCATAGAGATACCGTTACTCACCTGGGCTCACACAGGCATAGAGACACTGTTACTCACCTGAGCTCACACAGGCATAGAGGCACCGTTACTCACCTGAGCTCACATAGACATAGACACAGCGTTACTCACCTGAGCTCTCACAGGCATGGAGACAGCATTACTCACCTGAGCTCACATAGACAGAGTCCCGTTACTCACCTGAGTTGATATATCTAGGAAGTAGCAGAGCTGAGAGTAGAACCCACCTCATTGCCACTATCTTCTCCCCTGAATAGAGTGAGATCTTAACCTGTGTGGCACACTCTGCTGCTTGTCAGTGGCTTAGTCCAGGAGGGCATCGGGAGGATCCCGGCCCAGGGAAGAGGCGGTCTCGTGGTGTAGCCCTGAGGGATGATGGCTCATCAGGATGTGGACAGCCCAGGACACATTGGAGGTGAGAGATGACAAAGACTTTGCTATCTTCAAAGATCAACTCACATTCTGGTCCCAATGCCTGGAATACTCCCAGTTTTAAAAACGCATCCCCTTCGGCTCTGGACAGCTGTGCCCTGAGATCTGAGGAGAGAGAGGGAGGCTCGCAAATCAGCCATCTGTCTGCTCCGCAGATTTTCAGAGGCGTTCACTACCCTGGCCTTACACACTGACTCTCGTCTCCCTTTCCAGCCTCATTTCCTCTGCCTCTGCAGCTTCCGCTGTCCAGGCACTGAGTCACTGAGTGAGCTTTTGTTCCCCAGAACTGCTTAACAGTCCCATCATTCTGTCCACCAGCCTGTGCTGTCTACGCTGCTGGGAAAACTCTTACTCATCCTTCAAAACCCACCTCCTGGTACATGGTACAGCTTCCCCTGGGCTCCCCCCAAATCATCTCCTGTGAATGAATGTTCAATATGCTGCATGATGGTTACTGTTGATGTAACTTGATCTCTTACCTTTACAGTTTCTCCCCTCACCCCACGTGGTTGGGGGGTGGGGTGGCCTGTTGACTTAAATCAACTGACTGCCTATTCTTAGTGTTTCACAAGACCATTGTAAAGGGGAGGAGAAGGCTCTCTGGATCATGGGCCACGCCAAGAGAAGGAGAACTAGAAGTCCCTGAATTTGGAGAAGAACAACAAGGACCAGGAACACCTAACATGCCTGCCTCTCTCCAAAGGGCTATGCCTGCAGCTAGAAAGACTAACGAGCGGCATGTCAGGGAAGGGAAATAAGCGGACAAACGTTACAGGATGCTTACTCCCCATAGATACCATCTATCACAGGTTGTATTGTGTCCCCGGGGGGGAAAATGCATCCACTTGGCAGTTATGTCATGATGTCATCTGGCACTGATACCATGATGGGATCTGATGCAATCAGCTGAATCAGTTGTTAAGGAACTCAGGTAGGATATAACATGTAACTCTGGTCACAACCCTGATCTGATGGAAGGATAGTTTCTCTGGGGTCTGGCCTGCATCACCTTTTATCTTACAAGAGGGAAAAGAAGAGAGAAGTGAATAGCGTAGGTGGGAAGGCCATGCCACCAACAAAGAAGGCTTGGGAAAAAGTAGATATTCTGGTGTCCCTGTGCTGAGAACCTGCTAGACCCAGGGAAAAAGTAATGTCAAGACATAGCTCCAAGGATCCCAAGCCTACAGATGCCGAAAGGAGACTAGGATCTCCCCCGAGAGGCAACAAAGAGAGACAAACTTCTACTAGGGCTGATACCCTAAAATTCAGACTTCGAGCCTCCAAAGCCGTAAGAAAATTAATTTCTGTTCAGTCATCTATTCGTGGTACTAGATAACAACAGCACTAGATAACTAAGGCACCAACTACCTGCAAAGGCTGTTGTTATTCAGCTTGTGCTATCAAGCTGATTCGGACTGCAAACCCATGGGTTGCATGGGATGGGGGCTGCATGGTGTTTTATTGGCTAATCTTTATGGAAGCAGATCACCAGGGCTTTTCTACCGCATTGTGACTGGATACATTCAAACCATCAACCTATTGGTGAGCAGCTTAATACCAACTGTTGGCACCCCTCAGTGTACAAATGAATACTAAACGTATATAAAGATATATTGATCTGTAGATGTATATTAAGTCCCTTAAGTCTCCATTCTTTTGTGCAAATATTATTATTGTTTTTGTTGTTGTGTTCAGGTGCATTGAGTTGGATCCAACTCAGAGAGGCCCTGTGTACAACAGAAAGCGATGCTGCCCAGTCATATTCGATCCTCACAATCCTTGCTGGGTTTGAGCCCATGGTTACAGTCACTGTTATCGATCCGTCTCATTCTTTTCCCCTAACCTTTTACTCTACCAAGCACAATGTCCTACAGCAAGGATTGGTCCCTCCTGATAACATCTTGTAAGCAAGTGGTACCAAGTCTCACCGTCCTCAAGTCTAAGACGCATGCCAGCTGTCCTTCCTTCAAGATGCATTTGGTTCTTCTTATGGCAGTCCTTGGAATACAGCACCATAATTCAAAGACACCAATTCTTCTTCAGTCTTCCTTATTCAGTGTCCAGTTTTCACATGCGTATGAAGTGATCACAAATACCATGGCTTCGGTCAAGCACAGCCAAGCCCTCAAAACAATGTCTTTGACTTTCAATACTGAAAGGGGTTCTTGACCTACCCAGGGCAAAATATAATTTGATTTCTCGACTGCTGCTTCCTTGGGGCTTGATTATGAATCCAAGTAAAATTAAATTCTTTACAGCTTCCATATTTTTCTCCATTTATTAGAATATTGTGTGACAGTCCAGGTGTGAGGCTGTTTGTTTGCATTACGTGGAGCATCTATCAGTACTGCAGGCTGTAATCTTTGATCTTCACCACTAAGTGCTTTCAACAAGCAAGGTTGTGTCATCTGCATCTCTCAGGTTATTAGGAAGCCTTCTTCCCATCCTGTTGCCTCAGTCCTCCAGGTAGAGTCCGGCTTCTTGGGGTATTCGCTCACATGCAGATTGAATATGTGTGGGAAAAGGATACAACCCAGACACACATGGTTCCTGATTTTAAACCATTGAGAGTCTCCTTGCTCTGTTCGGACAAATGCCTCTTGGTTTGTGCCTAGGTTCTGCAGGAGCGCATTCACGTGTTCTGGGGTTTTCATTTTTGATGGCGAAGGTTGTGTATCAACTTAGCAAGACCATAATTCTCAGTAGATAATTAGATATATCACGTCGTGTGATCAAATGTGAGCAACCAATCGGTCAAAAGGAGATCTTCCCTCCCTGAGGGTGTGGCCTATATTCTCGCAGGGTGTGGAAGTGGGGGGTGTTTCTGGCAAAGCTTGTTGTCAGTCTTTCCTGTACTCAACACTACATTCACTTCATCTTCTTTGACCTCTGGTCTTTTGTCCTGTGAACCACAGTCTGTCACCTGACCAGTAGCATTTGAGTTCAGTAGACCCTGCTAACATGTAAAGTCAGGGCTATGTCCAGCCTGCCACTGACCCACAAATTTGGGACTTCCCAGCCTCCACAATTAAAGGAATTCTTTCCTTGAAATAAGTATTTTTAATTTTTTCCTTGGCGCTTGGAACTACTCTTTTTAAAAACATCATTTTATTGGGGGATCTTGCAGTTCTTATAATATTCCATACATCAATTTTATTGAGCATATTTGTACATATGCTTCCATCATCATTTTCTAAACATTGATTTTCCATTTGAGCCCTTGGGATGAGATCCTCTTTCCCCTCCCCCCACACTTTTAAAAATTGTTTTATTAGGGGCTCATACAACTCTTATCCATACATATATCAATTATGTAAAGCACATTTGTATATTCATTGCCCTCATCATTCTCAAAACATTTGCTCTCCACCTAAGCCCCTGGCATCAGCTCCTCATTTTACCCCTCCCTTCCCACTCCCCACTTCTTTATGAACCCATGATAACTTATAAATTATTATTTGGTCATATCTTACACCGTCCCACTTCTCCCTTTACCCACTTTTCTGTGGTCCATCCCCCAGGAAGGAGGTCACATGTAGATCCTTGTAATTGGTTTCCCCTTTCCAATGCACCCTCCCTCCACCCTCCCAGTATCGTCACTCACACCACTGGTCCTGAAGGGATCATCCACCTTGGATTCCCTGTGTTTCTAGTTCCTATCTGTACCAGTGTACATCCTCTGGTCTAGCCAGATTTGTAAGGTAGAATTGGGATCACAATAGTGGGGGATGAGGAAGCCTTTAGGAACTAGAGGAAAGTTGTATGTTTCATCGTTGCTACACTGCACCCTGATTGGCTCGTCCCCTCCCCAAGACCCTTCTGTAAGGGGATGTCCAGTTGCCTACAAATGGGCTTTGGGTCTCCACTCCACACTCCCCCCCTCATTTATTACGATATAAATTTTTGTTCTGATGATGCCTGATAACTGATCCCTTCAACACCTCGTGATCGCACAGGCTGGTGTGCTTCTTCCATGTGGGCTTTGTTGCTTCTCAGCTAGATGGCCGCTTGTTCACCTTCAAGCCTTTAAGACCCCAGATGCTATATCTTTCGATAGCCGGGCAACATCAGCTTACACCACATTTGCATATGCACCCATTTGTATTCAGGGATCATATCAGGGAGGTGAGCACACAATAATATGATATTTTTGTCCTTTGATGCCTGATAACTGATCCCTTCGGCACCTCGTGATCTTCCATGTGGGGTTTTTTGCTTCTGAGCTAGATGGCCATTTGTTTACCTTCAAGCTTTTAAGACCCCATATGCTATATCTTTTAATAGCCGGGCAACATCAGCTTTCTACATCACATTTGCTTATTTACCCACTTTGTCTTCAGTAGTGGTGTCGGGAAGGTGAGCATCATAAAATGCCAATTTAATAGAAGAAAGTATTCTTGCATTGAAGGCATACTTGAGTGGAGGCCCAATATCCTTCTGCTACCTTAATACTAAACCTATAAATATATGCACATAGATCTATTTCCCCATCCTCATATATAAATATATTTGCATACGCACATGCCTTTATTTAGACCTCTATAAATGCCCTTTGCCTCCTAGCTCTTTCCTCTATTTCCTTTGACTTTCCTCTTGTCCCACTATCATGCTCAGTCTTCATTTGAGTTTCAGTAATTCCTCTTAGTTCCATTACCCTTGATCACGCCCTACGAGGCCTCCTAACACCCTCCTCACCACTAATTTGGATCACTTGTTGTTCCCTTGTCCCTGGATTTGTTAACACCACTACCTTTCCCCCACCTCCCCATCTCCCATCTCCCCCCAGAACTGTCAGTCCCGTTGTTTTCTCCTCCAGATTGTTCATCCAGCCTACCTTATTTAGACAGATCTGTGGAGAGGATAACATGCACAAAAGCAACACAGAGCAAAACCAAGCAACAATATACAACAAACCAATGACAAAAAAACACAATACAACAAGAAAGAAAAGCTTGTAGTTAGCTCAAGGACTATTTGTTGTCCTTTAGGAGTGTTTTCCAGTCCAGTCTGTTGGGGTAACACGCCCTGGTCCCAAAGTCCACCTTCAGCATTCCCTGGGGATCTCACTGCTCCATTCCCTTGCTGTTCCGCTGCACCCCCTTAGTGTTTTGTCTCAGTGTGGTGGGATCAGATTGGGTGCAATTACCACACTGTGTCTCTGGTGTTGTCCCCTGTAGGGTTATGGGTCAGTGAGGGAGGGACGTCATGTCTCATAGTGGGGCCGGCCATGTGGTCCTCTCTGTGGACTCGCTGCTCTAATCATGAACATTGTCCTCAAGGCCTGGTGGGTCAGGATATGCTCCAATCTCTCCTCTTCCCCCTTCATCTGCTCCTTCATCTGCTATATATATATATATATAGAGAGAGAGAGAGAGAGATCTTCCTTTGTGTGCTTTGAGCAGATAGGTCCCTCTCCTGGAATTGCAGGTTCTATGCTGTTCTCTGAAATAAAATCTTCTGGGGGGAAGTGCAGGTGTCCACGTAGTAGTTGGGATTGGGGCCGGCCCCCCCAGACCTCTCCACTGGTTCCCTACTCGATGCCAGCATGTTGCATTCACATCTTGGAGCACTGGGTTGAAGTCTGGTCCCTCTTTCCCTGCCCCCCACTCTTTTTAAATGTATTTGTTTACTTATTTTTATACGTACGTTTCACTGGTTTTGCTCCTCTAGAGCGCTCAGCCTAAAATAACCATTCTTCCGAAAGTTGCCTACAATCTGTGTGGCCTATGTAGTCAAATGCATAACCAGCAACACACAGCAAGCGCTAGCAACAGCCCCCTTTGCAGGTAAAGAAGCCAACATACCAAAAGGTGAGTTAACCTCTTCACATCACCGGCTAGCAAGAGTCAGGATTAGAACTCAGAGAACCACACTTCCAAGCCAGTACTTGAATCAGCTACAGAGACCACCTACGCCAGGTAGAGTTGACCCAACTGTTCTCGTGGCCTAATTTGCCTCAGCATCTTCCCAAAACCAGGCAAAAAAGTGTTGCTGGAGGCCAGGCAAAGTGGTAGGTTCACTATTATGTGGCTGCAGATGCTGAGAGCACCAAAGGGGACTGTGTGGAAGGCTGGCCTCTGAGGAGACAGGGAGTCACTCTGAAGCGGAGGACTCCTGGAGGGGGGTCCTTTGGGCCGCCTAGGCTTCTGTGGGCCCCACTCTCCTTGGAAACCACAAACCCCAAATGTAAAGGAATCTATTTTCTAAGGAAAACACATACTTATACATTCTGCGTAATTTCCCGTGGAATAAGGAAAAAAATAAACACAACACCCCAAATGGGTTTTTGCTTACAGATGGGTCCGACCTGAGAGAAGTGGACGGAGAAAATAGAGGGTCAGGGGAAAACTCACTGTGGCTTCCAAACCTCAGGACCAGCCTGGAAACTCCATGGGGCTGGGGTGGGAAGGGGGGGAGCCAGAGGGTGGAAGTGAAGCGGCCAGACCCTGGGGCTCCTCCTGCCTTGTCTGGGAGAACTCATTACCCCTCAGGAGACTGGTGGGCCACATCTCACACACAGAAGGGGCTTAGGTGTAGGGCCTCAATGAGCAGTCTGACAGAGCAAGGACGAATCTCATGCAAGCGCACACCACAGGCTAAATGTGTTGCTCAAAGGACCAGCTCACAGTGGTGCAGAGGGACAAAGAAGAAAGCAGCGATCGCGGTGTCGTAGACTGGATGGCCGGGAAGGCCAGGTTGGGGGTCAAGGGGGATGAGAAAGGACATGTAAGTAGGGGTGACTGATCATAAACAGTCTCCCAGGAAAGAGAAAGTGGGTTGGGAAAGGACCGTGTGATCTCAGACAAGTCCCTTTCCGGGGCCCAACTTATAAAATGATGGGGATGCTGTTTGATATCTAACACCCCTTCCTTAGACAGGGAGACCCTGGGAGGAGGGGGCTTTATAGAGGAGGGGATGGCGCTGGAGCCTGCAGGATGGATCCTTGAGAGCCGAGAGAAGTGGAACCACTCGGAGCAAGTTTGCACTGCAAATCTGACCCAGGAGAACCATCCTCACTGGGTCGAAAGTCTGGCAGCTCCCAGATTCACAACAGCTGGTCTGCATCTCCTCTCACAGAAAATTCCTATCATGTAGGGGGTTCAGGGGCCTCCAGGCCCTGAGAGCCCTGTTCTTCTGGGGCCAGTCAGAAGAGTGTGAGTGTACCCAGCCACCTTTGACCCACCTGCTCCATCTCTACAGCACTTCACTGGGAACCAACCATTGATCTCTACCAACCCATTGGACCCGCGCTGAGGATGGATGAATCCTCGTTTCCACTCTCCAGACGAGGAAATTGAGGCTCATAGAAGCTGATTATGTTGGTAAGCCACGTGCCAGGCAGAGACAGAAAGAAACCATGGTTTCTGCCTCCGTCCCAGAGGAAGAACCCTGTGGGCCTCCTGGAGCGGTGCCTCGTCATCCTCAGCATGTGCTTGATGGAGGTAACAGACGGCTCAGGGTGAGGGCCTCATCTCACCCAGCTCTTCCCCCGGGGCACCCTGGAAGGCACTAGACATGAGGAGGTTCTGAGACAAGACACTAGATGGGGATCCAGGAGACCTGCATCACAGGCACTACCCAGCTGCCTGCCCTTGGACAAAAGTCTCCCCTCAGAGCCTCCATGTCCTCTGTAAAAGCCAGGGCTGTGTTCGCGTAGTGGCTTCCCAGTATTTCAGAACCGCGTCTGTATTTCTCGTTAAGTGAACCTCACTCTAAATCTCAACCTGAAAAGAACCCGAGCCCATGACACCCCATTCCAAATGAATCAGAATGGAAGGCTGGTAGAGCTAGCTGGCTGCTCATCCAACCTCCATCCACCTCCTCGAAGCCTCTCCGCAGGACCCAAGACTGGAGAATTTGGAAACCGCTGAACTTTTCATTCTCCTTGAAACTCTTCGTCTTCCACGGGGCCACGAAAGGATAGATGTTCTCAAGGCCTGATCTGGGCCTCTTTTCCTCTCGTCCTACATGCGCCATCACCTTCAAATTGCCATCAACTCCCACAGCTGAATTCCAGATGAACAATGACCGTCTAGCCAAGACCACCCCTGTCTGTTTGTATCCATCACTGCCTAGCAAATACCCCCTCAGCGAGGCAACATAAAGATGACACATTTATTGTTTCACCAAGTGTGGGGTGCAAGGATCTCAGTTGCATCTTAGCCGGGTGGTTCTGGTTGAAGGGCTCTCATAGGGTGGCAGTCAGGATATTGGCTAGGGACGTGGTCATCTGAAAGCTTGACTGGGGCCAGAAGATCTGACTCTAAAATAGCTCACGTACATGGTTAACGACCTCAGTTCCTCTCTCCAAAGGGCATGGATGCCCGAGAAATGCCCAGGTTTGCCTGGCTTCCACATTGCCGGGGCCCCTGGTAGGCCCGGCTCCTGCCTTTCCTCTCCACTGCCCTCCCTGAAAGCAGGGCTAGCAAGTACATTCAATCTCCATTCAGTTTCCTTTTTTGCCCAACTTCAAACCCAGTTCAGAGACCCCGTGTCCTCCCGGTTCCTCTGCCCCGCCACTTAGTGACCAGCTGGGCCACTAACTTGCTTGTGGTCTTTTGGACTCCGACTGGCTTTCCCTATGTACTCAGTTGGTTCTGCAGCAAGCATACATTAGTCAGCGTCTGCCGTTTCCCCCAGGCCGCTGCTTTCGGCTCTTCTCCAGCCAGTCTCTAAGGCTGGTGACCCCTCCGTCACTAACAAGGACCTGGGCCAGTTCCAGGTCAGCCCCGCGGAAGGAAGCGCGCCTCCTCTCCCCGTACACACCGTGCTTGGGTTTCAACCATGACCTCCACACCTGCCTCAGGTCTTCCTCAGCCACCCACCTATCTTCATTTAAGATCTCTTCACCCCAGGCCCAATATTAAGCTCTGTCTGCTTCCTGGTAGCTGAGGCTCTCCTAGTCCCATCGCTATAGTCGCCTGATCGCCACCTGCAGCTCACCCTGTCAGGAGGCCAAAATGAGGGAAAGGATTTGAGTCCCCCAGCCCCCACCCCTCCAAATCTACCTCGTTTCTCCCTTGCAGCCCAGAGTCCCCTGGTCCAGTCTAGGTGCTGGCCTCCCTTCTCCATCTTGAGTCACTGTTGTGATAACTTGTTTCTGAAACCCCAACCATCCGCCAAAGCCCTGGCCTTGCTGTGAGTTCCCATGGCCTGTGGACATCTGAAGACCACCGGAGCTTCTCCAGATCGCTAGCACTAGAGCCTCAGGAGATGGGCAGGACCCTCCTCAGGCGATTCTTGTGATGCCCTTACCCCGGCCCTCTATGCACTCGCCTGGACCACAATCCTCCATCGCCTGTCTCCGGGCCTGCCAGATCCCTTCCCGGCAGTTTCCCTCCACCTGCTGCCCCAGGGATAAGCCGCCCTCCCCTCATCTCCTGCAGGATTCAAAATATCCCTCCTCAAACATTTCTAAGACCGCAGAGTAGATTTAGGGGGACGTTTTAGCTCTCGTTCTGAGAAATACCATCCCCTTCCTTAGATGTCTGTGCTCAGATGATGTATCCACTCAACAGCAACTGCCCCCTCCCACCCGCCCATGAAAACAAGACTTTCTTTCCAACCTACGCTGTGCTGTGTGTGCCTCTGTGTGGTCCAGGCGGGCTGGAGGCACCCATGAAGCACACAGGAAGCCTGGCCCCATGGACCTGCAGCGTCGTGAAGGCCCCCAGAGACAGAGCCACCATCCAAGCGCAGAAGTGCCTCCTCCTGCTCCTGAGGTCTCACCACTGACCAAGAAGAGTCAACCTGTCTGCTGCTGCCATCTTGAATCGCAAAGTATCAAGCCCGTCATTATCTCCTGGAACGGCCGGCTCCGGTTCAGCCCCTTGCTCCCAGGGTTCTTCCTTTGAGGGAGGGACAATGGTGGCTTTGGTCTCCCCCACTATCTCCTTGGCCCTTCCTTTCCTTTCCTGTCACCCCCTTCCCCCACTTCCCGGGTCAGATTCATGATTCAGCACTTCCACCTCCGAGGGGCATCTGCTCATCTCCTCTCCAGGAACCTGCCTCTCTTTGTTTTGGCTCCTCCCCATGGCTCGCCTCGGCTGCCCTCCGCCATGATGGTCTCCTCCCCAGAGGCCAGGCTGGAGTCCACAATGACAGGGCAGCTGCGTGTTTCCCTGTCCACCGCCAACCCTCAGACGAGCTTGGCTGGAAGCCCATGCAAGCAAGCCTCTCAGGAGCTGACAATCAACTTTCCTGGACCCAGCCCCTGACTTTCCAGTGAGAGCCCACAGCCACCGCAAGCCGCTGGCATCTTCCCTGGAAAGGACGCATGGGAGTCAACAGGGCTGTGTGTGCCTTGCCGCCTGCAGCCTTCACAGAGCAAGGCCGGACACTTCCCGTAATAAGGGGCCTGATGCATGCCCTCCACTTCTGGTCCCCGTGTGAGCTAGGAGTATGGCTGGCTGGGCCAAGGTCATGGAGGCGGTGACCGTTCTGGGTGCTACTGTGCCGTGCACGGCTCTTCCTGGGGGCCGCTCCTGTATGTCCGAGCCCATGGGCTCGGACAGGCCTGGCATGCTGTTGGGTGCCATCGGGTCGGCTCCGACCCATAGCGACCCCGTGCACAACGGAACAAAGCACCGCCTGGTCCTGGGCCGTCCTCACAACGGTTCCCATGCCTGAGCCCATTATTGCAGCCACGGTGTCAGTCCAGCCCCTTGAGGGCCTGCCTCTCCGTCCCTGTCCCTCAACTTTACCGAGCATGACATCCTTCTCCAGGGACTGGTCTCCCTCTCCTGACAGCAAGCAAATGTACATGAGATGACGCTTCCCCATCCTTGCCCCAAAGGCACCCCTGGCCGTACCTCTGAGACATCGTTATTTGTCCTCTGGGCAGTCCAGAGAGTACTTTCGATATCCGTCCCTCGCACATTTCCAACACACCGATTCCTCTTTGAGCTTCCTCATTCGAGGTCCAATTCTCCCATGCACATACAGTGACTCAAAAGACCAGCGCTTGGGTCAAGAGCACTTTAGTCCTCAAAGCAACCGCCTTGCTTTGCAACAGCCTAAAGCGGCCTCATGCAACAGACTGACCCCGGGCCTTGCATCCTTGGTCTCTCGACGGCTGCTTCCCGGAGCACTGACTGTGAATCCCAGCAAGACAAGCTCCTTGACAACTTCAGTCTTGTCTCCGTTTACCACAATATTGGCTTGCTTTGCAAAAATTTGAATCCATACTGGAGGCTGCCACGGAGGTTAGGATTTGCCACACAGTTCAATAACCAACATCCCCCTTTCTGCCACTTTGGTCTTAAGGAAGAGCTGCATTGTCTTACCCATTTTCACTAACTGAGAGGGACCTGAGAAGAGTGTTACTTTGACCTAAAACACTGTGAAAAGTAAAACCAGCATGCCCTATTCATTTTGTAGGGAGCCAATAAAGAGGAAGGAGCCCTGGTGGTGTAGTGGTTAATCATCAGGCTGCTAACCACAAGGCCAGCAGTTCGAAACCACCAGCCGCCCCAGGCTTTCTACTCCTGTGATGAGTGACCATCTGTCTGGGAAGACCGGAGGAGCAGTTCTGCTCTGCCCTGCCCTGTCCAAGGATTCTGAGTCAGAATCTACTCGATGGCCGTGAGTTTGGTTTGGTTCAAAAGGTAGCACCCCAAGGTCGAGAGTGACATCATCAAGCTCCTTTGCCAGAAGTGACGCTCAAGTATGTCAGTGTCAAGCCACCATCGCTTTGATCTGTGCCTGTGAACACCTGTGCTTATCTCCATCGATTTCTCCATCTGTTAGCAAGATGTGTCTAACATGTCAGAGAAGTCTGAGAGGGCTCACCCGGCTACTACGCTTAGCCTGAACCTGGACATAACCGGACATAACAAAGACATGGTACATGTGTTAGACTTGCCTGTGTCCACTAGGTGCCCGGATCCTGCTCAAAACCAAAAAACCAAACTCGCTGTCATCAAGGCGACCCTATCGGACAGAGGAGGACTGCCCTGTGAGGAGACTGTCACTCTTTATGGGAGTAGAAAGCACCATCTTTCTCCAAAGGAGTGGCAGGTGGTCTTGAACTGCTGACCTTTCCAATGTCATGACCAACGCATAACCACTCTGCCACCAGGGCTCCCTTGAGTGTGCTTGCTGTCTCCCCAGCTAGTCCATGAAGCCACTCTGTACCTGCCTGGCTTCTACTTGATAGAGGTTGTGCATTTCTTAGATCAGTCCCACCTTTACTGTATATATATGTTGGCATCATTTCCACTGATATTTAGTGATTTGGTAGGTAGGCTATTTTTTGAGCCTGGTAGTGCTCAGACATCCTCCCCAGATAAATTCATGGTAACTGCATCTATCTGAGCTTCATAGACTCCAGTTTCCCGCAGGTCTTACCAGAATGCTCTACTTTGGAGAAGACCATTGCTCTACTTTTGAAAGACCATTGGCAGAGCTTCGAGCACCATAGTTACACATGAGGCACCACAGTGGGACAGATGGACAGACAGGTGGGAGGGAGAGATCCCAGACTGGGAAGCAGGGACAGGTGCACAACTCTACAAGGAGAAGGTCCTGCTGTGGGAATGTTGAGACAGAGCAAGGGCCAGCTCAGGAGGAGAGAGGTTCCAGACAACCTGGACTGGGGCCTGTAAGACTTAGGGCTCGGGTTCAGCAGCCCAGCCCTTAGCAGACAGGCCCCCAAGGAGATGTCCCCAGAAGAAGAACCCCACAAAAAAGGGGACAGATGGGTAGAAAGGGGGCGGGACCAGGTCACCCTTTTTCAGGCCTCTCCATGCACATTCCCACCAGAACATCTTCTTGCGTGTTGTTTGTTTTGTTTTGCAGAGTTCCACTCTAACCTGCATCTAAAGACTGTTAAGCTACCAATGCAAAGCTCTGGACCAGAGATCCTGACAGCCCTGGGGGCGCCACCGCAACTCTGCCAGCCACCTCCCATAGCATCGCCAACTGCAGGGACTAAGGGTCGGCCAGCTCAGTGCTTTCCCAGATCCTCCATCCACTCGGGAGCTGCCCCCTCTAATATCCACTCTCACCAGCTTCAGGCATTGGCCTGGGCCCCCATGTCCACAGCAGAGTCACTTTACAAGGAACCGTTCACGGGCTTCCCATCAGGACACACACTCCACTTTTCAACATACACCATGCCATGGGGCTTTCTGGTCTCCTCAGCTGGCTGCAGGGGTTCCTGTGAGCCCAATGGGGCACTAGCGACACAATCTGCTGGAGAAGAAGACAACCCTGAGCACGAGTTCTGGGGAGCCTTCTGCTCCTCCTTGTCCAGCTATAGAAATGAGGCATGTCTCCCGGGGTGGGGGGGGCATGTGAGGTCTGCTAATCTCATTAGTTGCTCCCAGGAGAGAGGTTTCTCTAGACCAGGGCTCCTCAAATGTTTTAAACAAAGGGCCAGTCCCTGTCCCTCAGACCCGTTGGAGGGCCGAACTATAGCTTGTTTAAAAAAAAAAAAACTATGAGCAAATTCCTAGGCACACTGCACATATCTTATTTTGAAGTAAAAAACAAAACAGGGCAAAAACACCCAGTGGGCCTGATACATGTCCTAGCAGGCCACATGTGGCCCACAGCCATAGTTTGAGGACGCCTGCTCTAGACAATGCATGCAGGTCACACTGCTCCTAGGCCAAGCATCTGGGATCGCCCCAGGCCCTCCACATGAGGGTCCTGCCTTGAGGGTGGGAGCATGGGGGCAGTGGTGGCTTCAGGTGTATTAGACTCAGCCGAGGAGAGAAACAAATGCAGGGGCACTCATGTGCACATGATGAAGAGCTTTATATCAAAGAGTAATTGAACATTGAAAAAATCCCAGGGAAGCGACCACAATGATCTACATATAACCGCTCCCCCAGGGGGACGGACAACAGAAAAGTGGGTGAAGAGAAGCATTGGTCATGTAAGACATGAAAAAACAATCATTTATAACTTATCAAGGGGGAGGGGGGGAATGAGAAGCTGATACCAAAGGCTCAAGTAAAAAGAAAATGTTTTGAAAATAATGATGGCAACTAATGTGCTTGACACAATGAATGGAAGTATGGATTATGATAAGAGTTGTACAAGTCCCCAGTAAAACGATTTTTTTAAAGAAAGAAGAGCCAAGAAAAAAACAAAACAACATCCCAGCCCAGTCCAGATCAAGTCCATAGTCCGATATTAGCCCTTATGTCCACTACCAGTCTATAAATTCCTCTTCAGACTCACACAGCACATGCAATGATGCTGAATGCAGGAAGATCACAGGTCAGTGGGTGGAAGTCTTGTGGATCCAATGGCAGTGGAAGCATCTCAGCACTGGCATGGGTCTCGATGTGGCTCTTCCAGCTCCAGGACTACGGCTGCCATCAGCATAGCTCCATGTGGCTTGTCAACAGGAAGACAGACGAAGCAAAGACAGAGTGTATGTCCCACCTCCAGGGAGTTCCCAGAATCCTTATGAGAAGGCCACGCCCACAAGGAGGAATTCATCATCCTGTGGCCTGATTTCATTCTTCTATCAAGTTAGCATAAAAATGTGTAACTACCACATCGGGTAATGTTCAGCCTGCTTACACACGTGGGTACATGATGGATGCCTCATCTCTGACTCCGAGGGGCATCTTGCTCGTGCAGTCCTGGTTGTTACTGCCCCTTAAATTCTGGCCCTGGGTCTCCTCCTTCTCCTTAATCAAAGCCTTCACGTCTTCCCAGAGTCCATCCGGGCTTCCTCAGACACAGGCCAGGCTGTCCACACACAAGCAGACAGACATGGATAAGTCCTCTCTCACCAGACAAAGCCACTGTCATCCTCAGATTGTTAGTGCACCTCTTCCAAAGGGTGCCCGGCCTGCCCCCCCAGGCCCTTCTGAGACCCCTCCTCCTTCATGTCACCTTCACCTCTACCCTCCAAAACGGTGCTCGGTGACGCATTATCAGAGCCGGTTCTCCCCAGTACAGTCATGAGTCATTGACTGCCCGTGATATGTTCTAGGAAATAGGACGTTGTGTGAACACCAGATTACAAGTATACCCGTGCTCACACACACACACACACACACACACACACACACACATTTCAAACCTTTGCACTATACTGCAGCTTTTACCACACACTTCCATCAGTACCTGTTTCCACTGACCAAAAGAAATCCAAAGAGGATCTTCACTTTCACACACACACACACACACACACACACACACACACACACACACACACAGCGATAAGTGTTTGTTTCCCAGGGAGCTGTTACAGAAGCAGGACGCACCCCAGTGCAAGAGTGGCGCCACCCAGTGCCTTTCCCAAGAACTACACTCTATTACATTGTTTCTCTTGTATTAGGCTGCGTGTTTCTCCTATCACTCCTGCTCTTACTATTAATGTTTGTGTCAGTCCAGGTTGACTAGACAAACAAATTCATAGACACTCATATTTGTATAAGAAAGAGTTGTATATAACAGAGAAATTGTGAGTGAGTGACGTATGCATCCCGCCGGCGCTGAGGGGTCTGCGTGAAGTCTGAGGTGCGGAGCCTGGAGGACTCGTGGACGGTACTACTGCCTGCCTTGGGAATTCTGATTTGAAGATGACTCCAAGTTGGACCTTTTATTTTTGCAAATGCTAGAGGTTAACGAAAAGGACAGTGTATCTAGTGTGATTTTTTAAAAATGAGAATGCTTTGTAACCCCCCCCAAAAAAAGGAGAGAGAAGTTGTATATTGAGAAGACATCCCAGCCCAGTCCAGATCAAGTCCATAAGTCTGATATTAGCCCATATGTCCAATACCAATCTATAGATTCCTCTTCAGACACACACAACACATGCAATGACACCAAGTGCAGGAAGATGACAGACCAGTGGATGGAAACACTTGTGGATCCAGTGGTGATGGAGGCATCTCAACGCTGGCAGGGGTCTGTCTCCACGTGGCTCCTTCAGCTTCGGGGCTCTAGTGTAGCTCCATGTGTCTTGTCAACAGGAGATGAAGCAGAGGCTGTCTGTGTCCCACCTCCAGTGAACTATTTACCTCCCCAGAGCCTCCGAACGAGGTCATCAAGCTGCGACCTGACTGACAGGCTAACCTCCACCCCTTCACCCTTCATAGTCTCAAGTTGACACAAGCTTATGTAACTACCACACACATAAGCAAACATCTGATTGACTGGTATTGCATAGGAATTCCACCCAACTGCTCCAACTTACATACAGACTTGACGTAGGGGCAGATTTGGGAGGGAACTCGTTTGTAACCTGGACACTGCATGTCCATACAGGTTTCCCACTAGCAGAAAGCACAGCATTCCCCTGAAACTTTCATTAGCAGAAAGTACCTAAAGTGAAGAAGCAATTACTGTTCATTTATAATGGGAGAAACCATCTGAATTCCCATCATCACGATCATCTCATCATCATCTCATCGTCATCATCTCATCATCATATCAACATCATATCATCAACAACATCATCGTATCAACATCATCATATCATCAACATCATCATCATATCATCAACATCATCATCATATCATCAACATCATATCATCAGCTCACTGCTATCCAGTTGAAGAGGACCCATACCGACCCTATGGGACAGGGGGCAACCACCCCTGTGGATTTATGAAACCATAACTCTTTAACAGAATAGAAAGCCCCATCTCTCTCTCACTCGGTGTTCCCAAACCCAAAAAATAACCTACCAAATCACATGTGAAACCTAAAACAACACCATGACAGTTACAGCACCTCCTGTCACATTGCAAAGGGGTGGAGCTTAGTCTGTCAATCAGTTTACAGCTTGATGATTTCATTCGGAGGCATGAAGGAGATAAATAGCTCCCTGAAGGCCAGACATACACTCTCTGCTGGACATTCCTGTTGACAAGCCACACAGTTACACTGATAGAGCCAGACCCCTGGAGCTGAAGGAGGCATGTGGAGACCCCTGCCAGTGCATATTTTGCATTATTTTTCTATGCAAAATATATATGCATATATATTAAAAACATTACTATTCTTATCTAAACAACAACAAAATTTACCATTTTAAACATTAAACACATTTCTAGATACATTAAACCACTTCAACATGGTAAACTAATGATCATAATCATGCTTTGGTGTGTGTCTCTAAATCCTGTCTGCTTGCTATTACAAACCATTGTTAGGTACCTAGAATTTTTAATAGAATCTGGATTATGGGGGTAGAGGCTGGATCTCGCCCTGGCGGACCTTATGTGGTGTGTGTGTCTCTCTCTATCTCTGTCCCCTCTGCTCCCTGCGCTCTCTCTCCCTCTGCATGTCCCTTCTCCCTCCTGCTCCTCTTCCTTGACTCCCTCTCTCTATCCTCCTCTCCCTCTCTCAGCCTCACCTTCCCCTTGTCCCCCTTCCTCCTGACCCCTCCTCTCTCACTTGTCCCCTGAAGAGGCAAGCATGGAATGAGACAAAGAGACCCTCCTGCTTGCAGGTCCTGGGGCCATGCTTGTCCTGGGACATTACAAAGTGTCTCCTGACAGGTGCTCCAGTTCAAGCAGGACACCTGGGAATTCTCGACCCAGAGGTGGCTACGCAACTCCGGACCGTCCTTTTCCCTCTCTGGGCCTTTCTTTTGTTCACCTGGTACATACAGTGGAAACGATCTTTGCAGCAGATGCTTTGTAAGTTGTGGCAAGCACCCGCAAGATGCAGATGGAAGTACAAGTTATTCACACCCTCTGGTTTGGGGATGACAAGGTTTCAGGCCCGAGCACAAGTACCATGACCATCAGCAAGGCCCCAGCCTCTGCGGTCATGCCCAAAGATGGTGATGAGAGGTGGGAGGGGAGTGCAGCCCCAGCACCAGACTGAGGACAGACACAGAGGGCAGGTGGGGTCTTGGCCTTCCAATCACACCATCCAGGTGCTACCCAACTGGGCATCTATGAAACACACCCACATCCCTTCTCAACATTGACCCTCTACCACCCATTGTGGTGCCAATGAGCATACTGGGGTGAAAGAGCCAGCATAGGAACTGAGGCTCTTCACAGGGATCTTGCATTCCATCAGGCACATGTGGAGTTTGGCCGGCTGCACCAGGGAAGGCTGGGGGTCAGACGGACTAAGGGACCCCCACCTCTCCTCCAGGACTCAGCCAGGACTCATCCTGCCAATCACTGCCCTGGCTTTCAGCGTTTTCCAAACTCTGCTGCTCCCTTCTCCCACCCCTGTGAAGCCATTGCTGAGAGGCGTCACTCAAGCCTCTGTTTATAACATTATAAACTCCCTTTGTCCCGGTCTTCTCTGGTTACAATAGACAAGGATGCCACTCTGGGGCTTTTGGGGAGCATGGAAAATGTGAGCTTACTCCACAAGGATTTTTTCTGCTTTAACAAGCAAACAAACAAACAAAATGGCAGTGGGGACAAAAAACCATCTCTGCCCTTGGGAGAAAGGACCGGGACTCTTGCCTCCCAGCCAGGGTCAGGACCAGCAGTGCCCCCTGGTGCCCAGCAGAGGGCCCCTCCTGCTCCCCCAGCACCTCACAGACACAGGGAAGCTTCTCCAGGTGAAGTGGAAGAGGAAGTAAGGAGGAAGGGGTCATGGGGAGAACGTTCTAAAGGTGGTGAGATCACTCGCCCTGGTTGGCTCATTTATCATTTTTCAATTTTGCTTTAATTCACGAGCTTTCTAGAAATGTGCACAGTGGGGCTCTCTACCTGGGCTCACATCCCGACTTGACCACCTGCTGGATCCAGGACTTTGGGGAAAGGGCTGAGCCTCTCCAGGCCTCAGTTATCTCATGGGTCGGTGGAGGCAAGATAGTAGCCACCTCACAGGGTATTGTGAGGTCCCCTGAAACAAGAGCGCTTAGAGCCGTGCCCAGTGGATTGTAAACACTCACTAAATTATTGCTGCCGCCCTTTCCAGCAAACCTCCCCACGTAGGGCAGCAAGTCTGATGCTGGGGCATTGGGGGTGCAGCCTGGAACCTCCCAGCCCAGGCCAGCTCCTTGAAGCAAAGGAAGAGCTTGGTGGAAAGGCTGGGCAGGTAAGCAGAAAGGCTCTGTGATTATCAGCTGTCTACAGGGCTTGTGTGGGTACCACAGGCAACTCTGAAATGGCAGCTACTAATTTTACCCCTCACTGCAGGTGTACAAGAATTGTCACGTTAACTGTCCTTAAATCAAGAGAAATCTGTGTCTGGGCAACCATCCCACCTGGAGGGAGGAAGTTCCAGCTCAGTCACCATGGGACCCCCCAACCTCCCTCGCACCAAATGCAGGAGTGTGCTCAAGGGCCCAAGATCCCCTGCTCAAGGTCACAGAGCTTGAGGGCAGTGGCTCTGAGGCGTCCCTGGTCAGGAGCGCCACACTGGATCCCAGACGCATGACGCAGTCAGTCCCCACAATGGGCCCGCGCATCCTGTGTCACTCCAGGAAAGAAAGGGTCGCTCCTGGTGCTCAGGGGCGCTTTCAGAGCCCCCGCCCAGGCACTCACAACTCAAAGGGCCCAGACTGCCAGGAAACAAAAGCCAAGAACACCCGTGTCTGCCAGCAGTTCCTGCTCCTCACCAGCGGTGGCGCCAGCCTCCCCAGAGAACCAGCGATCTTCTCCGGAGTGAATGCTGAGGGGGTGGGGGGGGAGGGGGGAGAGAACTACAAATAGATCCTTCCCTCTTAGGGGCAGGGTGCCAAGTACCATCTAGGGGCGTGGCAGCGACACCCCCTTCCCTAATCTCTTTCCCTGCGGCTGCCATGGCTACTATTAAGCACCATGGAGCCAGGTTTGACTCACAGCGACCCCGTGCACAGCAGAACGAAACACTGCCGGGTCCGGCGCCATCCTCACAATTGTTCCTGTGCCTGAGCCTATGGCTGCCGCCACTGGGTCAATCCATCTTATTAAAGGCCTTTCTCTTTTCACCGCCCCTCCACGTCACCAAGCTCCATGTCCTTCTCCAGGGACAGGTCTCTCTCCTGACAACATGTCCTAAGTATGGAAGGCGGAGTCTCGCCATCCTTGCCACTGAGGAACCCTCTAGCCATACTTGTTGAGGCCTCCTGGAAGCGAGCCAGCTGGCCCCAAGCCTTCCAGAAGCCTGCCCATCTCTGCTTCCACCTGAGGGTAGATGCCCTCCACAGGTCTCCTGCCCAGCGGGAGGGATCAGGCGGCTCATCTTCGTCACATACTTGAGCTCAGAGCAACGGAGAAGGATATGTTTTCATGGGGAAGCTGCACTGGTCCAGCAGAGAAAACTGAGGTTGACTTCATGCGCTTAGCATCTTCCAGGTACCAAGTGGTTCTGGGAACATCTTACCTGCCCATCCTGCTCATCCTACACCCGAGGGCTGTCACTGCCCTTGACAGAGACGAGAAGTGAGGCCCCACGAGAAGAGGCAGGTTCACACAGCCACAGGACAGTGGCACACTCAAGCAGTGGTCCAGAATAGCAATGACACCATAATCTGTGCCCTGATGACTGTGTCCGCGTGGCAGAGAAGCATCTGAGGCCGCGCAGCTCAAGGGTCTTGGAGGAGCATGAAGGTTGTCTCAGAGGCTGAGCTCTTTTGTGCTTCAGTCTTCTGCCTCTGGCGGGGTGGGGGGAGGGGCGGTTGGTTAGAAAGTCCCACTTCTGAAAATTAGCGGCCAACCCAGACCCCTGCGGAGTAGAAAAGCCCTACCCAAGTGCGTTAGGTTGGGCTCTCTAGAATCACTGATGCTTGTATGTGGTTGTGTCATGGAAAGACACTCCTATTTTGAAAAGGCTCGCACATTTGTAGAACTAGGTAAGTCCAGTCTGGTTCAAGTCGAGCTTGTCCTGACTCCTGGAAGCTGACAATCAGGAAACAGGG